>NC_053493.1:387623236-388270236 GCF_905171775.1 Rana temporaria | reverse complement strand
TAGTAATGAGAGGTCTGGCACACTTTTTCTTTCGCAATAGCAGATCATCATCTGAAACATCAAACTCTATCTCCTCATCTTTACTATCATTTGAGTAGAGCACAGCCTCACAATCAGTTTTGGGATGTGACAATGGCACATACCCTGGCTTTACTAACAGGTTTATGCACCTTCCTTTTCCTTAAAGCATTAATTGATTTGGTCATGAGCAGGGGCGTAACTAGAAATCTCAGGGCCCCATAGCAAAATGCTGTATGGGGCCCCCCCCCCTCCAAAAAAAATTAACTAATGCCATTGAACAACACATCTGGGGTAAAAACTGCACATACACTGACCTACCCGACTAATACACTGACCTACTGTACCTGATTCCTACACTGACCTACCTGATCCCTACACTGACCTTCCTGATCCCTACACTGACCTAATTGATTGCTGCATTGAAATACCTGACACTAACCTGATCCCTACACTGACCTACCTGATCACTACATTGACCTACCTGATCACTACATTGACCTACCTGATCACTACACTGACCTACCTGATCACTACACTGACCTACCCGATTCCTACTCCCCCATTGGGGGAGCATGTCACATCTTCAGCTCTGAGGGGCCAATGCTGGGACCTGTAGTCCTTCATTAGGAGGATGAGGTCAGTGGCAGACTGGCAGTGCTGGGGGCATGGGTTAAGTGGCAGTGCTTAGGAAGGGATGGGATCACTAACTCCCACTTGCTGTCACTAAGGATGAGCTCCAGCGTGTTTGCATGGTGCAGAGCCCGCCAGGAAGTCTGCACAGCACTGCGCTAATCACAGCCAGGGAGACATTGTCCCGATGCTCGGCTGCAGAGATCGGGTAATATCTCCCTGGCTGTGATTAGCGCAGTGCCGTGCAGACTTCCTGGCGGGTTCCGCACGTGTAGCATGCGAACACGCTGGAGCTCATGCTTAGCTGTCACCTGTTTGTCAGTGTCCACTTGGCAGGGGAGAGGGGCTTGGTGATGGTGAGAGAGAAGGGGGGTAGGAGAGAGAGAGAGAGAGAGAGAGAAGGGGTGAGAGAGAGAAGGGGTGAGTTGGTAGAGAGAGGGGGTGGATGGGAGAGAAAGTGGGGAGTGAGAGGGGCTGGATGAGAGAGAGAGGGCTGGATGAGAGAGAGAGAGGGCTGGATGAGAGAGAGGGGCTGGATGGGAGAGAGGGGCTGGATGGGAGAGAGAGAGGGGCTGAATGAGAGAGAGAGAGAGAGAGGGGGGCTGGATGAGAGAGAGAGAGAGGGGCTGGATGAGAGAGAGAGAGAGAGAGAGAGGGGCTGGATGAGAGAGAGAGAGGGGCTGGATGAGAGAGAGAGAGGGGCTGGATGAGAGAGAGAGGGCTGGATGAGAGAGAGAGGGCTGGATGAGAGAGAGAGGGGCTGGATGGGAGAGAGGGGCTGGATGGGAGAGAGAGAGGGGCTGAATGAGAGAGAGAGAGGGGCTGAATGAGAGAGAGAGAGGGGCTGGATGACAGAGAGAGAGGGGCTGGATGAGAGACAGAGAGAGAGAGAGAGGGGCTGGATGGGAGAGAGAGGGGCTGGATGGGAGCTGGATGAGAGAGGGGCTGGATGGGAGAGAGAGGGGCTGGATGGGAGAGAGAGGGGCTGGATGAGAGAGAGAGGGGCTGGATGAGAGAGAGAGAGAGAGGGGCTGGATGGGAGGGAGAGAGAGGGGCTGGATGGGAGAGAGAGGGGCTGGATGGGAGAGAGAGGGACTGGATGAGAGAGAGAGGGACTGGATGAGAGAGAGAGGGGCTGGATGGGAGAGAGGGGCTGGATGGGAGAGAGGGGCTGGATGGGAGAGAGGGGGGCTGGATGGGAGAGAGAGGGGCTGGATGGGAGAGAGAGGGGCTGAATGAGAGAGAGAGAGAGAGGGGCTGGATGAGAGAGAGAGAGAGAGAGGGGCTGGATGAGAGAGAGAGAGAGAGGGGCTGGATGAGAGAGAGAGAGAGGGCTGGATGAGAGAGAGAGGGCTGGATGAGAGAGAGGGGGCTGGATGAGAGAGAGAGGGGCTGGATGGGAGAGAGGGGGGCTGGATGGGAGAGAGAGGGGCTGGATGGGAGAGAGAGGGGCTGGATGGGAGAGAGAGAGGGACTGGATGGGAGAGAGAGAGGGGCTGGATGGGAGAGAGAGGGGCTGGATGAGAGAGAGAGAGGGGCTGAATGAGAGAGAGAGAGGGGCTGGATGAGAGAGAGAGAGAGAGAGGGGCTGGATGAGAGAGAGAGAGAGAGAGGGGCTGGATGAGAGAGAGAGAGGGGCTGGATGAGAGAGAGAGAGGGGCTGGATGAGAGAGAGAGGGGCTGGATGGGAGAGAGGGGCTGGATGGGAGAGAGGGGGGCTGGATGGGAGAGAGAGGGGCTGGATGGGAGAGAGAGAGGGGCTGAATGAGAGAGAGAGAGAGGGGCTGGATGAGAGAGAGAGAGAGGGGGGCTGGATGAGAGAGAGAGAGAGAGAGAGAGAGAGAGGGGCTGGATGAGAGAGAGAGAGAGGGGCTGGATGAGAGAGAGAGGGCTGGATGAGAGAGAGAGGGGCTGGATGGGAGAGAGGGGCTGGATGGGAGAGAGGGGGGCTGGATGGGAGAGAGAGAGGGGCTGAATGAGAGAGAGGGGCTGGATGAGAGAGAGAGAGAGAGGGGCTGGATGAGAGAGAGAGGGGCTGGATGGGAGAGAGAGGGGCTAGATGGGAGAGAGAGGGGCTGGATGGGAGAGAGAGGGGCTGGATGAGAGAGAGAGGGTCTGGATGGGAGAGAGAGGGGCTGGATGGAGAGAGAGGGGCTGGATGAGAGTGAGAGGGGCTGGATGAGAGTGAGAGAGGGGCTGGATGAGAGAGAGAGAGGGGGGCTGGATGAGAGAGAGAGGGGCTGGATGAGAGAGAGGGGGGCTGGATGGGAGAGAGAGGGGCTGGATGAGAGAGAGAGAGGGGCTGGATGGGAGAGAGAGGGGCTGGATGGGAGAGAGAGGGGCTGGATGAGAGAGAGAGAGAGAGAGAGAGGGGCTGGATGGGAGAGAGAGGGGCTGGATGAGAGAGAGAGAGAGGGGCTGGATGGGAGAGAGAGGGGCTGGATGGGAGAGAGAGGGGCTGGATGGGAGAGAGAGGGGCTGGATGAGAGTGAGAGGGGCTGGATGAGAGTGAGAGGGGCTGGATGAGAGAGAGTGGGCTGGATGAGAGAGAGAGGGCTGGATGAGAGAGAGAGGGGCTGGATGGGAGAGAGAGGGCTGGATGAGAGAGAGAGGGGCTGGATGGGAGAGAGAGAGGGGCTGGATGGGAGAGAGAGAGGGGCTGGATGGGAGAGAGAGGGGCTGGATGGGAGAGAGAGGGGCTGGATGGGAGAGAGAGGGGCTGGATGGGAGAGAGAGAGGGGATGGAAGAGAGAGGGGGGGATGGAAGAGAGAGAGAAATTGACCCCCTAAGCTGGCCTGCAGTCCTTCCTGTACACCCTGTCCCAGCCCCTGTCTGTGGGTAGGTGTGTGTGATGCACCTACCTCCAGACCATCCTTGTCCTCTGTCCTCGGTCAGCCTGTTTCTTCTTGCTGACAGGCACAGCTGGAGCAGACGTTGGGGGAAGGTGTGCAGGCTCTGGGACTGGGAGGATGTCACTGCTGCTCAGGTCAGGTCTTCTCTCTCACTCCCTCTCGCGCTGTTCCTGCCAGATAGCCTCCTGCTGCTCACCGGGGCCACCACTCTCTGTTGTTGGCTGCTGTTCTCAGATGCTGTTGCTCTCCCTCTCAGTTGCTGCAAATGTGTCCCTCTCTGCTATGTCAGGGGGCGGCCTCGGTCGGAGCTCAGCTTTGTTGGGCCCCAGGAGACAGAGCTGTAGCGCGGAGGTTGGAGGAGGAGGAGGAGGAGGAAGTGAAATCCTCCCGCGCTTTCAGCACTGAACACGGAGGGGTGCACTGCAGCCGTGATGTCACTGGTTGCTACACGCCAAGCGGCACAGGCGTTAGCAACCAGTGCAGCAACCACCTCCTCCCTCCAGCGCAGCGTAATGACCAGAGTCTCTCTCTCACCGCCACTGATTATACAGATGTGAGAGAGAGAGACTCGGTCGGGACTGCAGTCAGATTTTCGGGCCGGGCCCCACTCGGCTGCGGGCCCCATAGCGCCCGCGTGGGTCGCTATGGCGGTAGTTCCGCCACTGGTCATGAGGGCTGCACACCGCTCTTGCAAATCATCAGCCCACAGTCAACATACTCTGAAGAAACTGCTAGCTGGTCTTGTAATACCTTAACTTTTTCCTTTACCTTCTCCCTCCTTTGTGATTCAGTATAGAGAGCATGAAGGAAGTACCAACCCACTGTGGACACTGTTCTCTTCTCTGCCTTACTTAAATCAAACCCCTTAAGACTAAAATCTACAAAATGATCTGAGATGTTATCACCCTACGTCATATTCAGTGTAACAAGACCACTTTGGGGACTGCTTAGATTTAACTGCTCATATGCACCACCATAAAGTAATAAGTCAAACAACTCAGTGAGGATATACTCTATTAACGTTTACTGAAAAAACTCAAAGAAGATCTTGTTGCACAGAGGAGGTAATAGATCAGCTGAGCTTTGGATAACAATCCTAGGTCAGCTGAAGAATTCCTCTACAATTATACAAGTTAAGACAATTTGTCAATACAGTATATTATATACACTTATGTACAATGGAGTATCACTTGAACATGACCTGAAAGGATAGACAAGAGTTTAGCATTAATCCTGGCAAGACTTCTAAGGAACCCAGGCCGGCCTATTTAACCTTTAATGCTAATGAGAGATCAATCAAACAAGAATGGTATTTGGGCCCTTTAAGTAGTGACAGCAATGTCCCAGTTGCAGGCCTGATGGTCTGCGCCGGCAGTTGGAGCTCATTAACTGTATCCAATAAGGAGCAGTAACAAGGTAATGGTATTCCTTGGTATAGTTGGTGCTATAGGTGTCTATGTACAGTGTTCAAATAGAAGTGCATAAAGTGTTTCCCCAGGGTAAAGCTGTCTGTACAGAGTTTCCCAATAGACCAACAAAGGAAGGTTTGTAAAGGTGGGCAATTGCCCTCTCACCAATGACCAGGTCAATATAATGCTTTCTGAGCAGCATCTCCTGGAGAGGCGTCGTTGCAGCGGATCACTTGCGACAATCGTCTAATGCGAAGCACGGAGCTTGTTGTTGGACTGCCGAGGTGGTGCTGGATGATAAACAACAAGCAGTGCTAGGCCCTTCTCGGCTGGGTTGGGTTGTTGTACACTGCGTGGTAGGCCGTGACCCCTCTGTCCTTATACGGAGGGGTCTGTCACACACAAGGCCCGGGGGGGGAGAGAGTGTGGGGCAGGTCTCTGGCCTCTTATAGCTCTTCCCAGCAATCTCACGGATGGTAGCAAAGATCCCTGGGATATGTTGTCCAGGTGTATATGCTTGTGAGGCAATTGCCAATCTGATGAACTACCAATCCCACAATCCCCTTGATTTGGCGCACAAATATGATGCCAATTAGTGGTGTTGGGCACTAGAGGGAAAATACGATACATAGAGATGATCAGGAATCGCTGTACTGTGCAGTTGTAGTCCACATTGCTACATCCTCCCCCCACTTGAAAGTCTTTGGTCCCCGAAGACAGAACACAACCTGTGAAATCACCTTACTGTATCATAAGAAAGTAAATGGTTAATTATATTACAAACCAAAAGTTTTAACAGCCAACAACTGATCCAAAGATGGATCTTCTAACAGTAAATTATATACATTGTCAGACAAAGTCATATTAATTTTGTGACAGGCCAATAACAAGTTAGTGGCCCACCCAGTAGTGTCAGGAGGTGGATCAAGGTTATCCTTTACTAAAGGTTTTATAAAGGAGGCAAGTGCTTGACTAGAGCGTTGAGCGGTAAGGATAAGTTTGTCAAGGTATCATATGTCAGTCTTTTTGGAGGGCATATTTTCTGTCTCAACCTGGAGTAGATACTTTTTAGTGGCACCAGTTCCCTATCTTTTCCCCAGAAACTACATCCATATTTAGGCTCAGGTTCTGAATCAGCCTCTGGTTCAGGTTCTGGTTCAGGAACAGTCTCTCTATTTCTGGTTCATTAGTAGGAGGGATGGGAGTCTTCAACACATTAGATGCTTCATTGGATTCCATCTTGACTTCTTCATCTCCTCTTAGTGAGAGAAGATTTGGTGTTTTAATTTCCGGCAAGGGGAGACGTGTCTTCCTCTTATAGGGTGTCCCCTGACTGTCTTCCTCCCCAGTTCCGTGAGTGATGGGATTGTCTTCCAAAGGAGAGAGCCACAACCAATCAAGAGTTAATTCTTCATCATCGCTCTCCTTTTCAGGTGGCATGGGTGGGCAGGGTTTTCAGCCCTAGGCTTCAGTGTAGGGCACTGGTAGGTCTCTAGGTCAGAGGATGGGGGTATTCGGACAGCCTCAGAAATAGGCAACAAGTGGTTTTGATGCCAAGTCTTCAGAGGGCCGGTCTTCCCTTCAGGCCGAATCTGGTACACAGGGAGCCCAGGTAATCGTTTGCAGACAATGTAGGGTTGAGAGCGCCATTGATCAGCCAGTTTATTTTTCTCAGGCACCCCTAGATTGCACAACAACACTCTATCTCCAGGTTGTAGATCCTGAACCCTCACTCTGAGATCAAAGTTTTTCTTGTTCCTCTGTTCTCTGATGGTAGAGGCTTCCTTGGCTTTCTCATAGGCCGCTTTGACATTTTTCCAATGTCTGTCAACATAGAAGGCCTGAAAGGTGTGATCTAACGATGTCCCAAAGGCCAGATGTTCCAAGCAAGTCTACTCTATAGTGGGAGTATCCAGTAGAATCATTCAAAGTGCTATTATAAGTATGAACCACTGCAGCTACAGTATATGGTCTCCCCAGTGCTGTTTCTTCTTCAAAGTAGGGGTTACCCCAACATGTTCAGTAGGGTACGGTTAAAGCGTTCAGGTTGTGGATCCCCTTGAGGGCGGTAAGGAGTGGTCCTGGATTTCTTTATACTTAAAAGTTCACACAATCTTCTGATCAGCTTGCTTTTAAAATCCTGACCTTGATCCGAGTGTAGGCGCTGTGGCAGCCCGTAATGAATGAAAAACTTCTCCACTAGAGTTTTTGCTACAATACTGGCTTGTTGGTCCCTAGTGGGGAAAGCCTGAGCATAACGGGTAAAATGATCTGTCACAACCAGGACATTACTCTGTCCACTCAAGTCAGGTTCCAAGCACAAGAAATCTATGCACACCAACTCCATTGGTCCCTGACTTTGAAGATGGCCCATTGGGGATGCCCTTCCTGGTAAAGTCTTTCTTTGAATGCATCTAATGCAAGAGCGACAGTAGCTTTCCACCCCGGCTCTCATGGACGGCCAATAAAATTGATCTCTGACTAATTTAAAGGCTCTATTATGAGCCTAAGTGACCAAGATCATCATAAAGAGCAGTCAACACTATTAGTCAGTGTTTTTTTAGAGAGGAACAGTTTACGAACACCCTCTGTTTCCTCAGATGGACCTCTCTGGTATATGACTCCATGACTACTTAAAGCCAGAGGGTGTTAAAGTAACATAAAATTTGCGATCCAAAGTCGTACTCGAAATTGAGCAACTTTGGAATCGCATAAGTGTGAACAGAGCCTGAAAAAAGACATTAGTTCTTGTGCTGGTGAACTGCTCTCCTTTACCAAACTAAATGACATCAATTAGGATATAACCACTTGCCACCAAATCCTGTACCTAGTATGTAAATTAACTTCAAGTGGTTGTACCGGTACTGTTTTTTAGAGTCGACGGTCAGCAACCGGAATGGCTAACTACTTGATTGCTATTACAAGTCCCCCATCCCGCTGCCTTCCGCAGCTCTCTCAGGCTCTCCTGTCCCCCGGGAGACCCAAGCTACTAGCTGGCACGTCTGCCGGCTAGTGGGAGACCCATACAAAGCTCCTCTATGGTACCCAAAAGTGCCAATGACATGACATCACTTCTGGTTTACCAGGATGTAAACAGCACCATTTTTTGAAAATGGAAAGTATTCAAAAATGCTGATCTTGCATGCTTTCCAGTGCAAAGGAGGGATTTGTAGTCTTATTGACCCCAGATCCATCCATATGGAGTTCCTGTCACATGCCTATTACTGTCACAAGGATGTTTACATTCCTTGTGGCAGTAATAAAAGTAAAAAAAAAAATACATTTAAAGCAACAGTTTAATCCCAAAAAAATTAATAATAATAATAATAATAATAAAAAAAATAATAATAATAATATTAATAAATTTGCAAAGGCAAACGCATGCACCGTTCCCGCATGCATGCAAACAGCGATCGTCCCACACATGTGAGGTATCGTCACGAGTGGCAGATCGTGGGAAGTAATTCTAGACCTCCTCTGTAAATATAAAGTAGTAACCTGTAAGGGCTTTTAAAGCATCGCTTATGGATAATAACATTTACGTTGTTTGTCACCATTCCCCGGGCGTGCGCAATTTTAAAGTGTGACATGTCTGGTATCTATTTACTCGACGTGACATCATCTTTTATATTTTACAAAAAAAAATGTCATGTATTGTGTTTTTTTTTGCATTCAAATTTAAAAAAGTGTATTTTCCCCAAAAATTGCGTTTGAAAAAACGCTGTGAAAATACCGTGTGACATAAAAAATTTCAAAATCCACCTATTGGGCCAGATCCAGAGATAATTGGATCCGCGCAGCGTATCAGAGATACGCTACGCCGCCGTACCTTACCTGGCGGGATTTCGAATCCTCAACAATTTTTGGGGGGCTCTAAGTCATTTTCCAGCAAAAAAAAATTAAAAATGATTTTCACATGTAAACAAAAAGTGCCAGAAAATGCCCGGTCTTCAAGTGGTTAAAACTTTAGTGTAGCTGCAGTTCTTAGATTACTGAACGATTTCACATGTTTGGTTGAATTGTTTGTAAAATAAATAATCCCTTTAAACCTCTGTAAATTGCATAATGTGACCTCCAGGTGTGCGTCTACTCTGCCAACCCTTGCCTGGGCACAACCAATACCGAGCAGTGCCCCGTTCTTCCACCCATCGCCCTAGGAGGCTATGACATCCTGTCAAGCCTTGTAACAGTGACAGCATTTGACACGTATAGTTTTGTTTCTCCTTTTGCTGTTTATTTGTATTTTTGTTCTCCGGCTCTGCATGCCCGTTTACCACGCTTGTCTTCCTTTGTAAAGCCCCCTTATCATGAAACATCTGTGCCGAATACACAAACATCTGTTTCAACAAATTATTTCCTGGTTTTGAGTCATTTGTACAGTTCTTCAATCACATTAGGCCAAGATGTTCCTTAGTTCAACAGAAGAAGAAAAAAATAAGTTTTTGTTTTTGTAATTAGGCTCAGTTACAATGGTCTTGGTATAATTTGAACCGTAAATGCGTATATGAAGATTTTGTGGGCAAGCCGCTGCCGCCCCCATCTCTCTTTCATGTGGGGGGATGCCTGGTAAAGGCAAGGCGAGACACCTAAAGTGGACCTAGCATTCGATCTAATTTGTCATCCTAGGGCCAGATTCAGAGACATTTACGTTACTCCGCGGCGGCGTAACGTATCCCATTTACGTTACACCGCCGCAGGTTTACAGCGTAAGTGCCTGATTCACAAAGCTCTTACCTGTAAACTTGCGGCGGTGTAACGTAAAAGCGCTTGGCGCAAGCCCGCCTAATTCAAATGGGGCGGGCACATTTAAATAAGGCGCGTTTCCGCGTCGAACGTTCTGCGCATGCTCCGTGTTTAAATTTCCCGACGTGCTTTGCGCGAAATTACGGCGCCCCCAAGTTTTTTTTGAACAGCGACGTGCGTTACGGCGTTTCGTATTCCCGGACGTCTTACGCAAAATAAAAAAAAAAATCGAAATTAGACGCGGGAACGACGGCCATACTTTAACATGGCTGATCTCAAGATAAGCCATGTTAAAGCAGGTGTAACTTTGCGATGGTAAAAACCGACTAGTGACGACGTACGAGATTGCGACGAATGCCCAGATCTTCGTGGATCGCCGTAACTAGTCATTTGCATATTCTACGCCGACTGCAATGGAAGCGCCACCTAGCGGCCGGCCTAGAATTGCATCCTAAGATCCGACGGTGTAAGTCAATTACACCTGTCGGATCTTAGGGCTATCTATGCGTAACCTGATTCTATGAATCAGCCGCATAGTTAGGACGGGCGGATCACAGAGATACGACGGCGTATCAGGAGATACGCCGTCGTATCTCTTCTGTGAATCTGGCCCCTAATGCTTTACTATAATAGCAAAAGTTTTGGGACACCTGCCTTTAGATGCACACAAACTTTAATGGCATCCCAGTCTTAGCCTGTAGGGTTTAATATTGAGTTGGCCCACCCTTTGCAGGTATAACAGCTTCAACTCTTCTGGGAAGGATGTCCACAAGGTTTAGGAGTGTGTCTATGGGAATGTTTGACCATTCTTCCAAAAACACATTTGTGAGGTCAGGCACTGATGTTGGACGAGAAGGCCTGGCTCACAGTCCCCACTAATTTATCCCAAAGGCCAGTCATGTTCCTCCACCCCAAACTCGCCCATCCAGGTCTTTATGGACCTTGTTTGGGCACTGGTCCAAATCATTTGGTGGAGGGGGAATTATGGTGAGGGGTTGTTTTTCAGGGGTTGGGCTTGGCCCCTTAGTTCCAGTGAAGGGAAATCTTAAGGCCGCGTACACACGGTCGTTCCAAACCGATGAGAATGGTCCGACGGGCCATTTCCATCGGTTCACCGGTGAAGTGGCCTGATGGTCTGATGTGCGTACACACCATCGTTCCAAAAACCGATCGGGTCAGAACGCGGTGACATCAAACACATGACGTGCTGAATAAAACGAAGTTCAATGCTTCCAAGCATGCGAACAGAAAAAAACGCAATCACCGAAGTGAGCAAAAGTCGGACTTTGAGGTAAGACGGAAGTATGTCTAAAATATATTATTTATTACAAAAATAGAAAAAAAATATATATTTTTTTTTTACAGCACAGATGAAAATTCAATAAAAAAACATATAAATAATTGATTAGTTATGAGATTAATTATGAGCAAATCCTTTGAAGTCGCCTACGCGTTTCGCCGTTGGGTTTCCTCAGGACGAGACAAGAAGGATTTTTTGCAGTATACAAATATTGTTTTCACAATCTTAAACAATATGTATTAATTAGTTAGTTAACAACATAGAGACATTTTTAATGGTTTTACAAACAGTAACAACAAGGTTTAAAAACACCCATATATACATGTACAGCACAGTTACATCACCTAGTACAGTGATGGCGAACCTGTGGCACGCGTGCCACAGCCGGCACGCCGAGCCCTCTCTGTGGGCACGTGAGAAAATCCTGTACTGACTCGGTATATCGCGTCCACAGCTCCCCTTCACATAGAACTACATCTCCCATAAGTCTCTGGAGCCAGGGATGATGTGTCTAGGATGGGCGTGGACGAGATGAAGGGTTGCTCCGGGTTGGATGGCAGACGGAACATGTGGTGGGGATTGAGCCAATGGTGGGCTGTGTCTAGGATGGGGCGTGATGAAGGGTTGCTCCGGGTTGGATGGCAGGCGGAACATGTGGTGGGAATTGAGCCAATGGGGGGCCGTGGTGGTGCCTACTGAAGCTGCCCAATCACAGGCCGTTCTTATGCCCGGGAACTGACTGAGTCGGCTGATGCATTGGAGTGCTGTGGCAATCGTTAAAGTAAGTGTACATGCTGTGTGGGGAATAAATGTGTTTAGCTGTGTACACTGTTTCTGTGCCTCTTCAAATAGAATCTATTCCTTGGGGACTTTTTTTTTCTTCTTGTTCCCAACATTGCCACAAAATATGGAATTGTATGGTCAGAATAATGTTGTTTATATGCTGTCTGTGTTACAGCAGATGTCTCATGCTTTGTGTTGGCTATTCAGGTTTATCTGGCTGGGAATGCCTGCTAGATTTTGCAGAGATCACTGCAGTACAGTGTGAGATGTAAATACATATAGTTTTTGTCCCTGACACCCCCCTGTATTTCATGATACCATAGTCACATGACAGACAGTCCAGAATCACTGGCATTAGAGGTGTAGAGAGGTGTAGAGATGCTGCTGGAAGTTTGCATTTGACGTGCATTGAACTGCACAGGCATTGTGAGTGAACCATTGGTAAAGCTTTGCTACAGTTGTCTTTGAATGTTCACTTTCAGAAGGATGTTTCCTGGACATTGAGGTCTATGAAGATGGTCAGGAATGAGAGATTTTCTAAGTAGTCTTCTGCTACAGCAATGCAGGGCAACCAGTATGTCTTCAGCTGGAGTAGAACTACAGATCTCAACATGCCTTAACCAAAGAGAGCATAATGTGTGCCAGCCAGGGCCGGACTGGCCTACCGGGATATCGGGAAAATTCCCGGTAGGCCGCCTGCTGTGTGAGTCAAATTTATCAGGTCAGCGTCAGCTGTGGGCCGCGGCCGCCATCGCGGCCGCACTTTACAATTGTACCCCTGCGTGCAATATGATTAGCCACTCCAGTGTGATGTCTATAAGCAGCGGCGGGCCGGCCGCCGGCGGGTTGCGGCCGCCATGCTCGCCGCTTCACTGACACTTTCCTTCCCGCGCCGCTGTGTGAAGTGACTGGAGCGATCATGCTGATGGAGGGAGGGGAGGAGCCGAGCAGGAGAACCGAACGTCCCATCGTCCCGTGCGGCGCCAGCACCGCCCACTATGTTTCTCCACGTGTGAAGGCAGAGCCGCAGAGGAGAAGAAGTGTACGGCGCCGGCCACCCTTGGAGCAGAAGGCAGAAAAGGTAGGTGCAGAGGGGGGAGGGGGGTCCATGCAATGGTCAGAGAGATTATACAGTCCAGATTACAATTTGCAGGGGCAGCAAAGGTGACACAGAGGGGGGGGGGGGGGGTTTGCATGGTGCACCCCCCTTTCTCTGTCACCTTTGCTGCCCCTGCAAATTGTAATCTGGACTGTATAATCTCTCTCTACCCTGTCACCCAGCCTCCGTCACCCAGCCTCCGTCACCCAGCCTCCGTCACCCAGCCTCCGTCACCCTGCCTCCGTCACCCAGCCTCCGTCACCCTGCCTCCGTCACCCAGCCTCCGTCACCCTGCCTCCGTCACCCTGCCTCCGTCACCCAGCCTCCGTCACCCTGCCTCCGTCACCCAGCCTCCGTCACCCAGCCTCCGTCACCCAGCCTCCGTCACCCTGCCTCCGTCACCCAGCCTCCGTCACCCTGCCTCCGTCACCCAGCCTCCGTCACCCTGCCTCCGTCACCCAGCCTCCGTCACCCAGCCTCCGTCACCCTGCCTCCGTCACCCAGCCTCCGTCACCCAGCCTCCGTCACGCTGCCTCCGTCACCCTGCCTCCGTCACCCAGCCTCCGTCACCCAGCCTCCGTCACCCTGCCTCCGTCACCCAGCCTCCGTCACCCAGCCTCCGTCACCCTGCCTCCGTCACCCAGCCTCCGTCACCCTGCCTCCGTCACCCAGCCTCCGTCACCCAGCCTCCGTCACCCAGCCTCCGTCACCCAGTCCCTGTCACCCAGCCTCTGTCACCCAGTCCCTGTCACCCAGCCTCTGTCACCCAGTCCCCTGTCACCCAGTCCCCTGTCACCCTGTCACCCAGTCCCCTGTCACCCAGTCCTCTGTCACCCAGTCCCCTGTCACCCAGTCCCCTGTCACCCTGTCACCCAGTCCCCTGTCACCCAGTCCTCTGTCACCCAGTCCTCTGTCACCCAGCCCTCTGTCACCCAGTCCCCTGTCACCCAGTCCCCTGTCACCCAGCCCTCTGTCACCCAGCCCCCTGTCACCCAGCCCTCTGTCACCCTGTCACTCAGCCCTCTGTCACCCAGCCCCCTGTCACCCAGCCACCTGTCACCCAGCCCCCTGTCACCCAGCCCTCTGTCACCCAGTCCCCTGTCACCCAGCCCCCTGTCACCCAGCCCTCTGTCACCCAGTCCCCTGTCTCTCAGTCCTCTGTCACCCAGCCCTCTGTCACCCAGCCCTCTGTCACCCAGTCCCCTGTCACCCAGCCCCCTGTCACCCAGCCCTCTGTCACCCAGCCCTCTGTCACCCAGCCCTCTGTCACCCAGTCCCCTGTCACTCAGTCCTCTGTCACCCAGCCCTCTGTCACCGAGCCCTCTGTCACCCAGCCCTCTGTCCCTGTTACCCAGCCCTCTGTTACGCAGCCCCCTGCTGTCACCCAGCCCTCTGTCACCCAGCCCTCTGTCCCTGTCACCCAGCCCGCTGTCACCCAGCCCGCTGTCACCCAGACCTCTGTCACCCAGTCCCCTGCTGTCACCCAGTCCTCTGTCACCCAGTCCTTTGTCACCCAGTCCTCTGTCACCCAGCCTGCTGTCACCCAGCCTGCTGTCACCCAGCCCTCTGTCACCCAGTCCCCTGCTGTCACCCAGCCTGCTGTCACCCAGTCCCCTACTGTCGCTAAGTCCTCTGTCACCCAGTCCCCTTGCTGTCGCCCAGTCCCCCTGCTGTCGCCCAGTCCCCCTGCTGTCACCCAGTCCAAGTCCCCCCTCTGTCACCCAGTCCCCTGCTGTCACCCAGTCCTCTGTCACCCAGTCCTCTGTCACCCAGTCCCCTGCTGTCGCCAAGTCCTCTGTCACCCAGTCCCCTTGCTGTCGCCCAGTCCTCGGCTGTCGCCCAGTCCCCCTGCTGTCGCCCAGTCCAAGTGACAAGTGACACGCTGAATCTGGTAAAGGGATGGGTGGCAAGTGACATGCTGAATCTGGTGACAAGTGGCAAGTGACATTTCCGAGTGTCTCCGATGCTCTCCGGCGCCCCCCACCTCTGGCCACATGCGGTATTGCATGCAATTGAAGTCAATGCTGAACAAATTATTTTCGTTTCCATTAACTTCAATGCGGAAACTCACTTTGATATGTGAGCACTTTGGATTACGAGCATTCTCCTGGAACGGATTATGCTCGTAATCCGAGGTTCCACTGTGTAACATTATATAATCTCCCTAGCCCTATGTGCTTTCATATCTGTCTTATCTTTATATAATACACTCTTTAAATGTTTCTTTAAAATGTATGGTTTTCTCTTTTATGAACAAAAAAATAATGACGTTATGATGTTGGGCTGGTATAATAATGCTATGGGGCTGGTATGAAATGTTTTCCAGGGCTGGTTTTTACTCCCAGTCCGGCCCTGGTGCCAGCAGGGAATGGGGGGACTGGGAAGTTCTGCTGCATTGGAGAGTTGCTGGTTGCATGTCACCCCCTGTAACAGGATTTGTTTATCATTCAGCCAGTGCTTCTACTGAACAACTAGTAATTTAAAGTACACCTGTCATGCAACTTGCGTGTATTGAATATTAATGTATAGTTATTATAGTGATACTGGAATTTGATTGCACAATGCTAGGACAGCTTCCAAAAAATGTAACTTTTGTCAAATGTGTTCTAGTTTTAGATCTTCTTGTACAAAACACTGACTACATAGTGAATACACAATGATTTCTGATGTGTCACATGTTCACCCCCAGACATCATATCCCACGCTCATCAAGTTCTGTATATGTTGGCACTTTGGAATGAATACGTTAATTTTGCGTTGCAGTTTGGGCACTCGGGCTTAAAAAGGTTCGCCATCACTGACCTAGTACATCATGGTGGACGTGTCCATCCAAACTAATGTTCCTCTACCTATTTTCTTCACTCTTCCATGTATTCTCTATTTTTATTCCTTCTCTTACTCCTTGGGTGGGGGGTGGGGGGTTGGGATCAGTGGCAGTGCAGTGCAACATTTTAGGCATCCATTGCAATAGGAATTTCATTTTTGATTAGATACTCCCTCCTTTCAAACTTAAGAAAAGCTTGGATTGTTTCCTGTGTACATAATATAACTGGATACTAATATTTATAAATACAGTTGATATATATATATATATATATATATATATATATATAGCATTTATTTTTCTTTTATTGGTTGAACTAGATCAGTGGTTCTCAACCTGGGGGTCGGGACCCCCTTGGGGGTCAAATGATGATTTTCCAGGGGTCACCAAATCCTGGGCTGTTCCTGAAGCCCGCACCTCTCTCCCAGCCTTTTTGCGGTCACAAAGCAGGGCTGTCCCTGAAACCTGTGACCACCCACTCAGCCTCTTTGCAGCTGCCCATTCAGTTCACAGCATGGCTGGGGGGGGCAGAGACTAGAGGTCAGCTGACTGGTGAGGAATATGAAGTGGGAGGGGCTGGAGGAGACCCCGGCAGACCTCAGGTCACTTTCCCACCTCAGGTCAATTTCCCTGTTTTCCCCTCAGACCTTTCCCTAGCACGATAACCTAAAACAAAGAAAAAAAACATTTAGAAGGGAAATTGAAGGAAAAGGTAATTGAATGAACAATGCACTAGCTTAAAGAAGAAGTAAACCCTCTTTAAAAAAACAAAAAAAACACCCTGCAAGGCAAAGGCATAATGAGCTAGTACGCATAACATACTAGCTCATTATGAAGTGCTTACCTGAGATCGAAGCCCCCGCAGAGGTTCTCGCTCACCTCCTCCGTCGGCGCCATCACTGCACGATTAACTTCCGCATATCGGGGCTCCGGCGCTGTGACTGGCCAGAGGCCGCGATGACGTCACTCCCGCGCATGCACGCGGGTGCCGCCACTAACGGCATGATCGTCGCTAGTAATGTCACACTCATTGCGCCGGCGTGCCGTTGTCTACGGCGCATGCACCGTAGACATCAGTGTCTTTCTTTTGCAAATATCTCCTAAACCGTGTAGGTTTAGGAGATATTTGTTGCACCTACAGGTAAGCCTTGATCTAGGCTTACCTGTAGGTAAAAGTGGTCTGTAAAGCCGAGTACACACGATAGGTTAACCAGAGGACAATGGTCTGATGGACCGTTTTCATCGGCCCAAACCGATCGTGTGTGGGCCCCATAGGTTATTTAACCATTGGTTAAAAAAAAGCCAACTTGCTTTAAATTTCACCTATGGATTCCTAACCGATGGGAAAAAAACAAACGTTAGTAGGCACAACCATCGGTTAAAAATCCATGCATGCTCAGAATCAAGTCGACGCATGCTCGGAAGCATTGAACTTCGTTTTTTCCAGCACGTCGTTGTGTTTTACGTCACCGCGTTCTGACACGATCGTTTTTTTTAACCAATGGTGTGTAGGCACGACGGACCATCAGTCAGCTTCATCAGTTAACCTAAGACAACGGTCCATCAGACCGTTCTCATCGGATGAACTGATCGTGTGTACGCGGCTTTATGGTCTACAACCACTTTAAAGGAACCTATTTGGAAAATTCAAAAACAAACCTTTACAATCCCTCTAATGCTGGCATACCTCCAGGGCTGGACTGGGACAAAAATTTCACCCGGGGCAAAGAATCAGTTCGGTGCTCTCCCTTATGGGACAAGATTAGGCAGAAGTGAGAAACTCCCAGGCCATAGCTGTTGAGTCTACTGTCTGTTCCCTCCCCCATGCTCCTCTGTCGTCCCCCCTGCTCCTCTGGTCCTCCCCCTGCTTCTCTGTTCCCCCCCAGGTGAGCGCTGTGGGGAGGGAGAGGAGGTGAGCGCTGCGGGAAGGGAGAGACAGAGGAGCGGAGGGGGGCAGCGGTCCGCCCTCACTGAAGCTGGCCCACTGAGCCATTGGCCCACCGGGAAACTCCCTGTAGTCCCAATGGCCAGTCCATCACTGCATACCTCCCAACATTTTGAGATGGGAATGAGGGACACCTACTGACAAACGTAGGCAGGCATAGGACACACACCCTGCCACACCCCCTTAAAAGAGAATTGACAAAAAAAAGTTAATAAAATCCACAAGGGCTTTTTTTTTTACCACTACTATTCCTTTATATTGGCTTTAAAATGTACAAATTCAACAATTTAGAATTTGGATGAAAGATTTAGCATTCGGAAACACTTTTTGAAAGATAAAAAGTGCATTTTATATACAATTATATAGATCAGACAAAAATGAGGGGGAAAGAGGGACATTGCTCTAGATCAGGGAAAGTCCCTTGATATCAGGGACAGTTGGGAGCTATGATGCTGGGAACGACACACTTTCTGTCCCTTTACATGTACAATGACTTCTCCATTGTTTCTATGGAGGCAGCCATGGTTTTTACAGGCTGGACTTCAAAACTGCTGCCTTTGTTGATCTCCATAACATAGGGAATTGATGGCAGTAGTAGTTTACAAAAAAATAAAAATAAGGAGCTTTTTTTTTCAGCATACTGGAAGTGGCATTTCTGGCAGGATCAACATGCATTTCCTGTACTTGCTAAAAATGTTTTTACCCTGAGAAAAAGAAAACAAATGCAGTCGCCTCTTCTAAGCACTATTAACCACTTAAGGACCGCCTCCTGCAGATATACGTCAGCAGAATGGCACGGCTGGGCACAAGCACGTACCTGTTCGTCCTCTTTAAGTGCCCAGCCGTGGGTCGCAGGCGCGCGCCCGCGACCCGGTCCGAAGCTCCGTGACTGCGGGACCCGCAGACCCAATCGCCGCTGGAGTCCCGCGATTGGTCCCCGGAGCTGAAGAACGCGGAGAGATGTGTGTAAACACATCTTCCCCGTTCTTCACTGTGGCGCTGTCATTGATCGTGTGTTCCCTAATATAGGGAAACACGATCAATGATGTCACATGTCCAGCCCCGCCCCCCTACAGTTAGAAACACAGATGAGGTCACACTTAACCCCTTCAGCGCCCCCTAGTGGTTAACTCCCAAACTGCAATTTCATTTTCACAGTAATCAGTGCATTTTTAATGCATTTTTTGCTGTGAAAATTACAATGGTCCCAAAAATGTGTCAAAATTGTCCGATGTGTCCGCCATAATGTCGCAGTCACGAAAAAAAACGCTGATCGCCGCCATTAGTGGTAAAAAAAAAAAATGCAATAAAACTATCCCCTATTTTGTAAACGCTATAAATTTTGCGCAAAGCAATCGATAAACGCTTATTGCGATTTTTTTTTACCATAAATAGGCAGAAGAATACGTATCGGCCTAAACTGAGGGAAAAAAAAAGTTATATATTTTTGGGGATATTTATTATAGCAAAAAGTAAAAAATATTGCTTTTTTTTCAAAATTGTCGCTCTATTTTTGTTTATAGCGCAAAAAATAAAAACCGCAGAGGCGATCAAATACCACCAAAAGAAAGCTCTATTTGTGGGAAAAATAGGACGCCAATTTTGTTTGGGAGCCACGTCGCACGACCGCGCAATTGTCAGTTAAAGCGACACAGTGCCGAATCGCAAAAACTGTCCAGGTCCTTTACCTGCCTAAAGGTCCGGGTCTTAAGTGGTTAAGCTGCACTATATTACAGTTTTTAGGTTTAAATTCACGTTCAATAACAGATAATACAAAGCACTTTCAGTGTTCTATTTAACAGACCAAAATGAAGCACATAAGCTCATTGTTAGGGTTTATATATACTTTAAGTCTCGTAAATTGGCGAACTCGCTATAAAAACTCACTAAACCTGCCCATAACCAGTAGGTGTCGGGCGGATGTGTTGTCGAGTTTTTGTATTATTTTAGGCTACTTTTCAATGATGGGTTTCTCAGCCAACACACAAGAGGTTAAAGACCCAGATTCACATGAAGGAAACCACTGCAAAATGTTGCTGTTTAGTAAAAAAACAGACAGATGGAAGCGATTACCTTTGTCAACAATAATTTAATAACTGCCCTTTGTATGAATTCAGCGCAATATCTGTTAGAAAACATCGGGGACAATGCTTAACCGCAATTTGTTCTTCTTAAAGAGACATTTATTTGTAGTGAACGGGTTTGTTTTTTTGTGCTTTGAAATGCAGACTGGCTCCATGCAACATACAGTATCATGCAAACAATTAAAAAAAAAAATCTATGGCCTTAGGGGAAGCTGAACTGCAGCTGGTGTTGTCAAAGCAGAGATAAAGAAACTGGTCTATGGTGTGCGATAAGTCCAGCTAGGAGGTGCTTAAAGTGCAACTCCAGACTATTTTTATTTGGTCCCCCAGTGTTAAAAAATCTAATCAGAGAAAAAAAAATCAGTTCATGTTGCAATACTTACCTTCAGTCTGGAGCTGTCTTCCGCAGTACCTCTTCTCCACCATTAGATGTCCTCGGCATCAGTCAACCCATAATACTATGGACTAGCGATGAGATCACCCATGTTGAAACTCGTGTATGAACCAGGGATGGACTGGCCATTCGGACTACAGGGAGTTTCCCGGTGGGCCGATGGCTCAGTGGGCCGGCTTCAGTGACAGCAGGCCGCTGCCCCCCTCCGCTCCTCTGTCTCTCCCTTCCCGCAGCGCTCACCTCCTCTCCCTCCCCGCAGCGCTCACCTGGGGGGAACAGAGAAGCAGGGGAGGAGCAGGGGGGACGACAGAGGAGCATGGGGGAGGGGACAGACAGCTGACTCAACAGCTATGGCCTGGGAGTTTCTCACTTCTGCCTAATCTTGTCCCATAAGGGGGGCACCAAACTGATTATTTTCCCCGGGTGAAATAATGTCTAGCTTCTCCACTGGTACTGCCTATAAGAGTACCAGTACCAGCCGTTCTACTCTAATAGAGTAGAACAGCTAGTGGCTAGTGAAGGGGGAGAGGGGACTTGGGTGGCCGGGGGGGGGGGGTGGGTGCGGGAGTTGTCCGGCCGCCATGGGAGAGACCTGTCAAAGTGGGCCAGTCTGGATGAAGTCCAGGGCCAAATTTTTGTCCCAGTCCAGCCCTGGTCTGAACCCACTTAAAGCGGGGTTCCAACCACTATTAGCATTTTTTAAATGTATGTCCTTTCATCCTGCGTTTTTATAATATAAATCCGGTCACTTACTATTTTACAATCCGCCGCCGCTCCGCATTGTTATTCAAAAAAGATAGTTTATAAAACTATGTCCACACTGTTGTAATTTTGCTTGTGGGCATTGTGAAGCCCACAAGCACTTACTTCCTGGAAGTCTTGGATGGGGAGTGATAATTGGACAGCGCACTGCATCCTGGGAAATGATGACACACATTTCCCAGGAGCATTAGAGGGGGATGATGTCAGGATCCTAAGTGATTCCAAAGGCAGATTTCGTGGGACCGCATAGCAACAGGCATTTCCAGATAAGTAAACATTTTTTTTTTGTGGTCTAATGAGCACAATAATGAAAAAAAAAATGTTGGGATGGAAACTCCACTTTAAGCTATCCCGCTAGAAATCAGACAGACAATCATAGGCTGGAGAGGCATTTACTGCCCTGTATCTGCATGTATGTAAGGGGCGTGTATACATGTGGCTGCAGGGCGGAGAATGACTCAGGCACCTATGATTGGCTGTCCGCTTTGACAGCTTCCCATCGTGGTAGCTCAGGTGAGTTCTGACCAGTGGGGGTCCTTCCATAAAGGGCGCAGGAGCGCTGCCCCGTCTCTCCTATCACCCCTCTATCACCATAGATAGATTTGTGCATTGCATGAATCTATCTATGGTTGCCGCTGTCGCCCCCTTTTTAGGTGTCTGGCCCCTTGTCAGGCGCCGGGCATCTGAATTACAGCAGCATTTTTTTTTTTTAAGTGCCTGATTAGAACTGTTGGCTCTAATAGGCCTCCTGATTAGAGCCATAGTGATGGAGCACAGTGATGGGGCACAGTGGCAGAAATTGATGGGCACACTGGCAGCAATTGATGGGGCACAGTAGCGCTAATTGATGGGCACAGCGACAGCAATTGATGGGCACAGTGGCAGCAATTGATGGGTACAGTACCTGCGTTTGATGGCACAGTGGCGGCAATTTATGGGTACAGTGGCTGCGTTTGATGGCACAGTGGCTGCGCTTAATGGGCACAGTGGCTGCGCTTGATGGGCACAGTAGCTGGGTTTCATGGGCACAGTGGCTGGGTTTCATGGGCACAGTGGCTGCGTTTCATGAGCACAGTGGCTGCGTTTCATGGGCATAGTGGCTGAGTTTCATGGGCATAGTGGCTGCAATTGATGTGTTTTTTTTTTCAGTTTGTTTGCGCCCCAAAAAAAAGTTGAGCACCAACCGCCACTGGTTCTGACACAAGCTCAACCCTGCTGAGGAGACACTGTCATGGGTACACCCCTTGAGTCACCATGGGGCCCTTCATTTCTAATGTACTGGTGCAAGGCTGGACTGGGACAAAAATTTGGCCCTGGACCTCATCCAGACTGGCCCACTTTGACAGGTCTCTCCTATGGTGGCCGGACAACTCCTGCTCCCCCCCCCAGCCACCCAAGCCCCCTCTCCCCCTTCACTATCCATTAGCCCTTCTACTTTATTAGAGTAGAACGGCTGGTACTGGTACTCTTATAGGCAGTACCAGTGGGGAAGCCAGACATTATTTCACCCGGGGCAAAGAATCAGTTCAGTGCCCCCCCATGGGACAAGATTAGGCAGAAGTGAGAAACTCCCAGACCATAGCTGTTGAGTCAGCTGCCTGTCCCCTCCCCCATGCTTATCTGGTCCTCCCCCTGCTTCTATGTTCCCCTCCAGGTGAGCACTGCGGGGAGGGAGAGGTGGTGAGCGCTGCAGGGAGGGAGAGGTGGTGAGCACTGCAGGGAGGGAGAGGTGGTGAGCGCTGCAGGGAGGGAGAGACAGAGGAGCAGAGGGGGGGCGGCGGTCCTCTGTCACTGAAGCCGGCCCACTGAGCCATCGGCCCCCCGGGAAACTCCCGGTAGTCCCAATGGCCAGTCCATCCCTGTACTGGTGTAGAGAGTGGGTATAATATTGTCTCATCAGCAATACTTTCTACATCAGTGGCCCCTGGTTAGCCTCAATATTCTAATAATTCCAGATGGGGCCAAAGTGTGTTGGGGGGCTCTGTGTAGGGAGAGAATGGACTCCAGAGTTGGGCTTTTGGCATAATGGCTCTTTTATTAAAGGCTAGACATGTGCGATTCTTTTAGTTACGCATTCAATTTTAGACAATATTTGCGTGAATTGAGATTCTCTTGTTTCAGAATCTCCAAATCACAATAGTAATGAATTTCAATTAATCTAAAATTAATTATAACACAAACAACAAATTCCATTTGTATTCATTCGGATGACATGATGCAATAATTGTGGCCTTGTGTAACAACATAACAAATGATCCGAATTAATTCTGATCCATTTGTTCTTTTATTAGTCAACAACCAAGTATTGAGTTTCGTACAAATTACAATATATGAATATAGATAACATTGCATACATTGGAATAAAGCCCAACTGCATTTTTATAGCACTGTTCGCTGTATTAATGTGAATGGTCCCAAAAATGTGTCAAAAGTGTCTGATGTGTCCGCCGCAATATCGCAGTCCTGACAAAATTCGCAGATCGTTGTATTACTAGTAAAAAAAAAAAAATAATAAAAAAATGTCAGAATTCTATCCCCTATTTTGTAGCCACTATAACTTTTGCGCAAACCAATCACCATACGCTTATTGCGATTTTTTTTTACCAAAAATATGTAGAATACATATCGGCCTAAACTGAGAAGAAAAAAAGTATTTTTTTTTAAAAAATGGGATATTTATTATATCAAAAAGTAAAAAATATTGGCCCGGATTCACGTACAGCGGCGTATCTTTGAGCGGGTGTAGGGCATCTCATATGCGCTACGCCGACTTAACATAGAGAGGCAAGACCAGTATTCACAAAGCACTTGCTCCCTAAGTTACGGTGGCGTAACGTAAATGGGCCGGCGTAAGCCCGCCTAATTCAAAGTAGGAAGATAGTGGGCGTGTTGTATTAAAATTAAGCGTGACCCCATGTAAATGAAGGGCCGAACGAACGGCGCATGCACGCGCATGCTCAGAATCACGTTGCATATACTCCCTAAGATACGATGGCTCAATGCCTACGACGTGAACGTAACCTATGCCCAGCCCCATTCACGTACGACTTACGTAAACGACATAAAATATGACGGCTGTTCCGTCGTCCATACCCTAACATGACTTACCCCTGCTTTATGTTGAATAACTTTGCGCCGGACGTACACCTTGCGTAAACGGCGTAGCTTACTGCGACGGGCGCAAGTACGTTCGTGAATCGGCGTATCTAGGTCATTTACATATTCGACGCGTAAATCAATGGAAGCTCCCCTAGCGGCCAGCGTAAATATGCGCCCAAGATACGACGGCGTAGGAGACTTACGTCGGTCGTATTAAGCCAAAATTCAGGCGTATCTTGTTTGCTGAATAAGGCGCATAGATACGACGGCGCATCCATGGACTTACGTCGGCGTAAGTTGTTTCTGAATCCGGGCCCTTGAGTTTTTTTTCAAAATTGTCGCTCTTTTTTTGTTTATAGCGCAAAAAATAAAAAACCGCAGAGGTGATCAAATACCACCAAAAGAAATCTCTATTTGTGGGAAAAAAAGGACGTCAATTTTGTTTGGGAGGCACGTTACACGACCGCACAATTTTAATTTAAAGCGACGCAGTGCTGAAAGCTGAAATTTCGCCTGGGCAGGAAGGGGGTATATGTTCCCAGTAAGCAAGTGGTTAACATACAGATAATCCTCTCAGGCGAGAGGCAAAGCCATAATGGACAATATATGCTATCAAAGAAGTAACATCACAATAAGCCTAAGCATAGGGGGGGAATTATTGCCAAGAGCATACTAAGCGCAGCCCAAACTGAAGGATACGAACAGAACAGAAGGAGCGTACTAACGGTCAGATTTTAGGGCAACAGTCTATCGACAGGTAATCCCCTAAAGGTCTAAAGCCTCGTATATACACGATCCAATTGTTGGCAGGGGATTATCTGTTGACAGACTGTCAGTGGCGGCTGGTGCTCAAAATTTTTGGGGGGGCGCAAAGGAAAGAAAAATGCAGTCTCACTGTGCCCAAACGCAGCCACTGTTCCATGCCATCAAACACATCCACTGTGCCATCAATTTGCACCACTGTGCCATGCCATCAAACGCAGCCACTGTGCCATCAATTGTCACCACTGTGCCATGCCATCAAATGCAGCCACTGTGCCATCATCTCGCACCACTGTGCCATGCCATTAAACGCAGTCACTGTGCCATCCATTGTCACCACTGTGCCATGCCATTAAACGCAGCCACTGTGCCATCCATTGTCACCATAGTGCCATGCCATTAAACGCAGCCACTGTGCCATCCATTGTCACCACTGTGCCATGCCATTAAACGCAGCCACTGTGCCATCCATTGTCACCACTGTGCCATGCCATTAAACGCAGCCACTGTGCCATCAATTGTCACCACTGTGCCCTTTAATGGTTGCCGCTGTGCCAATTGTCCCCACTGTGCCCTGTAAATTGCTTTCTCCCCCGCCCGGCACTTACCTTTACTGGAGTCAGGCATCCACGTCCCACGATGTCTTCTCCCGCCCTCGATGACTGACAGGCGTCTCAGCCAATCAGGTTACCGGTAGCCAGAACCGGCCAACCTGATTGGCTGAGACGCCTGTCATCTTATCCAAGAATAAGCTTCCGGGACCCGAGGGCTGTATTGGGAAAGCCTATCAGAGCTGTTGGCTTTGATAGACATTTCCGTACAGCCAACCAGCTGGCGTTATTCAGATGGCCGGACATGAGCGCCGAACATCTGAATAACAGCGGCGATAATAACATAGATTTGTGCAATGCATGAATCTATGTTATTTCAGTGGCGGTGAGAGCCAGAGGGGGCAGCGCTCCAGCACCCTCTATGGATGAACCGCCACTGCAGACTGTTGCCCTAAAATCTGACCGCAGAAGGGGCCCAAAGGGTGGCACTCAAGAGCTGAAGTAGTACGTCACTACGTTCGGGTTTGTTGGCTGACAATTGTGTACCGTTGGTATTCAGGACAAAATCCAGGCACATGCTCTGAAGACAAAAATCAGACACTCGGTTGGCCAACATTCGGATCGTGTGTACCAGGCTTAAGTCACCACTAGGAGGTACAGGTCAACGGAGACTATAACCATCTACCCCAAATTTAAATTATATTTACCCGGCAGCCTCTATTAGTATAGATAACCTTTTCATAGGGTAGAGTGTTGTTTATTTCATTAATCCAGGCGGCAAGAGTAGGAGGTATGACCGTATCCTTCCCGAGCCACCACCTTTCTGGCACTAAACAGTGTTTCATGCACAAACTTAAGGGTATGCTTATCCATATCGGAGTCAGGGAAAAAGCCCAATAGGCACTGTTTAGAATCCAGTATCACCGGTGAGCCCATCTGGTTATGGAGCAACTGAACAACTTGCATCCAAAATCCCTAAATATGGGGACAATGCCGGAGCAGATGCCCAAAGCTACCAGTGGAGATTAAACATTTGGAGAACACAGGGCTACGAGAGGGACAGAACTTGGCCATTGACACTGGAGTAAGATATGTTCTATGAAGGATATGTACTTGTGTAAGTTTATCTGACATTTTGGGAGACACTAGTTTACAAGCTTCCAGCACCACACTCCAATCCTCCTCGTCCATCTCCCCTGTATCAGCTTCCTATCTAGGCTTGAAGGGAGTCCCCGAGTTGGGGTGCAGATGGGGCAATTAACATATCATAGAAAACAGATATTAGTTTGGGGGGCTCATCCCTGCTTATCACAGATAGAACATCTAAAGTAGACAGGACTGGATATTTACTAGACATGTGCACAGAAAAAAAAAAACGTTTTTTTTGTTCTGTTTCGTATCGTTCCGTAGGTTCGTTTACGTTCGTTTTCCGTAAGACGCCCGTTTTCCTGTTCGTTCCCGTTCGTTTTTCGTACGACGAGATTTTTTCGTATTCCGATCGTTTCGTATTTTCGTTACCGTTTTATTTTCGTACATGCGGGATGGTTCATTATTCTGTTTAATTCATGTTCGTTACTTGTTAGACAATAATTTTCGTGAATTTTCGTCAATGATTTGCATTCTGTGTTTTGGATTCCTTTTTCTGTTCGTATTTTCAGTCGTATGTTCATATGACATCTATAACAATTTGTTATAGATGTCATATGAACATGCGACTGAAAATACGAACAGAAAAAGGATTTTCTTCATTTTGCACTTTCGTAAATATATCGCGGGATTCGCGGCACTTTCAACACGCGGCTCATCCATATTAACGATTGTTAAGCCCCATACACTTGGTCAGACTTTTTTAACAACAAACATAAAAACGATCGTTTTCCGTTCGTTCTCAGAAAATTTGTTCGTTTTTAAACTCCATCAGTAAACCATTTTTGGGTTCAAAAGTCTGGCCAACTGATCTCCCTTCAGATGAAAATCCACAGGAAAGTTTATTTGGCTTTACTGTACTACTCAGCACAAAAGAGAAGCTGCTTTACTAACTACACTCACTGCCCATTCAAAAAAACGAAAATTACATCTGTGGCAAGGGATTTGCATTCTGTGTTTTGGGTCCTTTTTCTTTTGGTGTGTTCGTCGTGTGTTCGTGTGACATCTGTGGCAAAAGATTTGCATTCTGTTGAATCCAAAATACGAACAGAAAAAAGGAATTCAAAATACAAGGTGCGGGTCTTTTGTTGTGGATGTCGTGTGAACATACTGCTGAGGATACGAGCAGAGAGGGGATTCAAACAGGATACAGAATGCAAATCTTTTGTTATAGATGTCATATTCGTTCTTTTGCCGTTTTCGTTTTGTCGTATTTTCGTCAGATCGTTTGTTCGTATTTGCGGTTGTTCGTTATACGCTCATTCGTAATCCCGTCATTTTCATATTTTGGTGCTTTAATTTTTTCGTATGTACACATTATTCTGCGGGTACGAAAATTAACATTTTCGTACGAAAATAACATTCGTACCAAAGGGAATGCACATATCTAATATTTACCAACAAATTGTGTATGCAATGCATGTCGTAATTGGAAGTACTGAAATAACATATGGCGCGGAAAGGTGAACTCTGATTTCAGTTGTTCAAAAGATTTAAGCTTACCATTATGAAAGTCATGTGAGAGCATACAGTATATATGTATATATGTGTAAATTTCATTTTTGGGTGAAACTGTGCTGTAAGCATTCTTTTACATGTAGCACTAACTCCGAAGGAGCTGCTGGTTTGATTTGGGTGGAATATTAACTCTAATTCTCCGCCGTCTAGGGTACTGGATGAGAGCTGTAAGAAAGTCAATGTCCACACTGTAGGTATGCTTTATTACCCAACGGGGTAAAAATGGTGAAAGTAGTATTAGGTGAGTAGACAGCACAGGACAACTCTGCAACTGTAGACTCGGTCTACCCACTGAGCCTACAAGGTAGATTATTTGCTGGAGCCAGGAACACTGAAACACACACACCCTGGCCAGAAGGGCCACACTTGGGGGTGGTGGGACGACTGCCCAGGCGGATGGCAGCAAAGACGACCCAGAACCAATAGGCCCCATAATTACCCCTCCTAAGCATGCATAGCAAGGTGATCAACCCTCCTGATTGGCTGCCGAGGAGAAATATCCACACTACCCTGACTCTACTGATGCCACCTGTCGGTCTGGGGTGGAACCAACTCCCCAGACAACAACAGTGTACACACACAGTACAGCCAAAGCTGGAACAGAGGCCCTAAATTTGGCCAAATAAACACGGTCAGAGGTAACTAACTCTCTGACCACCCTCTAAATGTACAGCAGCATCAGCTATTAAAGTAGCCAGGCGCTACATAAATATAAGTTTTTATACATTTTTTCAAAACACAGACAAAAAATTTACAATTACAGAAACAGAAAACAAACAAAGACAAAAACAAAGCAAAAAAAAAAACTGCATACACACATTGGTCTTACATGGTATTTATGCAATTCTTACAATAAACATTACATCAAGTCATAGCATAAAACATAAAATAGTACTCCTGTTAGCTCGATTTTCAAGTTTGGAGTCCGTCTGACTTTTTCCTTCGGAAATTCCGATCATGTGTACGGGGCATTAGGCCGCGTACACACGATTGGTTAAACAGATGAGAACGGTCCGATGGACCGTTTTCATCGGTCCAAACCGATCGTGTGTGGGCCCCATCGGTTATTTATCCATAGGTTAAAAAAAAGCCAACTTGTTTTAAATTTAACTGATGGATACCTAACCGATAGGGAAAAAAACGATCAATTGTAGGCACGTCCATCGGTTAACCACTTCCCGACCTCCTCATGTACATATACGTCAGCAGAATGGCACGAACAGGCACATGTACGTACCTGTACGTCCTCTGCTAGACGTGGGTGGGGGGTCCGATCGGGACCCCCCCGGTACATGCGGAGGTCGGGTCCGCTCGGGGAGCGATCCGGGACGACGGCGCGGCTATTTGTTTATAGCCGCTCCGTCGCGATCGCTCCCCGGAGCTGAAGAACGGGGAGAGCCGTATGTAAACACGGCTTCCCCGTGCTTCACTGTGTCGGCGGATCGATCGCGTCATTCCCTTTATAGGGAAGACACGATCGATGACGTCATTCCTACAGCCACACCCCCCTACACTAGTAAACACACACAAAGTAAACCCTAACTCCTACAGCGCCCCCTGTGGTTAACTCCCAAACTGCAACTGTCATTTTCACAATAAACAATGCAATTTAAATGCATTTTTTGCTGTGAAAATGACAATTGTCCCAAAAATGTGTCAAAATTGTCCGCCATAATGTCGCAGTCACGAAAAAAATCGCTGATCGCCGCCATTAGTAGTAAAAAAAATAAAAAAAATAAAAATGCAAAAAAACTATCCCCTATTTTGTAAACGCTATAAATTTTGCGCAAACCAACCGATAAACGATTATTGCGATTTTTTTTACCAAAAATAGGTAGAAGAATACGTATCGGCCTAAACTGAGGAAAAAAAAAATGTATATATGTTTTTGGGGGATATTTATTACAGCAAAAAGTAAAAAATATTGCATTTTTTTCAAAATTGTCGCTCTATTTTTGTTTATAGCGCAAAAAATAAAAACCGCAGAGGTGATCAAATACCACCAAAAGAAAGCTCTATTTGTGGGGAAAAAAGGACGCAAATTTTGTTTGGGAGCCACGTCGCACGACCGCGCAATTGTCTGTTAAAGCGACGCAGTCCCGAACTGTAAAAACCCCTTGGGTCTTTAGGCAGCAATATGGTCCGGGGCTTAAGTGGTTAAAAAACCACGCATGCTCAGAATCAGGTTGACGCATGCTTGGAAGCATTGAACTTAGTTTTTTTCAGCACGTCGTTGTGTTTTACGTCACCGCATTCTGACACGATCGTTTTTTTAACCGATGGTGTGTAGGCACGACTGACCATCAGTCAGCTTCATCGGTTAACCGATGAAAACGGTCCATCCGACCGTTTTTATCGGATGGACCAATCGTGTGTACATGGCTTTAGCCTACTTTCCGTCAGTTATTGGGAAAATATCCGTGATTATATTTTATATTGGCGTATATACTGTATGCCCCATCGGATTATTTCCATCGGAAATTTCGAGGAATTCCATCAGAGTTCAGATAGAGAATATGTTCTCTTTTACTCCAATGGAATTCTGTCGGAATTCCGATGTGATTTTGGTCCGATCGTGTGTGTGGGGCTTAAGAATCGTATTCCTCTAAAAGGCTTCAGAGGCTGTGGAAGAATTTATCAGCCATTTGGACCAAATCTTCTAATTTTTGAGGAGACAACCTCTATTAATATAAGTCTCCCAATATAATGTTAGGCTATTGTTAATAAGTCGTTTCCACATAGACAGTGATGGGGGGTAGTTTTTTTTTTTTTCCAACTTAGGCCTCGTACACACGATAGGTTAACCAGAGGACAACGGTCTGATGGACCGTTTTCATCAGTCAAAACCGATCGTGTGTGGGCCCCATAGGTTATTTAACCACTTAAGGACCGGACCAAAATGCTGCTAAATGACCCAAGGGGTTTTTACAATTCGGCACTGCGTCGCTTTAACAGACAATTGCGCGGTCATGCGACGTGGCTCCCAAACAAAATTGGCGTCCTTTTTTCCCCACAAATAGAGCTTTCTTTTGGTGGTATTTGATCACCTCTGCGGTTTTTATTTTTTGCGCTATAAACAAAAATAGAGCGACAATTTTGAAAAAAATGCAATATTTTTTACTTTTTGCTATAATAAATATCCCCCAAAAACATATATAAAAAACATTTTTTTCCTCAGTTTAGGCCGATATGTATTCTTCTACCTATTTTTGGTAAAAAAAAAATCGCAATAAGCGTTTATCGATTGGTTTGCGCAAAATTTATAGCGTTTACAAAATAGGGGGTAGTTTTTTTTTTTTTTTACTACTAATGGTGGCGATCGGCGATTTTTTTCGTGACTGCGACATAATGGCGGACACTTCGGACAATTTTGACACATTTTTGGGACCATTGTCATTTTCATAGCAAATAATGCATTTAAATTGCATTCTTTATTGTGAAAATGACAGTTGCAGTTTGGGAGTTAACCACAGGGGGCGCTGTAGAAGTTAGGGTTCACCTAGTGTGTGTTTACAACTGTAGGGGGGTGTGGCTGTAGGTTTGACGTCATCGATCGAGTCTCCCTATTAAAGGGATCACTCGATCGATGCAGCCGCCACAGTGAAGCACGGGGAAGCCGTGTTTACATACGGCTCTCCCCGTTCTTCAGCTCCGGGTAGCGATCGCGTCGGCTATAAACGAATAGCCGCGCGGTCGTCCCGGATCGCTCCCCGCGGGTATCCGTTCTCATCGGATGGACTGATCGTATGTACGAGGCTTAAGAGCTATAGCATTGCGAGCATAGAACAAAAGCAGCCCCACCAGCGTACGCCCTGCTACCGTGGGAATAAATTGCTCTATCAGACCCAAAATACATAAATACATATTGCCATTGATAGTTGTAATGGAATAGAAGTAATTTGTGATATAAAAGTATAAGGCCCAGATTCTCAAAGGAGATACGACGGCGTATCTCAGGAATACGCCGTTGTATCTCTGAGTCTGGGCGGTCGTATCTATGCGCCTGATTCTTAGAATCAGTTACGCATAGATTTATATTAGATCCGATCTTAACTGCATATTTACGCTGGCCGCTAGGGGTGTGCACTGCTGATTTACACCTAGAAATATGTAAATCAGCTAGATACGCAAATTCACGAACGTACGCCTGCCCGACGCAGTACAGATACGCCGTTTACGTTAGGCTTTTCCCGGCGTAAAGTTACCCCTGCTATATGAGGCGTACATGCGGCGTACCAATGTTAAGTATGGACGTCGTTCCCGCGTCGAATTTCGAATATTTTACGTCGTTTGCGTCCGTGAATGGGGCTGGACGACATTTACGTTCACATCTAAACCAATACGTCCTTGCGGCGTACTTTGGAGCAATGCACACTGGGATATTCCACGGACGGCGCATGCGCCGTTCGTGAAAAGCGTCAATCACGTTGGGTTTACAAGTTATTTACATAAAACACGCCCCCCTGTTCCAAATTTGAATTTATGCTACGCCGCCGCAACTTACGGAGCAAGTGCTTTGAGAATACAGCACTTGCCCGTCTAAGTTGCGGAGGCGTAACGTAAATAGGTTACTTTACGCCCGCACAAAAATACGCCGATCTACGAGAATCTGGCCCTAAGTCTCCAGGAATCCCCCCACATCGCCAACAACCAGGGGCAGTCCGCTTTAAGTATTCTTGATTAGCGCAGGTGTGAAATGCTTAGCTTTAGTGCCCACTAATGCCCAGCACATGGTCATTGCAGTTGTAGAGACAACTGTGAATCTATTTTATTTGGAAATGTGTCCCGCTTTGTGGGGCCCAATCCTAACTGCACATCCCAATGTCGACATGTTAGTACTTGCTCAGCTACAATTCTCAAAAACAAATTAGAATTTTAGCAAGTCACACAGAAGTTTTTTTTTGGATCGAAGTGTTTACAGAATGTGGTACGAATGACATAGTCTGTGACTTGCTATGGCGTTTATTCTAGGCCATCATTTTAACTGAAACCACTTGTTTGTGTGTTTCTAATTACTACCCATAAGCTGCAAGGGACAGATATTGACTTTTATTTAATGCTCACTCTTTAGGATATTTATAATTAAGCATCCGCTCTGCATCAAGCAAGGATATTTCATATGCAGATTTTAGAGCGCACATCTGTTTGTTGGGAACAGTCAAACATGAAACATTTCTATTTAATGAGCAGCTCCAGGCCGCAATCAGTGATCCAGTCAGCGGACTGCTGATACTATCCAGGAAACACTGAGACTGTGATGAATTCAGAAAGACCGTTAAATTTATTAAATTCATTTTAGCTTTGGTGATGCAAGGGCCTCATCATTGGCTCTACATGGGAATACATTTTCATGTCACATGACTGTATGCTGTGCAACTTTCCTGTCTTTCATAGGACAAGTAGGAATGAGTTTGGAGTTTTGCATGACCAGCCAAACTAATTTACCAATTCTTTAGCCTCTGCATCCTACTGCTTCTGCAGCAGCCATTTATTCATTGTTGGTATTACTATCGCCAATAAATGACTACTTCCCACTGTGCAGGCTTCACAGTTTCATTGGTTGCTAAGATGCATTCGGCTGCCGGCGTCTTAGCAACTACTATCCTACTACCTGCCTTTCATATATACCAGACCCTTGTCCTACATGAGGATTTGATATTGATGTTAAAGGGAGACCCCACACAATAAGAAAAAGTAAAAAATTAATTGGTATTGTTACGCTCCCATATCGTCCAATCTACAGGCTGGGAAGGTGTCAGTGACAAAACATAATTACAGTGGTGAAAAGCAAGGTCACAAGATTGTCTTAACAGATATACAATATCTTGTGCATCAGACTGCACAGAGTCATTGGTTGCTAAGATGCATTCGGCTGCCGGTCTTAGCAACCACTATCTTACCATCTGCCAGCTTGTAAGCAAGCCGACTTTTGGGAGACATCAACAAATCCCACCGCATTTTTTTTTCTATTGGGTGGGGTCTCCCCTTAAAATCTATTGCAGATCCTCATGTAGGATAAGGGCCTGGTATAAACAAAGGGAATTCCTAGCAACTTTGTGCCAGATTCACATACAATTGCGTTACGCTGTGGCGGCGTAACGTATCCCATTTACGTTACACCGCCGCAAGTTTACAGCGTAAGTGCTTGATTCACAAAGCACTTACCTGTAAACTTGCAGCGGCGTAGCGTAAATCCGCCCGGCGCAAGCCCGCCTAATTCAAATGGGGCGGGGACCATTTAAATTAGGCGCGTTCCCGCGCCGAACGTACTGCGCATGCTCCGTCCCTAAAATTTCCCGACGCGCATTGCGCTAAATGACGTCGCAACGACGTCATTGGTTTCGATGTTAACGTAAATGGCGTCCAGCGCCATTCACGGACGACTTACGCAAACGACGTGAAATTTTAAAATTTGACGCGGGAACGACGGCCATACTTAACATTGGTTAGACCACCTAGAGGGCATGCTTAGTTTTACGCGACGCATCTCTACGGAAACTACGTAAATTTAGATCGACGGGTAAAGCGGACGTTTGTGAATCGGCGTAACTAGTCATTTGCATATTCTACGCCGACCGCAATGGAATCGCTACCTAGCGGCCGACCTAGAATTGCAGCCTAAGATCCGATGGTGTAACACAGTTACACCTGTCGGATCTTAGGGCTATCTATGCGTAATGCGTAATCAGGCGCATAAATACGACAATTGTATCTTAGAGATACGACGGCGTATCAGGAGATACGCCGTCGTATCTCTTTTGTGAATCTGGCCCTTTGTTTGCAAACAGAATGAGTTTAGAAGCAATTTTTTTTTGTTGTTATTGCAAGTGTCACTTTTTCTTGTATACATTGTACAGAGCTGCTGCCTGCTTATCGTATATATTCGAGTACAAGCCGACTTTTTCAGCACATTTTTTATGCTGAAAAAGCTCCCCCTCGGCTTATACTCGAGTCTCCCGTTGTGTCATGCTGTCATAACTGTAGTCGGCGGCCGTTGCTGGGTGTACTGTGAATGCGTGAGTGCGCCCACAAGAACATCTTTCTTGGTAAGTGATAGGGGATTATCGTGCATTAAGCAAAGGCCACGCAGGCACGGTGCATCGGCTGGTGGAGTTGGTGTATTTGATGGATACAGCGGCTGGTGGAGTTGGTGTATTTGATGGGTACAGCGGCTAGTGAAGTTGGTGTATTTGATGGGTACATCTGCTAGTAGAGTTGATGTATTTGATGGGTTCATCGGCTAGTGGAGTTGGTGTATTTGATGGGTACAGCGGCTAGTGGAGTTGGTGTATTTGATGGGTACAGCGGCTAGTAGAGTTGCTGTATTTGATGGGTACATCGGCTAGTAGAGTTGGTGTATTTGATGGGTACAGCGGCTAGTAGAGTTGGTGTATTTGATGGGTACAGCGGCTAGTGGAGTTGGTGTATTTGATGGGTACAGCGGCTAGTGGAGTTGGTGTATTTGATGGGTACAGCGGCTAGTGGAGTTGGTGTATTTGATGGGTACAGCGGCTAGTGGAGTTGGTGTATTTAATGGGTACAGCGGCTAGTAGAGTTGCTGTATTTGATGGGTACAGCGGCTAGTGGAGTTGCTGTATTTGATGGGTACAGCGGCTAGTGGAGTTGGTGTATTTGATGGGTACAGCGGCTAGTGGAGTTGGTGTATTTGATGGGTACAGCGGCTAGTGGAGTTGGTGTATTTGATGGGTACAGCGGCTAGTAGAGTTGCTGTATTTGATGGGTACATCGGCTAGTAGAGTTGGTGTATTTGATGGGTACAGCGGCTAGTGGAGTTGGTGTATTTGATGGGTACAGCGGCTAGTGGAGTTGGTGTATTTGATGGGTACAGCGGCTAGTGGAGTTGGTGTATTTGATGGGTACAGCGGCTAGTGGAGTTGGTGTATTTGATGGGTACATCGGCTAGTGGAGTTGGTGTATTTGATGGGTACAGCGGCTAGTAGAGTTGGTGTATTTGATGGGTACAGCGGCTAGTAGAGTTGCTGTATTTGATGGGTACATCGGCTAGTAGAGTTGGTGTATTTGATGGATACATCGGCTAGTGGAGTTGGTGTATTTGATGGGTACATCGGCTAGTGGAGTTGGTGTATTTGATGGGTACAGCGGCTAGTGGAGTTGGTGTATTTGATGGGTACAGCGGCTAGTGGAGTTAATGTATTTGATGGGTACAGCAGCTAGTGGAGTTGGTGTATTTGATGGGTACAGCGGCTAGTGGAGTTAATGTATTTGATGGGTACAGCGGCTAGTAGAGTTGGTGTATTTGATGGGTACAGCGGCTAGTAGAGTTGCTGTATTTGATGGGTACATCGGCTAGTAGAGTTGGTGTATTTGATGGATACAGCGGCTAGTGGAGTTGGTGTATTTGATGGGTTGATGACATGCAGCAGAAAGACGTTCTCGTGGACGCGCATGTGCAGTACACCCGGTTGGAGAATTTGATAAGTTGGAACTTTCGACAGAACACCGTCGACTGAAGTTGCATGCAACAAGGTACATGAGGCTGCAGATGGACACTGATGAGACAGGTGGGCACAGTGAGGCTGCAGATGGGCGCTGATGAGACAGGTGGGCACAGTGAGGCTGCAGATGGACACTGATGAGACAGGTGGGCACAGTGAGGCTGCAGATGGGCGCTGATGAGACAGGTGGGTAAAGTGAGGCTGCAGATGGGCACAGTGAGGCTGCAAATGAGCACAGTCTATATTTTGGGTTTACATCCACTTTAAGTACCCTTCTTAGCAGAGAGCTTTTAGAGAAAATGTTTAAGCGACAGAGCTCCCTTAAGTAATTATTAAATATTTTGTTAAATACAGTTGACATGAATTAGATTAGGACAGGGAGGAAAAATAACATGAGCCAATCAGATTGTTGCCCTGCACAGTGCTAATTCTGGAAAATTTCTAAAAAAGAAGAGACTAAACAGGATGATGACCTTATCAGTATTGTCACACTCCCTTGTCATCCAATCTACAGGCTGGGAGGGTTACATAATTATGACATAACTTAACCACTTTAGCCCCGGACCATTTGGCTGGCAAATGGCCGGGCCACTTTTTTCGATTTCGGCACTGCGTCGCTTTAACTGACAATTGCGCGGTCGTGCAACCTGGCTCCCAAACAAAATTTACGTCCTTTTTGTTCCACAAATAGAGCTTTCTGGTATTTGATCACCCCTGCGGTTTTTATTTTTTGCGCTATAAACAAAAATAGAGCGACAATTTTGAAAAAAAGCAATATTTTTAACTTTTTGCTATAATAAATATCCCCAATTTTTTTTTAAAAAAGCACATTTTTTTGTCAGTTTAGGCCGATATGTATTCTTCTACATATTTTTGGTGAAAATTAATCGCAATAAGCGTATATTGATTGGTTTGCGCAAAAGTTTTAGCATCTACAAAATAGGGGTAGTTTTATGGCATTTTTATTATAATTTTTGTTTACATGTTATGTTATGTTGTTATGGCGGCGATCTGCGATTTTTATCGCGACTGCGACATTATGGCGGACACATCAGATACTTTTGACGCTATTTTGGGACCATTCACATTTATACAGCGATCAGTGTTATAAAAATGCACTGATTACAAGTGTAAATGTGACTGGCAGGTAAGGGGTTAACCAGTAGGGGGCACTGAAAGGGTTAAGTGTGTCCTAGGGAGTGATTCTCGCTGTTAGGGGGCGTGACTTACTGTGACCTGTCACTGATCGCTACTTCCGATGAGAGGGAGCAGACGATCAGTGCTGTGTCACTAGGAAGAATAGGGAGATGTCTTGTTTACAAAGACATCCCCCCGTTCTGCTGTTCCATGACCCGATTGAGGGACACCGGCAGACACCGAGTCCGCGGGTCCTGCTCACGGTCACGGAGACCACGGCGGGCACGCGGGCGCCCGCTAGGGGGCAGGTCCAAAGCACCGTATATATATACGTTGCTTTGCCTGCCCGTGCCATTCTGCTGACGTAAATCTACGTGAGGCGGTCGGCAAGCAGTTAATTACAGTGGAGAAAGGCAAGGTCACTGACCTAGTTGTGCTGTCTGGCAGGGGTGCCTGGGTTGCTAGGTTGTCTTAACAGAAGTGCAGTATCTTTTGGCTGAGACAGCTCATCTACATGTATTCAGAATGGGTTTTTAGCTATGTGAGTAAAGTTATATCCTTTAACCACTTCCAGACCGCCGCATGTAGATATACGTCGGCAGAATGGCACGTACAGGCACATTGGCGTACCTGTACGTCCCTGCCTAGACGCGGGTCAGGGGTCCGATCGGGACCCCCCCCCCCCCCGCTACATGCGGCGGTCGGATTCCCGCGGGGAGCGATCCGGGATGACGGCGCGGCTATGCGTTTATAGCCGCTCCGTCGCGATCGCTCCCTGGAGCTGAAGAACGGGGAGAGCCGTGTGTAAACACAGCTTCCCCGTGCTTCACTGTGGTGGCTGCATCGATCGAGTGATCCCTTTTATAGGGAGACTCGATCGATGACGTCAGACCTACAGCCACACCCCCCTACAGTTGTAAACACACACTAGGTGAACCCTAACTCCTACAGCGCCCCCTGTGGTTAACTCCCAAACTGCAACTGTCATTTTCACAATAAAGAATGCAATTTAAATGCATTTTTTGCTGTGAAAATGACAATGGTCCCAAAAATGTGTCAAAATTGTCCGAAGTGTCCGCCATAATGTCGCAGTTACGAAAAAAATCACTTATCGCCGCCATTAGTAGTAAAAAATATATAATAATAAAACTATCCCCTATTTTGTAAACGCTATAAATTTTGCGCAAACCAATCGATAAACGCTTATTGCGTTTTTTTTTTTACCATAAATAGGTAGAAGAATATGTATCGGCCTAAACTGAGGAAAAAAAAAATGTTATATATGTTTTGGGGGGATATTTATTATAGCAAAAAGTAAAAAATATTGAATTTTTTCAAAATTGTCGCTCTATTTTTGTTTATAGCGCAAAAAAAAAAAAAACGCAAAGGTGATCAAATACCACCAAAAGAAAGCTCTATTTGTGGGGGAAAAAGGACGCCAATTTTGTTTGGGAGCCACGTCGCACGACCGCGCAATTGTCTGTTAAAGCGACGCAGTGCCGAATTGTAAAAACCCCTTGGGTCATTTAGCAGCATATTGGTCCGGTCCTTAAGTGGTTAACAAATGACACATCGTGTTTGATGCATAGGCTGCTCCTGAACATTTGTCTAAGTTTATTAGGAAAGGTTATTAGCGGCCAAGCTGAAGTACAACATAGTGACTAAAGCCTGTATCTCTGCTGTGCTTTACATGGGACGTCATAAATATATCCTAGAGTTAAAGACCCAAGGGGAATTGAGAAACAAGTTTAATAGTAAATCTGAACATGTTTAATCTGCTTATGTTTCTAATTATAAAAATGACACTGTGGAGAGAACATAGAAAGCAGGATCCATACCCTGACATAGAGAGGGGGATTGTACCAATGTTATCTAGCAGATTTGAAAGGTTTCCCGCCAATTTACATAAAACAGTGTTCTCCAGACTGTAGGCCACGGGGCCAAATGTGGCCCTTTCCTTGACTATGGCACGCAGATGCCAACAGCTTGACACAGATACTATCACCCTGCATACTTATTGAATAAACAAACTACACCCATTTTGGATTAAATTGGCCGAACCGGACATTTTATTAAACATGTATAGCTAGATTCAGGTAGGGCGCCGCAACTTTAAGGTAGCGTATCGTATTTACGCTACGCCGCCTTAAGTCAGAGAGGCAAGTACTGTATTCACAAAAGCACTTGCCTCCTAACTTACGGCGGCGTAGCGTAAATGGGGCCGGCGTAGGGTGACCACGTGTCCCGGATTGCCCGGGACAGTCCCGCATTTTGCAGGTCTGTCCCGGGCACCTTCATTCCAGGACAATACAGTGTCCCAGAATGAAACTGACACAGCCACCCCCCGGGCCAATCTGATGCCCCCAAAAAAGGCCGCCACATCACCGCTTACTCACTGACAGTACTTGTCCTGGCCAGGAATGCCTGGAGGAGCACAATCCCCACCCCCTGCTTGTGATTGGAGAAATCATAAACCCCGCCTTTTGTGTCCAATCACTGTGCTGTGATTCGCTACAGCACAAGCTGATTTTTGGGGAGGGAGGGTGTCCCTGAATGGTAGTTTGGAAATGTGGTCACCCTAGGCCGGCATAAGCGCCTCTAATTCAAATGAGGATGGGGGGGCTTGTTTTATGGAAATGATTGGTGACCCGACGTGATTGACGTTTTTTACGAACGGCACATGCGCCGTCCGTGTACATATCCCAGTGTGCATTGCTCCAAAGTACGCCGCAAGGACGTATTGGCTTCGACGTGAACGTAAGTTACGTCCAGCCCCATTCACGGACGACTTACGCAAACGTTGTAAAATTTCGACGGCCATACTTAACATTGACTACGCCTCCTAGGGGGCAGCTTTATCTTTACGCGGCGTATCTCTTACGGAAACGGCGTATCTTTACTGCGACGGGCGCACGTACGTTCGTGAATCGGCGTATCTAGTCATTTACATATTCTACGCTGAACTCAACGGAAGCGCCACCTAGCGGCCAGCCTAAAAATTACACTTTAAGATACGACGGCGTAGGAGACTTACGCTGCTCGTATCTTAGCCTAATTTAAGCTTATCTGGTTTCGGCTTGAAACATCCTTTGCTGGATAAATTGTATGATGACTTGGTTCACCCAGATAAACTGTTTTCTCCTCCTAGGCAGTTTTACCTCCTTTATCCTGTGGAGGAAGGTTTCACTAAGAAATGGGGGCTACCTGCTATTGGTGCAGCTATTTCTTGTGCAAACAAAAACCTGACTTGTCCTTTAGACAATGCGCAGGGTTTTAAGGATCCAACTGATAAAAAGCTGGAGTCCCTATTAAAAGCCTCCTCTTCCATGGCTGGGGCTGTAGTACAACCTGCAGTTGCAGCCATTGGTGTATGTCCGTAACTCTCTATGAATCTGGCTATTTAACTATAACATTATTACCATTCGTTTTTTTTATTTTGAAAAAAAAAAATTATTTGTTTCAGTTATATAATTTTGTAAATAAGAAAATGTTCTTCTTCACTGATGTGCGCTGATGAGGCTGCATTGATGGGCACTGGTAGGCTGCATTCATGGGCACTAAGGAGGCCGCATTGATTGGCACTGTTAATGCTGCACTGGTGGGCACTGATTGGCACTGATTGGCATGGATAAGGCAGCACTGATGGGCACTGATGAGGCTGCACTAATAAGGCAGCACTGATGGGCACTAATAGGTGGCACTAATATGTTGCAGTAATGGGCACTGATATGCTGCACTGATGGGGTTGCACTGATTATCAGTGTAAATGTTCCATTACTGGAAAGACGGTTATCGGCTTTACTTTCCTTAGACTGATAAGCTGAGGAAACTGATAAGCTGCACTGATGGGCAATGGTGATTCTGCACTAATAAGGCGGCACTGATGGGCACTGATAGGCGGCACTACTATGTTGCAGTAATGAGCACTGATATGCTGCACTGATGGACACTGATATGTTGCACTGATGGGGCTGCACTGATGATCAGTGCCCTGATTATCAGTGTAAATGCTCCTTCTAACTGGAAACTGGTTATCGGCTTTCCTTTCCTCAGACACTGACAGGAAAGGAAATGCAGATAACCAGTATTTGTTTACATGTGATCAGCTGTGATTGGACACAGCTGATCACATGGTAAAGAGCCCGCCTTCTTTCTGACTCTTTCCAGCAAGGGGCCTCCCCTGGGTCTCCTCTTCAGCACAGCTTCTTCCAGACCAGGTAGGACAGCTTCAGGACAACTTCAGCACACACGCTCTTTCTTCATCCTCATCCCGCACTCGGTAGAACACCGGGGGGGACTATTTACTCCTCAACAGGAAGCCTATAGGCATGTCTGTGGTGGAAGCGGTGCAGCCTTTTATTGCCCCCGAGCCCAGTCTGCCCCTACAGTAGAGGGAGAGAGGCAAATAGAGAGCAATGTCTTCTTCTCCATATTGTTGTAGCTCAGCACCTGTATACACACGCCCTAAAAAAAAGTTTTGACTTTAGTTATACTTAACCACTTTCCAACCACCTAACGTACATGTACTGCGGTCGGCTCTACTACACAAAATCACGTACCTGTACAATATTTCATTGAAATAGCCACTGGGTGGCACAGTTGTGCAATGACTGGATAGAGGGGGAGCCAATCAGCGGATCCGGCGGACCCGATGTCCACCGCCCACCTGCAATCATTCCCGAAAGAGCCAGAACGACGATCTGTAAACAAGGCAGATCTCCGTTCTGACAGGGAGAAGATAGAGATCTTGAGCTAGATTCAGGTAGCTTGGCGCTTCTTTTTGGCCGGGCGTAGCGCATCTCATATGCGCTACACCGGCATAAAACAGGGAGCCCAGACCAATATTCTCAAAGATCTGGCGCCGTACGTTGCGCCGGCGTAGTGTAAATAGGCCGGCGCAAGCCCACCTAATTCAAAAGGCAGGTAGGGGGCGTGCTCCATGTAAATTAGCCGTGACCCCATGTAAATGAATGGCCGTTCGTACTGCGCATGCATGCTCAGAATCACGTCGCAAATACTCCCTAAGAAACGTTGGCTCAATGCTTTCGACGTGAACTTACGACGTGAACCTATGCACACGCCTATTCACGTACCACTTACGTAAACGACGTTAAAATTTGACGGGCTGTTCCGACGTCATACTTTAACATTGGCTGCGCCTCATATAGCAGGGATAACTGTACGCCGGACGTAAACCTTACGTAAACGGCGTAGGGGGCGCAAGTACGTTGGTGAATCGGCGTATCTAGCTCATTTACATATTCTACGTGTAAATCTACGGAAGCGCCCCTAGCGGCCAGCGTAAATATGCACCCTAGATACAACGGCGTACTAAGACTTACGTCGATCGGATGAAGCAGGAATTCAGGCGTATCTAGTTCCCTGAATAGCACGCATAGATACGACGGCGTATCTTTCAACTTACGCGGCGTATCAATAGATACGCCGACGTAAAGGGTTTGTGAATCTAGCTCCTTGTGTTCCTGCTATACAGGAACATGGATCTCTGTCTTCACCTAATCAGAGCAACCCCCATACGGTAAGAACGCACCCCCTAAGGACACACATTTAACCCTTTAATCACCCCTGATGTTAACCACTTCCCTGCCAGTGTCATTAGTACAGTAAGGCCCCTTTCACACTGAGGAGTTTTTCAGGTGGTTTAGCACTAAAAATAGTGCTTAAAGCGGGGGTTCGCCCTAAAAAAATATATTTTTTTTCTACCATGCCATCCAGCATACTAGCGTGAGCTACAGTATGCCTTTATTTTATTTGTTTGCGCCGTACTCACAGTTTAATCCATTAGTTAAGTTTCAGACTCCCCGCGGGGAGTAGGCGTTCCTATGCAGAGGGGAACATGATTGACGGCCGGCTATGGCGCGTCACGCTTCCCGAAAATAGCCGAAATAGGACTTGGCTCTTCACGGTGCCTGCGCAGTCAGCTCCTAGTCTGTGCGCAGGCGCCGTATAGCGCCGTGAAGAGTCGAGTCCTACTCCAGCTATTTTCGGGAAGCGTGACGCGCCATAGCCGGCCGTCAATCATGTTCCCCTCTGCATAGGAACGCCTACTCCCCGCGGGGAGTCTGAAACTTAACTAAGGGATTAAACTGTGAGTATGGCGCAAAAAAATAAATAAAGGCATACTGTAGCTCACGCTAGTATGCTGGATTGCATGGTAGAAACGTGTTTTTTAGGGTGAACCTCCGCTTTAAATAGTGCGTGAAAAACTCCTGCCCTAAGGCGGTCTGTCACAATGTCGCAGTCCCGCTAAAAATCAACGATCGCTGCCATTACTAGTAAAAAAAATGGCATACAAATATACCATAGATTGTAGACGTGATACATTTTGCACAAACCAATCAATGTACGCTTATTGGATTTTTTTTTTACCAAAAATATGTAGCAGAATACATGTTCGCCTAAATTGGTGAAGAAATTAGATTTTTTTGCATTTTTTTTATTGGATATGTTTTATAGCAGAAAGTAAATATATATATATATATTTTTTTTAATTGTCACTCTTTTTTTGTTTATAGCCTAAAAAATGTTAACCGCACAGGTGATCAAATACGACCAAAAGAAAGCTCTATTTGTGGGAAAAAAAAGGACGCCAATTTTATGTACAGTGTCACATGACTGCAAAATTGTCAGTTTAAGTAACGCAGTGCCAGTAAAAAATTTGGCCTGGTCATTGAGGGTGTAAAACATTCCGGGGCTGATGTGGTTAAAAAAAACTTCTTAACCCTGCCCCATGAAATCAGTTCATTACCTCTTCACACTTTCTCCCCTCATTTTCATACCAGACTCATTACCATCTGAAGTATGGCAGCCACACATCAAGATATGTAGCCAGATTCAGAGAGACTTAAAATGCCGCATACACACCATCACTTTATGTGATGAAAAAAAACGACACTTTCTGTGAAGTAAAAAACGACGTTTTTGAAACTTCAATTTTCAAAGACGAAGTTGCCTACACACCATCGTTTTCTCACAATGTTCTTGCAAAGTGAGGTTACGTTCCACCACGTTTTACCATTGAAGCTTGCTTCTGGGCATGCGTGGATGAAAAAACGTCTTACAAAACGACGTTTTTTGCTACACACGGTCAATTTCTGTGAAGTAAAAACTGCACTTTTGAGAAACGACACATAAAATTGAAGCATGCTTCAATTTTTTTTTGTTGTTTTTTACAAGACATAAAACAACGTTTTCCCCCACACACAGTCAATTAAAGTGACGTTTTTAAAAACGTCATTTTTTTTCATCACATAAAGTGATGGTGTGTACGCGGCATTAGGCTGGCGTATCAGTAGATACGCCAGCCTAAGTCTGAATGTGCGCCCGCGCTAATTTAAACCACTCCTGACCTTAGGTGTTTTCAGATTTGGTGTTTGCAAGACTAAAAAAGTTTTTTTCTGCTAGAAAATTACTTAAAACCCCCAAACATATATATATTTTTTTTCTAACACCCTAGAGAATAAAATAGTGGTCATTCCAATACTTTTTGTCACACCGTATTTGCGCAGCGGTCTTACAAGCGCACTTTTTTGGGAAAAAAATTCACTTTTTTGAATTAAAAAATAAGACAACAATAAATTTGGCCCAATTTTTTTATATATTGTGAAAGATAATGTTACGCCGAGTAAAATGATACCCAACATGTCACGCTTAAAAATTGCGCCCGCTCGTGGCATGGCGTCAAACTTTTACCCTTAAAAATCTCGATAGGCGATGTTTAAAAAATTCTAGAGATTGCATTTTTTGAGTTACAGGGAAGGCCTAGGGCTAGAATTATTGCTCTCGCTCTAACGATCGCGGCGATACCTTACTTGTGTGATTTGAACACCGTTTTCATATGCGGGCGCTACTCGCGTATGCGTTCGCTTCTACACGCGAGCTCGTCGGGACGGGGCGCTTTAAAAAAAAAAATGTTTTGTTTTCTTATTTATTTTTATTTATTTTATTACTTTTTACACTGAAAAAAAAAAAAAAATTGACACTTTTTATTCCTATAATAAGGAATGTAAACATCCCTTGTAATAGAAAAAAGCATGACAGGTCCTCTTAAATATGAGATCTGGGGTCAAAAAGACCTCAGATCTTATATTTAGACTAAAATGCAAAAAAATAAAAAAAAATTGAAACTGTAATTTTTTCAAATGACAAAAAAAAAATTGTCTCTTTAAGAGGCTGGGCGGGACTGACGTTTTGACGTCACTTCCGCCCAGCAGAGCTATGGGGACGGGCGAAGGAGATTTTTTCCTTCTGTCTCGTCCCCAGTCACCAGCCGAACGGTTCCCGATCGCCTCCGCCGCTACCAACGGCTCCGGTAAGCGGCGGAGGGGCGCGGTGATGAGCGGCGGGAGGGGGGGCCCTCTCCCGCCACCGTTAACGGCGATCTTGTGGCGAATCCGCCGCGGAGACCGCCGTTATCGTTGTACCAGACGCGCACACTAAAGATCGATACCTCGGTTGTGGCAGCAGCTGCTGCCGTTACGAGATATCAATCTTTAAAAAGAGAACGCACATCGTCGTGGCGCAGGTCTGGAAGTGGTTAAGCGTATTCTGGTAACCAGACGCTTAAATTAGGCTCAGATACGAGCGGCGTACGTGTCTTACACCCTCGTATCCTAAAGTGTAATTTTTAGGCTGACCGCTAGGTGGCGCTTCCATTGCGGTCGGCGTAGAATATGTAAATCAGTAGATACGCCTATTCACGAACGTACGCCCGGCCGACGCAGTACAGATACACCGTTTACGTAACGCATTAGCGGCTTAAAGTTATTCCATCAAATAGATGGAATAGTTATGTTAAGTATGGCCGCCGTTCCCGCGTCAAAATTCGAAAATTTTACGTCGTTTGCGTAAGTCGTCCGGGAATAGGGATTTACGTTGTTTACGTCCACGTCGAAATCAATAGGTGATAGCTATGACTAAGCATTGAAGTTCGATGTGAAACGCGTCAGCTGTTTTGTTCCCACTGTATGCTGTTTTTTGTAGTGCATTTTCCTTTTTTTACCCAATATAGGGCACGTCTTTTTTAGACATTGGAGTGCGGCTGTCCATATATTTTCCTTCCTCTCTAAATCAATAGGCCCGTGCGGCGGACTTAGCCGCAATGCACACTGGGAAATGTAGGCGCACGGCGCATGCGCAGTTCCAAAATAAAAGTCAATCTCGTCGGGTCAAGCCTAATTAACATAAAACACGCCCCCTCAGCCTATTTTGAATTAGGCGCCCTTACGCCCGCCCGCTTTAGGCTACGCCGCCGTAACTTAGCAGGCAAGTACATTGTAAATCATGTACTTGCCTCGCTAACTTACGGCGGCGTAACCTAAATGCCACAAGCTACGCCGCCGCAAGTATGCGCTCGCCATCCTAAATCTAGCTAATGATCTCCCCTAAACGTTATTGCCCAAAGCATAATGGCACAAGCTCCTCCCACTGGCGCGTTTCGCGTAATCATAATTTCACAACCCTTTTAATTCATAGTCCAATCTAGCAGTGAAAATTGTGGCGTCAGTGATCCCAAGGGAGAAAATAAACTCTCATTTTTATACAGGGGAAAGCTGTTACAATGGGACCAAGTGTACCGCAAACATGGGGGAAGCAGTAAAGGAATTAGTAATGCTTCACAAAACACGGGATTGAAAAGCTAAATGTTTGCGGTTAAACACATTACAATGAAAAATAAATTCTATAGATCCCAGGCTTGTAGATATGGTTCATATTATTTTATAGAGGAAATACGTACTCCCAACGTTCTGCTGCGGAAAGCTTGGCATTAAGCATAACGTAACTAAATCACTGAATACAAGGGGATTAAATATTTACTGAAGTGACACGTGGATCTCTTTAACTGTTGCTTGATGAGATCAACCCAGCGATATGGCCCTGCTTCCCCCAAACATGCATTTTAGATTTATTTTTGTTATGCTAGAACTAAGCTAGAGTCAATGTATTATGATAATATACACTTAGAGTGGAACTATGGGAACCAAGGGGGGGGGGGGGGAAAAAATGACATATATGATGCTCAGACATAGCAGCTTTTGGGTTTCTTGTTCATAGGCTCTTGTAACAAAAGTTTATTACCTTTTGATCCTGCCAGTAGGTATGGTATTTTCTAATTTCTGTTTACAGGGTCCATCTAGGACTTCCCCCAGGGGGGCAACACTGCTGTGTGATTTCAAAGCAGAACAAACTGGGTTAGTCCAAGATGGACACATAGGGGCAGATCCACGTACCTCTGTGCCGGGCGCAGCGTATCTAAGATACACTACGCCGCCTGTTCCTTTTTTTTTAATCCTGAAAGAATTTGCGCCGTAAGTTACGGCGGCGTAGTGTATCTTTGGCGGCGTAATGGCGCACCATTCAAATCTCTGTGATGGGGCATGTTTTATGTTAATACGTCGTGACCCGACGTAAACAACGTTTTTTTTTTAACTGCGCATGCGCCGTCCGTGGGGGTATCCCAGTGCGCATGCTCGAAATTAACCCGGAACAAGTCAATATTTACGACGGTGACGTCATTCTACGCAAATCCCTATTCGCGATCGACTTACGCGAACAACGTAAAAAATTCAAATTGTACGCTGGGAACGACGGCCATACTTAACATTAAGTACGCCTCATAACAGCAGCTTTAACTATACGCCGGAAAAAGCCGAACGCAAACGCATAAAAAAATGCGCCGGCTGGTCGTACGTTCATGGATCGCCGTAACTAGCATAATTGCATACTCGACACGGAATTAGAAGAGACGGTAACGCCACCTATCGGGCCGCCGAAAAATTGGAGCTTAGATCCGACGGCGTACTAAGGCCTCGTACACACGACCGGACAGTCCGCTGAAAACGGTCCGCCGGACCGTTTTCAGCGGACATGTCCGGTCGGAGATTCTGCTGATGGTTGTACACACCATCAGACAGAAATGAGAGACAATCCGCGCGGACAGACAGCGCGGTGACGTGTCTGCGCCGTCGCCGCGCGATGACGTGGCGACGTGCGCTACGCCAAAAGGTCAATGCTTCCACGCATGCGTCAAAGTCATTCGACGTATGCGAGGGATGGCGGCCGGTCGGACATGTACGGTGAGTCTGTACAGACGGCCGAACATGTCCAAACAGACAGGATTCCAGCGGGCATGTTTCTTAGCAAGCTAAGAAACATTTGTCCGCTCGAAAACGTCGGGCGGACAAATGTACGCTGGAAACCTGTCCAGATCGGCCGTACACACGACCAAACATGTCTGCTGAAACTGGTCCGCGGACCAGTTTCAGCAGACATGTTCGGTCGTGTGTACGGGGCCTAAGACGTACGCCTGTCGGATCTAGCCGAGATGCCGTTGCATCTTGTTTTGAGGATACAAAACAAAGATATGATGCGCAAAATTTGAAATTACACGGCGTATCAAGAGATACGCCGGCGTAATACCTTTGTGGATCTGCCCCATACTGTTTAATGGACTTTCAGTAAGCCACAAACAAAAAACAGCCCAACACCAGCTAACGCATTTTAAAGCTGAACTCTGGGATGAGCAAATATTGTCTTATTTACTGCAGCCCTGGAGGATTTGGCTGCCCAATGACTGGGCTACTTTTTGCGATTTGGCACTGTGTCGCTTTAACTCACAATTGCGAGTGGCTTCCAAACAAAATTGGCGTCCTTTTTTTCCCACAAATAGAGCTTTCTTTTGGTGGTATTTGATCACATCTGCAGTTTTTATTTTTTTGCGCTATAAACAAAAATAGAGCGGCAATTTTGAGAAAATTGAGTACTATCCGTGACACTTTTTTATTTGCACAGTGGCGCTGGTGCTCAAAATTTTTGGGGCGGCGCAAACAAACGAAAAAAAAAAAAAACATCAATTGCAGCCACTGTGCCTATGCAAGACGGCAGCCACTGTGCCCATTAAACGCAGTCACTGTGCCCATCAAACACAGTCACTGTTTCCATAAAATTGTCGCCAGTGTGCCATAAAATTTTTGCCACTGTGCCATGCCATCAAACGCAAGCCACTGTGCCCATCAATTGTCACCACTGTGCAATGCCATCAAACGCAGCCACATGTGCCATCAATTGTCGACACTGTGCCCATTCCATCAATTGTCGCCACTGTGCCATGCCATTGTCACCACTGTGCCCATCAATTGTCGCCACTGTGCCATGCCAAATGCAGCCACTGTGCCATCAATTGTTACCACGGTGCCATGCCAAAAAGCTTGAAAGCTCATCCTTGAAAAAGTATATGTTAGTGCAAATAAAAAAAGTATCACGGACACTACTTAATTTTCCCATGTACATAAGTTTTCACAGCCTTTGCCATGACATTCCAAATTGAGCTCAGGTGCATCCTGTTTCCACTGATCATCCTTGAGATGTTTCTACAACTTGATTGGAGTCCACCTGTGGTAAATTCAGTGGATTGGACATGATTTGGAAAGGCACACACCTACCATATAAGGTCACACAGTTAACAGTGCATGTCAGAGCACAAACCAAGCCATGACGTCTAAGGAATTGTCTGTAGACCTCCGAGACAGGATTGTATCAGGGCACAGATCTATATCTGCAGCATCGAAGGTCCCAATGAGCACATGGGCCTCCATCCTCTGTAAGTGGAAGAAGTTTGGAACCACTAGGACTCTTCCTAGGGCAGGCCGGCCGGCCAAACTGAGCGATCGGGAGAGAAAGACCTTTGTCAGGGAGGTGACCAAGAACCTGATGGTCACCCTGACAGAGCTCCAGTGTTTCTCTGTGGAAAGAGAAGATTCTTCCAGAAGAACAACCATCTCTGCAGCACTCCACAAATCAGGCCTGTGTGGTAGAGTGGCCAGGCGGAAGCCACTCCTCAGTAAAATACACATGACAGCCCAACTGGAGTTTGCTAAAAGGCACCTGAAGGACTCTCAGATCATTAGGAGAAAAATTCTCTGGTATGATAAAACAAAAGATTGAACTCTTTGGCCTGAATTGCAAGTGTCATGACGGGAGGAAACCAGGCACCGCTCATCACCTGGCCAATACCATACCTTCAGTGAAGCATGGTGGTGGCAGCATCATGCTGTGGGGATGTTTTTCAGTGGCAGGAACTGGGAGACTAGTCAGGATCGAGGAAAAGATGAATGCAGCAATGTACAGAGACATCATTGATGAAAACCTGCTCCAGAGCGCTCTGGACCTCAGACTGGGGTGGAGGTTCATCTCCCAACAGGACAACGACCCTAAGCACACAAGATAACAAAAGAGTGACTACGGGACGACTCTGTGAATGTCCTTGAGTGTCCCAGCCAGAGCCCAAAGTTGAACCCGATTGAACATCTCTGGAGAGATCTGAAAATGGCTGTGCACTGATGCTCCCCATCCAACCTGATGGAACTTGAGAGGTCCTGCAAATAAGAACGGGAGAAACTGCCCAAAAATAGGTGTGCCAAGCTTGTAGCATCATACTCAAAAAGACTTGAGGCTGTAATTGGTGCCAAAGGTGCTTCACCAAAGTATTGGGAAAAGGCTGTGAACTTTTTCATTTTTTATTTATAATAAATGTGCAGATTTCAAACAAACTTCTTTCACGTTGTCATTATTAGACATGTGCAATTCGTTTAGTTTCTAAATTTCCGAAATTTCGAATTTCCGAATTTTTTAATTTCAGAATTTTCGTTTTTTTTTGATTATTTTAAAAATCCCGAATTCTAGAAAATTTTTCATTTTTTTCATACACATTTTCGAATTTTTTATTTTCAATTTTTTCAGTTTTCGAAATATTGAATTTTCTAATTTTTAAATTCGAATTTTCGAATTTTTAAATTTCGAATTTTCGAATTTTTAAATTTTGAATTTTCGAATTTTCAAATTTCGAATTTTTCGAATTTTTAAATTTCGTATTTCCGAATTTTTAAATTTCCGTATTTTCGTATTTCAGAATTTCGGAAATTCTAATTTTCGGAAAATGTTTCTTTTTTTTTTTCTTTTTTTCTTTTCGAATTTTTCAATTTTAGAAATTTCGAATTTTTCATTTTTTTTTCAAATTTAGAATTTTTCAAATTTAGAAATTTCGAATTTTCTATTTTTACTTTCGAATTTCGAAATTTTACATTTTCTAATTTTCTAGTTTTTTATTTTTCGAATTTACGAATATTTTATTTTTCGAAATTTCGAATTTATGAATTTTCGAATATTCGAAATTCCGAATTTTCTAATTTTCAAAATTCCGAATTTTCGAAATTTCAAATTTTTGAATTTTTCATTTTTCGAATTTCAAAAATTTTAATTTTCGAATATTTAATTTCGAAATTTCGAATTTTGGAATTTTTTATTTCTAATTTTCGAAAATGAAAAATTCGAAAATCGAAAAATAAAACATTTTAAAATTCGAAAATAAAAAAATTTGAATTGTGGAATTTTCGGAAATTGTGGAATTTCGATTTTTTATAATTTCGAATTATAGAAATCCTCAGTCCCTGCAATTTCACAATTACCAATTGTTCGTACTTGCCTAACTATATTCATTTTCAGAATTTTCTGAAATTTTCAGATTTTTTTTTAACTTTCCCAAAAAAATAATTTCAATTTCGTTCATTTTTTTTTCAGAAATTTCGTCTTTCTTGCCGTTTAATTCGTTTTTTTCGGAAATCCGATAAATTTGGAATAGCGGGGAATTTCCGAAATTCCGAATTTTCGAATTTCCAGAATTTCTGAAAAAAGCAAAAAAAAAACGAAAATAACATTAACGAAAAAAACGATTTTTTTTTGGCAGTGCACATGTCTATTGGGTATTGTTTGGAGAATTTTGAGGAGAATAATGAATTTAATCCATTTTGGAATAAGGCTGTAACACAACAAAATGTGGAAAAAATGAAGTGCTGTGAATACTTTCCGGATGCACTGTATTTCTTCCAGATCTGTGCAGTAATCCAACGAGAGACTTTGCCTTTATGCAGGAACTTCCTGTAATGAGCTTCATGTGGAGAAAAATAGTAATAAAAAAATGTGAAATAAAAAATGAATTCATATGCTAAATTCTATCACTACAGGTGTTAACTCTAACAGATTTCCGAATACAATATTTTTCTCTATAGTGGACCTCATGGTCTCATTCACACTGCAGCACATCTGGTAGCCTCTGCATAATGCACAGATACTGGCATACGTTCCTTTTCTTTCTTACTTCTATCCTTTCACCACACACTTCGTAAAAATGCAACCTGTCCAATGTTTTTTTTCAGCACTCACAAAATCTGCTTATTGGTGTGAACTGACGTAGAAAATAAAGTTATTTGCCTTGTCCCTGTGTTGGAACTGCGCTGAGCAATGCAACCAAAGTCTGGTGGTATGAACGAGTTCTTATAGCGGGACTCCAGGCTAGATACACTAAATAAATACAAATACTGTATGTTGTACCTGCCTAAAAGGCAAAAATAACTTTGTGTAGCCATTCTTGTGAAACACCTTTATAGTCACTGGGCCGATTCAGGAAAAGAGATACGACGGCGTATCTCCTGATACGCCGTCGTATCTCTGATTCCAGCCGTCGTATCTATGCGCCTGATTCATAGAATCAGGTTACGCATAGATATCCCTAAGATCCGACAGGTGTAAGTGTCTTACACCATCGTATCTTAGGCTGCAATTTCACGATGGCCGCTAGGTGGCGCTTCCGTTTGTTTACGTGAGGAATATGCAACTAGTATTTACGTCGATTCAGAAACGAACGACCGCCTGGCGCTTTTTTTTTTACGTCGTTTGCGTTCGGCTTTTTCCGGCGTAAAGTTACCCCTGCTATATGAGGGGTATGTGCGGCGTATCCTATGTTAAGTATGGCCATCGTTAACGCGCCGAGTTTTGAAATTTTTACGTCGTTTGCGTAAGTCGTTCGTGAATACGGCTGGACGTAATTTACGTTGACGTCGAAAAGCATGACGATTGCCGACGTCATTTGGAGCATGCGTACTGGGATTCAGTCGCTGCCGGGGCATGCGCAGTTCGTTCGGCGCAGGGACGCGCATCATTTAAATGATACACGCCCCCTACCAGACGAATTTGAATTCCGCCGGGTTATTTACGCTATGCCGCCGCAAATTTACAGGCAAGTGCTTTGTGAGATACCTTACGCCAGCAGAAAAATCCGCTGATCTTTCTGAATCTGGCCCACTAGGTTCACTATTCTACTTTCTGGGCCTAATGCCGCGTACACACAATCATTTTTCGACATGAAAAAAAAACAACGTTTTTAAAAACGTCATTTAAAATGATGGTGTGTGGGCTTCACATCGTTTTTCGGCTTCTGAAAAACGACAAAAAATGCTGCATTTTTTCACGTTGTTTTTCGTGTTGTAAAAAATGATTGTGTGTGGGCAAAAAACGACGTTTTAAACCCGCGCATGCCCAAAAACAAGTAATGAGACGGAGCGCTCGTTCAGGTAAAACTACCGTTCATAATGGAGTAAGCACATTCATCGCGCTGTAACAGACAGAAAAGCGCAAATCGTCTTTACTAACAAGGAATCAGCTAAAAGCAGCCCAAAGGCGAATATAACTTCCCCTTTAGAGTGCCGTCGTACATGTTGTACGTCACCGCGCTTTGTTCATCATTTTTCGAAAACGATGGTGTGTGGGCAAAATCGTTTTTAATGATGAAGTTGGAAAAAACGTCGTTTTTTTTCATGATGAAAACAATTACATTTTTTTTCATGCCGAAAAACGACTGTGTGTACGCGGCATAAGCCCTAGTTTAAAAAACGTGTAAAATCCTATAATCTACTCTATTACAGTAGAAAATAATGTACAATGTGTGTGTTTCTGTAATATAATTGGGGGGAAGAGAGCTCCGGCAGGTCACAGAAGCGCAGAGCGGTGCTATAATGAAGGTTTTTGGCACAATTATATTACAGAAACACACACATTGTACATTATATACTACTGTAATAGAGTGGATTATAGGATTTTACAAGCATTTTAACTCAGTTCACACTGGGGATTCCTGACAGGCAGGGAGGAAGAGGGGAAGAGAAAACATCACATCACATGGTAAGACCTACCCCGTAAATAAGCCCTACTGTGTCTTTTGCTGCCAAAATGAATATAAAACCCGGTCTTATTTTTGGGGAAACACGGTAGGGGGAATTCAATTCCACCACCTCTTGCTCGGGGCTTCTGCTCCCTGCTCACCACTATCACTTAGTAACACAGAAGTCCAGCTTATCTCCCAGTAGCTTCCACAGGTCAGATCTCCTGAGCAGATCCCACTGAGTGCAGGACAGGGACAAGGGAGATGCAGAACAGGTGCCCAGCATTCAGTGCAGTCATGTCCAGTCGGGGGCGCATGGTAGGCTGTACCCTCTGTGGTCTCCCATTTTTCCCTGGTGACCAGTTGTTGCTCTTACTGCATGATGCAGTGGAGGGAGTTGTTGTATGCAAGTGTGGTGGGCATGGTTGAATTCCTGCACCTATTCTTGAAAAAAAAAAAAGTCCTGACTATACCCAAAACTAAAAAAACGTTAGGCCTAGAATATAAGACATGAAAAAGCATGCATGGAGGGCTGGCATGAAGGGGATTAAAGGAGGTTGGGTCCAGGAGGGAGTAGACACTTTTAAAACAAAGGTTTAGCATAGACTTACCAGACTAGAGGTCACGTAGGAATGGGTGTGGTTTCATAGGGGTGGTCAGCAGAAGGTCCTTCCCTCCCTTTATTCAGTATGGTTGGTTCTGTGACTTTAGATTTAGATTTAGCCGTTTTTGTACTTTGTGTGGTTGTGTCCTTGCAGCTGGCAGGTTACAAGGTCCTTGTAGGTTGTGATGGGGCTCAAAAGTACATTGTAGGGACCTATTGAAGGTATGGCTCCAAGTATGGGGTGGGGTGATAGTCAAGGGAAAGAGGGGGGGCAGAGCCGGGCAATTTAGTAAAAAAGGTAAATGAAGAAAAGAAAACCAGTGTTATGCTTGTAGAGAACAAGAGGAGAGGCGGATTGGAGGGATAATGTATTTGAGGGTGTAGATCCCCTTTAAAAACCTTCATGGACAACATTGTCTAAATAGGATGACCACATTTTTAAACTGCCATTCAGGGACACCCACCTCCTTCACATAAATTTGCCAATTTTAAAGGCTTATATGTATCAATGCAAAAAAAAGTTTTTACAAATTATCGTTTTTTTTTTTCAGAAGCAGTTATTACAATAATGCTTAAAGTACAACAATAAAAACGAACAATTCCTCTAAATATAGTGCCTGGGGGCCCCCCTTAGTCTGCCTGTAAAGTGGTGCATCTGTACCATGTATAGAACCTGCTGCAGCAAAAATTACATTTATAAAGAAAAAAAAAAAAGAGAGTCAAATCACATTTAAATTGACTCATGGTTGCATTTGCTGGCATCTGGCTATTGAAAAAAAAAAGCACAAAAAACATAGTGCCCCCTCCCCCTAGTCCATACCATATCCCTCGGGCTTTTCCCCCCACACCCCGAAGCACCACGTCCCCATCTTACCCTGGCTGGTGGTTGTGGTGACATTCAGGCAGGGGGGTTATCACAATCTGGAAACCCCCAGAATACCCAAAAGGGTCTGGAATGGATTAGGGGAGGGGGACCCCACGCTGTTTTTATTTTATTTTTTATTATTATTGGCAGCTTTATTTATTTTTTATTCTGCTGTCAGCGGGGAAGCCCATTGACAGCTGATGACTCATCAGTTGCAAAGGATGTCGCCTTCCCCGCCCCGCTCCTTAACGACCAGCTTTTACTGCTCCCTGGTTGGCGCAGTGGGCAGTGCATTGCAGGGCATTTGGCGGGGGCGAACACCCTGGACTGGGAAACAGAAAGTTTCCACCGTGAGCTCATCTGGTGGCTGTGTCAGTTTCATTCCGGGACACTTTATTGTCCTAGATTGAAGGTGCCCGGGACCCGGGACAGAACTGCAAAATGTGGGACTGTCCCGGGCAATCCGGGACACGTGGTCACCCTATGCAGCCTAAATGTTCTACTATCTACCTGTTTCCTAATGTAACCACTTAAGCCCCGGACCAAAATGCTGCCTAAAGACCCAAGGGGTTTTTACAGTTCGGGACTGCGTCGCTTTAACAGACAATTGCGCGGTCGTGTGACGTGGCTCCCAAACAAAATTGGCGTCTTTTTTTCCCAACAAATAGAGCTTTCTTTTGGTGGTATTTGATCACCTCTGCGGTTTTTATTTTTTGCGCTATAAACAAAAATAAAGCGACAATTTTGAAAAAAATGCATAATTTTTTACTTTTTGCTGTAATAAATATCCCCCAAAAACATATATAAAATTTTTATATATATATATATATATATATATATATATATATATATATATATATAAAATATAAAACAATCATTCAGTAAAATTGAAAAGCACCCTCTGCAAGGCTTTTAAACATCTTAATAAAGTGGATGAAATATACTGGTAAATTACCCTAAGTCTGACAACTCTCAATAAGCTCCCCCTCCCCATATTTTTTTTTTTCCTTTTCTCCTCCCCCTCCACCCTCTCCCCACCCCCTTCTCTACCTATCTTGACCACGAAAGAAATATATAACTGAATAACCTGTTTACTGGTCGAGATGGGTTAAAAAAGAAAAAAAAAAAGAATTCTCTTTGATGAAATTATTTTTTTCTTTTATGCTATTTAATGTTCTCTCATTTACGACTCTCTCTCTTCAATTATTTTGTCCGATTAATGACTATATTTTGGCATAAGAGTGTAATCTGCGACACCACGTTTTCGGATATTTATCACTATTGTTAACATATGCAGTTATATGATGTATCTATACGATGCTATGTTTGATTTCATATTCACCTAATAAAACTTTATGAAACAAAAAAAACAAAAAAAAATGTTTTTCCTCAGTTTAGGCTGATACGTATTCTTCTACCTATTTTTGGTAAAAAAAAAATCGCAATAATCGTTTATCGGTTGGTTTGCGCAAAATTTATAGCGTTTACAAAATAGGGGATAGTTTTTTTGCATTTTTATTTATTATTTTGTTTTTACTACTAATGGCGGCGATCAGCGATTTTTTTCGTGACTGCGACATTATGGCGGACCACTTCGGACAATTTTGACCATTTTTGGGACAATTGTCATTTTCACAGCAAAAAAATGCATTTAAAATTGCATTGTTATTGTGAAAATGACAGTTGCAGTTTGGGAGTTAAACACAGGGGGCGCTGTAGGAGTTAGGGATCACTGTGTATGTGTTTACTAGTGTAGGGGTGTGTGGCTGTAGGAATGACGTCATTGATCGTGTCTCCCCTATAAAGGGGATGACGCGATCGATGCGCCGACACAGTGAAGCACGGGGAAGCCGTGTTTACACACGGCTCTCCCCGTTCTTCAGCTCCGGGGAGCGATCGCGACGGAGCGGCTATAAACAAACAGCCGCGCCGTCGTCCCGGATCGCTCCCCGAGCGGACCCGACCTCCGCATGTACCGGGGGGGGTCCCGATCGGACCCCCCACCCACGTCTAGCAGAGGACGTACAGGTACGTGATTGTGCCTGTCCGTGCCATTCTGCCGACGTAAATGTACATGAGGAGGTCGGGAAGTGGTTAAAGCAATATCCTACTTTTGAATTAGCTTTGAGCGTTGACTTAAAACTATCACACAGTCCATATTCTTTGCGTCTTTGAAAAAATGTATTCAGCTTTAGGAATGATCTATGTGAGATAGAGACAAGTTGCAACATCTAGAAGACTCTATATGAGTCCCAGCATGGAGCTTGGCCTCAGACCTCAAAGCAATCCATATACATTTCCAGGATTTGTTGGTCAGCAAGACACCTCACCGGGAAACTGAGCTGTCAGCGAGCTTTTGATTTATTATATGAGTTTGCATGCAGGAAATGTTTAAATCTTCCGTCAAACTACTTGATATGGAGAAGAATATGAAAGTGGGGAGTAACTGAATATCTCACTGTAAGGTAATGGTACTTCTACATCCTATGGTGCCTGTCATCTCACTGTAAATTGGCAATAAATAATCAATTATACATGTGGAGAGCTTGGCTATCTGTATGAGTTCCCACATTGGATATGACTAGCCGTAGAATGGGAGTCTGTGCCACATGGAAGCCGCACCAGTTTATTTCTATATCTGATGTTCACATCATGGGACTGTATGCAGAATGTTTTACCTGAAATAACGACTTCAGAGGCAGGAGGTGGAGTAAACTTGGCCGCAGGCCTTTATTACTGGTATTATTTGTTTAAATTGACCATATTTATTGAGCAATTAACCAACTCAATATATACACCATATAACACATCACTTATTTACTTAACCACACCATTCATCAACCCAGTCACTACGACTCAGGTTGGATCCACTTTATTATTAACTAACCCCTCTTGTTCATTACAAACCAAGAGAGAAAACCAGTAATAATTAGGCCGCGACAAGGGAGGGGGGGGAGGGAGTTCACAGGTAGGGATCACCTTGCGTTCTGGCTGCTGCAGCCTGTTGCCCTGGCTTAAATAACCTTTTCCCCTTCAGAAGGTTGCCCTGGGACATGTGACCCGCTCCTAACTATCCATTGGGCCCTGGCTAATCCACCTGGGATTTTACCTTTCAGGTGTGCAGGGGAGGGGCCACCCTCCCCGCCCACCAAGGCCAAATTACCTATTAACCCCAGGTGTGGGGGAAGAGGGAGACATAATCTTCCCTCTGCAACATCCCCATGTGCTCAGGGAGCTTAAACCAGCTCCCTTCACATTCATGGGACTGTATGCAGAATGTTTTACCTGAAATGACTTCAGAGGCAGGAGGTGGAGTAAACTTGGCCGCAGGCCTTTATTACTGGTATTATTTGTTTAAATTGACCATATTTATTGAGCAATTAACCAACTCAATATATACACCATATAACACATCACTTATTTACTTAACCACACCATTCATCAACCCAGTCACTACGACTCAGGTTGGATCCACTTTATTATTAACTAACCCCACTAGCCGGGATTGTTTTCAATCTGGCCTCCTAAACAAGACCGGCCCAACCACCCCGCCTCGCGGCCAACTCCACCATATTCTGAAGGTTATTGTTGAAAATGTCGAGCCCAATTTCAGAAAGATGAACCCCATCCGATCTAAAAAGTCCCGCAATTCCCCCTTCTAGATCTACGTGCCTAAAGGACAAACCCCCAATAGTGGGCATGAACTTTGCTATTGCCCTGTTCACCTTTTCCTGACCCTCTCAAACGGAGTCCTCGACCATACCAGTCTCGGAAATATTTCAGAAAAAAAAACAAAACATAACTCAGGGAAGGGACTGACATAACTGGCCCAGATCATCCTTAATCTGGAACAACAAATCCAGGGACTTACTAGCCCTATATCGTTCCCACCGAGGTGGATGATTAAAACATCTGGGATAGGCATGGACTGGAACAGTAAACCCAACTCTTCGAACAGGTTTGCCCATACCATACCCCTCCTACCATGCCAGATAATGTTCACCAACTTGGGGTCGAAATTCAAACTCTCGGAATACACTCTTCGCAGAGCTCTCCTTTCGGCCCAGAATACGAAGGAGTGCCCTACTATCCATACTGATAGGGCCTGACCTGAAAATTAAACACAACAATGAGGACGAATGTACAATTTATAAGCGTCAGATTGCCATCTACCTATCCGTTTGATGTTAACCACGTCAAGACCCAACCTAGCTGCCTCTGTCGACGCACCATTACGAAATGAGTGTGAGGAGAGGGGCAACCTCTCCATATCCAGTACAGTTAAACACTTGTGAAAAACCGAATTGAATTGGTAACTGGTCAAAGGAAGGCCGTTGTGTATAAAGAACGACCCCCCTTTTGAACCCCTTACCTGCAGGAACTGACCTACTAACTTGACCGGGCAAATGGGGGAGCCCGGGAAAGCCTGTAGTTTCATCCACGCTCCCTTCCCGAACTGGTCTGTTTTTGATCTGGGGACAAAAATTGTAAGACGAGAACTTTCAAGAAAAACATGAGACATGTGCATATTGGACTCGGCCTTCTTATTGAGGAGACACGATCTCAGATAACCTAAACGCACCGAAAAACATTAACGAAAAAACCGCCCGGAAAAGGATCGCCTCATAACGCGAAAAAAACAAACTAATTCTGTTGCCGAGCACAATTTTGCGAGGATAGCTGGGGTATCGCCATTCTGCTGTCCTTGCTGCCTGCGCCTTTTCTGTAGCCTTTCAGGGCCTGCTTTACTGAAAAGAAAGAGGAGCATCGGGGGTGGTTGTTCAGTTTTCCGAAAAAAAGAAACTCCCGTTAAAGTTTTATTCACCTGAGACCAGGATACAGAGCTGGCCAGTAATTTGTTTAAAAGAGACAAAACCAAACCTTCGGAAAATGCTAACTCATCCTCTCCCATAGAAGATACGTGAGCCAGCCACATCCGCCAGGCCGATGAGTACGCTGCCAGGGTAGCGGGGGCGACAGACTTCATAATATTTGAATGAACCAGATCTAGATCAGTTCCCATAAATGGGCCGGGCACTGGAACCCCTCCTCGTCCGCGGCTGGGAAAAGCAACTTGAACCTCCTCATCTGTAAACGCGCGAGAGAGTCCGCAATGACATTTTGTTTCCCAGGCAAATAACGAGCCTTTACCCAAACATTTAGACTCAGACATTTGAAAACCAGGTACCTAATCAGCGAGATGACAGGAGGAGATTTGGGTGATAAACAATTTATAGCGAAAAAACACCCCTTTATTGTCGGTGCTGAAAAGTAATCTTTTATTTACAAAGTACTTACCCCAAATCTCTAATGCGACCAGAATGGGAGACAGTTCTAAGATTACTATGTTCTTGAGATAGCCTTTTCTCCTCCAGCAAGGATGCCATAGCGAAGCGCACCAGTGGGTTCCCCATATAGCTGACAAACCCACTGATCCCGCTGCGTCTGTGTATAAACAAAAATCTTCGTCTGTTACAAACTCTGACTGAAAAATTGCTCTGCCATTGAAATTAACCAAAAATTGTGACCAGACCAGCAGATCCTCCCGAATCTCAGCTGAGATTCTGATATGGGAGGAAACCCAAAATAGCCAGATAAAGGCGTCTAGAAAATATCCACTCCACAGGCAGAATTCTGGCCGCAAAGGCCAAAAGACCGAGTAATTTTTGGAATGATTCAAAATACCTGCAGGTGGTGAGCAGCCCATTGGAAGGCACCGATCAAAGAAAAAACAGTCATCAAAAACAAAACCTAAGGAACTGAAAGACAAAGGGTTAATGGGTAACAAACGAAAGGCGGTCTTGGCAAGAAATGCTCCTTGACCTAGCAAACTAATTTTAACCAATGCATCATCAAAAGTTGAATACTTCACTGATGACATTTCCTCACTGATTTGATCATTCAGAGAATCCCCTTTTGGCGAAGACAAGTGATGCATCATCCGAAACGATCTTTGTTCTTTTTTAGGAACGATCCCCAAAGGGGATACTCTCAAAATTCTCAAAAGGAGGGTAAGAAAAAAGGGGCAGCAATCCTACCTTCCTGCAGTTCCTTAAATTTTTTTAAATTTTTTTTTTTTTTTTCTCTAACCACCTCAGGTAAGTCTAAGGCTGACTTAAAATTTCTACCTAAGTCACAACCTTGACCGTCAAAGGGAGGAAGAACAAAACCGTCCCTAAACCCTTCAAATAGCAGCTGGGCCATCTGCCTGTCTGTGTAAATTTGCAGCCACGTCCGCATTCTTTCCAGGCTCACAGGGGATAGTGCTTTTTGGAAAGGATTAGAAAAAGATTGAGCCATAGCCCGATATCTTTTGATCCCCACTCCAAATTGGGGTGCACTGCTAACTTCTGACGAAACGATTCGTCGTATACAAACCATGCAACCATGTCCACATGCTGCAGGAGGCCCACACTTTTCTCAGGACATTTCTCACATATAATACTAGAGTATATCAAAAATGCATGTAACCAATTACTGAAGCTTCTGGATAGCCTGTGCCTATCCTCATCACCTCTCTCATCCTTTTTATCTTTAAACAAAGACTCCTTCGCAGAAGGTAAGAGTGACAGTAAGTCCACAAACTCACCTCTGACAATTTTTTCTTTCATAGCTGCTGTCAAATGGTAGCCTAAAGGGGAGAGCGTGCATGGCAGCGCTTCCCTGGCGCAGGTTTCTGGCACATTATTAGGATTATGATTAAAAAGTGATCAGCGCTACAGTATATGTGAAAAAATAAAATAAAACACAATAAAAAATAAGTGAATGGCTAAGGAGCCAACACTCAGTGAGCTGTGTAGTAATCAGATGGGCTACAGCAGCAAAAACACCCAAAAAGTGTACCTATCGGATGGGCTACAGCAGCCAAACCATAAGGGTGATTTCCTCAACCGAGAGAATATGAGGAACAGTGTATCAATAAACAATAAATTACTGAAATAATATTGAAATATTTGAATGATAAAAAATATTTGCAATAAAAAACATTATTAGGAATTTCAACACTATTTACAGTCACCTTTGGTAAGACAGCCGAGGGGGCTACATTACCCCCCATTCCTTGTCCCCCCCCCCCGTACCTCCTCGGGGCTAGCCCATACTGAAGCTACAGAGCAAGGTACATTCTGACTAGCTGTAGACAGATTAGGCGACATACCCGCAATCAGGGAGGACAAAGAAGCAGTTAATGAGGTTAATAAATGTAATTGAGTCAAATTCTCGTTACCTGGACCTGGTGAAGTCGTCTGGGAACACACCACAGGTATCTGCTGTGCCTGAAGGGATGACTGGGTGTAAGCACCCTGGCCGCCTCCCCTAGCTCCAGCTGTACTTTGCGGCCTGGTGGCGCTGCTGCCGGGACCGGCCGGCAGCCCGGGGTCCTCTGTGCTGCTACCTGCTGCTTGCGACACCTGCCCTGGAACCTGTGGGAGAAAAGAAAAAGATGGTGCAGGCTGTCCTCTAGGGGGAGCACCTGACCCCCTGCCGCGTCCCGCGCGCTGTCCTCCGCTCCTCCCAGCCTTCTGTGCCCCCCTTCCCGACGGTGGCAGGCTGCCTGTGGGCGCAGGGGAGAGACGATTCAACCTCCTGCGTTTGGTCTGAAGAGGCTCCGGAACATCAAGCAGAGCTGGGATGGTAAAGTCCGCCTCCTTCTCCCTGCCGCCAATAGGAACGACCACAGCTGGAGTGGCAGCTCCCTGGTCCAACGACCATGCAGACGCCGACAAAGGCTCCAATAGGCAGGGAGAGATGAATGGGGAGGAGAGAGTGTTCTGAGGTGATGCCAGGGGGGACGCTGCGATGGCCTCAGGGGGAGAGGCAGCAGCAGCTGACCCGGACTGCTCAGCTGAGAAGGATCCCAGCAGACAACGTCGCTCTGTACCTGGGGATAAAGAGAGGCACTGCTGCATCCACGCCTCGCCATCCTCGGCAGGCTCTTCATGGCAACAACACAGGAACAAGTTCACAGGTAGGGATCACCTTGCGTTCTGGCTGCTGCAGCCTGTTGCCCTGGCTTAAATAACCTTTTCCCCTTCAGAAGGTTGCCCTGGGACATGTGACCCGCTCCTAACTATCCATTGGGCCCTGGCTAATCCACCTGGGATTTTACCTTTCAGGTGTGCAGGGGAGGGGCCACCCTCCCCGCCCACCAAGGCCAAATTACCTATTAACCCCAGGTGTGGGGGAAGAGGGAGACATAATCTTCCCTCTGCAACATCCCCATGTGCTCAGGGAGCTTAAACCAGCTCCCTTCACATTCATTCCGCTTCACTGCAATACAAATCACAAAGATACGGCTTCTTTTTCTTTTGTGATAAGGAGGTAATAATGGTAAGGTGTATAAAAAGTATTACAAAATGTTTTTCAAATTTTAACACATTCCAAAAAAACTGAAATTTTAAAACTTTTTCTTGAATTCTAAATTCAGACATTTTTTTTTTTTTTTTTTTTAGTTTAGCATAGTGGTAAAAAGTTAAAATATCTACCTTGTGACCCCGTTGTGAAGATTTTTTCCTGTCCTTGGAACATCGGTACAAGAGATTTGGCGAATGGTCGCCACTGGGACTGGAAGGCGCAGCTATAAAAACATTGTCAGACATTCTTATGCCGCGTACACACGACCGTTTTTTATGACGTGAAAAATGCAATTGGTCATTATAAGCGATCGTGTGTGGGCTCCAGAGAATTTTTCTCGACGTGAAAAATGGCCATTGGAGATTTAGAACATGTTCTAATTTTTCTCGTAATTTTTCACGTCGTGAAATACTGTCGTGTCTACACGCTTTAACGGAGGGGAAAAAACGTGCATGCTCAGAAGCAAGTTATAAGACGGGAACACTCGTTCAGGTAAAACTAGCGTTCGTAATGGAGATAGCACATTCGTCACGCTGTAACAGACAGAAAAGCACGACGAATGAAAAGAGCGAATCGTCTCTCACCAAACTTTTACTAACACAAAACCATAAAAAGCAGCCCAAAGGGTGGCGCCATCCGAATGAAACTTCCCCTTTATAGTGCCGTCGTAAGTGTTGAACGTCACCGCGCTTTGCTCGAGTATTTTTTTTTTCACCATCGTATGTATGCAAGGCAGGCTTGACAAGAATCACATTGAGAAAAACTTATTTTTTTCCATGACATTAAAAACGGTCGTGTGTACGCCGCTTTAGCCTTCTCCACACTACTATTTTTTGTTTTTTTGTTTGTATCTCCAATGGAAAAAATTTCCATCATTCATATCTTAAAGGGAAGAGAGAGTGTTAACTCCTGGATCAACATTCTACAGCTGGGGGCTCTTTACTCTTGGGGGTATGGGAATCAAACAATGGGAATAAGAGACTGGGGGCCAGATTCTCGTATAACTGCGGCGGCGTAAACTATATCTCCTTTACGTTACACCGCCGCAAGTTTTACGGGCAAGTGCTTGATTCACAAAGCACTTGCCTGTAAACTTGCGGCGGCGTAGCGTAAAGTCCACCGGCGCAAGCTCGCCTAATTCAAATGATCCATGTAGGGGGCGTGGATCATTTAAATTAGGCGCGTTCCCGCGCCGTTCGTACTGCGCATGCTCCGTCTCGAATTTTCCTGCACGAAATTACGTCGCAATGGCGTCCAGCGCCATTCACGGACGACTTACGCAAACGATGTAAACATTTTAAATTGCGACGCGGGAACGGTGGCCATACTTAACATTGAGTACGCCACCTAGGGGGCTTGTTTATCTTTACGCCGCGTAACTCTTGCGGAAAAGACGTAAAATCACTACGACGGGCAATCGTACGTTCGTGAATCGGCATAACTAGTCATTTGCATATTCTACGCTGACCGCAATGGAAGCGCCACCTAGCGGTCAGCGTAGATATTGCACCCTAAGATACAACGGCGCTGGCCTTCGTATCTTAGGCATGTTTAAGTGTATCTCAGTTTGAGAATACACTTAAACATACGACGGCCTTAGATTCGGACTTACGTCGGAGTATCTGCTGATACGCCGGCGTAATTCTATGTGAATCTGGCCCTGGATCTCTAAATAATTCAAAAAATAGAATTTAAAGTGGAGGTTCACCCAAATAACATTTATATCAGACCAACTTCTTTATACTTCTAAAATGTACAGTCCGCAATTTTTTTTTTTAGGCTGTACATACCGTATAATCTATATTTGCAATCTGGCTTCCGGGTACTTCTCCCAACGGGAGTAGGCGTTTCAATGCTGAGGAGCAATGTCCTCTGGGAGGTCGCCCAGATGATTGACGTCTTTTCAAAAAAAGTTCCCCCGGTGGATAAGGCCCCGCCCCCATATTGCGTAGGCACGTCACGAGTCACGGCGTTTCTGAAAGAAGCCGAACATGCAGAGCTGCGAGTCGGCTCTATACGACGCCTGCGCACCGCCTAGGAGCCGTGTAGAGCTGACTGCGCAGGCGCCATATAGAGCTTCTTCATGTTCGGCTTCTTTCGGAAATGCCGTGACTCGTGACGCGCCTACGCAATACGGGGGGCGGGGCCTTATCCGCCGGGGAGAACTTTTTCTGAAAAGACGTCAATCATCTGGGCGACCTCCCAGATGACATGCCTCCTCAGCATAGAAACGCCTACTCAGATTTCAGTGGCTTCTAAGAAGACTCAAAAAAAGAAACCTGATTAAAAAAAAAAAAAACTGGACTGGGTATCAAGCAATTTCCTTGTGAACAGATTGCAGCTTACCATAACTTGGCAATAAACGTTCTGGTTCCCTTCACAACTACTTATCTCTATGGAACAGGGTTTTCTGCATTACTGAACTTGAAATCAAAATGGATAAGTGGACTTGATGCATCAGATGACATGCAAGTACCATTTTCAGTAAATGGACCTTAAACTCTAATGCCGCATACACACCATCACTTTATGTGATGAAAAAAAACGACACTTTCTGTGAAGTAAAAAATGACGTTTTTGAAACTTCAATTTTCAAAGACGAAGTTGCCTACACACCATCGTTTTTCTCACAATGTTCTTGCAAAGTGAGGTTACGTTCCACCACGTTTTACCATTGAAGCTCGCTTCATAAGTAGCTTCTGGGCATGCGCGGATGAAAAAACGTCTTAGAAAACGACGTTTTTTGCTACACACGGTCAATTTCTGTGAAGTAAAAAGTGCACTTTTGAAAAACGACACATAAAATTGAAGCATGCTTGAATTTTTTTTGGTCGTTTTTTAGAAGACATAAAACGACGTTTTCCCCCACACACAGTCAATTAAAGTGACGTTTTTAAAAACGTCATTTTTTTTCATCACATAAAGTGATGGTGTGTACGCGGCATAACATTTATAACACAAATTCTCACAAGCCGTTGCTAACTTGTGTATTTGTGGTTTCCAGGTTTTATAAATAAATGTGATAACATTTTTATACTTTTCCTTAAAGCGGAGTTCCACCCTATTTTACAACTTTTTTGCATTCGTTTTTACACTGCCCCTTTAAATACATTTGGGATGTTTTATTTTTGTCTTTTAAAAACTCACGTTTTTATCTGTGAGTCTCTTATTCCCCCGCCGCGGCGGAATGGCCCCCCCCCCGCCGCATCCAGCGCTGCTATGCCTCCTGGGATATGTGTGTCTTCAATCCCAGGAGGCTGGGCTGAACATCGCAGCCGTGGATGAACATCTCGGGGGGCGGGAGGGAGGGAGGGCAGTGCCGCCCATAGAGGTGGTGTCCTTCCTCTTCTCCCTCTCCAACTCCTCCCCCGTCCTAGCTCCGCCCCCGTCCTAGCACCGCCCCCGTCCTAGCACCGCCCCCGTCCTAGCTCCTCCACCCGTCCGTCACCGCCGCCCCCGTCCTCCTCCCTCCACCACCCGCCCACCTGCCATCTGTCTCCGATGCACGGAGATACAGATCATCAGGCAGAGAGAGCAAATCTCACTCTGTCTGATAGATCTGTATGTGAGTACAGTGATCATAGTACAGCCCCGCCTCCCTGTACAGCCCCGCCTCCCTGTACAGCCCCGCCTCCCTGTACATTGCAACATCGCTCTGCACTGTGTGTTACAAGTCTAGTGCAGGGAGGCGGGGCTGTACTATGATCAGTGTACTCACATACAGATCTACACAGACCGAGATGTGCTCTGTATGCCTGATCATCTGTACCTCTCCCCACTCTGCACATAATGTCACCGCACTGTCACCGCACCGTCACCGCACCGTCACCGCACCGTCACCGCACCGTCACCGCACTAACATCACCGCACTGTCACCGCACCGTCACCGCACCGTCACCGCACCGTCACCGCACCGTCACCGCACTAACATCACCGCACTGTCACCGCACTGTCACCGCACTGTCACCGCACTAACATCACCGCACTGTCACCGCACTGTCACCGCACTAACATCACCGCACTGTCACCGCACTGTCACCGCACTAACATCACCGCACTGTCACCGCACTGTCACCGCACTAACATCACCGCACTGTCACCGCACTGTCACCGCACTAACATCACCGCACTGTCACCGCACTGTCACCGCACTAACATCACCGCACTGTCACCGCACTGTCACCGCACTAACATCACCGCACTGTCACCGCACCGTCACCGCACTGTCACCGCACTGTCACCGCACTGTCACCGCACCGTCACCGCACCGTCACCGCACTGTCACCGCACTAACATCACCGCACTGTCACCGCACTGTCACCGCACTGTCACCGCACTAACATCACCGCACTGTCACCGCACCGTCACCGCACCGTCACCGCACCGTCACCGCACCGTCACCGCACCGTCACCGCACTGTCACCGCACTGTCACCGCACTAACATCACCGCACTAACATCACCGCACTGTCACTGCACTGTCACCGCACTAACATCACCGCACTGTCACCGCACTGTCACCGCACCGTCACCGCACTAACATCACCGCACTGTCACCGCACTGTCACCGCACTGTCACCGCACTAACATCACCGCACTGTCACCGCACTGTCACCGCACTAACATCACCGCACTGTCACCGCACTGTCACTGCACTAACATCACCGCACTGTCACCGCACCGTCACCGCACTAACATCACCGCACTGTCACCGCACTGTCACCGCACTGTCACCGCACTGTCACCGCACCGTCACCGCACCGTCACCGCACTGTCACCGCACTAACATCACCGCACTGTCACCGCACTGTCACCGCACTGTCACCGCACTAACATCACCGCACTGTCACCGCACCGTCACCGCACCGTCACCGCACCGTCACCGCACCGTCACCGCACTGTCACCGCACTGTCACCGCACTAACATCACCGCACTAACATCACCGCACTGTCACTGCACTGTCACCGCACTAACATCACCGCACTGTCACCGCACTGTCACCGCACCGTCACCGCACTAACATCACCGCACTGTCACCGCACTGTCACCGCACTGTCACCGCACTAACATCACCGCACTGTCACCGCACTGTCACCGCACTAACATCACCGCACTGTCACCGCACTGTCACTGCACTAACATCACCGCACTGTCACCGCACCGTCACCGCACCGTCACCGCACCGTCACCGCACTGTCACCGCACTAACATCACCGCACTGTCACCGCACTGTCACCGCACTAACATCACCGCACCGTCACCGCACCGTCACCGCACCGTCACCGCACCGTCACCGCACTGTCACCGCACTGTCACCGCACTAACATCACCGCACTGTCACCGCACTGTCACCGCACTGTCACCGCACCGTCACCGCACCGTCACCGCACTAACATCACCGCACTGTCACCGCACCGTCACCGCACTGTCACCGCACTGTCACCGCACTAACATCACCGCACTGTCACCGCACTAACATCACCGCACTGTCACCGCACTAACATCACCGCACTGTCACCGCACTAACATCACCGCACTGTCACCGCACTAACATCACCGCACTGTCACCGCACTAACATCACCGCACTGTCACCGCACTAACATCACCGCACTGTCACCGCACTAACATCACCGCACTGTCACCGCACCGTCACCGCACCGTCACCGCACTGTCACCGCACTGTCACCGCACTAACATCACCGCACTAACATCACCGCACTGTCACCGCACTGTCACCGCACTGTCACCGCACTAACATCACCGCACTAACATCACCGCACTGTCACCGCACCGTCACTGCACCGCCACCGCACTAACATCACCGCACTGTCACCGCACTAACATCACCGCACTAACATCACCGCACTGTCACCGCACTAACATCACCGCACTATCACCGCACTAACATCACAGCACTAACATCACAGCACTAACATCACAGCACTAACATCACCGCACTAACATCACCGCACTAACATCACAGCACTAATGTCACCGCACTAACATCACCACCGCACTAACATCACCGCACTAATGTCACCGCACTAACATCACAGCACTAACATCACTGCACTAACATCACCGCATTAACATAGCAGCACTAACATCACAGCACTAACATCACAGCACTAACATCACAGCACTAACGTCACCGCACTAATGTCACCACCGCACTAACATCACCGCACTAACATCACCGCACTAACATCGCAGCACTAACATCGCAGCACTAACATCGCAGCACTAACATCGCAGCACTAACATCGCAGCACTAACATCGCAGCACTAACATCGCAGCACTAACATCACCGCACTAACATCACCGCACTAACATCACCGCACTAACATCACCGCACTAACATCACCGCACTAACAAAATGAATTTATTGACAGTGCACATGTCTGGTATATGTATACACACCACATATATAACAAGAGATATATCATCTTGTTATGTAGATATATCTGCACAGGAACAAATTATTTCTTATATTTACTGGTTCCTGGAAGGAGGGGGGGAGGAGAGGAGGGGAGGAGGGGAGGAGAGGTTTGCTTTGCATAGATAAGGGGCGGTAACTTCCTCTGACACTCCCGTTGCTATTGAAAACTGATCTGAAACCATTACACTGCTTCTACAGCACTGAGCATGTGCAAGGCTGAAATCCAGGAAGACATACAGTCTGGCTTCATGATGCCCACACTTAAGATGGCCCCAGTCAATTTCTGTTTTATAAAGTGTCTAAATGCTGTAACAACCTAACAAAACGGACCTTAGTTTACAGACTAACTGTACTAGAATACATTCAGCTTGTGTATTACAGGGGTATTTATATTTAAAAAGTTTTTTTTTTTTCAATTTGTGGCCGGAACTCCGCTTTAAGCTGTTCTGTTCCTAGCTAGGCAAATATAAAGTTAAATTCAAGCTACTGACGTCTTTTAAAATTATACTGATTTCTATTAGGGATGATGATGATGACAATATGGTGTAGAGGGTGCTGTTTTCTATGATTACTTTTATGACATAGTTACATAGTTAGTCTGGTTGAAAAAGGACTAATGTTCAACCAATAAAAGGGAAAAAATAAATACAAAAAAATAAATAAATCATACAATCCTATACCCAAGATAGGAGAAAAATTAAGTCCTTTTTTTTTCCCATTCGGATGTACGTATATGCTATGTCCATGTAAAGTGTATACAAGCCCTGTTTTATAAACCATTTTTACCATAGTAGCTATGTAAAAATATCCATACTTGGAATTCTCCTTTAAATAACAAACATGTTATACTTACCTCCACTGTGCAGCTCGTTTTGCACAGAGTGTCCCCTAACCTTGTCTTCTGGGGTCCCTCGGCGGCTGTCTCGGCTCCTCCTCGCAAAAGCTTTCCACCTTCATGCGAGCGAGCATGGTGGAAAGCTTTTGCGAGCGCGCTCCCGTGATACAGCGGCGGGCATAGCCGCCGACTGTATCACTCGGCCCCGCCCCCGGCTCGCAGCGCCATCCGCTGTGATTGACAGCAGTGCCAGCCAATGGCTGCGCTGCTATCAATCCGTCCAGCCTAGCCAATCAATGGCCAGGCTGGGAACCGAAGAGGACGTGCGCGGGACTTTCGAGGGGTCAGGTAAGTAAAACGGGGGTTCGGGGTGGGGGGGGGCGGTACCGTCGGATGTTTTTTCACCTTAATGCATAGGAAGCATTAAGGTGAAAAAACATTTACCTTTACAACCCCTTTAAGTCTTATGCTTCTTTTAATACAAGAAAATATCTTGCTCACTCTAGAAGCTGTGGATTGCCATTGCATGTTTTTATGAAGTCAGGATATCCAGATCTTTCTCTTTGCCCAGCACTCTGTGTACTTACAGTTAACCTACTCTGGGTCCCTACACCTAAAACCAAGCTGCTAGCAAAGTACGGTGAGAGTTTGCCCAATCCCCTAGTTGGCAATTCTAGGTGTAGTAACATTATTATTATTAATATACAGGTTTTATATAGCACCAACGGTTTGCACAACGCTTAACAAAATGAAGGCAGACATTACAGTTACATTACAATTTGGTACAAGAGAAATCAGAGGGCCCTACTCGCTAGAGCTTACAACCTAGGAGGGAGGGTCAATTGATACAAAAGGTAATAGCTGTGGGGATAAGCTGATGGAGAAAGTAAAACAGTGTATTACTTAGAAGCATCATAAGCTTCTTTAACCACTTAAGCCCCGGACCTTTAGGCAGCTAAATGCCCAGGCCAGGTTTTGCGATTCGGCACTGCGTCGCTTTAACAGACAATTGCGCGGTCGTGCGACGTGGCTCCCAAACAAAATTGGCGTCCTTTTTCCCCCACAAATAGAGCTTTCTTTTGGTGGTATTTGATCACCTCTGCGTTTTTTTTTTTGCTATAATAAATGTCCCCCAAAAACATATATAAAAAATCGCAATAAGCGTTTATCGATTGGTTTGCGCAAAATTTATAGCGTTTACAAAATAGGGGATAGTTTTATTGCATTTTTATTATTTGTTTTATTTTTTACTACTTATGGCAGCGATCAGCAATTTTTTTCGTGACTGCGGCATTATGGCGGACACTTCGGACAATTTTGACACATTTTTGGGACCATTGTCATTTTCACAGCAAAAAAATGCATTTAAATTGCATTGTTTATTGTGAAAATGACAGTTGCAGTTTTGGAGTTAACCACAGGGGGTGCTGAAGGAGTTATGTTTCACCTAGTGTGTGTTTACAACTGTAGGGGGGTGTGGCTGTAGGTCTGACATCATCGATCGTGTCTCCCTATAAAAGGGATGACTCGATCGATGCAGCCGCCACAGTGAAGCACGGGGAAGCCGTGTTTACATACGGCTCTCCCCGTTCTTCAGCTCCGAGGAGCGATCGCGAGGGGGCTGCTAGAAACAAATAGCCGCGCCCTCATCCCAGATCGCTCCCCGAGGATTTCCGACCGCCGCATGTAGCGGGGGGGGGGGTCCCGATCGGACCCCCGACCTGCGGAAAGGCAGGGACGTACATGTACGCCCATATGCCGATACGTGCCATTTTGTGGAACATACATATACATGCGACGGTCGTTAAGCGGTTAAAGAGAAGGGTTTTCAGGGATCGTCTAAAGATGGATAGATTAGGGGACAGTCAGACAGATTGGGGTAGGGAGTTACAAAGGATGGGAGAAGCTCTGGAGAAATCCTGTAGGCGAGCATGGGAGGAGGCGACAAGGGAGCTAGAGAGCAGGAGGTCTTGGGAGGACCGAAGAGAGTGGCTTGGTTGTTATTTTGAGACTAGGTTAGTGATGTAGGAATACGAAAGAAAGTTTGGACAGCCGGACTCCAAAAATGTTTCCTTTTATTGTAAAAACAAATCACAAAAATACATGCCACAGCAAAAAAACGGATGAAAGCTTATGCGTTTCACACTTTAACTCAGTGCTTAATCGTGAGGAGGTTCATCTACTACACCTGAGCGGTTACTCTCTTCTAGGTTAGTGATGTAGCTGGGGGAAAGTTGTGGACGTCTTTGTAAATTATTGTTAGTACTTCGAATTGTATTCGTTGGGTGAGCGGAAGCCAGTGGAGGGATTGGCAGAGAGGGGTGGAGGACACTGAACGGTTGGTAAGGTGGATGAGTCTTGCAGCAGCATTCATTATGGACCGAAGGGGGGATAGCCTATGTAAAGGTAATCCAATGAGGAGGGAGTTGCAGTAGTCGAGGTGAGAGATGACCAGGGAGTGAATTAGAAGCTTGGTAGTGTCATTGGTTAAAAAGGGGCGTATTCTAGAGATGTTGCGGAGGCTAAGGCGGCATGATTTGGACAGGGATTGGATGTGGGCCTGAAAGGAGAGTTCAGAGTCTAAGGTTACCCCTAGCACCCTGGCATGTGGGGACGGACTGATAGTTGTGCCATTGATCTTGACAGAGAACTCAGGGAAAGGGGCCACGTGGGGGAGGAAATATTATGAGCGCGGTTTTAGATATTTTAGATTCAGTTTGAGGAAGTGGTGTGACATCCAGGCTGATATGTCTGTTAGTAAATCAGTGATGTGGGAGGAGACTGATGTGGTGAACTGAGGGGTACAGAGATAGATTTGGGTGTCATCGGCAGATAAATGGTAGTGTGAAGCCATGGGAGGCTGTGTAGATCGAGAATAGTAGAAGTCCAAGCACAGAACCTTGGGGGACACCAACGGTAAGAGGAGTTGGAGAGGAGGAAGTAGAGTTGTAAGTGACATTAAAGGTGCGGTGTGATGGGTAAGATTCGAACCAATGGAGAGCACAGCTATGGATACCAAGCAAATAGATTTTTTTTTGAGGAGGAAGGGGTGGTCAGCTGTATCAAAGGCAGCAGAGAGGTCCAAGAGTAAGAGTACGGAATAATGACCGTTGATTTTATACATAAAGGCCCGGATTCTCGTACGAGTTACGCCGGCGTATCTCCAGTCCGAGCTGTCGTATCTATGCGCCTGATTCTTAGAATCAGTTACGCATAGATTTGTATTAGATCCGACCGGCGTAAGTCTCTTACGCCGTTGTATCTTAACTGCATATTTACACTGGCCGCTAGGGGCGTGTACGCTGATTTACGCCTAGAAATATGTAAATCAGCTAGATACGCAAATTCACGAACGTACGCCCGGCCGACGCAGTACAGATACGCCGTTTACGTTAGGCTTTTCCTGGCGTAAAGTTACCCCTGCTATATGGACATCAATCCCGTGTCGAATTTTGAAAAATTTACGTTGTTTGCTTAAGTCGTTCGCGAATAGGGCTGGGCGTCATTTACGTTCACGTCGAAAGCATTGGCTTCTTGCGGGTTAATTTGGAGCATGCGCACTGGGATACTTTCACGGACGGCGCATGCGCCGTTCGTAAAAAGCGTAATTTACGTGGGGTCACATAAAATTTACATAACACACGTCCACATCTACCACATTTAAATTAGGCGGGCTTACGCCGGCCTATTTACGCTATGCCGCTACTTTCGTTTGAGAATACGGCACTTGCCTGTAAAAGTTGCGGAGGCGTAACGTAAATAGGATACGTTACGCCCGCACAAAGATACGCGATTCTACGTGAATCCGGGTCAAAGTGTCTTCATAAAGTGTCTTCTTTCAGCCTTCATTATGGTGTGCTATGTCTAGCTACATACCTCCCAACGTTTTGAGATGGGAATGAGGGACACCTATCAACAAAGTATGCAGGCATAGGACACACCCCTTGCCACGCCCCCTTAAAGGAAAAAACAAGATTGGTTAAACCCACAAGTGCTTTTTTTACCACTACTATTCCTTTATATTGGCTTCTGGAATTTACAAATGCAGCAATTTAGAAATCAGATGAAAGGTTTAGTGCTGGAAAACACTTTTTGATAGATAAAAAGTGCATTTTATATACAACTATATAGATCAGACCAACATGAGGGACAAATGAGGCAGAAAGAGGGACAGAGGGACATTGCTCCAAATCAGGGACAGTCCTTCGAAATCAGGGACAGTTGGGAGCTATGAGTTAGTGTGATTCTAATGTAAAAGTTGAGCAGGATGGAGGGGTGCAAGATGGTTGGCCTGCCCTAGGGCACAGACTGGCATATAATCCAAGTTGATGAAGGTATGCCAAGAAACAGTAGATAACGGTCATTATTGCAGATTGGTTTTCAGGTCTCCTTGTTTCTTTCACTACATATTACCAGTGCAGGTTAATATCAATCAAAGTGAGAGTTGACACAACTGTTGTATTTCATGCTTACAGCAGCCTTTAATGCAAACAGACCATTTCAGAACACATGTGCTTTATCTGTTCAGCATCTAAATGTGCCCCAATTCCAAGGGGACAGCAGTGTTTAGCTCCTCGCCAGCTGTGATCTTAAGTGCTCACTAAATATGTTCCCGGATGACATCATACGACTGCCACAAAAAAAAAAAGCATGCGTTCTTCTCACCTCCAGCACATGTGTACAATTCACACACGAAGGTGACTGTTTTCTTACTTTATACACCATCATCAACTCCGGAACCCAAATTATACCAAGCTGTATGCTCGTATCATATAACCCAGATTTGGGGTACTTGTAGGCTTTAACCCTTTCGCTGCCAGAACCTTTTTTCGTGTTTTTTTTTTTTTTTTTGCACAGATGTTTAGAAAATCATTTTAGGCCTGAAGATTAGTTAAAACCCCCCAAACCGTATATATTTTCTGAAAGCAGACCCCCTAGGGAATAAATTAGTGGTAGCTCCAAATTTTTATGTCACAAATTCTAAGTGCAATGGTTTTTGAAAATATATATATATTTTTTTTTTTTGTAAAAAATACTCTAAAATGTATTTAACCACTTAAGACCCGGAACTTTAGGCAGCTAAAGGACCAGGCCCCTTTTTGCGATTCGGCACTGCGTCGCTTAACTGACAATTGCGCGGTCGTGCGACGTGGCTCCCAAACAAAATTGGTGTCCTTTTTTTTCCCACAAATAGAGCTTTCTTTTGGTGGTATTTGATCACCTCTGCGGTTTTTATTTTTTGCGCTATAAACAAAAATAGAGCGACAATTTTGAAAAAAATGCAATATTTTTTACTTTTTGCTATAATAAATATCCCCCAAAAATATCAGTCAGGCGTTTTTATATAAAAATATATTTTTTTCTTCAGTTTAGGCCGATATGTATTCTTCTACCTATTTTTGGTAAAAAAAAACGCAATAAGCGTTTATCGATTGGTTTGTGCAAAATGTATAGCGTTTACAAAAAAGGGGATAGTTTTATTGCATTTTTATTAATTTGTTTTTTTTTTACTACTAATGGTTTTTTTCGTGACTGCGACATTATGGCGGAAACACTTCAGACAATTTTGACACATTTTTGGGACCATTGTCATTTTCACAGCAAAAAATGCATTAAAAATTTATTGTTTACTGTGAAAATGACAAGTGCAGTTTGGGAGTTAACCACAAGGGGGCGCTATAGGGGTTATGTGTGACCTCATTTGTGTTTCTAACTGTAGGGGGGTGTGGCTGTAGGTGTGACGTCATTGATTGTGTTTCCCTATCTATAAAAGGGAACACACGATCGATGACATCGCCACAGTGAAGAACGGGGAAGCTGTGTTTACACACAGCTCTCCCCGTTCTTCAGCTCCGGGGACCGATCGCGGGACTCCAGCGGCAATCGGGTCCGCGAGTCCCGTGCCTGCGGTCACGGAGCTTCGGACCGGGTCGCGTGCACGCGCCCGCGGCATGCGTGACCCCACAGCTGGGCTTAAAGAGCCACGTACATGTACATGGATGTGCCCAGCCGTGCCATTCTGCCTACGTATATCGGAGTGAAGGGGTCCTTAAGTGGTTAAAGGAGTTGTAAAGTCAGAAGTTTTTTTATCTTAATGCATTTTATGCATTAAGATAAAAAACCTTCTGTGTGCATCAGCCCCCCCTCTGCCTCACTAATACTTACCTGAGCCCCATCTCTATCCAGCAATTTCCACGTTTCAATTCGGCCCTCCGGGGTTCTCCCTCCTGATTGACTGAGACACAGCAGTGGCGCCATTGGCTCCCACTGCTGTCAATCAAAGTCAGTTAGCCAATCGGGAGAGGGCACGGGGCCGTATGGCAGCTCCATGTCTGAATGGACACAGGGACCTGTGACTCGGCTCGGGTGTCCCCAGAGCAAGCTGCTTGCTCTGGGGGCACTCAACAGGAGGAGGGGCCAGGAGCAGCGAAGAGGGACCCGAGAAGAGGAGGATCTGGGCTGCCCTGTTCAAAAACCACTGCACTGAGAAGGTACGTATAAAATGTTTGTTATTTTTATTTTTTTTAAACAAAACTTTACAATCACTTTAAGGATACGCAAACTCAATACTTTACCCAATTTTTGGTAAAACATAAAAGATGAGGTTGCACCGCGTAAATAAGTACCCGACATGTCAAGGCTTAAAATGATATGTGCCAAAAAAAAAAAAATTATATGTGCCTGTGAAATGGCAAAAAACGTTGCTACCCTATAATTTCCATATGTGATGCTTTCTAAACCCCCTAAAGTTCATCAGTTTAGAGTTAACAGTTTAGATTTAATAATGGGTGTAGAATTATTGCTCTTATTCCAGCATGGATTGCAATATGTAACATGTATTGCAATGAACTTACATAGGGGCCTCTTACATAATGTTTGTACATGCATGCATGTGAGGGTGGGGGGCTCAAAAGGTTTTTTTTTTTTTTGATGATTGGGTGTAACTATAATTTTTTTTTTCAATTTTATTTACATTATTTTCACTAAACTTTATTTTTATTCTCATAGGGGTCAAAAAGTCCCCTATGTGTGTGAAAAAAACACTGCCACCAATGTATGCAAACGGCGGTGGCAGTAAAAGTGTTGAATGGGAATGTAAACATTTTCAAAAATATAAAAAAGATCAGCCTGGTGCAAAATATCTTATTACTTTGTGTCAATCTTTAAAAAAAAAAAATAATAATCATGTTTATATGTGTATGCTGTAATTGTATATGTAAATGTGAGCAGCAATACATACTCATCACATACACAAGCCCTGTGTTCTTCTGCACTATGGTTGTTCTTTACTTAACCTTCTTACAATGGAAATCTGTGTGTCGGCTGATATCTTATCGCAAATGTGAACTTTAACTAAAAAATTATTGATTTTCTGTCTTATAGGGAACATCTTTAATGTCAATTTTGCCTAAGCAGTGTCCTGAAATATTAACTTCATATCCTGAATTTTCTCATAAAAAAATAGCAGTACAGTGGAACCTCGGATTATGAGCATAATCCATTCCAGGAGAAAGTACTCGCATATCAAAGCAAGTTTCTCCATTGAAGTCAATGAAAACTAAAATAATTTGTTCCGCATTGACTTCAATGGCATGCAATACCGCATGTGGCCAGAGGTGGGGGGCACCGGAGAGCCTCGGAAATGGCCAGAAAGCCCAGAGGACAGTTCGTCTGACCTCTGCAAACCTAGGAAAGACTTTGTTCCCGAGGTTTGTCAAGGTCAGCCGAGCTGTCCTCAGGGCTTTCTGTGCATTTCCGAACTGCAGCGCTAGGCCAAACGCGGTACTGCACACCGCTTTGGTCTGAATCCTGCTCTTGTTGCGAGACAACACTCACAAACCGAGTTAGGATTTTAGGAAATACAGTGTACCCACTCCCCCCCCCCCAAAAAAAAATTACATGGGAAAAAAAGGATGCCAATTTGTGGGGAAAAAAGAACGCCAATTTTGTTTGGGAAAGCGACGCAGTGCCGAATCGCAAAAAGTGCTCTGGTCTTTGACCAGCAATATGGTCCGGGGGTTAAGTGGTTAATGTGCCGAGGCATTCCTGTGCCTTGACCCTCATAGCTGTATATCTACAGTGTGGTGTCATCTAAAGCGCTGTGTATCTGACTGCTAGATTTGGAGTAGGTTTTGGTGCTATCATGACTGTGCTTTGCACAGTTCTCCTTGCTGAAGAGGAAGCTGTACCTGAGAATCTGCAATGCAAGGATCTGCCTGTTCAGCTCCAAACATTCTGTGGATTTCTGAACCCCTCCTGCTGCTTTTTGATCATTGCCTCGTAAGGATGAGCTGAGCTGCCAAGAAAGCAACTTGATTGACTTTAGTGTTTATAGTGTGAACTTTGAGTATAAATTTCTCCACAGAGCCTGAAGCTACAAAGCCTGGGGAGGGCTTTCTTTAAAGTTAAATTGTTTCTAATAACAATATGAAAAAGTATGTATATGTATTTTTTTACCTTTTCCACATGTTTAAACAGGCAAATAATAGATCTTTATTCAGACTTTGCTTACTTGTAAAGGTGCTAAATTTAAAACGTAGCTCCACTTTTGTTGAGAAAAAAATATCCCCCTGTACATTGCAAGGACTAATGGGTGTGGTTTCATAATTAACTGTCAGGTGTGGCAGCTGCAGGGCACTAATGAGGAAATCAGCATCCCTTTAGACGTGCTCCTATTGAGGCTGGGTTCACACTGATACTACAGGACAGTGATACGGTCCTACATTGGTCCTACATCCATCCTACTTTCATGAACAGGATACTACTTTGATCCGACTTTGTGATAGTCTGACTTGTTCTTTGACCAATCAAAACAATCCCAGTGTGAAATAAATTCCTTTTACTGCTGCTGTAATCACCGTGTCTGATGTCAAATGTCGGATGGTAAGGACAAAGAGCCTAATTTGATTCGACTTCAATGATATTCAATGGGCTGAAGTAGGATCAAAGTCGGACCAAAGTAGTGCATGAACTTTTTTCAAAGTCGGACGACTTGTGTCGGACCAGTTAGGACGGCTCTCATAGAGAAACATTGATTTTCACACGTCATGCGACATGAGCTCCCAATGTCGGAGCGTTTGTTGGACCAGTGTGAACCCGGCCTTAAAGGATCTCTCCAAAAATGACATTTTTGTTGCAGGGGATGCCTGAAATCTGAGGCCCCATACACACGAGAGGATTTATCCGCAGATACGGTCCAGCGGACCGTATCCGCGGATAAATCCTCTCGTGGATTTCAGAGGATTTCTATGCGATGGCGTGTACACACCATCGCATTGAAATCCGCGCTGAAATCCTCTGCCGATGACGTGTCGCGCCGTCGCCGCTATTATGACGCGGCGACGGGCGCGACGCTGTCATATAAGGAATTCCACGCATGCGTCAAATCATTACGACGCGTGCGGGGAATCCCTTTAGACGGATGGATCCAGTAAGTCTGTACAGACGAGCGGATCCATCCGTTGGAATGGATTCCAGCAGATGGATTTGTTGTGCATGTCAGCAAATATCCATCTGCTGGAAATCCATCCCAGGGGAGATTTATCTGCGGATAAATATCCGTTGGCGTGTACACACCATAGGATCTATCCGCAGAAACCCATTTGATGGGATTTATCTGCGGATAGATTCTATGGTGTGTATGGGGCCTGACTTGTATCTTAGGCAGACTTTTGGGAAAATTGGTGAGCCAATTACACAAACAGGAAAATTATGTTTTTGGGGAGTGGTCAGTACACACTCTGGCCCAGATTCTCGCCGTCGTAAGTCCGAATGAGAGCCGTCGTATCTATGCGGCTAATTCTTATAATCAGTTACGCATAAATTTGGCTAAGATATGAGCGGCGTAAGTCTCTTATACCGTCGTATCTTAGGGTGCATATTTACGCTGGCCGCTAGGTGGCGCTTCCGTAGATTTCTGTGTCGAATATGCTAATGAGCTAGATACGCCGATTCACGAACGTACGTGCGCCCGGCGTAGCAAGATACGTTGTTTACGTAAGACATACGCCGGCGTAAAGTTACCCCTCATAAAGCAGGGGTAAGTCGGAAATGTCGAAACAGCGTCGTGTTTTACGTCATTTGCGTAAGTCGTCCGTGAATGGGGCTGGACGTAAGTTACGTTCACGTCGACTAGGCATTGAGTGGGCGTAACTTCATTTGAAAATTCGACGTGATACTGAGCATGCACGCGCATGTGCCGTTCGAAAAAAGCGTCATTTACGTGGGGTCATGATTAGTTTACATAAAACACGCCCCCCTGTTCCTCCTTTGATTTAGGCGCGCTTACCCCGGCACATTTACGCTACGCCGCCGTAACTTTAGACGCAAGTGCTTTGTGAATACCTTACCTCTCTAAGTTGCGGCGGCGTAGCGTAACTACGATACGCTACGCCCGCCTACATTTACGCCGCTGACTGTGAATCTGGCCCTCTGTGTACAGAACAACTCCCGGTAGCCATATTGCATTTTCAGAAAATTACAGGGGCTGCAGATTGAAATAGAAAGGTAATTTTAATAACATTCATTTACAATATGATTAGTGTCGCAAATATATGTGCTATATTATTTTTTCTTTATTTACTATTTTTTCCCCCCATGAAAGTGGAGTTACCCTTTAAACATGGAGAATTTGCCCATCTTTAGGACCACTTCTCCATCCAAACTTCCTTTAGTTAAAATATATTTGAGGGTTTTCTTGCATGAAGTGTCCATATTTTGATATGATGACGAATCATAGTTGACAAAATGACAACATCACGGTTGATGTGAGGTTCTTCTGTGTTGCTTTCTTCGATTTGGGCCAAACATGTCTAGTGTTACTGTGGCGAAACAACTCTGTCTTTGATTTATCAGTGCACAGTACATCATTCACAAAGGCTTGCTCTTTGCCTATATGTTCAATAACAAAATGCTCTAATGTTCTTTTTGGTCAACAAAGGCTTTTTCCTTGCCTAAAATATAGCTTTAAATTGATAAGTGGCAACTCTACCCATGCAATGATTGTTCATTTGTAAAATTAAGTTGGCTTTTTTTTTATTTTTTTATTCAAAAACCATACTTACCTAGGTGGATGCAGCATCAGCCCAATGCTGTATCTGTCCCCCAGCAGCTCTAATACCCCTTTCACACAGGGCAGTTTTTAGGCATTTCAGCGCTTGAAATAGCGCCTGTAAAGCTCCTCAAAACTGCCTCCCATTCTCTGCAATGGGTGCTTTCACACTGGGCCGGTGCGCTTGTGGGACAATCGGAAAAGTCCCGCAAGCAGCATCTTTGGGGCACTCCCAAAACGCCCCTGCCCATTGCAATAAAGCTACTTTCACACTGAATCGCTTTGCAGGCGCTATAGTGCTAAAAATAGCGACTGCAAAGCGCCCTGAAAGAACTTCCTCTTTCACTCCAGTGTGAAAGCCCAAGGACTTTCACACTGGAGCGGTGTGCTATACCCCGCTCCCACAGTGCCCCTGCCCATTGAAGTCAATGGGCAGCGCCGCCAAACCGCCGGCAAAGCGCTGCTGGTGGCACTGTGCCGGTGGTTTTAACCATTTTTCGCCTGTTAGCTTGGGTTAAAAGCTCCTCACTAGCGGCCGAATAGTGCTGCAAAAATGATGGCAAATCGCCACTAAAAATATCAGCGCTGACGTCCCCACTGCCCCAGTGCGAAAGTAGCCTAAACGGACAGCGCCAGTGCGAAAGTAGCCTAAATGGGCAGCGCTTTCCGAAGCACCTGAAAATCGCTTCCAAAGTGCCACAACACGGGAGATTTTGACCCCTTCTTTGGGAGTAAATACACCCCGCTAGAGGATAAAAAGTGGCGCAAAAGCACTGCTATTCGGCATTAAAAGCGCCACTAAAACAGACAGCGCTTTACCACAAAAGTGTGAAAGGGGTCGACTGAGAACCGAGCAATCAAAGAACACTGATCGCTTGATTCTCAGAGCTCCGTGAGCGGAGAGCTGCTGACTGTCATTCACCGCTCTCTGCTCTGGAGCTGCTCGCTAAGAGGCTGAGCCAGGTGCCGATCCAGGGCTGTGGGCAGATCCCGACTTTATTGTTGCGATCTTTCCCGAGCCTGGACTTCTCTGTGCTTCAGCCCGCTGTCTGCTGAGAACGGGTTACAGGAGTGCATTCCTGTCATCCACAGGAGGAGTACAGTCAAAGCATCAGTTTATACATTCATAAATAATAAAAAAATGAAAGTGACCAGAAAGCATTATAGTTTCCCTGTTAGTGATATAGAGAAGAACTGAATTATCTATCACACAGGCCAAGGCGTTATGCTTGTATGTCATGGTCTACGGGGAAATGATGAGATGACGTCTTCTGTAACAGGTCCACATTTAATGAAACCCACTCTTAGGTAACTGAGGTGCACGTCGCTGACTCTTCTCTGCCCCTTAGATGTATAGAGGGAAGCGGCTCGATGATGACCGCAGCACCTGCCCTTAACCCGCCATTTAATCAAAACCAAAAATCAGAGCCCCATATAAAACATGTGCATCCGATTACATAAAAGTGACTAACAAACAGTGATAACGCAAACTCTCTGTTCAATTACAAGTGAGGAGGAAGGAACAAGTCATGACAATGATTATCACAGCAGGCTGCTAAGCCTAAACACACATTTCCCTTCTCATGTACTCTATTCATGTATTTAGAAGTATATACTTAAAGTGACATGGCCTTTTTTTAAAACAACCCTATACACACTCTACAATGTAAAAGGGGGGAGGCAGTATAGGCAGCTCCATTCATGGAGCCGAGGCAGCCATTGCCCTGTTCCCTTTTATGGGTAACTCCCCTTTTGTGAAGAAAAAAAAATTGACCACTTGAGTTTTGAATGGTTTTACCCCCTTTATGACCATTTTTTTGCTACTGTGTTTCCCCCGAAAATAAGACCTACTGTGATTTTCGGGAAGGGCTGCAATATAAGCCCTACCCCGAAAATAAGCCATAGTTTAAAGTGCTGGTAGAGTGCTGGTATCCACTCTGTTGGAGTAATATATAGTGTAGACTGTGGCCCGGATTCAGATAGCCTTTACGCCGGCGTATGTATTGATACGCCGCGTAAGTGCTACGAAGCACCGCCGTATCTTCTTTCTGTATTCAGAAAGCAAGATACGCCAGAATTTTACTAAGATACGGCCGGCGTAAGGCTCTTACACCGTCGTATCTTAGGCTGCATATTTACGCTGGCCGCTAGGTGGCGCTTCCGTAGATTTCCGTGTTGAATATGCAAATTAGGTAGATACGCCGATTCAGAAACGTACCTCCGCCCAGCGCATTTTTTTACATCGTTTACGTTTGGCTTTTTCCGGCGTAAAGTTACCCCTGCTATATGAGGGGTATCCTATGTTAAGTATGGACATCGTTCCCGTGTCGAATTTTGAAAATTTTACGTCGTTTGCGTAAGTCGTTCGCGAATAGGGCTGTATGTAAGTTACGTTCACGTCTAAAGCAATGACGATTTGCGGCGTAATTTCAAACATGCGCACTGGGATTCTTTCACGAACAGCGCATGCGCCGTTCGTAAAAAACTTCAAGTACGTGGGGTCACGTGAAATTTGAATAAAACACGCCCACATCATCCAGATTTGAATTAGGCGGGCTTACACCGGACCTTATACGTTACGCCGCCGTAACTTAGGGCGCAAGTTCTTTCTGAATACGGAACTTGCGCCCTAATTTACCACGGCGTAACGTATCTGAGATATGTTACGCCCCGCCGATAGATACTCCAATGTATCTGAATCCGGGCCAGTGTGTGTTTGGATCTAATTGTGCGAAGTACCTTCGGCAGGGCTTTTTTTCAGCGGGAACGTGGGGGAACGCAGTTTCGGCACCTCCTGTACTGAATGTATGTAATTGAAAGAGGTTCTGGGGTGTGCTAGAGAGTCTATTGATGATGGCTGCTGGGGGATCTATTGTTGCTGGAGGGGATCTATTTTGCAAAGGAAGGGGGTCTATTGTTGCTGGGAGTTCTTTTGTTGCTCGTGGGGAATCTATTGTTGCTGGGGGAGAGGGGTCAGTCATTGCTAGGAGGGATGTACTGTTAAGGGAGGGGTCTTTGTTGCTGGCTGCTGGAGGATCTATTGATGATGACTACTGGGGAATCTATTGTTGCTGGAGGGGATCTATTTTTACAGGGCGGGTCTATTGTTGCTGGGGGTGGGTCTTATGTTGCAGGGGGTCAATCATTGCTGGGAGGGATCTGCTGGCTGCTGGAGGGTCTATTGATGCTGGCTATTGGGAGTCCATTACTGCCTTTCTTGTTATCATTAACAAATTCTATACAAAATGATACTTGTTTCTGTATTCTCTAAAAGAGGTGGTACTGGGAGGTGGATAAGGGGTGGAACCAAGGAACGGTGCTCGAAGGTGGGTAGGGGGTGGAGTCAAGGGTGACTTGGAAGGGAGGAGTTCCTGCACCTATTCTCTGAGAAAAAAAACCCTGTCCTTCGGAATAGCTGCTCGGTGATCAACTGATCTGCTGCTCTCCTCTTCTCCTCCCAGCTTTCAGTGTGGGATTTAGCGCTCCCCCCCCTCTGCAGTGCTCGGAGCGGGGAGGAGAGGTCCGGCAGGCTAAGGAAGCAGTGGGCTAAGGAAGTGGGGAGCTGCGCTTAGCTAACCTCCTCCTCTCCAAGTTGTCAGTGGGGGATTTCGGGCCTCCCTCCCTCTGCATAGCTCTGACGGGTCACGGAAGCACCCAGCTGCGCTAAAGGAAGGTATGTGGCATGGTTGGATTGCAGAAACATACACTATTTGCATTGTGTCATACTGTAATGGAATGGATTCTAGTATTTTACAAGCACATTGTAAAATACTAGAGGGGATTCCTGACAGGGGAGAGAAGACAGACCATGGCATGATAAGACCCACCCCGAAAATAAGCTCTATTGTGTCTTTTGTTGCCAAAATGTGTATAATTTTCAGGGAAAACACAGTATTGGGGATTGGTCAGGGCTCCCCAGAAAACCGCAGACAGCTCCACCCCACCTCTTCTCCTTCACTTCCCTTCCAGAAAACACTAGAACATTCTGGAAAGAAATGTGAGGTCTTGGCGATGCTGCCTGTGAGTTACCCAGCTCTTCCCAGAGTTACTCCTAACTCAGATCAAAACGAACCAAGCTTGGCTGCCAGCCAAACCTGGAAATGTACCTACTCTTATGGAAAACATAGTACTATACCACTAGCACACTAGTGGGTGCTAGTGTTGAGCGGAATACGCCATATTCGATTTCGCGATATATCACGAATATATAGACAAATATTCGTGAAATATTCGCTAAAATCGAATATTCGTGATATTTTATAAAAAAAAAAATTTGCGAAATTTCGCTAATGCGAATGCGAAATTGATTGCGAAATTTTGACAACTGTGGTATGAGAACTCTGATTGGCTCTGATGCAAAAGAAGGGCGGAGAAAGTATTCGCGAATATTCGGAAATCGAATATTGGTGATATTTTATCGAAATTTCGCTAATGCAAAATTGATTGCGAGATTTTGACAACTCTGATTGGCTCTGATGCAAAAGAAGGGCGGAGAAAGTATTCGCGAATATTCGGAAATCGAATATTGGTGATATTTTATCGAAATTTCGCTAATGCAAATGCGAAATTGATGGCGAGATTTTGACAACTGTGGTAGGAGAACTCTGATTGGCTCTGATGCAAAAGAAGGGCGGAGAAAGTATTCGCGAATATTCGGAAATCGAATATTCGCGATTACGAATATTCGGCAACATAAAAGGATCGCCTCAGCTTAGCTACTCGGCCCAGGGTCTCTAATCATACCAGCAATGCTTTTAGACGTCGATAGGATGTGATCTGTTTTAAAAATAAATTTGAAAAAATACGAATATTCGGAATAGCGAATTTTGGCCGCGAAATTCGAGTTATTCGCGAATATTCGAATATGCCATATTCGTAAAGAATATTCGACATGCGAATATTCGTGAGCAACACTAGTGGGTGCTGCAATTATATAAACCTGTTCTGCTAGAGCTGCACGATTAATCGTTAAAAAACTGTGATCTCGATTCAACCCCCCTTGCAATCTTAATCCGGCATTTCCACAATTCAGTGCAGAGCCGTTCTCTGATCACAGCTGACAGCTGTCAAAAAAAGGCAGCCGGTGTTCTGCCAAAAACTGAAAACTCGCCAAAATCTCCGACCAAGTCTCTTCCAGTGACTCTCCAGCATCAGTAAGTGGAGATTTGGATGAGTTGGCTGTTTTCACAGAACATTGGCATTGTATACACTAAGGTACATGATATAATGATTGGACACGGTTAGTCTGCCTACTAGACTAGTAACCAATAATATGGTGGTTCCAAGGTGGTAACAACTTTTTTCCTCCTTCCTGTCAAAACAGCAAACTCGTCGTGCACCGTACTGTATACGCTGCCAGTGTTCTGTGAAAACAGCCAACTTGTTCAAATCTCCAAATACTGATGCTGGAGAGTCACTGGAAGTAATGTGGTTGGAGATTTTGGCAAATTTATCACAACATTGCTCGCTGAGAAAAAAAAGAAACATTGGGGGATATTTGCTAAAACTGGTGCACGTGGAATCTGGTGCAGCTGTGCATAGTAACCAATCAGCTTCCAGGTTTGATTGTCAAAGCTTAATTGAACAAGCTGAAGTTAGAAACTGATTGGTTACTATGCACAGCTGCACCTGATTGTGTGCTCCAGTTTTAGTAAATCAACCCCACTTTATAATTTTGTTCTTTTAGATCAAAGGGGTAAACTTCGGTCTGTAAATGAGGACAGTTTAACCACTTAAAGACTAGACATTTTTCTGACATCTGTTGCTTACAAGTTAAATTCAGTATTTTTTTTGCTAGAAAATTAGCAATGCATGAATCTATCTATGGTGATAGAGGGGTGGCAGGAGAGAGGGCGCCCTTTATGGACGCACCGACACTGCTCTAGGGTAAAAAGGTTGACCTTGGCTGATCTAGACACTCATTAGTACTGAAGAAGTGGCCTGCAGAAGCTATGAAACATTTCCAACATTACAAAACAAGTCTAGTTGAATGTGACTAACTCCTACTAGACCCACTTCTTGAAGTTGTGAAATTTTAAACTTGCTGATTCACATTAAATATCAGCAACCTCTTTAATCACAGCAGGCACAGCGAGTAGAAAGAGCAGACGGTGATCTAAACATGATATACAGTGACGTCCACATTCTATGACTTTAGAGTAAAGCAGCAGCCAGTGAGTCATTTCATATCAATGTGTTTCCACTTACAGTTCAATGTCTAGTAGAGGGAGATCTCAGCTGCATTACGCATAAGCGTAACTTCAAAAAAGTGACGCATCAACTGATAATGAAGTATGGTCGGTGATTAGCATTGGAGGCCAATTTCACAAACTTTGAAACTTCCACATACACCGGACAGTGAGGCCTCGTACACACGACCGTTTTCCTCGATAGAATCCATCAAGAAACTTGGTGGGAGAGCTTTTTTGCCGAGGAAAACGGTTGTTTTTCATCAAGGAAACTGTCGAGGAACTCGACGAGGAAAAAAGTTCTCTTTTTCCTCAACGGGAGTCTCAATTTCCTCGTAGTGTTCCTCGCCGGGCTGATTTTCGATGAGAAACGTGAGCGTGTGTATGAGAGACGGGAGCGCACCTTCGGTAAAAGTAGCATTTGTAATGGAGATAACACATTTTTCACGCTGTAACAGACTGAAAAGTGCAAATCGTCTCTTACCAAACTTTTACTTAAAGCGGATGTGCGGCCAAAAAAAAGTTTTAAAAGCCAGCAGCTACAAATACTGCAGCTGCTGACTTTTAATATTAGGACACTTACCTGTCCAGCGCCTTCCGCAGCAGAGGACAATCGATCGATTGTCACTCTGCTGCCCCCCCACCATCCTCAGTGAGGGAACCAGGAAGTGAAGCGCTCCGGCTTCACTGCCTGGTTCCCTACGGCGCATGCGCGAGTCGCGCTGCGCCCGCTGATTGGCTCCCGCTGTGTGCTGGGAGCCGAGTGTTCCCAGCACACAACGGGGGGGGGTGACGGGATGTAATGCAATGCCCGTCTTTTGCCCGTGAATGCTGGGCCGGAAGTGGGTGCAAATACCTGTCTTTAGACAGGTATCTGCACCCCCCTCCCCCCTGAAAGGTGTCAAATGTGACACCGGAGAGGGGAGGGTTTCGATCAGCGCGAGTTCCACTTTAGGGTGGAGCTCCGCTTTAACACGCAGAAACATGAGATTAGAAAAGCAGCCCCAAGGGTTGTACCAGTGGAATCGAACTTACCCTGCCATTGTATGTGTTGTACGTCACCGCGTTTGAGAACGAGGAGATTTTGTCTTGACCGTGTGTACGCAAAGCAAGCTTGTCGAGTTCCTCGACAAGTCTAACAAGAAACTCGTCGAGGAAAACGATGTTCCTTTTCCGACGAGTTCCTCGGTCGTGTGTACGAAGCCTTAGACAGCAGACATTATTACACAGTATTGCAGAACATTATTGAATTTCTAACCAGTTAGGGCCCTTTCACACAGACGTGTACGGGCTCCGCTTTGCACAGCAGGGATCGCTCCAGCGATCTCCGCTGAGCAGGCAGATGACAGGTCGGTCTCTGCACACTGTGCATGGACCGACCTGTCTAAGTGCCGCTCTCCTCTATGGAGAATCGGATAAGGACGGACCGTAGATTCTGTTGTCATCCGTTCCGAACTGCCAGATGGATGGAAAAATAGGGTTTCCGTCCGTCACACTTTAGCGGATCGGAGCGGGTCGATCCATAGACCTGCACGGAGCGTCCGTTCAGTTCCGCCTTAAAAATCTGACACAAATCTAAACGGTCCGCCTGTGTGAAAGGGGCCTTACAATGCCTTTTTTTTCCTTTTGTTTTTCTATCATTAGGCTAAACTGAACCAGTAACTTGATAAATTCACCTAAAAATTATCTGAGCATGTTATGCCATTGTATCAGTTCTCACAACTCCTCCTAACTCCTTTATAGTCAACGTCACTTGCCGACCAGCGACCTACCCGTACATTGCTGGACTTCAAGTGGTTATACCGGAATGATGCCTGCAGCTGCAAGCATAATCCCCATACTGATTTTTGGAGCCGGCGGTCGACTCTTTTGTAAAAGCAATCCTAACGGCCTTCCTCGGCTTTACCGGGTTCTCCCATCACACTGGGAGTCCCGAGCGACTAGCTGGGGGCCTCCAATTAGAAGAGGGAAGGTCTGGACAGCCGCACTCCAATAAAAACGTCTTTATTGTGCAAAAAAGTAAAAACCACAGCAGGGTACAGGATAAAAAGCTGACGCGTTTCACACTCTCAACAGTGCTTAGCATAGCCTGCACCTAATGCTTCCACCTTGAGGAGAGTACCATTTCCACATATCCACCTGGAGCGGTGATCCCTTCCCCTAGCTGGCGCCTCAACCGACTGATCACAGAGCCGATTAATCAGTATAGACCGGCCCTATTTTTCAAAATTGTTGTTTACAAGTTAAAATATATATATTTTTTTCGCTAGAAAATTACTTAGAACCCTCAAACATTATATATATTTTTTTCTAACATGCTAGAAAATAAAATGGCGGTCGTTGCAATATTTTTTCTCACACCGTATTTGCGCAGCGGTCTTAGAAGCAGACTTTTTTTTCTAAACAATTCACCTTATTCTTACCTGAGCCCGATCTGATCCAGCAAAGTGCACAAGAGCAGCGGCTCTCGATGCTGTCTCCCTTCTCATTGGACAGATTGATAGCCATTGTCTGCTGCTGCTGTCAATGAAATGTTGTGACGAGGAAGCAGGGGGCAGGGCCAAGAACCCCGGCCTGTGTCAAGAGATGCAGACTGGGGGCCAGATTCAGGTAGGGAGCGCGTAACTCTGCGGGCATAGTGTATCCAATTTACGCTACGCCTCCGCAACTTTGACAGGCAAGTGCATTATTCACAAAGCACTTGCTCCGTAAGTTGCGGCAGGGTAGCGTAAATTGGCCGGCGTAAGCCCGCCTAATTCAAATGTGTAAGATGTGGGCGTGTTTTATGAAAATTATTGTGACCCCGCGTAAATGACGCTTTTTCCGTGTAAGTATCCCAGTGCGCATGCTCCAAATTAACCCGCAAAAAGCCAATGCTTTTGACGTGAACATAAATTACGCATAGCCCTATTCGCGAACGACTTACGCAAACGATGTAATCGACGGAGAATTCGACACTGGCCCGACGTCCATACTTAACATTGGCTGCGCCTCATATAGCAGGGGTAACTTTACGCCGGAAAAAGCCTCACGTAAACGGCGTATCTGTACTGCGACGGCCGGGCGTACGTTCGTGAATAGGCGTATCTAGCTGATTTACATATTCTAGGCGTAAATAAGCGTACACGCCCCTAGCAGCCAGCGTAAATGTGCAGTTAAGATACGACGGCGTAGGAGACTTACGCCGGTCGTATCTTAGCAACATTTAAGCGTATCTGAGTTTGAGCATACGCTTAAAGTTGCGACGGCGCCAGGGGTCTAGTCCTGGGGAAAAAAGTGTGGGAACTCCCACCCAAGATCCACTCCCCCACCGAAAAAAAAAAAAAATGATACGCTCATATGCATAATTACTAAAGCGCATGTTCTTTCTAAATCCCACTATAACTCGCGGCAGACCTCCGCAATGTCTCCTGGGAACAATGACAAAAGCTCCCAGGAGACATTGCGGCATCGAGGAAGTGACGGAATACCCGCACACTACCCGATGAATCCATATACAGGAAGCAGCCAGTAACATAAAGGATTACTAAGGTTCGCCTGCCCCTGACAGTGAGTCAAGCTGGGCATCGCCGCTCAGTAAAGGATTGGCTCGGGTGGCTTGGCTTCTCTAGTCCTGCAAAGGGAACTGTGTTCCTGCTGTAAAAAATGTGCAGGAACTCCGTTCCCACGCGTTCCCGCAGGACTTGAGCCCTGGACGGCGCAGATTCGGACTTACGACGGCGTATCTACTGATACGCCCGTGGTAAGTCTTTCTGAATCCGGGCCTGGGTGGTTTCGGGAGCAACCATGCATGGGTTCCCCCAAAGAAAGTGGCTTTCCCTGGGGGTACTGGCCGGAGAGGAGGGGCCTGGAGCGCAGCCAGGGACCCCAGAAAGGAAGCATCGGAGCTGCTCTGTGCAAAACTATTACACAGAGCAGGTAAGTATAACATGTTTGTTATTTTTTTTTTTTTGTTTTTTTTTATTAAGGTTTAATATCACTTTAAAGAATGAAAAACTTCTTTGGCCATTCCAAATAAGTATTAATTGTGATGTATGTGAATCCATTGGCTTTTCGTGGCACCTCTGACTTTTACAATTGTCTTCGTTTTTTTACCCAAGTACTTTTGAGCCTAACCCAGTTGGCCTCAATTTGAATTCGCTTATTTCCGTTTCCTGGGGCGCTGTCGAGTTACGGAGAAAAAATAACATTTTACGTGCAGAGCAGCGGTGTCCTCCTTGGCCGAGTGTGAACCTCGTTTCTCTATGTTCCCAGAAGACTTCTAATGGTGTGACTTACTGAAAAATGACCGTGGATTCATAGAGTTTGGGAGAAGTGATTTCCTGATGTGCGATTTTTCAGCTTCAAAGCCATTTCAGCCTCCGGTGTATAAATAAATGAGATGTAGACTAAATGTGGTATTGTGATTTACCGTTATGTACATAACCCCAGCCTGAGGAGGAAAAGGTAAAATCCTGCGTGCTGCTTTCATAGCACAGTGTTCAGGCTCCTGGGGAAGCTACATGCTCTATAAAGTCGATATTCTGAAAATGTCAGTCAAGTTCCATTGCATAGTTTATTAAGAACCCATGAGAGCACTGCAGCTGAACTTCAAGCAAACGGCTAAATATATAAATGTGAACGGACTTGTTGCCAAAGATTTCTGTTCAGTCAGTCTGGTGGTCCAGGCACTTCTTCCAGACAGGTCAGCAATGTTCATGACCTCAATATAGTATTTGTGGGGTGGTGGTCCCCAGTAGGAGATGTGGCAGTGAAAAGTTCTGTGATATCCAAAAAATAAATAAAAAAGAGACGGGAAAGCCTCTATAGCAGCCATTTTCAACCAAGGTTCCATGGCCCTGGGGTTCCTCCAGAAGTTGCTAAAGGTTCCTTTAGCTGTGGCTGATTGACCTTAGATTTGATGGTGCCTGCTTAGTTCCAGAACCAACACTAATTGGCAGAGCTATCTCTATTTATTACATCAGTGATCTTTTCGACTGTCTTTAATGGCGGCGTTCTGACCACCACTGTAAGTTGGGCACTCTTCCCACTGACCACTAATGTAAGTGACATTTTTCCAACTGACCCCCCAATGAATTGTTTTTTTACCTTTAAGAACTAAAAATCATGCCAAGGGTTCCTCGGGGGTGAGAAAGGCTGCCGTCTAGTGTAATAAGTTAACAGTATTGCTGGATGTGCGATGGTTTAACAAAGGTAAAAATATATATATATTTGGTGAGGTTGTAAGTAACCAAGGTTTGTGGTAAACCCAACCTTCTTAGTGGAAGAAAAAAAACATCAGCAGCTTGTGATGATCATTGAAGTGTCAAAGTCATTAAGTAATGAGCAAACATGTATTGGTTACCCCTGTTGTGGAAATGTTATGAAGATGTATTTAATGTATTGTCATAGTGGCTCCCAGTGTTAGTACTCCCGCAGCCAGATCTAAAGAGCTGACTGGGGTAGAGTGATGCTGGTTGAGTCCCATCTGGGGAGTGGAAAACTTCATGGGGTTAGAGAGAGGTGTTTGCGGAGTGGGGATATGTCTGCCAGCGAAAGGGCCCCTGTGTAATACACAGACGATGGTCTGTAGGGGACAATCTGCAAGGACATTATCAGTTATGAGGGGATGGGGGCACTTGTCTCTGCTATGTGTCTGATCAGCACGTAGCAGAACACGTAGCGTACACCTGCAGATAACCTCCCATCGACAGGAACGGTAGTATAATCCGGGTATGCGCTGTTCCTTTCTGAACAACGCAGAATAAGGATTCACACCAGCTGTAAATACGGGAGTGTTTGAGACAGAGTTCATGTTTGTTAGGCATGCAGCTTCCTTTGTTTAGTTGAATCCAGGAAAAGCATACCTGTACATACACCCTGTCTTTGCTCAGACACGCCCATAAGACTCCTTTAGCCATTATTCATTGGTTGTTTGTATTAACTTATCCTGTTGGAAGGATTTCCTGTTGGGTCATTTCATTTCCTGTGTGGAGGTCATTTCCTGTGATGTCACTTCCCATGGAGGAACGATTGGCTGTTGGAGTCATCACTTCCTGTTTGTGATTGCTTTTGTTGTCTCTGAATAAAAACCAAGCACGGTGCTCAGTGTGGCAGTCATGCGATGGAACTGAGAATGAAAGCTGTGGTGATGTCTGTTTACTTGGGGATATACGGGAAATAGAGTGATAGGTAAGATGCATTATATCATTAGACAAAATGTGTGCTTATTTGCAGAGGAGATATGGTGTGCGCTAAGCATACAGCCATATTTCCATTACACCCCAAAAGACGTATTTTGTGGCTGATAAACCATCAGTTTTGTTAGTGTGACACAGTGGTTCAGTGCCTCCTGGTTGCTGGACAATCCTAGGCACATATCTGTGTCAACCCTTCCATGATCATTACCACATACAGTGGAACCTCTGTTTAAGAGTAACTTGAGAGCGTTTTGATTTGCGAGCAACTTTTTTATTTATTCTGACTCGGTTTGCGAGTGTTGACTCGCAGGACGAGCAGAATTCAAGCTAAATAGGCCTGCAGTACCTAATTTGGCCTGAGGTACGGGGGCGCAGAAGCCGAGCAGAGCCGAAAATAGGCCTGCAGTACCTCATTTGGCCTGAGGTACAGGGGTGCATAAGCCAAGAAAAGCCGAACATTGGCCTGCAGTACCTCATTTGGCCTGAGGTAGGGGGGGCGCAGGAAACAAGCCAAAGTGTCCTCTGGCCTTTTCTGACGTTTTCGGCGCTCTCTGGCGCCCCCCCACCTCTGGCTGCATATGGTGTCGCATCCCATTGAAGTCAGTGCGGAACAAATTATTTTCGTTTTCCATTGACTTCAATGGGAAAACTCCTTTTGATATGCGAGTACTTTGGATTACGAGCATACTCCTTGAACGGATTATGCTCGTAATCCGAGGTTCAACTGTACTACCAAAGGTGCCTCTGCCATACAAGCTGTTGATGTTTTTTTTCTTCTACAAACTGTAGCACTACCCTCGCAGGAGCTGCTGGTTATATTTTGGTCGGCAGCACGTTACCTCTATATTCTCGCCGTCCAGGGTGAAAGGAGAGTCCGAAGAATTTCAATGTCCACACACAATGTACCGCTTTTCTCTTTGGGTTTATTTGGGAGAACTTTAGTAGAAAAGAAGGATGAGGGGTGAAAGGGTAGGTAGGTTCAGGTGCACAGTCACAAGTAAGGAAACACTCCTGTTTCCAGCAAACAGTTCTCATCGCCACTCTAGCCAGAGTGGGTATTGCTCACCCGTATAGGTCCCTCTCACTGGCCTAGCAGCCGGGATGGCGCACGGAATAAAGTACAGTCTCTGCCACAGACCTTCCTTTGTAGGTGAGATGTTTTGGTCTGGAATCCTCTGCCACAGGATTCAGCACCCGGATCACTTTAGCTTTTCTCACTAGAACCTTTAGACCCGACAGGTGACACTGTCAGGCCTCTCGGTGTACGGTGCATCCTTGGATGAAGTTTCCAGGCCTTCCCCCAAAGTACCAGCTTCTTGCATGGTCCTCACCAGCATAGGTCCTCCCCTGACTTCCTTTATCAAGTGGCCCGCAGGACGGACAGCACAGGATCACCTCTGTAGTACAGGCCCCAGCCAGACAACTGGGTCCAGCAAATGAAGCCGCAGCCCCGGACCAACGTGGTCCCAGGGCCAGGATTCACAACGCGCACCACTGGCCAGGCGTGCCACGAGGCGCGGACGGATGACAGACCCCGCACCAATGGCATCTGTCGCTTAAGTACCCCTCCCCAGTATGCACAGCGGGGCGACCACTCCCACTGTTTCGCTGCAGAGGGGAAACACTCAAAACACCATGACCTGTCTGCTGCCACCATTGGCCTTGGGTGGTAACACCACCTCCAGGCAATCAATGGTGGATACTCCCAGCACAGCCATGGCTGGAACAGAGGCTAAATTGCCCTCAATAATTCCGGTCTGAGCCAAATAACAGCTCAGACCCCCATTAAATTTAGAGCAGCGCCTGTTCTTCAGGAGCAGGGCGCTACATAACAATGAGCTCACTTTGTTTTACTGCAGTTAACCCGCCTGGCGGTATTCCTGAGTCTGACTCGGGTGAGATTTTTGGGCTATGATGGGTAACCCCGAGTCAGACTCAGGCTCGCCTGGCAGAATCCACAGGCTTGGTTTACTTACCTTGTCCCTGGATCCAGCGATGCCACCCCGCTGTGTGAGCGAGCGGGACCTCGCTCGATTCACACAGTGCCTCTGTGTGCCGCCGATCTCCGTTCCCTGCAACGTTTCGACGCACGGGAGCGGAGAACGGCGCCAAATTCAAAAAGGTAAACAAACACAATACATACAGTATACTGTAATCTTATAGATTACAGTACTGTATGTAAAAAATACACACCCCCCTTGTCCCTAGTGGTCTGCCCAGTGCCCTACATGTACTTTTATATAATAAAAACTGTTCTTTCTGCCTGCAAACTGTAGATTGTCCATAGCAACCAAAAGTGTCCCTTTATGTCAAAAATGGTTTTAGAGCAGCTAGAAAACAGCGATAATAAATTATAATCACTTGCAGAATTGTGCGATAGCGATTTGTGGGGAAATTCGTCATAAAAAAATAAAAGTAATGACAGCGACAATTCTGCAACTGAGCAAATTTCAGTGATTTTGAGTTGATTACATTATTGAATAATTTTTATTATAATTATATTATTATTTGTTATAATTATTTATAATTATTTATTATATTATAATTTATAATTTTGTTTTTTAAAAAAAATCATACCCGGGATGCCTACTAGACTCTTGTTTGGACAGATTTAAGTGAGTTATTCCTAAGAATTACAGACCTACAGTATAAAACGCCAAATTTCATTGCAAATAATGGGACCGCTTTCAGCACCTTTTTTCTGAAATAATCATACCGCCAGGGAGGTTAAATGAAAACTCTATATGTATATATGTAAATGCTCCGCTATCTTAGTATTGTGAACAATAAATATGCAATAATTAGTAAATAAAGTGTCAATAGTGAGATAAAGTGCTATAGTGCATGCAGATGATATACTATTAAAATCATGAATCAAAACAGCATGATTACATCATAAAGTCCATTACAAATGTAGCGCTCACCCCCGAAGGAGCCGCTGTTTAGTTTGGGATTGGCCTATTTAAGTTACCTTCTTGACTTGGTCTAGGGGTGACAGCTGTGAGTGTGAATAAAGAGCAAGTGTCCAGACGTCAATTGAGTTTCAATGCTTTATTCCAAGGCCCAACATGCCCAACATCAACATGACACACAATAGAGAAAAGTTGATGAGCGTAGAGAAACTTTAGTATCAGGCCTTGGATATGAAAGAGAGCAAGCCTGCTCTCAGCAATAATGTAACCCAATTCGTCACCACCACAATCAGGGTGGGTAAAGTGCCCACGGACAAGCGTCTATCATAGGCCTGGCAGCCGGAGCGCCACTTAAGTATCACTGGGAGGAACGGGCCTCTGCCACAGGCTTAAAAATTTGAGAGTTGTGAAATTAGATTTTGAGAATCCTCCCAGTAAGTTCAGATAGTGTCACCCACTGACAGCTTGAGCATACCTGTCATGCAGTGTGGTGACTGGATCCCCGATGGTTTGTCTGGGCCTCCTGGACAACCTCTGATTCTAGCTTCTTCCGAGCCAATCCCCCATCGCACAGCTCCCGGCATAGGATCCTCTCTGCAGAAGGTTGGGACCCAGCCAGTCGCTGGGGCCTCTCTCTAGGTTAGGATGAGGCTCCGCATGGTGCATGACCCCAGTAAAGCAGGCCACAGTGGCCTGAAGGTAGATGCCGCACCTGGAACTCGGGCCCCGCACGGAACAGAGCGGCCAAAAGGCGGTTGCCCAGATACATCCCCCTCCCAGCATGCCCAACGAGGGAAGAACTCTGATTGGCTGCTGGGAGAAGGTGGGTCTGTCAGAACCCCTCTAGCGCCAGCTGCCGCCCGGGGGTGATAACGCACCCCCGGAGCCCAGACTGACCCACATGACAAATTCTGAAAATTGGCAACAGCCTAAATTTCCATAAACTGTGAATGGATGTAAACTAATCCTCCCATTCCCACTTACTCTAGTGTAGTGCCGTACTGAAAAGTAAGGGGGCGATACACAAACATAATATGATTATCCAAATGTATACATGTATAAATAAAGTGACAATGTGAAATAAAGTGCTATAGTGCACAAGTCTATACTGCACTGATAGTGAATCTCAAGAATCAATGCAACATGATTAAATCATAAAGTCCATTTCCCCCACCCCAAAGCACCTTGTCCCCATGTTGATGGGGCAAGGGTTTCTTCCCAACAACCCTGGCCGGTGGTTAACGGGGGTCTGTGTGCAGGGCGCTTATCAGAATCTGGAAGCCCCCTTTAACAAGGAATCCCCAAGATCCCCTTGCCTCACCCTATGTGAATGAGTATTGGGTACATTGTACCCATTTACCCCCAAAAAAGTGTCAAAAATAAAAGCAGTACACAGGTTTTTGATAAAGTAATCTATTAAAGCAGCTCCGGCGTCTCTTCTTCCGATTTCTTCTCTCTCCGGCGATATCTTCATCCTCCGGTTCTTCTTTCTCCGCTGATGTCTTCTTCCACCACTGGTTCTCCTCCCTTCGCTGTCTTCTCCCGCCGCCGGTTCTCTGCTCTCAGTTTTTTTTTCCCGTCACCAGTTCTCATCTCTCCGCTGTCTTCTCCCACCGTCGGGTTTATTCTCTCCACTGTCTTCTCTCTCTGTTGGGTCTCCTCTCTCCAATGCCTTCTCCCTATTCTTCCTTCAATATTCCCCCGACGCTCTCTCCTGCTGTAATGCTGGGTCCGCCATTACTTATATAACCATGGGGCGGGGCCTCCGGATGATATCATATCCGGGGCATGATGTCACAAAGGGGGCGGGGCCTCCGGATTAGGTCATTATAGTTAGCAGCATAATAAAAAACATAAATAATAAGAGAGCAGTGATCAATGTCGTATCACTGGTAGCCCAGCCCCCTCAGTTAGAATCACTTCTTAGGACAGACTAAACCCCTTCCTCGCGCCCTATTGGTTAACCCCTTTACTGCCAGTGTCATTTACACAGTAATCAGTGCATTTTTATAGCACTGGTCGCTGTTTAAATGACAAAGGTCCAAAAATAGTGTCAAAGGTATCCGATGTGTCCACCGCAATATCGCAGTCATGATAAAAATTGCTGATCGCCACCATTACTAGTAAAAAAATAATAATAATAAAAATGCCATAAAACTATCCCCTATTTTCTAGACGCTATAACTTTTGCGCAAACCAAAAAATATACGCTTATTTGTTTTTTATATATTTTTGGGGGATATTTATTATAGCAAAAAGTAAAAAATATAGCTTTTTTCAAAATGGTTGCTGTTTTTTTGTTTAAAGCGCAAAAAATAAAAACCGCAGAGGTGATCAAATACCACCAAAAGAAAGCTTTATTTGTAGGGAAAAAAGAAAGTCAATTTTGTTTGGGTAATTGCCAGTTAAAGCAACGTAGTGCCGAATTGCAAAAAAATGGGCCAGTCATTCAGCAGCCAATTCTTCCGGGGCTGAAGTGGTTAAAGCGGAGGTCCACCCTAAGAAAAAAAAAAATAGGCAAAAAGGCTCCAAAAAATTTTGAAAAAAATAATAATAATTTTTATACTTTAGCAGAAATGGCTGTTGCTAGGCAGATCGTCCTAATCTGCCATTTCCTATTCGGCTGTCATCTTCTCTCTTCTCCTCCTCACGTTGCCTCTTGGGAAATGGGGCACGCTGTCTTCTGGGACCTGCGTGTGTTCCAGGAGACAGCCGCCCATTCACAAAGCGCCACGCGAGTGGCGCATGTGCAGTAGGAAACGGGCAGTGAAGCCGCAAGTTTCCCTTAGTGAGGATGGCGGCTCCAGCACACGATCTAGAGAACGGATCGGCCTATGGGTGGCCGACATCATGAGCACCCTGGACAGGTAAGTGTGCTTATTAAAAGTCAGCAGCTACAGTTTTTGTAGCTGCTGACTTTTCATTTTTATTTTTATTTTTACACAGTTGGACCTCCGCTTTAAGGCATCATGTACATTTCTTCTATATTAAAATTATAGGTTGTAGGCTTGCATCCAAAACTGTCCCTGGAGAAAGTGTAGGTGGGCAAGTGAGGACATTGAATTGTAAGCTCCCCCAGGAGAGAAACTGAGGCCTCGTACACACGACCGAGTTTCTCGGCAAAAAACAGCAAGAAACTTGCTGGGAGATATTTTTTTGCCGAGGAAACCGGTCGTGTGTACATTTTCATTGAGGAAACTGTCGAGAAACTCGACGAGCCAAAAAGAGAGCATGTTCTCTATTTCCTTGACGGCAATGGAGAAAATTGGCTTGTCGAGTTTCTCGACGGCTTCACAAGGAACTCGACAAGCAAAACGATGTGTTTCGCCCATCGAGTTCCTCGGTCGTGTGTACGAGGCTTGATAGACATGTGCGTTCCCGTTCGTAATGAATGGATTTTCGTACGAATTTGTTAGTTTTCGTACATTCCTATCAATTTGAACATCCGAAAAGCTGAAAGACCCAAAATACGAAAATTACGGAATTACAAATAAACAAAATAACGAACAAGCGAAAATACGAACATATGATTGGACAATCTTACTAAAATACGAAACACCGAAAAAGCAAAAGAACGAAAATGACATCTATAACGAACGAATGGGCACTGGGCAGTGTAGTTAGTGAGTGATTACTTAATATCTTAGCCAATCAGCTTATCTCTTTTGTGCTGAGTCACATTGTACAGTGTAAAGCCTTGTACACACGATCAGACTTCAAACAAACTATACCGTGGATTTTTGTCTGAAGGGAGTTGGCCAGACTTTTGAAACCAAAAAAGTTTGTCCGATAGAGCGTACACACGGTCAGATTTTTTGGAAAAACGCTCATTTTGACGTTTGTTGGCAAAAAGTCCGACCGTGTGTACGGGGTGTGAAGGACTTTTTACCTATATGCTTCAGGTTAATCCTCCCTGCTTGTTTAAGGCTGTTAATGGTATTTACCCTTCTGCAGCCAGTCCTGTTTCAAATGTTAATTGTTCTAGCCCTGTGTTTACTGGTTACTGTGATTAGATAAGTGGCTCATGTTAATTATGCTGATTGCTTCAGTGTGGTAATTATCTCTCTATATGCGGAGCCGAACCGGCTAGATACTGATTAGTTCAAAGAAATATCTTTATTTCAAGGGAGCTGTATTGAAGACCCCCCACTGTGTAAGGGGGGGGGGCGGAGATTTGTCATTGTAACAGTTGTAACCACATATAAGCTCTGTTTTTTTACTATTAAAAGTCTGTGTTGTTCCAGCCTTAAGCCTTGCCTCATGTATGGATGCTTCTGTGATTTCTTTTATGGGAAGAAGGGACTGTTTGACGGGGATATCATACCAATACCGTCACAAATTGGTTGGCAGCAGCGGGATTTTCCCTTCTACTCTCCCTTACACCAGGATTCCAAGCAGACACTGGGAACAGTGAATGGAAGGCTGCTACACCCTGCTTAAAAGAAATACACTGAAAGAACTACTGGAAGTTCGTGGAAGGATTGCTAGCAACAAAACCAAGCGGGTCATCATAGCAGAATTAATGGAGCTAGACCAGGAGAACGTGATTGCAGCAACGCCAGCAGTACAAGAGATGGAGACACCAGTGATTCAGGAGGAGTCACCAACCAACAAGCTAATGAGAGAGAAGCTAGCGTGGTTCGGCCCGAACCCAACGCCGGATGTGGTGCTGAAAGTGATGGACCTGTTAGCGGAGGAGGCTAAACAAATAAGAGACGCAGAACTACAGAAGGATAAACAAATAAGAGTTGCAGAGCTACAGTTAAAACTGGCAGCAGTCCAACAAGCAGCCGCACATTCTCCAAACAGTGAGTACAGCACAGCAGATGCAAGGAAGATTCCGTTTAGCGCTTTTAAAGCTTTTGATGAAAAGGACTGTGAGATTGATAACTACCTGGCAGATTTTGAGCGACAATGTAACCTGCACCGAATAGCTAGAGGAGAGTGGGTTGCAATATTGTCAGGCAAACTGTCAGGCAAAGCTTCTGATGCTTTCCGGACCGTGCCAGATCAGGATATCCATAGCTACGCCCGGGTTAAAGAAGCGCTCCTGGCTCGTTATGCAGTAACCCCAGAGTCCCACCGACAGAAGTTCAGGTACTCACGCAAAACCACGAAAGACTCTTACGCGGAATGGGCATGCCAGTTGTCCCTGTCGGCCTCTAACTGGGTTAACAGCAGCCAGGCCACCACCGCAGAGGACATTTTGCAACTAATGCTCCTGGAGCAATTTTACAATCACATCCAGACGGATGTCAAAGATTGGGTGAGAGATCGCAGGCCCATGACTCTACCAGAGGCCGCGAAGTTGGCGGATGAATATGCAGATACTCGCAAGACAAACCAGGTCACACCACGGGTACAACCTCCACGACCAACGGCGCCCTCACACCCACCAGCCGCTAGATACCAACCGCCTAACAGATCAATGACATCGAGCCCTCGCTATCCACGCCAGGAGGACAACGAACAACGCTGCTTCCGGTGCAAACAGTTGGGTCACTTCAAGCAGAATTGCCCCCTGAATGACAACACCAGGTCAAATTGGTCTCAACCTGGGTACCGCCCACCAGCAGCAGCCCATTGTGTAGACTCGGCTTGGGATCCCCAGGAGCTGGGTCAGGAAGAACCATTGGGCACCCCTTACGAAGCCCTCATGGTACAATCTGTTATTACGGACAACAGGGAACACCATTGTCAGCTGGTCATGGGCGACAGCCATGAGCCGGAGGGGCCTTGGAGGGAGCTGGGCAGAAAGAGGCACCGCCAGCTACCCTCCAAGAAGAAGAGGTCCTGGAAGTCATATAACCAGCGGACCTGGGAGGAGAAGAAGCGACTGGAGGAGATGGAATCGCAGCGGGCACCCCAGATGCGGGCCGAGATGTTCGCCAAGGGCCTACCGGTGGCCCCTTACACCACCACCCAGTTCCTGATGATGAAGGACCACGTGGAAAGCCTGCAGGACATGAGCAAGCAGGAGCTGATCCGTGAATACATGGAGCTGGAGGAGTGCATAAGCCGCATGGAGGAGGAGAACAACCACCTGAGGTCACAGCGGGCTGACCCCCCCAGGCTCCATGAACTGGAGATGGAGCTGGAGAAGCTCAAAGAGGAGAACCGGCGGCTGCGGAGGGAGCAGGGGGTGGCTGACCTTATGGGGCTCTGAGTCCCCTCCCCCCCCCCGGACTCTGAGCACCAGTGCTACAGCATTTCAACAAATATAACTTTTCCTTTTTATGAATCTCCTGTGATTGTCACTTCAGAGCCATAACCTGCCCCTCCCATGGCGGGACACCTAGACGGCGGCGCACAGACCCATTCGCCGTCTTCACACTGACTTCTGGTGACTCTGCAGATCGCACAAAGACTTGGGGACTGACCGGCGTGTGATCTGACGACCCGGTGACATACCTAAGTCGGAAGCAGTTGCCAAGGGAGGTCAGTCACGCCAAAAGGAGTTAACCTCGGACTAAAAGCTCTGAACCCGTCAACCCTACTGGACCAGGGAAGGTCCAACCGGGTTTGCCGGAGCAGGGAGAAAAAGGGGGGCCATTGTGAAGGACTTTTTACCTATATGCTTCAGGTTAATCCTCCCTGCTTGTTTAAGGCTGTTAATGGTATTTACCCTTCTGCAGCCAGTCCTGTTTCAAATGTTAATTGTTTTAGCCCTGTGTTTACTGGTTACTGTGATTAGATAAGTGGCTCATGTTAATTATGCTGATTGCTTCATTGTGGTAATTATCTCTCTATATGCAGAGCCGAACCGGCTAGATACTGATTAGTTCAAAGAAATATCTTTATTTCAAGGGAGCTGTATTGAAGACCCCCCACTGTGTAAGGGGGGGCGGAGATTTGTCATTGTAACAGTTGTAACCACATATAAGCTCTGTTTTTTTACTATTAAAAGTCTGTGTTGTTCCAGCCTTAAGCCTTGCCTCATGTATGGATGCTTCTGTGATTTCTTTTATGGGAAGAAGGGACTGTTTGACGGGGATATCATACCAATACCGTCACACGGGGCTTAAGAGAAAGTATATCTCTTAAAGCGGAGGTTCACCCAAAAAATAAATTTTTAACATTACATTCAGCCGAGTTCTCCTAATGACAATCGGCTGTTTTTTTGTTTTTTTTTCCTTACATACCGTATTTTCACCGCCGGTCCCGGGTATGTCTTCTGCGGGACTGGGCGTTCCTAATTGACTGACAGGCTTCTGACCGTCGCATACTGCGCGTCACGAGTTGCCGAAAGAAGCCGAACGTCGGTGCGCAGGCGCCGTATAGAGCCGCACTGACGTTCGGCTTTTTTCGGCAACTCGTGACGTGCTGTATGCGAGACGGTTGTAAGCCTGTCAGTCAATTAGGAACGCCCAGTCCCGCAGAAGACATACCCGGAAGCGGCGGTGAAATGCGGTATGTACGAAAAAACAGCCGATTGTCATTAGGACAACTCGGCTGAATGTAATGTTAAAAATGTATTTTTGGGTGAACCCCCGCTTTAATATGGATTAGCCGCGTGTTGCTATGTATTTACGAAAGTACAAAATTACGAATCCATTAAATGAAAATTATTATCTAACAAAATTACGAATTTTGAATAAACGAAAATAAAATAGACAGAATTACGAATTATTCAGTATAAACAAAAATAAAACTGTTACAAAAATACGAACGGGTCCGAATAGGAAAACTTGCGTCTTACGAAATACGAACGGGTTCGAATAGGAAAACTTGAGTCTTACGAAATTACGAATCTACTGAACGAGACGAAACGGAACAAAAAAATACGAACATTTTTGTTGTGCACATGTCTAGAAACAGATGAGGTGCTAAACAGGGATTCTCTAAAGCAGGCATGTCCAAAGTCCAGCCCGGGGGCCAATTGCGGCCCCCGTTCCAGTTTAATGTGGCCCCCCTGGTAATTTGGATATATACTGTATTTATCGGCGCTGCCTTGGAGGGGACAGGGAGAGGGGGAACGAGTGCTGTCAAATTACATACAGGAGAATCTCCTGTTTACTCGACATCTGTAATAGGAAGTCCCGTCTCCTGGGCTGCCATTGGACGACTCCTCTGTCTATCATAGGAGGCGGGAGAAATTGGATTTAAGAGGCTGCTGTGTAAACAGGAGATTCTCCTGTATGTAATCTGTTGGTGCTCATCCCGCCCCCCTTACCTCGCATACGGTATATCCAAATAACACGCCCACGCTCATCTCTTCACCACACACAGCCACAAAGGCAAGAGAATTTGTGTTGGACAGTGTATTAGTACTCGAACGAACACACTTAGACCAAATTTTAATGGTTCAAAGAATGTCAGGCAAAATGGTCGGCCCTTACGCATGTTCACTTCATCAAATCTGGCCCCCTTTGAAAAAAGTTTGGACACCCCTGCTCTAAAGCAATGCAAAATATGTTCTCACTTGGTAAATGTGAGAATAACTACAGTACAGGAAATATATATAACAGGCTATTTGCCAATCGAATTAGGTTTAGTGTGTATTCTGCATGATTGTTGCTATTGATGTATCTGCTTTGTGTGAGAAGACTGAACGGTGTTGGATGAGTATTTTTTCCCATTAGTGATCTCTAGGAATTCACTCCCCAAGGAGAATGTAATGACTGTTTCCTCTTTTTAGATCAGCATAATGGATGGCAGCAGAAATCCCTCTCTGTCACTGCAGAGAAAGTTATTATCACTTCACTGCTTGTTGAAGTTAGGGAGAGCTAAACCCTTCTTCCAGGCTACCGGATTTATCTTATCTTTGTAGAGCAGAACTTCTCTTATCTGTAGAGGGATTGTCTTATTTCACAGGCGGAGACAGCTTCTGAACACAGAAAAAGATCATATTTCAAAATATACTTCCATTTACCTTTATCCATGGATATATCATTATCTAGGGTGATAAATTAGCATTGAGACAGTGGGATAGAAGGAGACGAATGGAAAAAGGAAAAATAACCAGAAATAATGAATACATATTACCAAAAGTATTGGGACACGTATTGGCGTAGGAGACTTACGCCGCTCGTATCTTAGCCTAATTTAAGCGTATCTGGTTTCCAGAATACGCTTAAATTTACGCCGGCGTAGATTCAGAGTTACGACGGCGTATCTACTGATACGCCGGCGTAAATTTAAGCATATTCTGGAAACCAGATACGCTTAAATTAGGCTAAGATACGAGCGGCGTAAGTCTCCTACGCCATCGTATGTTAGGGTGCAATTTTTCCGCTGGCCGCTAGGTGGCGCTTCCGTCGAGTTCGGCGTAGAATATGTAAATGACTAGATACGCCGATTCACTAACATACGTGCGCCCGTCACAGTAAAGATACGCCGTTTCCGTAAGAGGTACGCTGTCGTAAAGATAAAGCTGCCCCCTAGGTGGCGTAGCCAATGTTAAGTATGGCCGTCGTTCCCTCGTCGAAATTTGAAAATTTTACGTCGTTTGCGTAAGTCGTCCGTGAATGGGGCTGGACGTAATTTACGTTCACGTCGCAACCAATACGTCCTTGCGGCGTACTTTGGAGCAATGCACACTGGCATATGTACACGGACGGCGCATGCGCCGTTCGTAAAAAACGTCAATCACGTCGGGTCACCACCCATTTACATAAAACACGCTGCCCTCATCCTCATTTGAATTAGGCGCGCTTACGCCGGCCCCATTTACGCTACGCCGCCGTAACCTAGGAGGCAAGTGCTTTGTGAATACAGCACTTGCCGCTCTGACTTACGGCGGCATAGCGTAAATACGATACGCTACACCGCCGTAATAATGCACACATCTACCTGAATCCAGCTATAATGGCATCCCAGTCTTAGGCCTCGTACACACGAACAGGTTTCTCGGCAAAAACCAGCAAGAAAACTGCTTCTTGCCGAGATTCCTGTTCGTGTGTACGAGGCATTCAGGTTTCTCGTCTGGAAATCTGTCCAGAATCTCGACGAGAAAAAAAGAGAACCTGCTCTCTTTTTTCTCGTTGAGATTCTTGTCGGCCTGTTTCCCGACGAGAAACCCGAGAGTGTGTATACTTACCTGTCGCCGTGGAAACCCGCGCATGCTCGAAATGACTTTGACGCATGTGCGGTAGCTTCCACGGCATAGGTAGGGTGAAGCAAGATGGCAGCGACAGCATTGAATGTGACGAGCACATGCTCGTCGTATACGATGACGTCACCGCATTCTTTCCTTTCAGGAGAACCGCAGTTCTTTTGAAATGAAAGTCAGTACACTCTCATCAGGGAAAACGATGGGTTTTTCCTGACGAGATTCTCGGACGTGTGTACGCGGCATTCCTCCTCAGCATAGAAACGCCTACTCCGGTGGGGAGAAGTACCCGGAAGCCAGATTGCAAATATAGATTATACGGTATGTACAGCGTAAAAAAAAAAAGAAAATGCGGACTGTACATGTTAGAAGTATAAAGAAGTTGGTCTGATATAGATGTTATTTGGGCGAATCTCCGCTTTAAGTGGTTAAATGCCAAAAAGTGTGTGTAGCCAGTACATGGATCAATATTTGATTCGTGATCTACCATAAAATTAGATAGACCAGTCTTCACATCCAGGGCAGGTCTTAGATACGTGATACTCAGTACAGGAAAACCAAAACTCATTGACCACATAGTTCCAAACCACTGATGTTACTATACCACTACTTATCCCTTACCAGTAAACCGACGCGTGCACCTACCAGTAAACGGATTGGTAATCTGACACATGCTATATTTGTTTATTATCAATGGAAGCATGAAAAGCTTCTTGTTCGCAGTCTTTTCCAAATTTGCAAGATTCAATTATGCCTTCTTGCGTGGCCAGAAGCCTTCTGGGAAAGAAAGATAATTAAGAACAGTTGTCTTACAAACGTTGTTAGATCCACAATACTGTAATATCCAGTCATTTCAGAATACAAATCTGTACACCATTCAAACCCCAAATCCCACTGGGCTTGGATACCCTGCGAAGCCAGGTATCTCTCGTTTATGTGTTGCGAAATTGTTATCTGATCATAAAAGTACAGAAATTAATATAAAAAACAGGAGAGAGAAGAATATTGTTAGAATGTATTTATTATGAGCCGTATATCTACCGTATATTGAAATACATCATAGTATTACTGTCACTGGATCTAGTTCTGAAACTCTTTCAGCCATAGTTTAAGTTTTTTGCTCCCACCAAAACATGACATGTTAAGGACTGACCTCCCATTTTTGACCTCCCTTTTGTACAACTGCCCCACTGTGGAGTAAAGTTGGCCTTGCGGCCATTTTATTTAACAAACTAAAATTATCATAAATAACCATTTTAAATAAATAACTTTTTACACAACTTTAACCTGCCTGGCGGTATTCCCGAGTCTGACTCGGGGTTAGATTTTCCTGCTGCGAGCGGTAACCCCGAGTCAGACTCTGGCTTGCCTCGCTAGATCCACAGGCTTGGTTTACTTACCTTGTCCCTGGATCCAGCGATGCCACCGCGCTGTGTGAGCGAGGAATTCTCCTCCTGTGCCGCCGATCTCCGTTCCCTGCGACGTTACGACGCACACGGGAGCGGAGAACGGCGCCAAATTCAAAAAAGTAAACAAACACTTTACATACAGTATACTGTAATCTTATAGATTACAGTACTGTATGTAAAAAATACACACACCCCTTGTCCCTAGTGGTCTGCCCAGTGTCCTACATGTACTTTTATATAATAAAAACGTTTCTTTCTCCCTGCAAACTGTAGATTGTCCATAGCAACCAAAAGTGTCCCTTTATGTCAAAAATAGTTTTAGATCAGCTAAAAAAACAGCGATAATAAATTATAATCACTTGCAGAATTGTGCGATAGCGATTTGTGGGGAAATTCGTCATAAAAAAAAAAAATAATGACAGCGACAATTCTGCAACTGAGCAAATTTCAATGATTTTGATTTGATTACATTGGTGAATAATTTTTATTATAATTATATTATTATTTGTTATAATTATTTATAATTATTTATTATATTATAATTTATCATTTTGTTTTTAAAAAAATGTCATACCCGGGATGCCTATTAGAATCTTGTTTGGTCAGATTTAAGTGAGTTATTTCTAAAAATTACAGGCCTACAGTATAAAACGCCAAATTTCCTTGCAAATAATAGTACCGCTTTCAGCATGTTTTTTCTGAAAGAATCATACCGCCAGGGAGGTTAAACCTCCTGGTGGTCTGAGAGACCACAACTCCAATTGGCCACTGGGACACTAACTGTTTAACTTCGGCCTCAGTTGCAAGCCCCGGACTCAGAGGCAGTACACCTGTCCGCAGTGACCTTCACGTTAACTCCTTCCTGGTCAACCCGTGTTGACCGAAAGGTACACGTAACCCCCATATCACCTATGGGTACAACCGTTTTTCTTAACTTCCTGCTTTTCTTCCTCTCCAGAAACCCCAAACACCGCAACCCCCGTCTGCTTGCCCACCATATGGGAGGGTGGGTGGGACGCTTTCTCCTTGTTGTAAAATGGAGGAGTGACGCTACATCACTTCCTCTCTGCAAGCCAGTGTTTAGCAGCCCCTCCCTCCCCTTGGCCATACCTCCTCCCTTAAAGCGGCACTGCTCTCCTTTCCCCCCAACCACTCCTACCCCCTTAAATCGGCCACTGACAACTACTGCTTCCTTGCGGTCCCCCCCTGTCATGCCGTCCCTCCTCCTATCGGTTCCCTCTCGGCTCTGGGACTCTGTATTGCTTCAGAACGGCTGTAAAACTGTAAAACCACACGATCGGATTTCTGATGGGATAAAATCCGATGGATTTTTTCGTCGGATATCCGATGAAGCTGATTTTCATCAGTCTTGCCTACACACCATCAGACTAAATTCCGACTGTGCCAAAACGCGTGACGTAAAACACTACGACGAGCCAAAAAAAATGAAGTTCAATGCTTCCGAGCAGGGCAGCCATTAGGAATTATGGGGCCCCTTACACAGCTTCAGGCATGGGCCCTCCTGGAGCAAAGAACCAGGGGGAGAGGGGGTGCTGCTGCCTGAAATTGAGAACCGGGGGGGGGCGCTGCCGCGAATTGAGAAGCGGGGGGGGGGGCCCTTTACAAAAAAAAGGAGAAATAAAGAAAAATATATATAAAAAAAGGGGGGTAGCCATCCGGGGCCCTGGGGACCTCTGGGCCCTTTAATAAAAAGAAAAAAAAAGGAAATAAAAAATATATATTTTTTTTAAAAGGGGGGTTGCCATCTGGGGACCTCTGGGCCCTTTAATATAAAAAAAATAATATATATATATATATATATATATATATATATATATATATATATATATATATATACACACACATATATACACACAAATAATTACAAATTACAAAAAAAGGGGGGTTGCCATCCGGGACCTCTGGGACCTTTAATAAAAATTAAATAAAAAAAAAATGTATAAAAAAAATAAAATAAACATTTATAAAAAATAAAAAAAAGGGGGTTGCCATCCAGGGCCCTGGGGACCTCTGGGCCCTTTAATAAAAAAAAATATATAAACAAAAATAAACATTTATAAAAAAAAATAAAGGGGGTTTGCCACATGGGGCCCTGGGGACCTCTGAGCCCTTTAATAAAAAAAAAAAAATATATATATATATATATATATATATAAAAATAAATAAAAAAAATTAAAAAAAAAAGGGGGGTTGCCATCCGGGGCCCTGGGGACCTCTGGGCCCTTTATTATTAATATATATATATATATATATATATATATATATATATATATATATAACATAAATAAAAAAAAAGGGGGGTTGCCATCCGGGGCCCTGGGGACCTCTGGGCCCTTTATTATTTATATATATATATATATATATATATATATATATATATATATATATAAAACATAAATAAAAAAAAGGGGGGTTGCCATCTGGAGCCCTGTGGGCCTCCGGGCCCCTGGGAACCTCCGGACCCCTAAAAAAAAAGGGGGGTTGCCATCCGGGCCCCTGGGGACCTCCGGGCCCCTTACAGGTGTACTGCCTGTACCCCCCTGATGGCGGCCCTGCTTCCGAGCATGCGTCGACTTGATTCTGAGCATGCGCGGATTTTTGTCCACACAGACAATCAGATTTTTCTATCGGTTTTTTATCCATAGGAAAAATCTAAAACATGTTCTATTTTTTTACACCGATGGGAAAAAGACTGATGGGGCCCACACACGATCGGTTTGTCCGATCAAAACAGTCCGTTGGTCTTTTTTCATCGGACAAACCGATCGTGTGTACACGGCTTTAGAATAAGAATGGACATACACAGAACGTTAAAACAGGTGGTGTAACAAATTTAAGTATTGCTTCTGAAATACCAGCCATGAATTAGTTGAGTTAATATCAAATCCTCAGCATTTTTTAGCTCAACAACTTGAGCACAATAAAATAAACATTACCCCAGCACTTGCAGTTTACATCTTTCAATGCTTCTGGCTCCTGCTGTCTCGGTGCTGCTTCCCTGAACTTCCAGTCTTCACAGAAAGGGGTTAACCGTGCTAATGTGAAAAGGGTCTCTACCTGGCTACAAGACAATATACCGTATATACTGGAGTGTAAGCCGACTTTTTTTTATGCGGAAAAAGACCCCCTCGGCCTATACTCGAGTGAGGGTCTCCTCTCCCGCCGTGTCAGTCTTAATGAGGAGGAAAGAAAACCTGATTACTCTGTACATTGTCCCCTCTCAGATGATTCACAGCAGGGCTGTATGTATAAGAAGTCTGCACCGTCCACGCCGTCCACTGTAACAAAGCCCCGCCTCCTCCTCGTCATGAACAGATGAGAAGGAGGCGGGGCATTGTTACAGTGGACCGCGCGGATGGTATGGACGGAGCGGACTTCCTATACATACAGCCCTGCTCCAAATTATCTAAGAGGGGACAATGTACAGAGTAATCAAGTGCAAAACCCTTCCCTCCTCATCAATACTGACACAGCGGATCAAAGGTACATGGGCACAGTGAGGCTGCAAACTGGCACAGTGAGGCTACAAATGGGCACAGTGAGATTGGAAATGGGCACAGTGGGGCTGAAAATGGGCACAGTGAGGCTGCAGATGGGCACAGTGAGGCTGCAGATGGGCACAGTGAGGCTGCAGATCGGCATTGTTGACCCTCTTTTCCACTTGCAGTAGCTGCTGCATTTCTCACCCTAGGCTTATACTCGAGTCAATATGTTTTCCCAGTTTTTTTGTGGTAAAATTAGGTGCCTCAGCTTATATTCGGATCGGCTTATACTCGAGTATATACGGTAAGTCACAATAAAAACAATATACCAAAAAAATAATTTTTTTCTAGAAGGTGACATGAATGACCATTTCACATTAATAATGCCCAATGAGTCACCAAGGCTTGTGAGAGCGAGAGAGAGAGAGAGAGACTTGTAAAGCGCAACACATGCGAACTGAATCGCCTCTGGGCGCTGTATCCATTTCATGGGTAAGGAACCCCTTGACCTCAGAAGAGATGGGTTTTAATCTTTCTCCTGAAGGCCAAGTGGTCCGACTCCAGTCGGATGGTGGTTGGTAGCGCATTCCACAGGCGGGGTCCTTGGACTGCAAATCTTCGATCTCCTTTGGACTTGTATCTGGCTTTGGGTATCTGGAGGAGGTTTTGATTGGTGGATCGCAGAATGTGATTGGGGTTATTTTGGGCTTTTATTTTTTCGCATAGATATTGGGGGGCGTTGCCTTGAATACACTTATGTATTAGGCAGAGTGCCTTGAAAGTGATTCTGTCTTTTACTGGCAACCAATGAAGGGAACTCAGTGAAGGTGAGATTGATTCCCATGTTTTTTCCCAGTCACTAGTCGAGCGGCCGTATTTTGAACGACTTGCAGACGAGTGATTTGGTATTTGGGGAGTCCTAGATAGAGGGCATTTGCGTAGTCGAGTCTGGAATTGATGATTGTTCCCACCACGACTGCAATGTCCTCTTTCGGGATAAAGGGCGTGAGTCTGCGTAGTAGGCGCAGCAGATGGTGGGATCCACTGACTACTGACCCTATTTGTGCATCCATTGTCATGTAGGTATCGAAAATGACTCCGAGACTTTTGACTTTGGTACTAGGGGTGATAGTTTTACCCAGAATGGGCGGGGGAGTCTATGTTGACGCGGGGTGATTTTTCCGGTTAGCGTGAAACAGGAGAAGTTCTGTTTTCGAACCATTGAGTTTAAGATAACTGTTTGTCATCCAGTTATCTATAAAAAGTAAGGCATTTCTCTAGTCCAAGAGAATGATCCTTTTTGTTGCAGATGCGGAAATACAGTTGTGTGTCGTCTGCATAGGAGTGGTAAAGTAACTTCTGGTTACTGATGATTTCAAAGAGAGGGCGAAGATAGATATTAAACAATACAGGCGATAAGGGAGATCCCTGAGGGACTCCGCATGACACCGTACGTTTTTCAGAAGTGAAAGACCCCAGTTTCACTATTTGTGATCGGTTTTCCAAGAAGGAGGAGAACCAGGGTAAAACACCTTCAGCGACTCCGGCTACTTCAGCTAGCCTAGCCAGTAGTAGTCCGTGGTCTACAGTGTCAAAAGCCGCGCTTAGGTCCAGCAGTATCAGGAGACAAGATTCTCCTTCGTCTGCGGCCTCTAGAGCATCATCCCATATTTTGAGCAGCGCCGTTTCTGTTCCGTGACCCAGACGGAAGCCTGATTGAAACGGATCGAGTAATTTATGGGTGTCTAAGTGCAGTTGCAGCTGTTGTACAACTACTTTCTCCATTACCTTGGAGAAGACATTTAGAGCTGTTATGGGCCTCCGGTTGTTTGGGTCTTTGGGGTCAAGGGTAGTTTTTTTAGAATTGGTTTTATTGTACCTTGTTTTAGCAAGGTGGGCACCATGCCCTCCTTAAATGATTGGTTAATGAGCTGCGTGATAGCTGGTGCCAGTATATCAGCACTTTCTTTCAGCAGTTTAGTGGGGATGATATCATTGGGTGCTGTGCTATTACGCAGAGTCCCGATTATGTTTTTAGTGGCATCGATGGAAATGGGTTTTAGAGTGAATTTTGGTGATTGCGGCGGATTTATGTGGGTATTAGGTTTGTGATTTGGGGGGGAGTTGGTGACGGTTCCATTTTGCTGAATACTTTCACGGATTTTTTCAATTTTATTAATGAAATAATCCGATAATTTGTTGCAAAATTCTTGTGAATCAGAATTGGGGGCCTCTAAACAAGCTGGATTCATAGTCCAGCTTGAAGAGTTCTCGGGGGCGGTTAAGGGCATTTGCGATGATGTTGGAGAAATGATTTTTTTTGTCCGTGAAGATTTCTTTGTGATATTTCTTTGTTATTATCTTGTAAATGGTGTGGTTTTTATCTGAAGAGCACCTTTTCCACGCAGCTTCTGCTCTTCTACGCTCTTGCTTTAGCAACGTCAGCTGGTCATTAAACCAGCTGGAGTTGTTTTTCCGGATGCAAGTTTTGCGTTTTGGTGCTACTAAGTCAGCTGACTGTAGTAGCGCCTTGTTGATGGCGTCAAGTGTTTCTGTGGCTGTTTGTTTTTGTTGGGTTGTTTTTATTTTGTTCCCTAGTGTTTGTTTTGAAGAGTTCTGAGTGGAGCTTCTTCTGAGATCTAGTCCAGTGAGTTGGTTTTGTCGTTTTTTTTTGGGCTGGCATTTTTGGTGATTGTGAATTTGATGGCATGGTGATCGGTCCATGGTTGCGGCTCATTTCCCAGGATGTCAATTTCCAAATCTTGTTTGAAAATGAGATCGAGCGTATGGCCTGAGGCATGAGTGGGGCCTTGTATTAGTTGCTGCAGACCTAATCCTTCCAGATGGTCGATGCAGGCGTCGGCTACGGGGTCCAGCGAGGAGTTGGCCCAGAGGTTGAAATCCCCAAGCACCAAAAGGTGTTTGATGTTTAGGGTATATGTGGAGATGAATTCAGTCAATGACGTGAGAAGGTGCGTTTTTGGGCCTGGTGGTCTATAGCAAAGTAGCATATGGACCGTATCTTGGGGATTTGTTTGCAGCTGCAGAGTGAGGGTTTCCATGAATGGAAGCGAGTTCTGCAGGACTGGTTTGGTGATCGAGAGGTGAGTCTTGTGGATCACCGCCAGGCCCCCCCCCCTCTTTGCCCCACAAATGTTTTGCATTTGAATGCGATAATTTGCTGGCACCAATTCTGTTAGAATGGTGTTGCAGTCGGCTGTCAGACAGCTTTCTGTGATGAAGTGGCAGTCTAGATCGTGTTGAATGATGAAATCATAGATTTCTTGTCGGTGTTTTACTGCCGATCTTGTGTTGACCAAAGCGCATATTATGCGCTTGGGCTGGTAGTTTTTGACTGTTGATCGTCGATTGATTCTCAACAGTCGCTCATTCCTTAGAGCTTTTTTGGTGACAACTGGGAGTATAGAGGCAAATGGTTTTAGTTCCCGGATGGTTTCTGCAGAGTATTTTAGGTAACCCATGGTCGCAGAAAAAAACGCAGGGAAGTAATGTTGATTGGGGGGGGGGGTCTTTTATGGTGATGGGGGGAAGACTGTCCAAGTGAGCCGTCACTCGTTGAGTCTTCTCTCCCCGATTGTGGTGTATAGACGCCAATAAGATGGAACATCTACGCCTTTAACTTCTGGCCAAAATGGGGGACGATCCCTCCGTCCCTCGGATGGCTTGAAGTGATAGTAACCGGACAATCTGGTAGTCTCAAACAAAGGGTGGACCAAGTCTCCCCTGTACACTCACACGGTATAACAAAAAATGAAACAAATGCTCCACATAGTGTAAAACTGTAGGCATAAAATGGAATTTATTACAAGAAGTAGGAACACTCAAATTTAGATGAATATAAAAGTACTTGTAGGGATATTCTGATTGCAGTATGTTTAACACAATGGCATCAGCTAGGCTCCACCCTATTTATAATTTCAGAATTATCTGTTTGAATTTGTCTTTTGCTGTGCTGGCTGCTGTATGTAATTTAGGGTGTCAGCACGGTATTTTATTTTTATTTTGTAAGTGTTAACAGTGGACAGTGCAGTCTGGAGCCGGTCTGTTAGCTTTTAGAAGGGAGAGGGGGGAGGATAGAAGAGCAGGGGAGTGCCTTGCCATACTAGGCTGTGGGATTGTGTGTTTCCACTGATGCACACAGTGTAGCGAGACACAATGAAATCCCTGTGTGCATACTTTAGAGCAGTGGTCTCCAACTGTGGCCCTTTGTTTGCCTATATATGGGGGGCCCCTGCACTTTCCCCAAAGCAGCTGGTCCTGAGCCCACGCTGCCCCGAAATTTAGGGCTCCATGATGGCACTGAGAGTGATGGATACACAGGGGAGGCAGTCTGCCTCCTACCTACTTGATGTCTGTTTACCTTCACTGTCATCATTGTAGGGGCCCCAGAGCGTTACTTTGCCCAGGGGCCCATGATGCTATTAAGACGGCCCTGCCTGCAGCCCATGTTTCTCCCCTTCTTTCTACTTCAGAGCTGCATCCTCTACCAATGCCTTTATCATCTGACACTTCCAGGAGTGTCCAACACCTATGATCCCCCACCACGTGCCGTGGTTCCAACCTCCGACCCTATGTTGTTAGAGGGCTTAGCAGTATTGTAGGATTCAGAGGATGGAACCACAACATATGGCAGGGGACACAGTTGTCCAACACCCTTGGAATAGTCAAACGCTGAACAGATGGAGGCAGCAGCCCCTGGGCGGGGAAAGGTAGAAGAGACAAGCTGTTGGTGAAGTAAGTTTAACTGGCTTGCTTAGAGACCTGGCAGGGTCCATTTAAGGTAAATCAAGCAGCGCCATATTTTACAGAAAATGAAAAATTCAGTGCAAGCTATGTAATTACAACGTGATGGAATACATAAGGCTAGTAGGATTTCAGACATGACACAAATATTTTTCTGAATAAACCTCCTGGAGGTCATGACTTTTTTGGCAAATACGATTTATGATCCTTGGCCGCTTCATTTTACAGTACATGATGTGCGCTCAGTGTTTATATGTGGCTGCTGGAAGTTGTTTAACGTATTACCAGGAAAGAAGGGTCTACCATACACCTCAGATGCTGGGAAGGATGTGGAGAACAATGGAGGTATACATCATATAGACCCCCAAATACATCAAGGGATCACACACAGGCCCTACGTGCCAGAGCGATGCTCTGTTCTTAGCTCGGGCTCTGCTTTTCATTCAGGATAATGAGGCACAGGAGCTCAGTTTACACTGCGGCATAATCAGGACAGGCTGTACAGGCTTGGAACAAGGGGAAGGAGGACTCTGTACTGCTCCTGACACACAATCCTATCAATGGTTACAAGGTCTTCCTTGCTGGTTTGTATTTATCAACATTGTGGAAGCATGACTTGAATGAGATCTGCTTGCTGGACAGTATTTCACAGTGATGAATTAACCACTTAACCCCCGGACCATATTGCTGGTCAAAGACCAGAGCACTTTTTGCGATTCGGCACTGCGTCGCTTTAACTGACAATTGCGTGGTCGTGCGACGTGGCTCCCAAACAAAATTGGCGTCCTTTTTTTTCCACAAATAGAGCTTTCTTTTGGTTGGTATTAGATCAACTCTGCGGTTTTTAGTTTTTGCGCTATAAACAAAAATAGAGCGACAATTTCGAAGAAAATTTATATTTTTTACTTTTTTGCTATAATAAATATCCCCCAAAAATATATAAAAAAAGTTTAGGCCGATACGTATTCTTCTACATATTTTTCGTAAAAGAAAATCGCAATAAGCGTTTATTTATTGGTTTGCGCAAAAGTTATATCGTTTACAAAATAGGGGGTATTTTTATGGCATTTTTATTAACATTTATTTGGCGGCGATTTTTTTTCGGTACTGCGACATTATGGCGGACACTTCGGACACTTTTTTGGGACCATTGGCATTTTTATAGCGATCAGTGCTATAAAAATGCATTGGATTACTATAAAAATGCCACTGGCAGTGAAGGGGTTAACACTGGGGGCGGGGAAGGAGTTAAGTATGTTCCCTGGGTGTGTTCTAACTGTGGGGGGGTGGACTGACATGGGGAAATGACTGATCTTCTATTCATACATTGTATGAACAGAAGATCAGTTTTTTTCTCCCTGACAGGACCGGGAGCTGTGTGTTTACACGCGCCCCTAGTGGCCTGCGCAAGACGTATAGCTACGGGCTCTCGCGCAGAGGAACCGACCTGCCGGCGTAAAACGACGGCGGCTGGTCGGCAACCAGTTAAAGCTGAATTCCAGGCAGATATAGGACACGCATTAATGCAGCTCTGTAATCATTAGTATATCATTAAATGTAATTTTTTTTATTCAAGCAGTGAATTTGAACTGGTATTAGTGGCAAACCACTGTATGACAGAGTGACAGAGAGATTAGCTCATCACTGTGCTTCTTCTTTTACTGTCCAATCACATGCTGGGGGCGGATCCATGACAGCCTGGGCACAGAGAATGTGGGTTGAATGGTGCTGGACGTCGATCAACTCTGAAGACTGAGAGGATCTAGTGGACATCTAGAAGTACTGCAAGGTAAAACTCTGGTTCAATGGTGAGTACAGGCATACCCCACTTTTAAGTACACAATGGGGTTTATTTACTAAAGCTGGAAATTGCAAAATCAGGCTCACTTCTGCATAGAAACCAATGAGCTTCTAACCCCAGCTTGTTCAATTAAACTTTGGTAATGAAACCTGAAAGCTCATTGGTTTCTATGCAGAAGTGAGCCTGATTTTGCACTTTCTAGCTTTAGTAAATTAACACCATTGTGTACTTAAAAGTGGGAATGCCTGTATTGCAGCAAAAACTATACATATTTATTTATTTTTTACTTTTATCTTTAACCACTTAAGCCCCGGACCAATATGCTGCTAAATGCCCAAAGGCGTTTTTACAATTCGGCACTGCGTCGCTTTAACAGACAATTGTGCGCTCGTGCGACGTGGCTTCCAAACAAAATTGGCGTCCTTTTTTCCTCACAAATAGAGCTTTCTTTTGGTGGTATTTGATCACCTCTGCGGTTTTTATTTTTTGCGCTATAAACAAAATTTTGATTTTGAGCGACAATTTTGAAAAAAATGCAATATTTTTTACTTTTTGCTGTAATAAATATCCCCCAAAAACATATATACATTTTTTTTTCCTCAGTTTAGGCCGATACGTATTCTTCTACCTATTTTTGGTAAAAAAAAATCGCAATAAGCGTTTATCGATTGGTTTGCACAAAATTTATAGCGTTTACAAAATAGGGGATAGTTTTATTGCATTTTTATTATTTTTTTTTTTTTTACTACTAATGGCGGCGATCAGCGATTTTTTTTGTGACTGCGACATTATGGCGGACACTACGGACCATTTTGACACATTTTTTGGACCATTGTCATTTTCACAGCAAAAAATGCATTTAAATTGCATTCTTTATTGTGAAAATGACAGTTGCAGTTTGGGAGTTAACCAGTGGTGGCGCTGTAGGATTTAGTTTACACTTAGTGTGTGTTTACAACTGTAGGGGGGTGTGGCTGTAGGAATGACGTCATCGATCGAGTCTCCCTTATATAAGGGATCACTCGATCGATGCAGCGCCATAGTGAAGCACGGGGAAGCCGTGTTTACACACGGCTCTCCCCGTTCTTCAGCTCCGGGGAGCGATCGCGACGGAGAGGCTATAAACAAATAGCCGCGCCGTCGTCCCGGATCGCTCCCCGAGGGAACCCGACCGCCGTGTGTAGCGGGGGGGTCCGGATCGGACCCCCGACCCACGTCTAGGCAGGCACGTACAGGTACGTTGATGTGCCTGTCCGTGACATTCTGCCGACGTATATCTACATGATGCGGTCAGGAAGTGGTTAACAGGTAGAAACCCAAATCCTGTTATTATCATACAAGTTTTATATAGCGCCAACAGTTTGCACAGCACTTAACAAAATAAGTTAGGTTATATGCTCAGATATTTGCTAAGTCTGATAAAGTTCCATTCACTAGCATAGATGCATATTTTGTTACCTGGAATCCAGAAGTCTAGTATCCTATTTACAGGTAATATGGCAGAAGGTCCGCAGTGTGTGGGAATATTTGTGGTTTGAGGTTAGTACTTGTGGCCTTGTGGGATGATCACCAGGCCTTTTTTATTTAGGTGGCTTAATACATGGTCAAAATGCAACAGATTGTAAGGTGAAATCCTAAAGCTGAGCAGAATCCATGAAAAATGTATCCCTGTATGCACTGAAAGGGTTAAAAGCCCATAAAGTCCAGGAATGAGGAGTAATACTTACCTAATTCTTGAACCCCCCCCCCACAAGCTTCCAGGCTTAAACAGTGACTGATTGCTGTCAGCATAGGCGTGCGCACAGGGTGTTCCCGGGTGTGCCTGGGCATACCCTAATCAACCCATGTGCATTAGCATTATCCAGGAGCAGCACCAGGTGGGCGGTTGAGGGTGCCAGTGGCCAGTGTAAATGCCCCCAATATATTAAAGTCTAGGTTCAACTTTAGGAACACGTTACACCTGTATTTAGGGTGTACCACAATATGCTCCCAATTAACCGTCTCCCACCACCAGAGCCCCCTTCCCGTGACAGCAGGTGGCATACGGGTGTGTTTGAACTTTGGGGTGCACACCCTAATGCAATGGTCCATGCTGGAGACACCATGTAAGCACACTCCCAGCACAAATATGGGTTGCCGGCTGTACTCATATATATGGCAGCTTCGTCACTGCCATGCTGCTACATATATGCATACAGCTGGTGCTAAGGTGTTAAAGAGCAACTGAACCCTATAAGCTCTAATACAAAAAAGGGAAGGCAGAGGGCATAATGAGCATTCTTGCTATAGTAAATATGGTGAGCTGTGCTTACTTCAATCATCCAATCGAATCAAGTGCAGGTATGGATATTTTTACATGGTTGCATTAGCCAAGCTTGGACCAATGTAACTCTGTACATATCTGTGGGATCTCTCTAGAAGCTGGAAATCATTGTATACTATTCAACACCACAACTCCAGTGATCGCCACTTACTTCCGGGCGCTGTGCTGAGGGACCGCCCTGCTGCATTGTGAACACAGGAGGTTGGCCTCATGGCATCAGTGCCATTCAGAGAATGCTTTTCATTTTTCCAATGAATGCAAAGCATACTCTGATTGGATGAAGTGGAGAGGCAGGGTGGTGAGGTCATGCTCTCTATCTCATCCAATCAGACAGTGCTTTGCATTAATTGAGAAAATGCAAAGCGCCCAAGCATAGCGGCCTACATCCGGGGGTTGAGCAAGTGGAAGGGCAGCTCCTTTTCTCGGGCAAACAACAGAAAATGTCTCTGTACATTTGCCAGCTAGCCTGCTAAAAAAAAAATTGACCCAGTCTAAAAATTCATGTTAAAAACAAGTTTAGTTGCACACATTTTGCAAATATATGTAAAAGCTTCTCTGTATACTACAGGCCTAACCCTATATCTGAGAGTCTCCAAGTTGAAGAAAATACGAGGTGTGCCTAAAAAGTTTGGTGAATGGTCCGTTATCTCACCGGCAACAGAGACACGTCGAGAAGCACCACCTAGAGTGAAGTACACGTGGCCATCTGGGTAAACCCGCTGCGGGCAGTCAAACATAGTCAGTGTGAGAGGTAGGGTCAAGGTGCAATGGAGCAACGAGTGAACATCATGTTCTGCTACAAATTGGGAAAAACGGTGACGGAGAAACATGAAATGTTGGTGTACGGGACGGAAGCCATGAGCAGAAAATGTGTTTACGACAGGTTCATACGCTTTCACGACGGGAAGGAAACGAATGATAATGAGCCATGTTCTGGGCGGCCGTTGACAAGCAGAACCTCAGACATGATCAAGCTGGCACAAGATCGGGGACTGAGTGTACGATTGTTGGCAGACGAATTGGCGGAGGACATGGGCATTAAAAAGGACATGGTGGGCACCATTGTCCACGAAGATCTGGGTAAATGGAAGATCTGTTCCCGGGTTGTGCCACACAAGCTGACAGATGAACAGAAAGTAAAAGGGATGGAAACCTCTGGAGATTTCATTACCATGTTTGACCAGGATCCATTCTTTCTGTGAACCATCGTCACAGGGGATGAGACTCAGGCCTCGTACACACGACCGAGGAACTCGAAAACACATCGTTTTGCTCGTCGAGTTCCTTGTTAGGCTGTCGAGGAACTCGACGTGCCAATTTTCTCCATTCCCGTCGAGAAAAAAGAGAACATGCTCTCTTTTTGGCTCGTCGAGTTCCTCGACAGTTTCCTCGTCAAAAATTGTACACACGACCGGTTTCCTCGGCAAAAAAAAAAAAAACAGCAAGTTTCTTGCTGGTTTTTGCCGAGAAACTCGGTCGTGTGTACGAGGCCTCAGTGCTACTAGTTCAATCCGGACACAAAGCGGCAATCTATGGAATGGCGTTCACCGCCTTCCCCGCGACCCAAAAAGAGTCGCCTGCAAAAGTTTAAGGTCAAGACAATGTCGATCACCTTCTTCGACAACGATGGCTTTATCCAAGAATGTGTGACAGCGGTTCTGCGATTGATTCCTAAAGAGGCCTTTGCTATCAGTTTCCAGAAGCTTTATCAACGTTGCCAAAAGTGCGTTGTGAAGGATAGCGAATATTTTGAAGGTCAATAAAAGTAATTTGTATCTTCTGTTTTGTTTGTTTTCTGTCACCTTTCACCAAACTTTTTAGACACAATGAATAGCAGTGGATAAATTAAGGGCAGGTTTTGCTGAAGGGAGAACGCTCCTCCTTAACCACTTCATTACTGGGCAGTTGAACCCCCCTCCTGCCCAGACCAATTTTCAGCTTTCAGCGCTTTTACTCTTTGAATTAAAATTGCGCGGTCATACTACACTGTACCCAAATTACATTTTTATAATTTTTTTCCCACAAATAGTTATTTTGGTGGTATTTGATCACCTCTGCAGTTTTAAATTTTTGTTAATTTTTTTTAAAAAGACCGAATATAAAAAGAAAATTATATTTTTTTATACTTTGTTATAAAATGTTGCAAACAGGTAATTTGTCTCCTTCAGTGAAGTACGCTGATGAGGCTTCAATGATGGACACCAATAGCCTGCACTGATGGGGACCAAGAGGTGGCACTGATGGGTGGCACTGAAGGGCATTGATAGGTGGCACTGGTGGGCGCTGATAAGTGGCACTAATTAGGTGGCACTGATAGCTGGCTGTGATGATCACTGATGGGTGGCAGTGGGCACTTATGGGTGGCAGTCAGGGATGGACTGGCAATTGGGACCACAGGGAGTTTCCCGGTGGGCCGGTGGCTCAGTGGGCCGGCTTCAGTGACAGCGGACTGCTGCCCCCCTCCACTCCTCTGTCTCTCCCTCACAAAGAAGCAGGGACGACGACAGAGGAGCATGGGGGGAGGAGACAGACAGCTGACTCAACAGCTATGGCCTGGGAGTTTCTCACTTCTGCCTAATCTTGTCCCATAAGGGGGGCACCGAACTGATTCTTTGCCCCGGGTGAAATAATGTCTAGCTTCCCCACTGGTACTGCCTATAAGAGTGCCAGTACCAGCCATTCTACTCTAATAAAGTAGAACGGCTGGTGGCTAGTGAAGGGGGAGAGGGGGCTTGGGTGGCCGAGGGGGGGGGGGGGTGCGGGAGTTGTCCGGCCGCCATGGGAGAGACCTGTCAAAGTGGGCCAGTCTGGATGAAGTCCAGGGCCAAATTTCTGTCCCAGTCCATCCATGGTGGCAGTGATGGACACTGATAAGTGGCAATGATGGGCACTGATCAGCACTGGTAGGTTACACTGATATACAAAGACAAATCTCCTGCGCTCCGGTATTTTTAGGGAAGATGTTTGAAGAAAAGGTGAAGCTCAATAGCAACTCAATAAAAAGGTATCTTCTAAAGTCTTGCAGCCCTCCTCTGAATCGTTGGAATTCATAAAACTAAAGGAAACAAAAGAGGAAAAACGGAGGGCGCACCGACCTAGTGTGATACTGATTGGTGGATTTTATTAAATAAATAACAACAAATCATAATACTCACAAAAGGAGTGTTAAAAACCTGCTTCAGACCTTTTAGCTCTGAGGAAAGGGGTTCTCCCCTGAAACGCGTCAGCCCTAGCCACGGTCACGGATCGAAACAATATCGTGCTATGCCGATGGTGTTGGTTCTTTGCTGCATTGTGATTCAAGGCCTGTTTTTAACACTCCTTTTGTGAGTATTATGATTTGTTGTTATTTATTTAATAAAATCCACCAATCAGTATCACACTAGGTCGGTGCGCCCTCCGTTTTTCCTCTTTTGTTTCCTTTAGGTTACACTGATAGACAGCACTGCTAGGTGGCACTGATGAGGCACTGATTGGCACCACTGGTGGGCATTGATAGGTGGCACTCGTGGGCATTGATAGATGGCACTGGTGGGTACTGTAGGAACTGGCAGGTAGCACTGGCAGGCGGTCATTGTGGGCACAGATGAGGCACAATTGCCTCTTCCTCCTCGGGACCAATGTCCCTTGCACATAAGCCGGTGATCGGCTTTTTTTCTCCCTACGTTGTCAGCATGCGGAGGAAAAAAAAACGATTGCTGAGCTTTTGTTTACATCATGTGATCAGCTGTCATTGGCTGACAGCTGGTCACGTGGTAAGGGGCCGTGTCTCAGTGATTCGTGATCACAGCGCGCGGCAAAGGGGAGGACGTCTAATGGCGGCCTCCCGGAAATTCAGGTCTGCGCTGTAGCGGTCATTCAGCTATAGCACGGACATCAAGTGGTTAAAGGCACTGGGACACACTGAATGCCCAGCAAGAGTACAATGGCAGCTGGTTGGCACGAGATCTGGAAGCAAGTGGAGATCACTGAAGTATCAGTGTCTACTACAGTGATTTACAGCTTCTAGAGGGGTACAAAGGGTATGGTATATACATATTTACATTGGTGCAAGCCAGACCAATGCAATATGTAACATATTCATATCTGGATTTCTTTATTAATTTTGCTTGCACATGATTGGATATTCTTTACGAGGGAAATTTGAATCTTGTTTCACAACATTCAAATAAGCAAATATTCCCATTGCATACATTTTTTTGGTAGTAATTCTGCCATAATAAATCAAACCCTATACATGGTGGGAAAATGTTTTGATTATGTTCAGCGCTAGAAAAAGAGCCCTCTATCTGTGTTGGCCCACCATTAAAGAAACCTCATTGACCGGGAATGGAGGGGGGGGGGGGGGGCACATGCCCCCTTGACTGGCTGATTTCTGTGCATATCATCTGTAAGTTTTTTGTATGCTTGTCAGCAGAGAAAGTTCACAGTGTTCTGCAGCACTCCAAGCATATTAAAAAGAAGTTTCTTAAAATAAGTCATAAAAAGGCCATAAATGTCCAGCATTACAGGGTACAGTCTCTTTGCATCCATAAACAGGTAATTGTTGCATGCTGGGAATTTCTCTACATGAGGCAGATTGTTCCATTCACCGGGGGGGACTTGCTTCTCATTGCAAAACAATATGCTGTGCATTTTTAACTGCCGTAGCTTTATAACCTTTATTAAATCGGCTTAGTCACACAGCATCAAAAGATAAGCAGGATTCCCCCGGTAACTGTGCCAGATCACAAATACCCCTTCGGATAGGAAACACATTGTAAAGGCAAGAGACTGGACAAGATCATCCGTGATCATAATTATACAACACATGTTCTAAGTAGCACAAAATGCCTACTGATTCACCGCAGAACAGGAAATACTCACTGAACCGGCACTCACAACTCTTAAAAGTTGCCGTAAATGGTATAAACTGAAATATATTATCATTGTATATGTAATCAAGCTGGGGATGATGGCTTCTTGCAGTAAAGAAGTCTGGCCTAAGTAAAAAGTGGGATATTGCTTTAAAGTATATCTAATCTCGGTCACCAAAATGCCATGTAAGCTTTAACATGTTAATATAATTTCAAAAGTCATGACTTCTGGATTTGTAAGCTGGATTCGTTAATTTAACCACTTGTCCACCGGGCCAATTTTGGCACTTCGCTCCTTCATGTAAAAATCTAAATTTTTTTGCTGGAAAATTAATCAGAACCACCAAACATTATTAGGTAGATTCACGTAGGGGCGCCTAACTTTAGGACGGCCTAGCCTAGCCTTTTTAGGCTACACCGCCGTAAATTAGTTAGGCTAGTAGTGATTTTCAAACCACTTACCTGCTAATTTTCGGCGGCGTAGCCTAAAACGAGCGGGCGTAAGGGCGCCTAATTCAAATGACTTGGAGGGGGGCGTGTTGCATGGAAATGAGGCTTGACCTCACGTTTTTTTACGTTTTTTGATACTGCGCATGCGCCGGGCGACTACATTTCCCAGTGCGCATTGCGGCTAAGTAGGCCGTACGGGCCTATTGATTTAGACGCGGACGTAAACGGCGTAACTCCCGATTCACGGACGACTTACGCAAACGACGTTAACATTTCAAAATTTGCGGCGGGAACGCCGGCCATAGTTAACATTGGCTAGGCCACTAGAGCAGTGTTTCTCAACTCCAGTCCTCGGGGCGCACCAACAGGTCTTGTTTTCAGGCTTTCCATTATTGTGCACAGGTGATTTGATCAGTTTCACTGCCTTAGTAATTACCACAGCAGTTTGATCTGAGGGAAATCCTGAAAACATGACCTGTTGGTGCGCCCCGAGGACTGGAGTTGAGAAACACTGCACTAGAGCATAGCTCTAACTTTAGGCGGCCTATCTCTTACGGAAACTACGTAATTCGACGGCGTAGGCCTGGCGTACGTTTGCGTTCGCTCGTGAATCGCCGTATCCCCTCATTTAAATAATCTACGCCGGCCGCAATGGAAGCGCCATCTAGCGGCAAAAAGAAACATTGCAATCTAAGATAGAACGGTGCAAGCCGGCCTATCTTAGGTATGTTTAAGTGTATCTCTGTTAGAGAATACACTTAAACATAGGTCGGCTTAGATTCAGAGTTAGGTCGGCTTATCTGTAGATGAAGATGACCAATCCCGCTTGTCCCTCTGTCAGGTATGCTGGAACCGGTGAAGCCATAAGTGCGACTATACCCCGATTCCTGCTGACAATGGCTGACACGCAATCTATGTTTACAGCTGAAACCCCCCCCCCCCCACGGGTGAACACACTATTCAGAGCTTGGCACTCTTCCTCTCCCTGGTGCCACCATCACTTCTACATCTCCCATCACCCATCATACCCTCTCCAACAGCATCTTCACTTTTCTTAGCATGGTGATACATGACATCCCAGTGACACTAATACAGTGATCAGTGCTAACAATATACAATGGCACTGTGCTAATGACACTGGCTGGGAAGGGGATAACATCTAGGGGGAATCTAAGGGTTAACTGTGTGTAAAGTGTGTACTCTGTGCTGCTTTTACTAATGTGTGACTAATTTTACTCCCTGCATCTCAGGGAGAAAAAAACAGCCACGTGGCTGCATTCTGTAGAGAGCCCTGTGTTTACCAACACAGGGCTCTCTTCTGTCATTTACTGACGCCTTCACTGGAACTAAGGGGCCAAGTCCAACCCCTGAAAAACAACCCCACACCATAATCCTCCCTCCACTAAATGATTTGGACTAGTGCACAAAGCAAGGTCCATAAAGACATATTAGCCAGATTCAGAAAGACTGGCATAACTTTGAGGCGGCGTAGCGTATCGCATATACGCTACGTCGCCGTACGTCAGAGAGACAAGTGCTGTATTCACAAAGCAATTGCCTCCTAAGTTACGGCGGCGTAGCGTAAATGGGCCTGCCCAAGCGCGCCTAATTCAAATGTGGAACAGGGGGGCGTGTTTTATGTTAATGACTGGTCACCCGACGTGATTGACGTTTTTAACGAACGGCCCATGCGCCGTCCGTGGACATATCCCAGTGTGCATTGCTCCAAAGTACGCCGTTTCGACGTGAACGTAAATTACGCCCTGCCCTATTCGCGTACGACTTGCGCAAACGACGTAAAAAGATAGGCCTGTTCCGACGTCCATACCTTGCATGGGCTGCACCACCTAGGGAGCAGCTTTATCTTTACGCTGGCGTATCTCTTACGTAAACGGCGTAACTAATTGCGACGGGCGCACGTACGTTCGTGAATCGGCGTATCTTGCTCATTTGCATATTCGACACGGAAAACAACAGAAACGCCACCTAGCGGCCAGCGTAAATATGCACCCTAAGATACGACAGCGTAGGAGACTTACGCCGCTCGTATCTTAGCCTAATTTAAGCGTATCTGGTTTCCAGAATACGCTTAAATTTACGACGGCGTAGATTCAGAGTTACGATGGCGTATCTACTGATACTCCGGCGTAAACGTCTCTGAATCCAGCTAATTTATGTGCAAGTTTGGGGAGGAGGAACTTGACTGTCCTGACCTCAACCCGATAGAACACCTTTGGTATGAATTAGAGCGAGGCAGGCGTCCCAATACTTTTGGTAATATAGGGCCAGATTCTCAAAAGGCTTACGACGGCGCAACGCCATTTGCGCCGTCGGAAGTCCTAATCTGGCCCGGCGTATCTATGCGACTGATTCTTAGAATCAGTTACGCATAGATATCCATTAGATCTGACAGGCGTAAGGCTCTTACGCTGTCAGATCTTGGATGCAATTTTTTTTCCCGTCGCTAGGTGTTGCCGACGTCGTTTTCCCCGTCGTCTATGCAAATTAGCTATTTACGCGAGATTTCCGAACGTACGCGTGGTCGACGCAGTGAATTTACGACGTTTCCGTAGCATTTGCGACGCGTAAAGTTGCCCCTGCTATATGAGGGGCAACCAATGTTAAGTATGGCTGTCGTTCCCGCATCGAAATTTAAAAATGTACGTCGTTTGCGTAAGTCGTCCGTGAATGGCGCTGGACGCCATTTACGTTCACGTCGAAATCAATGACGTCCTTGCGACGTCATTTAGCGCAATGCACGTCGGGAAATTTTAGGGACAGCGCATGCGCAGTACGATCGGCGCGGGAACGCGCCTAATTTAAATGATCCACGCCCCCTACCTGGATCATTTTGAATTAGGCGGGCTTGCGCCGGAGAATTTACGCTACACCGCCGCAACTTTACAGGCAAGTGCTTTGTGAATCAAGCACTTGCCCGGAAAACTTGCGGCCGCGTAACGTAAACGAGATACGTTACACCGCCAGAGTTTTACTCCATTCTACGAGAATCTGGCCCATAGTGTATATTTTCTGTAATTGCTGAAAATATACTTGGCCTGAAAAAAGAAAATGAATGCATTAACTGCTGGTAGGTTGCACGTATACGTTTGTTGTTTTTCATTTTAAATACACGTTAAGTAACCTGATGTAACTCCTGCCTCTGGTAGAACCAACTGGCAGTGATACCTCCTATGCCTATAGATTCCTGTATCCCTTCTTGTTCCACTTACGTCAGAAGAGACACCTCCACGGTTAATGTATGTTCAAAGGTTGATTCAAGTGTTCCTGTGGAACATTTTTTTGCTGGCTCTCTCTATGCACGCTGGTTCAGCGCCAAAGGTATTAGGTCTCCATTCAGAACGTAATTTCAATAATTGCTTTGTGGTGAATGTTGTATGGAACATTAACGATGTCTTACTTTCCCTCAATTGTTCGGCTCGTGTTATATTGTAGTAATGATCCGTTCCATACACATCTCCAGCAATGCTCGGGCTCCTGTGATTCTTTAACATGATGAATGGGCATAGAAAGAAAAGTGCTCTGTAGGGTCCAAGTCTTTCTATGCATGGTATCCATCATCTGCCAAAAAGGGTTTTAACGTGTCATAAAGCCATAACGGTAACATCTTTATAATTACAGTATGTTGGGTTCATGTGAAACCGCAGGCAAGACCCAACAAAATAGTGATAAATACGTAAAGTCAAGCGTTATTTTCATGTGTCTGTTCTTTGTTTTTGAACGCACAGTCTGGAAGATATAGGATGTTTTATAACGTTTTTGGTCTTTACAGGAAATTAGAGCTTCCCTCCAAACTAAACTTTTCTAATCTCTTTTTTAAGAGATAAGGGTAAATAAATCAGAACAGACACCACATCCCAATATAATCATAGGGAAAAAAAGAAAGAACAAACCTGGGGAATTTTAAGGTGTCAAGTCAAAAAAGTATAATTACAAATAGATAAAATTAGGGCTGTTACTATTTTCGTGTTCGATTAATCTTTTTTTTTTTTTTAATCGATTAATCCACTAATTTTGATTAATTATAACGCACATACATTTTTCAGATCACCACCATATATAGTCCCCACTGTAATATCCACAGACATCTCCCCCACTGTAATATCCACAGACATCATCTCCCCACTGTAATATCCACAGACATCTCCCCCCACTGTAATATCCCCAGACATCTCCCCACTGTAATATCCCCAGACATCTCCCTCACTGTAATATTCACAGACATCTCCCCCACTGTAATATCCACAGACATCTCCCCACTGTAATATCCACAGACATCTCCCCACTGTAATATCCACAGACATCTCCCCCACTGTAATATCCACAGACATCTCCCCCACTGTAATCCACAGACATCTCCCCACTGTAATATCCACAGACATCTCCCCCACTGTAATATCCACAGACATCTCCCCACTGTAATATCCACAGACATCTCCCCACTGTAATATCCACAGACATCTTCCCAGTGTAATATCCACAGACATCTCCCCCACTGTAATATCCACAGACATCTCCCCCACTGTAATCCACAGACATCTCCCCACTGTAATATCCACAGACATCTCCCCACTGTAATATCCACAGACATCTCCCCACTGTAATATCCACAGACATCTCCCCCACTGTAATATGCACAGACATCTCCCCCACTGTAATATCCACAGACATCTCCCCCACTGTAATATGCACAGACATCTCCCCCACTGTAATATCCACAGACATCTCCCCACTGTAATATCCACAGACATCTCCCCCACTGTAATATCCACAGACATCTCCCCACTGTAATATCCACAGACATCTCCCCCACTGTAATATCCACAGACATCTCCCCCACTGTAATATCCACAGACATCTCCCCCAACTGTAATATCCACATACATCTCCCCCACTGTAATATCCACAGACATTTCCCCACTGTAATATCCACATACATCTCCCCCACTGTAATATCCACAGACATCTCCCCCACTGTAATATCCACAGACATCTCCCCCACTGTAATATCCACAGACATCTCCCCCCACTGTAATATCCACAGACATCTCCCCCACTGTAATATCCACAGACATCTCCCCCACTGTAATATCCACAGACATCTCCCCCACTGTAATCCACAGACATCTCCCCACTGTAATATCCACAGACATCTCCCCCACTGTAATATCCACAGACATCTCCCCACTGTAATATCCACAGACATCTCCCCACTGTAATATCCACAGACATCTTCCCAGTGTAATATCCACAGACATCTCCCCCACTGTAATATCCACAGACATCTCCCCCACTGTAATCCACAGACATCTCCCCACTGTAATATCCACAGACATCTCCCCACTGTAATATCCACAGACATCTCCCCACTGTAATATCCACAGACATCTCCCCCACTGTAATATGCACAGACATCTCCCCCACTGTAATATCCACAGACATCTCCCCCACTGTAATATGCACAGACATCTCCCCCACTGTAATATCCACAGACATCTCCCCACTGTAATATCCACAGACATCTCCCCCACTGTAATATCCACAGACATCTCCCCACTGTAATATCCACAGACATCTCCCCCACTGTAATATCCACAGACATCTCCCCCACTGTAATATCCACAGACATCTCCCCCAACTGTAATATCCACATACATCTCCCCCACTGTAATATCCACAGACATCTCCCCCACTGTAATATCCACATACATCTCCCCCACTGTAATATCCACAGACATCTCCCCCACTGTAATATCCACAGACATCTCCCCCACTGTAATATCCACAGACATCTCCCCCCACTGTAATATCCACAGACATCTCCCCCACTGTAATATCCACAGACATCTCCCCCACTGTAATATCCACAGACATCTCCTCCACTGTAATATCCACAGACATCTCCCCCACTGTAATATCCACAATCACTCCCACTGTAATATCCACAGACATCTCCCCCACTGTAATATTCACAGACATCTCCCCCACTGTAATATCCACAGACATCTCCCCCCACTGTAATATGCACAGACATCTCCCCCACTGTAATATCCACAGACATCTTGAACAGGACTCCTGAAAAAAACTACCGTTTTTAAAACTTGTTTTCCATTGATACATTTTCCCTTGGGCAAGACCCGGGTTCTCAAAGACGTTTTCACAGGCATACTATAGACACCCAGCAAACAATATTTAAAGGAATTTTTCATTTTTTTTATTTAAGCATCATTAAAATCACTGCTCCTGAATCTTTAGATGCAAACTACAGAGCACACGGGCAGTACACACCAAGTAGCTTTAGATGCAAACTACAGAGGACACAGGCAATACACCATGTGAGAATACTGCAGCTAGCACAATCACCTGCCTGCCAGTAAATTAGGAAGAACTGATCTAGCTAAACGATACAGTGTATAAATATATGTACAACACCTGGGATGTATATATATCCTCTACACACTGTAACATTAACTGACTAGCCTGCCTGCTCTATCTACCTGCATTAAATGACACTCTCTCTGTCCTCTCTTAACCACCGCAACACACTACACAAGGCCGACCTGCAGGCGGCCTTTTATAGTGTGGGGCGTGTACTAAGCCCCCTGAGCCATAATTGGCCAAAGCCACCCTGGCTTTGGCCAATTATGGCTCTCCGTTTTTTGCGCGCTGTGATTGGCCAAGCATGCGGGTCATAGTGCATGCTTGGCCAATCATCAGCCAGCGATGCCGCAGTGAATTATGGTCTGTGAAACGTAACTTGAATTTGGCGCGAACGACCTGTTTTGTCTGTATTTCGACGAACGATCGAACATACGATGTTCGAGTCAAACATGAGTTTGACTCAAATACGAAGCTCATCCCTAATCAATACCCAGTAGGGTTTATTTTTTGAACCTTTTTGAATTTTTTCTACATATATTTTGGTTTACATATAGATATACCAAAATATATATACAACATTTTCAAAAAGGTTAAATACAAAACCCTACTGGGTCCCAACAACACAGTGCTGCAACAAGTATTATAGAGTGAATATGACATATGTAGCTTACATTAACTGAAATATTATAAAATCTCACTCCTAATAGTAGAAAAGAGAGAGCATAGATGTCAGAGTTTTTTTTTTTTTTTTTGGAGGGGGGCGGTGAAGTCAGAACCCAGGAGGAGGGATGAAATCAGTTGTTGCACACTGTGCATAGCATACTTCTGAACCCTGCGCAGCACACTCCTGAACCCTGTGCTCTCTATGCAGCGCACTCCTGAACCCTGCACTCTCTATGCAGCGCACTCCTGAGCCCTGCGCTCTCTACGCAGCGCACTCCTGAACCCTGCGCTCTCTACGCAGCGCACTCCTGAACCCTGCGCTCTCTACGCAGCGCACTCCTGAACCCTGCGCTCTCTATGCAGCGCACTCCTGAACCCTGCGCTCTCTATGCAGCGCACTCCTGAGCCCCGCGCTGCGTCCCTATGCAGCGCAAGAAAACTTTATTGGAGACTGCTCAGACTGAACACTATGGTGGAGTGCAGATACAACCAAACTGCCCCCGATGAATTTGAGTTTGACACCCCTGCCCTAGACTAAGCCTGTGTTTGTCTTTGTGCTTGGATCTGATGTCTGGGACTGGCAGCCTCTGAACAGGTAAAGAAGACCTGGGTTATATCCAGCGGCTCCTCAGGGGGTACGTATACAAGATACAAGTATAATTAATGCAGTAGGCACTTCAAAACGAAAATATTTCCAGGAGATCCTCTTTAATCCTGGCACTTCACATAGGGCTGGACATCGTCAAAGGCTTTTAACGTCTGTTTTTCGTGCTCTGCGTGTTTTGATGGACACTCTGACATGTCACAGGGAGCTATTGGTAAACATTCTGATTGTAATCTTTTTGAAGTGCTCAAAATAGCTACTTTCAGCTTACTTCTCACCAGAAATGACTGATAACACAAAATAAAGGTTTGTATTCGGCAGACCTGTAAATGTTTTGGCAAAGTCATGAAATTTTTTGCAACCTTTCAGAAACATTTTAGATTTGGTATTTCTGCAAACTTTTTTTAATATTAATGTTGGTATGAGCTTGCTCAGCTCCTGCTTCTTATGCCGCGTACACACGATCATTTTTCGGCATGAAAAAAATCAAAGTTTTTAAAAACGTCATTTAAAATGATGGTGTGTTCTGAAAAACAACAAAAAAAAATTCGAACATGCTGCATTTTTTAAGTCGCTGTAGATCTGAGGGGGACATGCAAGGAAAAAAAACAGCATTTTAGCTTGCACACGATTGGATGATAAAATCAGCAGAGATTCCCCTCGTTTCAGATATTCCCTTTCAGATCTACAGCGCCAGCACTTCCAAGTGCAAAGTGGATTTGCCTTTCGTAAATAACCCCCAAAGTGACTTAGAAGGGGGGAGTTCCTGCACCTATTCCACTGTTAATAATTTTTTATTATATTAACCACTTAAGCCCCGGACCAAAATGCTGCCTAAAGACCCAAGGGGTTTTTACAGTTCGGGACTGCGTCGCTTTAACAGACAATTGCGCGGTCGTGCGACGTGGCTCCCAAACAAAATTGGCATCTTTTTTTCCCCACAAATAGAGCTTTCTTTTGGTGGTATTTGATCACCTCTGCGGTTTTTATTTTTTGCGCTATAAACAAAAATAGAGTGACAATTTTGAAAAAAATGCAATATTTTTTACTTTTTGCTATAATAAATATTTCCCAAAAACATATCTAAAAATTTATTTTTTTCCTCAGTTTAGGCCGATACGTATTCTTCTACCTATTTTTGGTAAAAAAAATCGCAATAATCGTTTATCGGTTGGTTTGCGCAAAATTTATAGTGTTTACAAAATAGGGGATAGTTTTTTTGCATTTTTATTTATTTTTATTTTTTAACTACTAATGGCGGCGATCAGCGATTTTTTTCGTGACTGCGACATTATGGCGGACACTTCGGACAATTTTGACACATTTTTGGGACAATTGTCATTTTCACAGCAAAAAATGCATTTAAATTGCATTCTTTATTGTGAAAATGACAGTTGCAGTTTGGGAGTTAAACACAGGGGGCGCTGTAACATTTAGGGATCACTGTGTATGTTTTTACTAGTGTAGGGGGGTGTGGCTGTAGGAATGACATCATCGATCGTGTCTTCCCTATAAAGGGAATGACGCGATCGATGCGCCGACACAGTGAAGCACGGGGAAGCCGTGTTTACACACGGCTCTCCCCGTTCTTCAGCTCCGGGGAGCGATCGCGACGGAGCGGCTATAAACGAATAGCCGCGCCGTCGTCCCGGATCGCTCCTGAAGCCACGGGGACCGCCGCATGTACGGGGGGGGGTCCCGATCGAGCCCCCGACCCACGTCAAGCAGAGGACGTATATATACGTGGATGTGCCTGCCTGTGCCATTCTGCTGACGTATATGTACATGAGGCGGTCCTTAAGTGGTTAATGATCAATAAAAACACAACCTTGCAATTATTCGCTTCAGCCTCCCCCCAATGCAAGAAACCTATTGGGTAATTTTTTTACTTAAAGCGGCAGTTCACCCGCAAATTTTTTTTTAAGGCTAGATTCATGCTCATTTTGTCAAGGGCAATCGGCTAGTTTTTTTTTAAAACGAAGCAGTACTTACCGTTATAGAGAGCGATCTTCTCCGCCGCTTCCGGGTATGGGTCTTCGGGACTGGGCGTTCCTTCTTGATTGACAGGCTTCCGACAGGCTTCCGACGGTCGCATCTATCGCGTCACGAGTAGCCGAAAGATGCCGAACGTCGGTGCGGCTCTATACGGCGCCTGCGCACCGACGTTCGGCTACTTTCGGAAAATCGTGACGCGATAGATGCGACCGTCGGAAGCCTGTCGGAAGGCTGTCAATCAAATAGGAACGCCCAGTCCTGCAGCCCATACCCAGAAAGGGGGAGAAGATGCATCTTGTAAACGGTAAGTACAGGTCATATTTTAAAACAACTAGCCGATTCCCCTAGACAAAACGAGCATGAAGCTAAGGGGAAAATGTGTTCTCTATGGGTGAACCTCCGCTTTAAAGAGGAGTTCCACCTAAAAATGGACCTCCGCTTAACCCACTCCTCGCCCCCTTACATGCCACATTTGGCATGTAATTTTTTTTGGGGGGGGGAGTGGGGGCTTCAGGAGAAGGGGACTTCCTGTCCCACTTCCTCCTTCCGCCGAGGGGCTGGAAAGGCGATTAGCTTAATCGCCTTTTCACAGCCCCTCCCTGTAGGCGAGCGCCTGTCCAATCGGACGGCGCCGCGCCGCTCGCGCATGCGCACTGCCACTCGCGCATGCGCAGTGGGTGCCCGGCTGTGAAGCCGAAAGCTGTCACTGCCGGGTGCCCACACTAAGAATGAAGACGCCGGCCGGCGAGGGGGGGCGAGGAGCGGAGCCCCGGCCGGCGCGTCGCTGGAGCCGGTAAGTGTCAGTTTATTAAAAGCCAGCAGCTACACTTTTTGTAGCTGCTGACTTTTAATAAACTTAAAAAAAAGGTGGAAAACCTCTTTAAACTGCCTTCCCAGCAGGGTCCATCAGCATAATCAATCCATTCAGAGTTATAATTAAAGTGCAGCACTGACCAAACGCAACAATTCTCCCAGCGCACTGCTAACAAAAAACGGAGACCGACCATTCTTACAACTGCAGCGTTTCCCTTGACTACTAACTACGCAGCTGTACTATCCACACAGACCCGGCTTCACAACATCGCTTCAGGAACAATTATCTGCGGTCACCTGCCAGCAACTTTGGCAATAAAAGTGATGTATTTATATTTTCCCTGTAAAGGAATATTATTTTGTACCTAGAGCCGTGGGAGATTTTCTTAGAAAGCTCCAAAAGGATCTGTAAAATGTTGTTCCCAACTGTGCAAAGTACCCCAGGCCACAATATTCTCCTAATGTGACAAAAATTACATTTGCGCAGGTTCAAACAAAGGTTATATTTCATCGACCAGGATTCCAGTTGTGATTTTTGCATTTAATATAAATTAGCGTTTGTTGTGTTGGCATTCGAAGCATTCCGGAAAATTATCCTCCGTAAAGGGGCAATTATGTTCCTGGTGTAGAGTTGTTGGGTTCTAATGTGACATAATTTTAGGCGAATGTAGTAATTAGCTAAAAGTGGCTCAAATTATCCTCGTATTTCCCCGTGCTGGTTATACATTGAATGGAAAGATAATTGCAGCTCATGGCTCCTTTAGATGTGATGCTGTTACTTGGAAGCTCGGTTCAATTTAATGATGCTCTGACTCCAAATCCGGTGTTGGAATTAAGTGCTAATCCACAGCGCTCAATAAAAAAGCAGCTTAGTGGCGTAAAGGACGTATTACGCTATGCTGTCGAAATTATTCAGAGATATTTAAGATAAGCCGTGACTTGTTTAAAGCAGTATTAAACCCAAAAGCAAACATTTATTATATTGCTGCTTACCAATTCTAATGCCGCGTACACACGATCATTTTTTTTAATGAAAAAAACAACATTTTTTAAAACGTAATTTAAATGACCGTGTGTGGGGAAAACGTTGTTTTATGTCGTCTGAAAAACGACAAAATTCAAGCATGCTTAAATTTTTTATGTCGTTTTCAAAACGTCGTTTTTTGTGTCATAAAAAATGACCGTGTGTAGGCTAAAACGATGTTTAAAACAACGTTTTTAAACCTGCGCATGCTCAGAAGCAAGTTATGACGTGAGCTTGAATGGAACAGAGTGCCACCGTACGTGCTGAACGTAACCGCGCTTTGCTAGAGCATTTTAAAAAAACAATGGGGTGTAGGCAACGTCGTTTTTTAAAATGAAGTTTGAAAAACGTTGTTTTTTTTCATGCTAAAAAATGACCTTTTTTTATCATCACAAAAAACGACCGTGGTTAGGCAGCATTAGGCCTCGAACACACGACCGCTCCATTCACGGACGACTTACGCAAACGACGTAACTTTTTAAAATTTTGACGCGGGAACGACGGCCATACTTAACATTGGCTGCGCCTCATATAGCAGGGGCAACTTTACGCCGGGAAAAGCCTAACGTAAATGTCGTATCTTTACTGCGTCGGCCGCGCGTACGTTCGGGAATTCGCGTATCTAGCTAATTTGCATACTCAATGCTGAAATCGACGGAAGCGCCACCTAGCGGGCAACAAAAAAAATTGCAGTTTAGATCCGACGGAGTAAGAGACTTACGCCTGTCGGATCTAATGGATATCTATCCGTAACTGATTCTAAGAATCAGTCGCATAGATACGACGGCCCAGATTAGGATTTACGACGGCGTACATGGCGCTGCGCCGTCGTAAGTCCTTTGAGAATCTGGGCCCATGTTCTCTTTTTTCTCATCAGGAGTCTCAATTTCCTCGTCGTGTTTCTCCTTGGGCTCGTTTACAACGAGAAACACGTTCGTATGTATGCTTAGAAACCCGCGCATGCTCAGAATAAAGTATGAGACGGGAGCGCACCTTCGGTAAAAGTAGCGTTTGTAATGGAAATCGCACATTCGTCACGCTGTAACAGACTGAAAAGCGTGAATCGTCTCTCACCAAACTTTTACTTAACACGCAGTAACATGAGATTAGCAAAAGCAGCCCCAAGGGTGGCGCCAGTGGAATCAAACTTCCCCTTTATAGTGCCGCCGTACGTGTTGTACGTCACCGCGCTTCAGAACGACGAGATTTTGTCTTGACAGTGTGTACGCAAAGAAAGCTTGACAAGATTCTCGACAAGCCTGACAAGAAACTCGTCGAGGAAAACAACGTTTCATTTACGACGAGATTATCGATCGTGTGTACGAGGCCTTTATTTAATTTATATTATCTTGTTCCCTTAAGGCCCCTTTCACACAGGGCGGATCAGTAATGATACACCTCCGTATGCTCCGTATGCTCTGCAGGGAACACTCCGTTGATCCCCGCTGAGCCGGCGGGTGACAGGGAGGTCCCCGCACACTGTGCAGAGACCGCCCTGTCTTTTCTCCGCTCTCCCCTATGGGGGGATCGGATGAACACGGACCATGTGTCCATGTTCATCCGATCCGCAGATGGAAGGAAAAGTAGGGTTTTCTTTTGTCTGCAGAATCGGATCATTGCGGAGGCGGACAAGATCGGGTGTCAGCGGATGTTCATCCGCTGACATCCGCAATCTCATAGGGACCAATGTATGTCCCTTTTTCCCTGACATCGAGTCCGCAGGACCCACGGTCCCGTTGCACTCAGTAGCTGCAGGTCCTTGCTGTTTCACCTTCCTAAAGGATGTCTACCCCAGGGTCCCTGTCTCAGAGGCATTTATCTGGTCTGGTCGTTGGTGAGAGGGCAATCGCCCACCATTTGCAAACCTTCTTTGGTCACTTAAAAAAGGAACACTGTATACAGACACCTTTCCCTTGGGAACACTTTACTTCATTCTATTGAACACTGTATATAAACACCTTTACCTACAACCAGCTCCATTGAGTAGTACTGATCTGCTTAAAGGGGTTGTAAAGGTTTGTTTTTTATTTTCTAAATAGGTTCCTTTAAGCTAGTGCATTGTTGGTTCACTTACCTTTTCCTTTGATTTCCCTTTTAAATGTTTTTTTTCTTTGTCTGAATTTCTCACTTCCTGTTTCTCCTCAGTAAGCTTTCCACCATCATCTGAGCGGTGGATAGTCAGCCAGAACAGCTTACCGAGGAGGAACAGGAAGTGAGAAATTCAGACAAGGAAAACAAAGAAAAAAAACATTTAGGCCGCATGCACACTGGACGTTAAAATAACGTTATAATAACGTCAGTTGATTTGCAGTGAGTTTTTCAACTTTTTTCAAAGTTTTTAGCAGTTTTTAGCATTTTTCTGCGTTAGCGCTTTTTTTGTTGAAGAAAAAAAAAATTTCATTTTTTTTTTCAATGGATCAAAAACGTAAAAAAAAAAAAATGCTGGTGAGTGACGTTTTTGAGTGTTTATCGGCATTTATCAGCGTCAATCAGCGGTAGAGCGTTTTTACAGGGGAAAAATGTCACTCAGAACCCACTAGTTTGGGTTTTTTTAATGGTCAAAAACGCCACTGCCCAAAACTGCTGATAACAGCCTATGTGTGCATGGACACATAGAATAACATGATTGAGAGTTTATTGACTGTAGAGAAAAACGTCTACTGTCAAAATCAGCTGCTGTAAAAACGTCCAAAAACGTCCAGTGTGCATGAGGCCTTAGAAGGGAAATCGAAGGAAAAGGTAAGTGAACCAACAATGCACTAGCTAAAGGGAAAATAAAAAACAAACCTTTACACCCCCTTTAAGCCATTCTACTTGCCTTCACATCACTGAGTCTTATTGGATATAACTTAATGAGCTCCAACTGCCGGTGAAGACTATCAGGCCTGCATCTTGGACATTGCTATTGTTACTATTTAATGTGCCCATAGCTTATCCCTGTTCTGTCTGGTCTCTCATTAACCGCTTCAGCCAGCCTTGGAAGATTTTACCCCCTTCCTGACCAGAGCACTTTTTACAATTTGTCACTGCGTCCCTTTAACTGACAATTGCGCGGTCATGTGCTGCTGTACCCAAACAAAATGTGCGTCCTTTTTTTCCCACAAACAGAGCTTTCTTTTGGTGGCATTTGATCACCTCTGCGGTTTTTATTTTTTGGCAGAGGACTAGGGTCAGCAGGGCAAAGGACTGGGTTCAGAAAGGCATAGGATGCATGTCAGCAGGCCAGAGGAAGGATGTCAGCAGGGCAGAGGAAGGATGTCAGCAGGGCAGAGGATGGGCATCAGAAGGGCAGAGGATGGGCATTAGCAGGGCAGAGGACGGACATCAGCAGGGCAGTGGACAGGGGTCAGCAGGGCAGGGGATGGACAACAGCAGGGTAGGGGACAGGGGTCAGCAGGGCAGAGGATGGGCATCAGCAGGGCAGAGGGGGGCGTGTTAGCAGGGCAGAGGGGGTGTCAGCAGGGCAGAGGGAGGTGTCAGCAGGGCAGAAGGGGGTGTGTCAGCAGGGCAGAGGGGGGTGTGTCAGCAGGGCAGAGGGGGTGTCAGCAGGGCAGAGGGGGCATGTCAGCAGGGCAGATGGGGGGGGGTGTCAGCAGGGCAGAGGGGGGCGTCAGCAGGGCAGAGGGGGCATGTCAGCAGGGCAGAGGAGGCATGTCAGCAGGGAAGAGGGGGGTGTCAGCAGGACAGAGGGGGGTGTCAGCAGGGCAGAGGGGGATGTCAGCAGGACAGAGGGTGGTGTCACTGCTGACAAGCCACTCAGCTGCTCTTCCCAACCCTGCACATAACTAAGATCTGATCCTTTTGCAGACACCACCTGGTTTTGCACAGTGTGTACCTGGCTGTTGCAGGCTGAGGATTTCACAGGTCAGAACTGCAACTGCAAGCCACACGCTGTGCCGATCGAGGTAGAGTCTGAAAAACAAACAGATTAGCTGCGTGCGATGTGCAGAGCAAGAGAGGCTCATTTGCACATCCTGTGGCAAGCCTGGCTGTAGTCTAAGGGGGGAGAAAGAGCTTATCGCCATGGGCACAGCATTCATGCGGGGGGAAGGCGCACTACCCCCTAGATCCAGCGGTCCGATACTTTAATGTCGGCTGTATGTAAGCCGAGTGAGGTGGGCGGGAACAGAGGCAGGCAGCCAATCCCAACCGTGCTCCTTCTTGTGTAGCCAGCCACGACTGATGCGTGAGAGGTGTCCCAGGCATCCCTCGTGTGCCAGCATAAATGTGGCTGGGTGCCATATTTGCCATGTGTCCTGGGATTTGCCGACCACCACTATAGAAGGATATATGTGATAGGTAGGGGGCGCTATTATAACAAAATATGTGTCTTAGCTAAATGACAAAAATAATGTTAGACGAAAAAATCTATTCGATAGTGATAGCAATTACAAAACTCATGTGATATCAATTAAAAAATAAACACATATCGACCAAAACTAAATTGCAAAGACCTAGTTAGGTCAATAGTGAAAGAAAAAAGATTCACAAGAGAACCTCTATTGGAAGAGTGATGTGCTCCCAAAACCATAAATCAAGAAAAAATATATAATTTTAGTGATAATGATAATGTCCATATATTTCTATGATGGTGGTGAACCACTAGTAAATACAGGAGTGAATCTTTGCAATGGTCCAGAAAGTAAACATGCAATCTTCTCATGGACGGTAGTGCTTCAAAATCCTTCCACCAATTCCGCAAGACGACACCCAAAAGTGTAAATAATAAATGCGCTTACCAAAGCGATTTGACTCCTTTAGCTAAAAAGAGAGTCAAAAACGCTTGTGCAGTTGTTAATGTCTGCAAACATGTAGTGCGTCCTCCAGTGGTTAAACACAGGCAAATCTTCTCCCAGTAATCTCATGAATGGAATACAAAACAGAAAAACTCCATAGTGCAACCGGTTTTATTTTAAAAATAGTAAAACAAATCATGGGCCAAGTGGCCACTTACATTAAAAGGTATACTTTGTTCATATTTCATGTCTGAGGTTTACTATAACTTTAATTTAAAAGAAAATACTGATAGGTGAGGTTTTTTATGACAGAAGAGAACCTATTGGTCTCTTCTGACACAACTGCTTCTCTCTGCCTTCAGTGTTTATATACATTCTGTGCTGTGATGATGTGACAACCAGGGCCGCCATCAGGAATTATGGGGCCCCTTACACAGCTTCAGGAGCAGAGAAGCGGGGGTGGGGGGATGAGGATGTGCTGCCGCCTGAAATTGAGAAGCGGGGGGGCCCTTTAATAAAAAGAAATAAAAAATATATATATATATATTTTTTTTAAAGGGGGGTTGCCATCTGGGGCCCTAGGGACCTCTGGGCCCTTTAATAAAAAAAATAATATATATATATATATATATATATATATATATATATATATATATATTAGTGCTGTCAGTTAAACGTGTTATTAACGGCGTTAACACAAACCCATGTTAACGCCGTCAATTTTTTTATTGCTCGATTAACGAGGCGGCGTTCGGGGGTTATACCGGGATGATGCCTGCAGCCGCAGGCATCATCCCGGTACCGTTGTTTAGAGCGGGCGATCGGCTATCCAAACATAACAACCGATGCGGCTAAAAGCTGCTCGGTTGTTATGCCGGAGGAGCGGGAGGGGACTTCCCACCCCTCCCGCCGCCTTTCGCCGCTCTGACCGGGCCTCCCGTCCCACCGGAAGACCCGATCCTAGATCCGCCGCCTTCTGTGTCCAGGTTGGAGACTGACACTAAGCCGTAAGCGGCTTTGATTCAGTCTCCGCATTGAAACCACGGAAGCGGCGTCATGACGTCACTTCCGGGTTTCTCGGCTGCCAATGGCGCCGGATTTAAAAAAGTACACAGTATTCAGAATCGCCGTTTTCGGCGATCTGAATACTTTGAAGTGCAAAGGAGGGCTCGGAGGTCTTTTAGACCCCCTCCATAAAGAGTACCTGTCACCACCTATTGCTGTCACAAGGGATGTTTACATTCCTTGTGACAGCAATAAAAGTGATCAAAATGTAAAAAAATTAAAAAAACACAATTTAATATTATAAAAAAATAAAAAAAAATAAGAAAACAAAAAAAAAATGTTTTAAAGGGTGAACCTCCTTAATCGCGCGATTAATCGTGAGTTAACTATGACATTAATGCGATTAATCGCGATTAGAAATTTTAATCGCTTGACAGCACTAATATACATATATATATACATATATATATATATATATACATATATATATATATATATATATATATATATATACACATATTTTTTTTTTTTATAAAAATAAACTACAAAAAAAGGGGGGTTGCCATCCGGGACCTCTGGGACCTTTAATAAAAAAAGAAAAATCTGGGCCCTTTAATAAATAATAAATAAAAAAAAGATATAAAAAAAATAAAATAAACATTTATATAAAAAAAAGGGGGGGGGGTGCCATACAGGGCCCTGGGGACCTCTGGGCCCTTTAATAAAAAAAATAATATATAAACAAAAATATAAAAATAAACATTTAAAAAAAAAAAGGGGTTTGCCACATGGGGCCCTGGGGACCTCTGAGCCCTTTAATAAATATATATATATATATATATATATATATATATATATATATATATATATATATATATATATATAAAAAAGAAGAAGAAAAAAAAGAAATGAAATAATATAACAAAAATTAAAAAAATGTATAAAAAAAAAGGGGGGGTTGCCATCCGGGGCCCTGGGGACCTCTGGGCCTTTTAATAATAATAATAATAATAATAATAATAATAAATAAATATATATATATTTATAAAAATAAAATAAATAAAAAAATATATAAAAAAAGGGGGGGTTGTCATCCAGGGCCCTGGGGATCTACGGGCCCCTGGGGATCTGCGAACCCCTAAAAAAAAAAATTGTCCCTTTAATAAAAAAAATATATATATATTTTTTTTTAATTAAAAATATATTTAAAGGGTGGCCATCTGGGCCCCTAGGGACCTCCGGGCCCCTTACAGGTGTACTGCCTGTACCCCCCTGATGGTGGCCCTGGTGACAACCATGGGAATGCACGGGAGTGACATCATCGCAGTCTGGCCAATCAAACAGCCAAACAGTCTGAACCTGGAAGGAAGACAAAGAGAAGATGAAAGCACCCGTGACAGTTGAGTGAGTTGACATTGCAGTGCTGAAGGGGATCGCTTGGCATGGAAGTATGCCATAATGTGCCAATGTTAGGTGCATACTAGAACATAATGGCAAAAAGCTCCTGAGGCCAGTTTTTAAAATGTTATGCAGAGGTTTAATTCCACTTTAAATACATTGCTGACATATGATATATCAACAGGATCACTTTTCTATAAAAGCTTTGCATAACAAAAGGATAGAGAAGACTTTTCAAGCAACGGACCTCTTTACCACCCCAAACTTTTTGGGGACTGGACTGTGTAGGATTAATAAAATGCCCCTTTGTGTTGGTGGCCAGTGGGAGCAAAAAAAGACCAATCCTAGCCCTAGTCATAAAAACCTTTTCTTTATAAAGATTACAATCCTCGAAAGAGAGAGCTTGTCAAGCGATACATCTTCTCAATGTGTTACAGTGTCCTGGAAAGTATGTCAGGCTACATTGCAATTCCTAAAGGTGGAAACATCTGGGGGGGGGGGGGGGGGTTTTTACAACACATGCATCACTTTCCCCGTGATTTCCACTCTCTCTCTGAATTGCTTGCTCAAAGTAGACAATTTGTGGCAAAGCTGATGGAATAATGAGACTGGCAGTTAAAATATGCAAAAAGGTGTAGTTTAACCACTTGCCTACTGGGCACTTTTACCCCCTTCCTGCCCAGGCCAATTTACAGCTTTCAGCGCTGTCACACTTTGAATGACAATTACTCGGTCATGCAATGCTGTACCCAAATAAATGTTTTGGAATTGTTTTTCCCAACAATACAGCTTTCCTTTGGTGGCATTTAATCACTGCTGGATTTGTTCATTTTTTGCAAAAAAAAAATGTAAAAAGACAGAACATTTTGAAAAAGTAAAAGTTGTCCTTGTTTCTGTGAGAAAATGTTGTGAATAAGTGATTTTTCTCCTTCACTGATGTGCGCTAAAGAGGCTGCACTGATGGGCACTGATAGGCTGCACTGATGAGGAGACACTAATATGCAGCACTTATAGGCAGCATTAATGCGCACTGATAGGTGGCACTTATGGGCAATGCATAGGCGTGCGCACAGGGTGTGCCGGGTGTGCCTGGGCACACCCTAATCACCCTGTGCTGGGAAGATCCCCCCTGCTGCTTGGATACATATAAAGAGACTGGGGAATATCTGTCCTCAGTCTATTTCTGTGTCTCAAAGTGAGACATCAGGGGTCTGTTTAGACCCCTGATATTTCACCAAAGTCCCCCCAATGCCCTTCTGACACTGTCCACTGCTCTACTGACACCAACTTCTACCCTACTGACATCGTCTACTGCTCTACCGACACTGTTCATTGCCCTACTTACATATTATATATACACGCATGTGTGTTTGAGCTTTGGGGTGCACACCCTAATGCAATAGGCTGCGCACACCTATGGGGCAATGATAGGTGGCACTGATGAGCAGGCACTAATATGCAGCACTGATGAGCACTATTAGGTGGCACTTATAAGCAATGATAGGTTGTACTGATGGGCAGCACTTCTGGGCGGCACTGATAGGGGGCACTGATGAGCAGGCACTGAAAGGCAGCACTGACTTGCATCACTGATGAGCACAGATTGGCCTTACTGATGGGCACAAATTGGCATCACTGATGGGCACAGATTGGCCTTACTGATGGGCACAAATTGGCATCACTGATGGGCACAGATTGGCCTTACTGATGGGCACAAATTGGCATCACTGATGGGCACAAATTGGTGTCACTGATGGGCACAGACTGGCATCACATTGGTTGCGCCATGTCCCAGGGCACGCGGTCGCGGTGGGACTGGGCAACGTCAGAGGGCAGGAGGCGGTTAAAGATTTGTGTCTACAAATTTACATAAGAGGAAATATTAGACCCCATTTACACAAATCATGTATCTTCTGGTCGGTATAAACATCTTTCTAGCATCTTTCACAACGTGTTTCATTCTTATTTATGGGAGTACATTCACCACAGTCAGCCAGGTGTCTGGACATAGCGATTTCAAACTGACCTGGTAAACCTAGTATCAGCTTATTGCAGTCCTTTGTACAACAGAATTCAGGCTGGGGTGGGGGGTGTCAGCACAAAAGGCCAATTTGTTGTGTTGCAGTATAAGGAGCAGGGCTCAAGTCCTGCGGGAACGCATGGGAACGGAGTTCCTACACTTTTTTCACAGCAGGAACTCAGTTCCCTTTGCAGGACTAGAGCAGCCGAGCCGCCCGAGCCAATCCCTCACTAAGCGGCGATGCCCAGCTCGAGTCACTGTCAGGGGCAGGCGAACCTTAGTAATCCTTTATGTTACTGGCCGTTTCCTGTATATGGATTCATCGGGTAGTGTGCGGGTATTCCGTCACTTCCTCGCTGCCGCAATGTCTCCTGGGAGCTTTTGTCATTGTTCCCAGGAGACATTGCGGAGGTCTGCCGCGAGTTATCGAGGGATTTAGAAAGAACTTGCAGTTTAGTAATTATGCATATCAGCGTATCATTTTTTTTTTTGTGGGGGAGTGGATCTTGGGTGGGAGTTCCCACACTTTTTTCCCAGGACTTGACCCCTGATAAGGAGGTCCTTGTCTGTGTGTGGAGAAGACCCAGCCTTGGGGTTGTGGCTTTCCGGTTCACTTAGCTGAGATTTGGAGGAGGCCATCAGGGTCCCAGCTCAGGAAGAGTTGGGGGGCCCATGTATAAAGTTTCTGGAAGCCGTCTGCAGGAAGTCCACAAAGGATCTGACCTGGAGGCACACTGTACTAAAGCTGTCTGGTACTGAAGGAAAGCATTCCAGTACCCAGGGCATAGTGAGTACAAGCCTGAAGGTCATCCTTCCTTGTCCTTGTTTAATTTTGGGGAGTCAGTTTCAGATTTGCTGGCTCAGGTTCACTCTTGCATTGGAGTCCCCTAAGCTTTATTTCACTTATCACTGTGGCTAAGTGGTTAGCACTTCTACCTAGCAGCACTAGGGTTTGTTGGTTTGAATCCCACACAATGGCACTGTCTGCCTGGAGTTTGCATGTTCTCCCTGTACCTGTGTGGGTTTTCTCTGGGTACTCCAGTTTCCTCCCACACTCCAGATACATGCTGGTAGGTTAATTGGCTTCTGTCAAAATTGGCCTGTGTATGTATGAATGTGAGTTAGGGACCTTAGATTGTAAGCTCCTTGAGGACAGGGACTGATGTAAATGTACATAATATGTGTAAAGCACTGCATAAATTGGTGGTGCTGTATAAGTACCTATAGTTTATAACAGACATCTCAATTCTCCCGCGAGGTGCGGGAGACTCCCACATTTCTGCGGAAGCTCCCGCACACCCGCAAGTGCCTCACGATCTCCCGGGAATGAGCGGTGCGGCAGAAAACAGCTGTGAAGACCGATCTCCTTTGTATAGATTTTTAGCTGCCAGCCGCTTCTCCTTTTCTCCCTCCAGCGGCTGTCAGTTAAAAAGCTATACAGGGAGATCGGTGTTCACAGCTGTTTTCTGCTGCACCGATCATTCCCTGCTGTTCTGTGTGCTCCTCCCCCGGCTCCCTTTGTGTCCTTCTCCTTCTATCCGTTCCTCCCCGGCCCTCTCCGTGTCATCCGTCCCCCGTTCTCCCCCGGTCCCATCTTCTCTACTGCTGCCCCTGTCATCCTCCTCCTCCGCCCCCCTTTTATCCCCCGCAGCCGGCTCCTCTCTTGGACACTGAGTGTGATCGCTCCTGTGTCCCGTGATAACTGAGCAGCGTAAACTGTGTTTACTCTGCTCAGTTTATGAATGAACAGGAGCCTCTGTCTCCTCTTCATTCATCTTTAGTGCTGAGAAAGGGACTGGGGAATCTGTGTCCTCAGTCCCTTTCCATGTCTCAAATAGGAGATGTCAAGGGTCTGTTTAGACCCCTGATATCTCACCAAAGCCCCCCCAAAAAATATTAAAGAAAATATTGGGCTAGATTCAGCAACAACATACGGCGGCGTATCTCCAGATACGCCACCATAATTTCAAATCTGCGTCGTCGTATCTTTACGCCGATTCTCAAAGGCAGATACGTTGAAAAAATAGGCTTCCTCCGCCGACGTAACTTGAATACTCCGGCGTATAATTGTGTGCAATTTTACGCTGGCCACTAGGGGCGCTAACGTAGATTTCAGCGTAGAATATGCAAATGCGCTGGATACGGCGATTCAGAAACGTACGTGCGCCCGGCGGAATTTTTTACATCGTTTGCGTAAGGCTTTTTCCGGCGTAAAGTTGCCCCTGCTATATGAGGCGCAGCCAATGTTAAGTATGGCCGTCGTTCCCGCGTCGAAATTTGAAAAAGTTACGTCGTTTGCGTAAGTCATCCGTGAATGGGGCTGGACGTCATTTACGTTCACGTCAAAACCAATGACGTCCTTGCGGCGTACTTTGCAGCAATGCACACTGGGAAATTCCACGGACGGCGCATGCGCCGTTCCGCAAAAATGTCAATCACGTCGGGTCACAGTAGTTTAACATAAAACACGCCCCCCTGATCCAAATTTGAATTAGGCGGGCTTACGCCGGCCGATTTACGATACGCCGCCGCAACTTACGGAGCAAGTGCTTTGAGAATACAGCACTTGCCCGTCTAAGTTGCGGCGGCGTAACGTAAATCGGATACGTTACGCCGCCGCAGAGATACGCCGCTGGACGTGAATCTGGGCCTAAGTCTCCTCTTCATTCATCTTTAGTGCTGAGAAAGGGACTGGGGAATCTGTGTCCTCAGTCCCTTTCCATGTCTCAAATAGGAGATGTCAAGGGTCTGTTTAGACCCCTGATATCTCACCAAAGCCCCCCAAAAAAATATTAAAAAAATATTGTAAATTATTTTCAAAAAAATAAAAAAAGTGTAAAAAAAGAAAACTATTGGCACCACTCTCCCTTGCCCTACCAACACGGTCCACTGCTCCAATCCCCTCCCCCCAAAAAGCATTGTAATTAAAAAAAAAAAAAATTAAATTAAAAAAATAAAAAACTACTAAAATATTTTGTCACAAAAAGGGGGGGGGGGTTGCAGGCGCGAAGCACCACCTCCCTGAAATGAGTTTGCCACCACGCTGATATGACAGTTACACTCAGAGAATGTCCTCCACTGCATTTTGCAAGTTTGGAGTATTTCAAGGCTCACTATCCCGGTTTTCAATCAATAAATCTAAAGAAAAAAGACACTTCCAGCCTGGCTCTTATGTAGAGAGCGTGGGAAGCCACCCTGAGGCTGCCTGCTTGCAGTCACTTGGGAATACAATTTGGGACAAGCAGTGGGACCCATCAAGGGTCTGTGCACTACTCCATATAGAATCGATTGTGAACAACCAACATTTGAAATACACTGACCTTTACTATAACTCTGAGCTAAGCCTGACAATATGGGCTGTTCAGCCAAAGCCCAGGAATTTGGTATGTACGACACTACCAGTAATAGCGCGCCTTAATCACTAGGCCACAGCCCGTGACCTGTAGGCTACTGAAATTGTGATTTACCTAATGTCTATTATAGACAAAAGGGTGGGTAGTTTTCTGACCGTTCCCATGGGATCCTATGACGTCAATATTACATCATCTCATTGAAAGCAAGCATTTAAACCATGCTTGTATAAGGGCAGCTGGTGAAATACATCATATTCTGTCTGCTACTCCAGGGTGCATGAGTTTTCTTGGAGGCTTGGATATTCCTGGTATTATCTGCTGATACATGACAGATGGCAGAATGCTCTCTTTTTATATTTTCAGAAACAAAATTTCAGCCATAAAGACCATTTGCTGCTTATCCAGAGATCGCTAAGTGCTCCTTCCAGACGCGTAGAGTTCTGGGCAATTGGCGCTCATCATTAGCCACATGCAGTCTAAAGCTCTGTACAAAGATTACAATCCTCGAGAGAGAAAACTTGTCAAGCTATACATCTTCTCAATGTGTTACAGTATCCTGGAAAGTATGTCAGGCTACATTGCAATTCCTAAAAATGGAAATAACTGTTGAAATTTTAGAAACATGTACAGGGTACAGACGTGTAATGGTGAAGAAAGGTAAAAGGATTGTTGGTATGATACCTTTTAATGGCTAAATAAAATTTTTTAAAACATGCAGCATTGGATTATACTAGACAGGTGCAAACTGAAAAATTTTGTTTCGGAATTTCGTTTTCGTCTGAAAAATTAATTAATTTAGTTACTCACAAAAATCGTTTTTATTTATTTTGTTTCATAAAAAAAATGCATTCGTCTGAAAATCCGAATTAATTAAGGTCGAATCTGTCATTGAAGGCTTATGGTGTCTGTCGAATGTTCTAAGAAGATTTGACAAGCAGCTAAACTGTACGACGCCGCAATTGTACATTTCCGGTCGAATGTTCCGCCTACAAGCTATAGAAGAATTCTAATGTTGTATGACACTAGTAATAATTATATTTATAAATTATTATTACTAGTAAACCAACATTCAAATTCTTCTATAACCTATGGCCGGAGCATTTGACCGGAAATGTACGATTGCGGCGTTGTACAGTTTAGCTGTTTTTCGAATCTTCTTAGAACTTTCGACAGACACCATTAGGTAGATTCACACACATTGGCCTAACTTTAGAGAGGCCTAGCCTAGCCTGTTTAGGCTACACCGCCGTAAATTAGTTAGGCTAGTAGTGATTCACAATCTACTTACCTGCTAATCTACAGTGGCGTAGCCTAAAACGAGCGGGCGTAAGGGCGCCTAATTCAAATTGCTTGGAGGGGGGGCGTGTTGTATGGAAATGAGGCTTGACCTCAAGTTTTTTGACGTTTTTTGACACTGCGCATGCGCTGGGCGACTACATTTCCCAGTGCGCATTGCGGCTAAGGACGCCGTACGGGCCTATTGATTTAGACGTGGAGGTAAACGACGTAACTCCCGATTCGCGGACGACTTACGCATTTCGAACCTCGCGGCGGGAACGGCGGCCATACTTTAACATTGTTATTCCATCTCATAGGTGGAATAACTTTAGGCCGCCTAAGGCCTTACGGAAACGACATAATTCGACGGCGTAGGCCTGGCGTATGTTCGTGAATCGGCGTATCCCCTCATTTACATAATCTACGCCGGCCGCAATGGAAGCGCCATCTAGCGGACAACAGAAACCTTGCAAGCTAAGATAGAACGGCGCAAGCCGGCCTATCTTAGCTTTGTTTAAGCGTATCTCTGTTTGAGCATACGCTTAAACAAACGCCGGCGTAGATTCAGAGTTAGGTCGGCTTATCTACTGATAAGCCGGCCTAACTCTTTGTGAATCTACCTACATAAGCCTACAATGACAGATTTGACGTTTGTATTAGATATGTGCATTCCCGTTCGTACAAATGTTATTTTCGTACGAAAATGTTCATTTTCGTACCCGCAGAATAATGTGTACATACGAAAAAATTTAAGCACCAAAATACGAAAACGACGGGATTACGAATGAGCCGCATAACGAAAAAACGCAAATACGAACGAACGATCCGACGAAAATACGACAAAACGAAAACGGCAAAAGAACGAATATGACATCTATAACAAAAGACTTGCATTCTGTATTTTGTTTGAATCCTTGTTCTGTTCGTATTTTGATTTTCAGTCGTATGTTCATATGACATCTAACAAAAGATTTTCATTCTGTATTTTGTTTGAATCCTTTTTCTGTTTGTATGTTCATATGACATCTAAGGCCCCGTACAGACGACCAAACATGTCTGCTGAAACTGGTCTGCGGGCCAGTTTCAGCAGACATGTTCGGTCGTGTGTAGGCCCGAGCGTGCAGGATTCCAGCAAACATTTGCCCGCCGGGCCTTTTCCCAGCGGACAAATATTCCTGGACTTGTTTTAAAACAGTCCGCTGGAATCCTGCCCGCTCGGACATGTTCGGTCGTCTGTACAGACCTACCGTACATGTCCGAGCGCCCGCCATCCCTCGCATGCGTCGAATGACTTTGACGCATGCGTGGAAGCATTTAACTGGCAGGCCCGCCCACGTCGCCGCGTCATTGTCGCGGCGACACCGCGTCATGGAAGCGGCGACACCGTGGACACGCCCCGCATATTGTTTACACGCGGCTTTTTGTACGATGGTTAGTACAGCCATCGTACAGAAAGCCCCGGGCAGACATGTACGGTGAAAACGGTCCGGCGGACCGGTTTCATCGTACATGTTTGCTGGTGTGTACACGGCCTTATAACAAAAGATTTGTATTCTGTATTCTGAATTCCTTTTTTCTGTTCGTAATTTGGTTTCAAAATACAGAATGCAAATCTTTTGTTATAAGATGTAATTTTCGTTTTTTTGAATGGACAGTGAGTGTAGTTAGTTAGTTAGTGAAGCAGCTTCTCTTTTGTGCTGAGTAGTACAGTAGAGCCAAATAAACTTTTCTGTGGATTTTCGTCTGAAGGCAGATCAGTTGGCCAGACTTTTGAACCTGGAACCCAAAAATGGTTTTCTGATGGAGTTTAAAAACGAACGAATGTTCGGTAAAACGATTGTTTTTATGTTTGTTGTTAAAAAAGTCTGACCAAGTGTATTGGGCTTAGCAATAGTTAATATGGATGAGCCGCGTGTTGAAAGTGCCGCGAATCATGCGATATATTTACGAAAGTACAAAATGACGAAAATTCACGAAAATTATTGTCTAACAAGTAACGAACATGAATTAAACAGAATAACGAACCGCATGTACGAAAATAAAACGGTAACCAAAATACGAAACGATCGGAATACGAAAAAATCGCGTCGTACGAAAAACGAACGGGAACGAACAGGAAAACGGGCGTCTTACGAAAAACGAACGGGAACGAACCTACGGAACAACACGAAACGGAACAAAAAAAAACCCAAAACATTTTCTGTGCACATGTCTAGTTTGTATGTGTAGCGCCTGGTTACTTTTTTGTACCGGTGCTATGTTATGTTAGTCAACTCTGACCATGTTGATTTGTTCAAATTTGGGTCTCTGTCTCAGCTTTGGCTGTGCTGTGGTCCATTCTGTTGTTTCTGGGGTACTGATCTCACCCCGGGTCGGCAGGTGGCAGCAGCGGAGTCAAGGATTGGGTGCTCTTCCCCAGCAGCCTACCAGGAGGGTTTTGCCTCGCTGTGCATGCTGGGAGAGGGTATTTATGAGGCAGACGCCATCTTCCTCGGTCTCTCCTCGTGTGGCGCCCACCTTTAGGGTAGCCACTTCACGCCGCACCGGGGAATGGCCTTCCGGGCCGGGGTTGCACGTGCAATGCAAGGATCCTGGCTTCGGGACCACGTTGGCCCAGAGCAATTGATCTGCTGCTTGGGGACTCAGTAATCGACTGGTTCCCACCTAAGAAGCTCCTGGGTTTTCAGTCCAGTTGGAGGAGGCCATACAGTGGAGAGTCTGCCTGAGGAGTACCAAGAGAGGCTGGTGTTCCGATAGGGACCTGACTATCCATTGGGGACCAGGGGAACCGGACACTGAAAGGCTGGATGTTGGCCGCCCGTCAGTCGATACCCTAATTCAAAACTACCTGAACGAGATCCAGGTGCCAAGTCTGCTAAGGAGGATTATCTCCGCTGTTCATTTACCAGGAGGGTCCGTGGCAGAGACTTTTTCCTAAGGTTCAAGTGACATTCTGGCTGCCAGGCTGATGAGAGAGGCCCGTCCAGGTGCTCTGTACCCACGGCTGGAGTGGTGAAAGAGACATTACACGTGGGAGCAGGACTGTTTCCCTATTTCTGATATCTGGATCTGCTATCTTCATTTCTTCTAAACCTCTACTCTTCACCAAAGTTTTATTGTTTTTACCCGGCTGGGTAATAAAGAGCACAACAAAAAAAAGACACCTGTCGTGGACATTCCGTTACTACAACTTTTACCAAACACCCCTAGACACCGGAGAAACACGAGGTAACATGCCACCCAAAACAAACCAGCAGCTCCTTCGGGGGTAGTGCTACATATGTTTTTCGCTGCTTTGTCGAATCTTCGTCGTTCATGTCGAATGGTCTACTCCAACACTGTCTCTATAATGTCGAATCTTTTCTCTCTATAATGTCGAATCTTTCCTCTCTATGTAGAATAATCTTGGACTAATAGAGTTAGGTTGGGCACATTCGACCGCAGATTCGATAGACACAGATTGCTATTTTCAGTGTCATGTCGAATCTCCTATCTATATCGAACTGTTGTAGCAACGAAAACTAAAATAAAGCATTTTTTTATGTTGGATTTCGGATTTTGCACGTTCGTTTTTGTTTGTTAAAATGATAATGAAAATAGCTGAAATTCGGAAGAAAATGCATTCGGACGAAAATGAATGCACATGTCTAGATTATACACGACTATGGTAAGACAGATGCAAACACCCAAATTCCTGTACCACTATGTCCTCCCCATTTAATTGTTACCCACAATTAGACAATAAATAGATGACACCCTTTTGGAGTAAATTTGGCCGTAGCAGCCATGTATTAACAAATAACCAGTAAAACACATTCGTAGCGGTACCCCTGTAGGGGCTGCTACGTGATGTGGCCCACCTGTCCGTCTGCCCGGCTCGTCATTCACTTCCCAGTCACTTTTTGCGACAATGAACAGTCCATGTGTTTGTTTTGTATTTTTTTGGGAGCGGATTTAAACTTGTATAGGGATAGGAATATATGGGATGCCCAGTAGAACAAGCAATTGGTTGACTGTATATCAATTATGTAAACATGGCAGACCGCTGTCCTGCCTGGGAGGAAAAGATTGTGTTTATGCTAAGCAGAAACACTGATCTCTCTTTTCATTCAGTGCATCCAGTCCCGTCCCCCCCACAGTTTTAAACACTCCCTAGGAGAGCACTCCCTAGAACTTAACCCTTTGATCGCCCCTGGTATTAACCCCTTCCCTGCCAGTGTTATATATACAGTGACAGTGCATTTTTTTCAGCAATGATCACTGTATTGGTGTCACTGGTCCCCAAAAAGTGTCACTAATGCCACTTACAGACGATCGGACATTCCGACAACAAAACCGTGGGTTTTTTTACGACGGATGTTGGCTCAAACTTGTCTTGCATACACACGGTCGCACAAATGTTGTCGGAAATTCCGAACGCCAAGGACGCGGTCACGTACAAGTCGTATGACGGCACTATTATAGGGAAGTTCAATATCAGTCGTGTTAGTAGAAGTTTGGTGAGAGATGTTTTGCCTTTTTCAGCCTCCTGCTTTTCAGTCCGTTACAGAGTGACGAATGTGCCATCTCCATTACGAACGCTAGTTTTACCAGACCGAGCGCTTCCGCCTCGTACTTGATTCAGAGCATGCGTGGAATTTTGTGCGTCGGAATTCTCCACACACGATCGGAATTTACAGCTCTCAAATTTTTGTTGACGGAAATTCCGATGGAGCCTACATGCGGTCGGAATTTCCGACAAAATGCTCCCATCGAACATTTGTTGTCATAAATTCCAACCGTGTGTACGCGGCATTAGTGTCAGATTTGTCTGCCGCAATGTAGTATTCAAGTCCATCAAGTTCAACCAAAAAATAAATAAATACAATCCCATATACACAAACCTATACCCATAGTTGATCCAGAGGAAGGCAAAAAAAATTTCCTGGATCAACTTTACCTATAAATGTCAGTACCCAGTTATATTATGTACATTTAAAGCGGAGTTCCAGCCACAATTTCACTTTTTAAATATAAATACCCCTGTCATACACAAGCTTAATGTATTTTAGTAAAGTTAGTCTGTAAACTAAAGTCTGTTTTGTTAGGTTGTTACAGCATTTAGACACTTTATAAAATAGAAATTGACTGGGGCCATCTTAAGTGTGGGCATCATGAAGCCAGACTGTATGACTTCCTGGATTTCAGCCTTGCAGATCTCGCACATGCTCAGTGCTGCACAAGCAGTGTAATAGGTTTCAGATCAGGTTTCAGCACCTGTACTGTCCAAGTCACATGATTCTTCGAGACTGGGGAGTGCACAGACTCCTGGAAAGTTACACCCACTACATTCCCAGGAGTCTGTGCGGTGTAGGTTAGGAAGCTTAAGCACCTAGGTGCAGGAAGAGGGAAGATTAACTATTCTGCCTAGCAACAACACTTTGAAGGCATCTAAAAAAATAAAAATAAATTCTTAAAGGACTAATGATTTTTTTTTAAAACTACTGATGTAATGTTATATTTATGGGTGGAACTCCACTTTAAGAAAGAATCCAGGCCTTTTTTAAAGCAATCTACTGAGCTGGCCAGAACCACCTCTGGAGGGAGTCTGTTCCACATTTTTACAGCTCTTACTGTGAAGAAACGTATTTCCGTATTTGGAGATTAAATGTTTTTTTCTCTAGACGTAAAGAGTGCCCTTGTCCTCTGTGATGACCTTAAAGTGAATAACTCAACACCAAGTTCACTATATGGACCCCTTATGTATTTGTACATGTTGATCTCCTCTTCTCAAAAGGCAATATATTCAGTTCCTCTAATCTTTCCCCATAGTTCCTCCATGCCTCTTATCAGTTTGGTTGCCCTTCTCTGCACTTTCTCCAGTTCCCCGATATCCTTTTTGAGAACTGGTGCCCAAAACTGAACTGCATATTCCAGATGAGGTCTTACTAATGATTTGTACAGGGGGGCAAAATGATATCTCTCTCTCTGGAGTCCATACCTCTCTTAATACAAGAAAGGACTTTGCTCGCTTTGCAAACTGCAGCTTGACATTGCATGCTATTATTAAACTTATGATCTACCAAAACCCCCAGATCCTTCTCCACCATTGATCCCCCCAGTTGTACTCCCCCTAGCATGTATGATGCATGCATATTCTTAGCCCCCAAGTGCATAACTTTACATTAATCAACATTAAACCTCATTTGCCACGTAGTCGCCCAATTAGACAGAGCATTGAGGTCGGCTTGGAAATTGGAGACATCCTGTAGGAACGTTATTCCACTGCATAGCTTGGCGTCATCTGCAAAGACAGATATTTTACTTTTGGTCCCAGACCCAATATTATTTACAGTATAAAGATATTAAAAAGTAAGGGTCCCAACACTAAACCTTGGGGTACACCACTGATAACCTTAGACCATTCAGAGTATGAGTGTAATGTGTGGCGGTACATGTAGGGGGTTGGTGGACCTTCCAGGTTTCCACATTCCTTCATCCAACTTAAGGTCTTCTACACAGTACACTTATGACTTTATAATGGGCCATATTCTCATAGAAGTTACGATGGAGTATCTCAGGATACTCCATCGTATCTCCCTTTTTTGGCCCGTGTATCTATGCGACTGATTCTTAGAATCATTTTCGCATAGATACACTTAAGATCCGCCATCTGTAAGTCACTTACACTGGCGGATCTTAAATGTAATGACACCGGCCGCCGCTAGATGGCATTTACGTGAAGGACTCATTTGCGTATGCAAATGATCCTTCTACGCCGATTCCCGAACGAGTTTGCGTCGCGTAACCGTCGCTAACGTCGTTGGCGTAAGCGGAAACTTACTCCTGCTATATGAGGAGTAAGTTTCCGCAAGTCCCACGTAGGCCATGTTACGGATGGCGTCGGGTCCGCGTCGTGTTTTTTCGTCGGGTACGTCGTTTCCGTAAGTCGTTCTTGAATACGACTTTACGTCAATGACGCACACGTCGGCGTCATTGACGTTTTCCGCCGAGAACTGGAGCATGCGCACTGGGCTTTTTGAAGCCCGGCGCATGCGCAGTTCATTAGAATCGGGGGTGCGCTTAATTTGAATACAATCCGCCCCCCTGGAGATCCTCCAGGCTACGCCAGGGCATTTACACTCTGCCATCCCAACTTACGGAGCAAGTGTTTGGGGAATACAGCACTTGCTCCTGTAAGTTGGGACAGCGAAGTGTAAGTGCCTTAAGCGCAGCCCGCAGATTTTTAGAGAGAATATGGGCCAATGACCTTACCTGACCAGGGGTTGGTTGAAGCTTGTACAGTAAATGCTAGAGTTCTACTTTAAGGGCATGGTCAAGCATACTTGAGTTTTCTTTTGCTTGATGGGCTTTGTCTTGATTTTATATTTCAGAATGTTGTGAGTCTCTGTAGCTATATTTGGATCCTGGAGGGAACTTGAAGCAGCTGGAAGAAGTGTACAAACTTCATACAGATAGTGCCCTTTTTAGGTAAGACACAGTCTAGCAGGGAAAAAGCTACCAATTTGAAACAATTTAGGCAAATACATTTAATATTTAAAGAACATGTTTATTTACAGGCTTAGTTTATAAGGATAAAGTTAAAATGTGAACAACTGCAACCAATAGCTTCCAAAAAATAATCAGCAACAAAATGATGACTTCCAAATATCATCTTTCAATTATTGGAATAATTGTACAGAGCATGTGCAGTGCCTCGAGTCATGAAATTGAAAAGAGACGCTTTGTGTCCATTTTCATATCTAGTGTCTCAATATATTTCTCGGAGGTTAAGAAAATAAGATTCAAGTTAGTTATTTGGAAATTTGGCCCACGTATAGAGAAATCTCCCCGAAGATCAGTTTCTAAGAATTGGATATTTTTCATCCCGTGACTGTATGGCTGATTTTGTTTTGACCACGGGTTCCAGAGCACAAAAAAAGTCTCTTTTTAATTTCCTTATTTTCGCCTCAGTGAATTTCAATTAAATAAAAGTTCCACGTCTTAATAATATGCATGCATAAAGTAAATCACATGTTAGCAACAGGCTCTTTTTTATTTAATAAATTCAATTGCTTATGTGATGACAGAGCAGATACAATGTGTTTTCATATGGAACGGTAGAGTGATACAGAGTTAATAGTGTATGGTTTGTGAAATATAATGACAGCGGCAGTGTCCAATCATATAAGAAGACGATAATATTCATTGCTCTTCTAAAACGGGCTGATTATATTACATGGATGACTAAAGATCACATGCCAAAGAAAATCCAGAAAGCAAGATTAGGTGGAAAGAAATTTATTGGCCAACACGTCTCCAAGGTTGATAGAAAGCAATAAGGATGTAAGGAAGATAAGAATCAGAACGGAGGAAGCTCCCTCAGAAAGCTCTGACTTCATTAATTGGTGATGGTTAAGGCCTTGTACTCACGAGCAGACATGTCCGATGAAACCGGTCCGCGGACCGTTTTCATCGGACATGTCTGCCCGGGGACTTCTGTTCGATGGCTGTACACACCATCGAACAGAGGTCCGCGCGTAAACAATACGCGGGGCGTGTCCGCGGTGTTGCCGCGTCGATGACGCGGTGTCGCCGCAACAATGACGCGGCGACGTGGGCGGGCCTGCCTTTTAAATGCTTCCACGCATGCGTCGAAGTCATTCGACGCATGCGAGGGATGGCGGGCGGCCGGACATGTACGGTAGGTCTGTACAGACGACCGTACATGTCCGGGCGGACAGGTTTTCAGCGGACTGTTTTAAAGCAAGTCCAGGAAACAGTTGTCCGCTGGAAACCTGTCCGATCCGCCCGAAAATGGTCCGCTCGGGCCTACACACGGCCAAACATGTCTGCTGAAACTGGTCACATTTTCTGTGAAGTAAAAAATGACGTTTTTGAAACTTCAATTTTCAAAGACGAAGTTGCCTACACACCATCGTTTTTCTCACAATGTTCTAGCAAAGCGAGGTTACGTTCTCACCACTTTTTCCATTGAAGCTAGCTTTTGGGCATGCGCGGGTGAAAAAACGTCGTTTTAAACGACGTTTTTGCTACACACGGTCAATTTCTGTGAAGTAAAAGTTGACGTTTTGAAAAACGACACATAAAATTGAAGCATGCTTCAATTTTTTTTGGTCTTTTTTTAGAAGACATAAAACGACGTTTTCCCCCACACACGGTCAATTAAAGTGACGTTTTTAAAAACGTCATTTTTTTTCATCACATAAAGTGATGGTGTGTACGGGGCATAACAGAAATTTTTTATTTTATGTGTGGTTGATCTGTTGTTTAGTTATATTCCAGACAGAAGTCATAATTTAATATATTTCATGCATAGTCCATGACCAGGGTAGCTAAGATGTACATCCCATAGCTTGACTGCCACCATATTTACTTACTCCAACCTTAAACCCCCCTTAACCTTACCTATATAACGAGACCACACTTAAGCTGGAGTAAAACTGGCCAACGGTAGCCGGTAGCCTTCTTTATTCATAAATCTAAGATATACATATAACATATTTTAACCATAACAAAAACTCAGATATCAGATGCTTCCCCCGGTGGTCTTTGACGGCGCTTCCCATTATTTTCACTTCTTCACTTCGGGCCTTTTACCGTACTAGGCCTCCAGCCAAAATAACACCAGCTCGGAGACAACCTGTTACCCGCAGTGCCACCATTACCATCTTCAGCTAACCCTTGTTAACTGCACACACCAGGGGGCCCATACCACGGATGAGTCCCCCACACTTCCACCTCATAGGATAGTTACCACCATCAAAGACCACCACCGCCAACCGTCCGCTGCCATGACGTGTACTGCAACAACACCTGAAAGAAAGAAACCTCTCCTCTAACTGATTCCCCTGCTGTGTTGCCCGGGTCACCCCTCCTGTCCCTTAAATAAACAAAACCCCTCCTCTCCACAACTTTTCCTCCAATCCCTTAATACACCCCACTTTCCAAACTAACTTCCTTAACCCTTGCTGTCCCTTATCACTCCTGTCATGTTGGCCCTCTGCTAGCTCCTTTCCAATCCACTCGCTCCAGGCCTCTCTCTGTTGAAAAGAGAAAACTGGTATTCTTCACGTCCCTAAATTTACTTTGGTGATCCTACCAGATGTATTGTGAGGACCCACAAAAACTATTCAATTAAATTGCATCCAACAAGGAGGAGGCCCCTACACTACATGGTTCTTAGTAAAGCTAAAGTTTTTAACCGCTTGCCGACCATCTCACGCACTTGTACGTTGGCAGAATGGCACGGCTGTGCGAAGCAGCGTATATATATACGTTGCTTTGAACTTTGCGCCGTGCGGGTGCTCATACGCGCACCGCCGGAAGCTCGCGTGCGCCCCCCCCACGAGCTCCGTGACCATGCTTGCGGGACCCACGGACTCGATGTCCGCCGGTGTCCCGCGATCATGTCACGGAGTTGCAGAACAGGGGGATGCCTATGTAAACAAGGCATCTCCCTCTTCTGCCTTGTGAAAGGACACTGATCGTCTGCTTCCTATCATCAGGAGCAGCGATCACTGTCGTGTCATTGATAACCCAGCCCCCACACAGTTAGAATTACTCCCTAGGACACACTTAACCCCTTCCTCGCCCCCTAGTGGTTAACCCCTTCCCTGCCTGTGTCATTTACACAGTAATCAGTGCATTTTTATAGCACTGATTACTGTATAAAGGACAATGCTCCCAAAATAGCGTCAAAAGTGTCCGATGTGTCCGCCATAATGTCGCAGTCATGATATAAATCGCTTATCACCTCCATTACTAGTAATAAAAAAAATATTAATAAAAACGCCATAAAACTACCCCCTATTTTGTAGACGTGATAACTTTTGCGTAAAACAAACCAATAAACGCTTATTGTGATTTATTTTACCAAAAACATGTAGAAGAATACGTATTGGCCTAAACTGAGGGAAACATTTTTTATATATATTTTTAGGGATATTTATTATAGCAAAAAGTAAAAAATATTGCATTTTTTTCAAAATTGTCGCTTTATTTTTGTTGATAGCGCAAAAAAAAAAAACGCAGAGGTGATAAACTACCACCAAAAGAGATCTCTATTTGTGGGGAAAAAAAGGACTTCAATTTTGTTTGGGAGCCACGTCGCACGACCACGCATATGTCAGTTAAAGTGGCGCAGTGCCTAATCGCTCGGTCATTTGGCACCCAAATCCTCCAGGGCTGAAGTGATTAATGTCCATGTGTGGTGAGTCATGAAGAATAGGCCCCTCAGCTAGCACAGTAGAAAAGCATAGCTGGAAGACCCATTAGAGCAGCAGCCCTTCAAGCTCGGATCTCCTATTCCAGGCCCCAAACTATTTTTTGCTCCCTCCCTGCCATCATTTGGGCCTCCTCCCCTGGGGATTGGCTGGGATTGCATAAACATGCAGCTGCTGATTTTACTCTACCAATCCACTACTTTCCACAACCCTCCAGAAGGCAGGGGAAAGAAATCAATCCTGGAAATAGTGAGACACAGAACAGCCTAAAATAATCACAAGCAGCTCAACTGTTTACAGTAGAGCTAATAACTACATTTACTTGACCTAGCACCTGCCTAATATTGTGGTATACATATATATATATATATATATATATATATATATATATATATATATATATATATACACACTATGGCCCAGATTCACAAAGCACTTACGCCGACGTATAACACGTTACGCCAACGTAAGTGCAAATGTGCGCCGGCGTATGTGTGCGGCAGACCCACGAACCAACATGCACCTAAAAACAGGCTACACCCCGCCAATGTATCTTGCACACGCTGGCGTAGGGTGGGCGCACATATGGGCTGGGCGCATGGTGCTGCTCCCATTGATTAGCCATTCAAACATGCAAATGAGGGAAATACGCCGATTCACGAACGTGCGTGTGTCCGGCGCATGCTACGCGAGATGCGCATAAGTTGTATGTCCGGCGGATGCACCAGGGAACACAAGCCGGCGTATTGTGCGTTGGACGTGTGTCTGGCTGGGCGTACGTTATGTTCACGGCGTACGCGTTGATCCGGCGTAGCTTAGGAAGTTGTGCCGGCGTTGTTGTGAGCATGCGCAGGGTGGTGCTGTGCATGCATCCACGTCACGATGCTTGCGCAGTTCGTGTATACGTACCTGTCTGGCGCTCGGCCCATCATTTGCATGGGGTCACGCCTCATTTGCGTGGGGTCACGCCCACTTCCACCTACGCCGGCGTGCACCTTCAAAACCCACGCCACGCTGGCGCAGCGTTGGGAGCACTGGCTTGCTGAATGCAATGCTTGCCTCTCCGCGCTACGTTGGCGTGGCGTACAGGGTTTGCTCTACGGCGGCGCAATGTGCGCCTTGCTCTGTGTGAATCTGGGCCAGAATTGGGCCAGAATTGTCAAAAGTATTAGGATGCCTGCCTTTACACGCACATGAACTTTAATGGCATCCCAGTCTTAGTCTGTAGGGTTGAATATTGAGTTCAGGAGCGGGCTGGGGCAGGGGGAGGGAATTCATTTTTCCCCCGGGCCGCTCTCCTTTCTTGTGAAAAGGCCGATGTGCTGCAAGCTGGCAACTGTGCATGTACAGTTGACGGAGTGTTACTGCTCGGCAACTCCAGAGGGAGACTGACAGGGCTGGACAACAGCCCCAAAGCTTGCAGGAACGTTAGTGCTGTAAGCGGACATCTGTCCTATCACAGTGCTTTTTCCTGCTTCTGAGCTGTCAGTCTGTGTCCAGCAAAGCCGAATGGAAGGGGGTGGATCCGTTCTGCCTCCTCCAGCCCCCTCTCGTACTGTGCCCGCCCACACTCTGAGCAGCCCATGTTATTTGTCTGTGAATAGGACTTAAGTTGGTCCACCCTTTGCAGCTATAACAGCTTCAACGCTTCTGGGAAGGCTGTCCACAAGGTTTAGGAGTGTGTCTATGGGAATGTTTAACCATTCTTCTAGAAGCGCATTTGTGAGGCCAGGCACTGATGTGGACAAGAAGGCCTGGCTCACAGCCTCAGTCCTAATTTATCACAAAGGTGTTCTATTGGGTTGAGGCCAGGACTCTGTGCAGGCCAGTCAAGTTCCTCCACCCCAAACTCGCTCACCCATGTATTTATGAACCTTGCTTTGTGCACTGGTCCAAATCATTTGGTGGAGGGGGGATTATGGTGTGGGGTTGTTTCTCAGGGGTTGGGCTTGGCCCCTTAGTTCCAGTAAAGGGAACTCTTAAGGCGTCAGCATACAAAGACATTTTGGACAATTTCATGCTCCCAACTTTGTGGGAACAGTTTCGGGATGGCCCCTTCCTGTTCCAACGTGACTGAGCACCAGTGCAGAAAGCAAGGTCCATAAAGACATGGATGAGCGAGTTTGGGGTGGAGGAAGTTGTCCTGACCTCAACCCAATAGAACTAGGGTTGCCACCTCATCCCTTTAAAACCAAACACACATTAATTCCACAGGTTCTGAGGCTGATTAAGGGGGTAATTAATCTCACTTGGTGCCTTATCTGCATTAAATTAGCCTCCAGAACCTGTGTAATGCATATGTGTTTGGGTTTAAAGGGATGAGGTGGCAACCCTAGATAGAACACGTTTGGGATGAATTCAAGTGAAAACTGCGAACCAGTCTTTCTTGTTCAACGTCAGTGCCTGACCTCACAAATGTGCTTCTGGAAGAATGGTCAAACATTCCCATAGACACACTCCTAAACCTTGTGGACGGCCTTCCCAGAAGAGTTGAAGCTGTTATAGCTGCAAAGGGTGAGCCTACTCAATATTGAACCCTACAGACTAAGACTGGGATGCCATTAAAGTTCATGTGTGTTTGTAAAGGCAGGCATCCCAATATGTTTGACAATATAGTGTGTGTGTGTGTGTGTGTACCGTATTTATCGGCGTATACCGCGCACTTTTTTGCCCTGAAAACCAGGGCAAAATCGTGGGTGTGCGATATACGCCGATACCCGCTTTCCCGCGCCGAGTTTGAACACTGCGCCGGCATATACCGAGCGCAGTACACTCGTGTATAGTCGGGCAGGCTCGGCTCCTCTCGCGCTCACGTCCTGGACGTACAGGACGTGAGCGCGAGAGTAGCTGAGCCAGCCCGACTATACACGAGTGTACTGCGCTCGGTATATGCCGGCGCAGTATTCAAACTCGGCGCGGAGATCGAGCGGGGAGGACGCCGCAGAAGGACGCCGGACCCGACGAAGAGGACACCCGAAGCCGCAGACGGACACCGGACCCGACGAGGCCGCCGATGGACGCCGCGCAAGACACCAAAACTGTAAGTACTAAAATGTTTTTTTACAGAAATGTCGGGTCCACTTTAGGGGTGCGCGCTATACTCCGGAGCGCGCAATACCCCGATAAATACGGTATATATATATATATATATATATATATATATATATATTGTACAGGACGCCATGGCTGGGTCCTGGAAGGACGTTATATTTCCCCTCTGTTTGGACTGTGGTGCCTTTAAGGGAACGGAAAGGGTTAATGCACCTGTCCAAGGAAGGAGTTTAAAGCAGACAGGAAGTGCAGGTGAGAGTGGAGGAGTGTAGGAGAGTCTGTGCATGGTGAATGGTGGACAAGGAAAGCTGTGGAAGCTATGAAAAGCTGTGAAAGGACTTGGCAGTGTGTTGCCTGAAAGCCTGCTACTGAAGGACTTACCTGCAAGGACTATTTAACTGCGATAGCAGTTCTGAGCTGTACAAGTCGGTGAGACTGTTATTTCCTTTGTTTTTGCTGCTGCTAAGCCATTTAAGTTTAATAAACCTTAGTTTTGATTTAAAAAGCCTGTGTCCTGCGATCAAGCTGGTCCCCCAAACATTACACTGGTGGAGAATGCGGGCAGGACAGAATAACAGGCATAAGAAGAGAAAAAAAAAAAAACTTTTTTTCTTTTTGCATTGGACTTTATATTGAACTGACATTTAAAGAGACAGTACATTGAATTTATGTCCTGGGTTAAAGCTGCACAAACATTGAAAGTTGAAGCAATGGAGGAGCTAATTAAACAGCTGACCTTGGCTAACATGCAAGCGCAGACTCGCAATGAGGAAGCTAATCAGCGCTTAGCAGCCCAGCTGGAGGCACAACAAACTTACCACAAAGAGGCGCTGGCTCTGCAGCAAGAAAATACTCGCCTGTTGGCGGCCCAGCAAGCGACGCAGCAAGGGGTTATGCAGGCTCAGGTGACGGCTTTAAAGGAAGCAGTGCAGCAGCTGTCTCAGGTTCGGGAACAAGCGGCTGTTGCCCCTGGCAACCAGGTGACTGTGAGGGCAAGCCATTTTCTACAGAAATTATCCCTGAGCGATGATGTAGAGGCATTTCTTGCTACATTTGAGAGGACAGCGGAGAGAGAAGGATGGTCTCAGGACCAGTGGGCCGGCCTCATTGCTCCTTTTCTCACTGGAGATCCTCAAAAAGCCTACTTTGACCTGCCACCAGATGATGCTAAAGACTATCAAAAGTTAAAGGCAGAAATTCTGGCTCGTCTGGGGGTGACTACGGCCGTTCGGGCCCAACGTGTACACCAATGGAAATATCGTCCAGATCGGCCACCCCGGTCTCAAATGCATGACCTGGTGCAACTAGTAAAAAAATGGCTGCAGCCTGAGGTGTTGTCTGGCCCCCAAATTGTGGAGCGGGTCGTGCTGGACCGATACCTGAGGTCCCTGCCAGATGACCTCCAACGGTGGGTCAGCCATGGAGACCCCAAAACAGCAAACCTCCTTGTTGAGATGGTGGAACGATATACAGTGGTGGAGGACCTGCTCGGACCTACCAAGCGCATAGGGCCTAGTCTGCCACGGCCTGTTCGACCAACTGCTGCCCTTCGAAAGGATGTTCCAAGGAGCCCTGGGACAAACACCCCGGAAGGCCAAGAGACACTCCCGGTACCTTTGCAGCGTTCTGTTCCTGTTCGGAGAGGAGGGGATGTACAATGTTGGCGATGTCATTCCTGGGGTCATACCCGGGCACAATGCCCACTGCAAGAGGAGCCCATGGAATGCGGGGTTCTTCGGAGGGGGTCCTTTTGTGCCCACAAAGTGTGCACCACACACCTCGACCTGGATGAGGAAAAGTTTGAGTGTGAAGTCCAAGTGAACCACCTCCCTGCCCGGGCTTTGTTGGACTCTGGAAGCATGGTAACCCTGGTTCATCCTAGAGTGATTGGGAAGATCGGTCCGGTAAGAAAAACTTTACGGGTGGTATGCATTCACGGGGACACTAGAGAGTACCCGCTCATCACGTTGTCTATCTCCTCAGCATGTGGCACTGTTACTCAAGAGGTGGGGGTGATAAAGAACTTGGTGCATGATGTTATAATAGGACGAGACTGTCCATTGTTTACAAAACTGTGGGAACAAGGAGAACAGTTCAGAGACTGGGGAGAAACTAGCCCCCCTGTTCCTGCTGCTGAGAGGGATAACCCTGAACTGCCAAACGTTAATGTGGACCCAGATGGGGAAAATGCTAATGATTGGGTTAATGGTGATGAAAGTAGTGTTGATACTATTGAGGATGTCAAGATATGTGGTCCACAGACCTACCAAAACACTAAGGGGGAGGAGCCTTTCCCACTTCAGGTAATGCTGGGGGAAGAGGATGAGGAAGTGGCCTCTACCCCTGCGCTGCCGGATTTGGGTGTTCCCCATGGGGCATTTGGGACTGCTCAGATGCAGGACCCCACTTTTGCCCATGCACGGGAACAAGTGGTAGTAGTAAATGGGGTTCCCCAAGAGCCAGGTGCGAATGAGAGGTGGCCACACTTTGCAATATATAATGAATTGCTGTATCGGGTTACCAAGGAGAAAGAAAATGTGGTAGAGCAATTGTTGGTACCCCAACAATATAGACGAAAGGTTCTGGACCTGGCCCATAACGATGTGTTAGGGGGACACCTGGGAGTTGAAAAAACGGAGGCACGGATCACCGACCGGTTTTACTGGCCAGGTCTGAAAGCAGAGGTAAAGAGATACTGTACCTCTTGTCCGACCTGTCAGTTGACCGCTCCGGTGACTCATTTTCGGAGCCCTTTGGTCCCTCTGCCCATAATTGAGGTCCCATTCGAGAGGATAGCCATGGATATAGTGGGTCCCTTGGTAAAGTCAGCTCGAGGTCACTCTTACATATTGGTGATTCTTGACTATGCCACCCGATATCCTGAGGCGCTACCCCTGCGGAATACCTCCTCAAAGGCCATTGCCCGGGAATTATTCCAGATGTTTACACGGACTGGTTTCCCCAAGGAAATACTCACAGACCAGGGTACCCCGTTTATGTCAAGGGTTATGGCCGATGTGTGTAAGCTGTTCCGGATTAAACAGCTACGCACATCGGTCTACCATCCCCAAACGGACGGGTTGGTGGAACGCTTTAATAAGACCCTTAAATCTATGCTCAAGAAAGTGGTACAAAGGGATGGGAAAGATTGGGACTGCCTGTTACCAGCTCTCCTGTTTGCTATCCGGGAAGTGCCCCAGGCCTCCACGGGTTTTTCGCCCTTTGAGTTGGTATATGGGCGGAGACCTCGCGGACTTCTTGACGTGGTTAAAGAGGAGTGGGAAAGTGAACCTGTTCAGCATAAGAGTGTCCTGGAATATGTCTCCCAAATGCAGGAAAGGATCCAAACCGTGATGCCGCTAGTCAAAGAGCATTTGCAAAAAGCCCAGGAGGCTCAACGACGGGTCTATAACAGGGCTGCTAAAATAAGGCACTTCCAAGTGGGGGATCGAGTAGCGGTGCTAATTCCCACTGTGGAAAGTAAGTTCTTAGCCAGGTGGCAAGGACCCTTTGAAGTTGTGGAAAAAGTGGGAGAGGTCAATTATAGAGTCCACCAGCCAGGCAAGAGGAAACCGTATCAGATATATCATGTCAACTTGTTAAAGCCCTGGACAGACAGGGAACCGGTGACCTCCCTGGCTAGTGCAAGGCTTGAGCCACAGGTTGGGGTGGAGAGTGTCCAAGTAGCAAATACCCTATCTAAATACCAAAGTCAGCAGGCAAAGGAGTTCTTGCAGAGAAATAAAGAGAAGTTTTCAGACTTGCCGGGGCTAACTAGTATCATAGAGCATGATATTATCACGGAACCTGGAGTCAAAGTTTTTGTCAGGCCCTACCGCATCCCAGAGGCTCAAAGGAAGGCCGTTTCAGAGGAAGTAAAGAAGATGCTGGACCTGGGGATCATTGAGGAATCGCAGAGTGAGTGGTCGAGCCCGATTGTGTTGGTACCAAAGCCCAACGGGACTCTGCGATTCTGCAATGATTTCCGGAAGCTTAATGAAGTTTCACGGTTTGATGCCTACCCCATGCCCCGGGTAGATGAACTTATTGAGAGACTAGGTCCAGCTAGGTATATCACAACATTAGACCTTACCAAGGGGTATTGGCAAATCCCATTAACTAAGGCTGCTAAAAAGAAAACTGCTTTTTCTACTCCAGAGGGGAGTTTTCAGTACAAAAGAATGCCTTTTGGACTGCAAACTGCTCCAGCCACGTTCCAGCGAGCAATGGATAGGATTTTACGACCTCATCGGGAGTATGCCTCAGTGTACTTGGACGACATAGTCATTTTTAGCAGAGACTGGGAGTCACACTTGCCCAAAGTCCAGGCAGTACTGGACTCTCTCTGGAAAGAGGGGTTTACAATAAACCCTGAAAAATGTGCTTTGGGAATGGAGGAGGTGAAATACCTGGGCTATATTGTGGGTAGAGGGGTGGTGAAACCTCAGGTCAGCAAGGTAGAGGCTATAAAGAGTTGGCCCCGCCCCCTCACAAAAAAGCAGGTACGTGCATTCCTGGGCATGGTGGGATACTACAGGAGGTTCGTACCCAACTTTGCCACATTGGCGGCTCCATTGACCGATCTGACTAAGGGTCGGAAATCGGTCATGGTGGAGTGGAATGCAGACGCTGAGAAGGCTTTTTTGGTGCTCAAGTCAGCACTGTGCCAACACCCTGTCTTGATAGCGCCCAATTTTTCAGAAGAGTTTGTTGTCCAAACTGATGCTTCCGATGTAGGATTGGGAGCTGTATTATCACAGGTTGTTCATGGTGAGGAGCACCCAGTAGTCTTCCTCAGTAGGAAGTTGACACCAGCGGAGAAAAACTACGCTATTATTGAAAGAGAGTGTCTGGCCATTAAGTGGGCTCTGGAGTCCCTCAGATATTACCTCTTGGGGAGGAAATTTAGGTTAGTTTCTGATCATGCCCCTTTAACGTGGCTGAGGCAAGGTAAAGGGACTAATGCCAGGATTACCAGGTGGTTCCTGGCGCTCCAAGAGTTTAAGTTTATAGTGGAGCATAGGCCCGGGAGACTGCATCAAAATGCAGATGCCCTCTCCCGAGTCCATTGTTTTAGCTCCACTGTTGCCTCCACCTCCTTGGCGTTGGGGCACAGGGGGGGGATATGTACAGGACGCCATGGCTGGGTCCTGGAAGGACGTTATATTTCCCCTCTGTTTGGACTGTGGTGCCTTTAAGGGAACGGAAAGGGTTAATGCACCTGTCCAAGGAAGGAGTTTAAAGCAGACAGGAAGTGCAGGTGAGAGTGGAGGAGTGTAGGAGAGTCTGTGCATGGTGAATGGTGGACAAGGAAAGCTGTGGAAGCTATGAAAAGCTGTGAAAGGACTTGGCAGTGTGTTGCCTGAAAGCCTGCTACTGAAGGACTTACCTGCAAGGACTATTTAACTGCGATAGCAGTTCTGAGCTGTACAAGTCGGTGAGACTGTTATTTCCTTTGTTTTTGCTGCTGCTAAGCCATTTAAGTTTAATAAACCTTAGTTTTGATTTAAAAAGCCTGTGTCCTGCGATCAAGCTGGTCCCCCAAACATTACAATATATATATATATATATATATATATATATATACACACATTATACATTTTTTTTTTAATGGCCTGGGATTTTTTCCCAAGTATGTACTCATGCAACATAGCCCTTAGGTACGTATCTGGATTCAAAAGGTTGGCACGTAACATTCCCCAAGTCATTCATACTTTCTTCATGTTGTGTTAATGCTATCAATTAGGAATCACATCATCCTGATGGAGTCAATATGTCTGCCAGCTTTTTATTTCTAATTCAATTCCAGCTGTGCGGAGAAGCAATGCAATGAATATAGATGATAGCTCATTAGATATTTATACAATTAGCCCAAATTACAATGTAACTGGCAAGATCACTGGAGCCTAACGCCATTGGCAGTTATCAATTTGATACTAATAAGCATTTCTTAGAAAATGTCCAAGCTGTATAAGAAACAAAAGGGAGAACATTCTGCCTTGAAATACCACAATTCTGAAACCAATAAGCGGACATTTATCAGCGCTGCGTAAAAGGAAGTCATTTTGATCATACCCGTGTGCGTGCAGTATACAAAGACGCCAATTACGGACATGTTGTTATATAATTAAAACATACAAAGCATAGGATATAATTTGCAATTAGTGCAGGAGACTACATCATCCCTTTTTGAAGACAGCGCTTAATCACTTTATAATTGTGGGCACATAGAGTTTCAATCAGCACTGAAAATAAACAGTGCCGTTTATTGATGGCCTTTAATCCCTGCAGTTTGTGTCCTCGGTGAGATTTGTATGTTGCGGCTGCACAGGACACAGGTTGGATGTGTTTAAAGAACATATCTAAACACAAAAATGTAATATATTGCAGCTTAGCAGGACTAAGGCTCCATTCACATCTAGGCGACAAAACGCCCGACGCCGGACGCTTGTGCCGCTAGAGGGGGAAATTCCCATTGCTGTCTATGGAGATGGTTCACATCTCATAGACGCCGTACGCCTGTCGCCTGAAAACAAGTCCCGGACCCTTTTTTTCAGGCGACATTGGCGTTCGCCCATTGACAGCAATGGGAAGAATAAAAAAAAAAAAAAAGATACACTATCCGCGGCAAAATACGCCGCGTACGCGGCGTTGCTTGTCGCGGAGATGTGAATGGACCCTTAAATGTGGTGGCTGCATTCACTTTTTTCAGGATCTTTCCCCTTTATGCCAGTAACACATTTACTTTCTAAGGGGACAACCTTCAGTAAGTGGACTACATCTATGGAGGAGTAGTATTGTCACTCCAGGGCAGGGCTACAGAACTTCCAACCTTTTTAAGAGCAACTTGGTAACCAGTCGAGGGCCACAATGAGCTGAGAGGGCAGGTGACAGATCACGGCTACTCTATAGGTCCTCCAATCCGCCCAGATGAAAGGGAACGAAATCCGTTCTGTTTTTTGGATTGGAGGTAGGCGGGCGTAAACAGAAATCTGTCGCTCTATAGAGGTGAATTAAGGGTCACATTTGGTCGGGCTGATCGTGTGAAAAGGGCCTAAGACTGCTTTCACACTGATGTTCTGTTGTTTACCCACACCACGGGTTCAGCGTAGTGCACCTGTGTCTATCCTTCGGGTTAGCTGAACTTTGCCATAGACTCCGCCTGTACAAAAGCCGGTGGTGTAGAGAAAGCATCGGCTTACAGGGGTCTGATCCGCAGTCACTTCCTTCCTCTACCATCTCGAGATACGTCGGCGCAAGTGCTTTGTGAATCCGGGCCTATGGCTTTTTTAGGTGTTTACAGGAAAATGCTCTTATAGGCAGAAAAAAATCCCCATCAAATTTGCGTTTTTGAGAGGAGCTTTCAGGCAGAAATAACACCCAAGTACCCAAAAACGAATAAGAAAATTTAGCTTATGTTCAAAAAAGCTCAGAGAATCTCGAAGAAACTCAAAAAGAATGTGCAAAAAAGCACAAGCTTCTTCAAACTGAAATAAAAGCTGCTAGTTTTTTTTTTTTTTTTTTTTTACCCCTCTTCCAATCAACATTGATTATTTATAATAATCACGCTGCTAGCATTAGTAGATAGATAGGAACAAAATATATTTTTAAATTTCTTCAGTTACTTTCTGGTTTCTTGCCTAGGCAAGTTATGTCATACATCTCTGGAGTCTTCAGGAGGGGAGGAGGGTTTTCTCAGCTAAGCAAGGGTAGATGGATTCCAGGTTGTAAATGCTACATAAATCATTTGCCCTTACTCAAGATGGCAAAAGGCCAGAAACGCTAGGGGTGATTTCTCAACAAAATGAAGCAGGAAGACATGGATGAGTTAGCTTGCTTTGGATATTAAAAATGAATTAAATAGTGTTTTCGGTTTGTGGTGCTCAGATGCAGTAAAGATCCCCTTTAATCTTGACTGTGTGAGTACAACATAAATTCATCCAAATCTAGAATAAAGATCTAATTGGACATCAGCATCTGATACACATCATTTTTGGTTTGTCTAGATGCCTTTCAGTAGCTGGCTGGGTTTTGTGAAAGTCAGAAATTATACAATCTGCCCATATATTGGAAATTTACTGTATGTACTGTACTGTCTTTCCACACTGGGTCTGGTTATCTAAAACTAAATGCTCAAGCAGGGCTGTCTTTAACCACTTAAGGACCAGACCAATGTGCTGCTAAATGACCCAAGGGGTTTTTACAATTCGGCACTGCGTTGCTTTAACAGACAATTGCGCGGTCGTGCGACGTGGCTCCCAAACAAAATTGGCGTCCTTTTTTCCCCACAAATAGAGCTTTCTTTTGGTGGTATTTGATCACCTCTGCGGTTTTTATTTTTTTGCGCTATAAACAAAAATAGAGCGACAATTTTGAAAAAAATGCAATATTTTTTACTTTTTGCTATAATAAATATCCCCCAAAAACATATATAACATTTTTTTTTCCTCAGTTAAGGCCGATACGTATTCTTCTACCTATTTTTGGAAAAAAAAAAATCGCAATAATCGTTTATCGATTGGTTTGTGCAAAATTTATAGCGTTTACAAAATAGGGGATAGTTTTTTTTTTTTTTTACTACTAATGGCAGCGATCAGTGATTTTTTTCGTGACTGCGACACTATGGCGGACACTTCGGACAATTTTGACACATTTTTGGGACCATTGTCATTTTCATAGCAAAAAATGCATTTAAATTGCATTGTTTATTGTGAAAATTACAGTTGCAGTTTGGGAGTTAACCACAGGGGGCGCTGTAGGAGTTAGGGTTCACCTAGTGTGTGTTTACAACTGTAGGGGGGTGTGGCTGTAGGTCTGACGTCATTGATTGAGTCTCCCTATAAAAGGGATCACTCGATCGATGCAGCCGCCACAGTGAAGCACGGGGAAGCCGTGTTTACATACGGCTCTCCCCGTTCTTCAGCTCCAGGGAGCGATCGCGATGGGGCAGCTATAAACGAATAGCCGTGCCGTCGCCCCGGATCGCTCCCCGCGGGAATCCGACCGCAGCATGTAGCGGGGGGGGCCCGATCGGACCCCCGACCCACGTCTAGGCAGGGACGTACAGGTACGCCAATGTGCCTGTACGTGCCATTCTGCCGACGTACATATACATGCGGCGGTCTGGAAGTGGTTAAGACAGGGCAAAAGGGGAAGCTGCCCTGGGAACTGTCATTGTTGTGGTGCCCAAAGCAGCTGCCTCATACTTGCCAACTATCCCGGTTTAAATTCCCTTGTCCCTTGAAGTTTTAGTCCTTTGCTGTGTCCTGTTATCTCAGTGTGAAGTGCTGCTACTAATGCTGCCCAGCTCTGCCCTATTGTTGTATACAGATGACTCACCTGCAGTCCTTTTGTTTACATGTAAATAACCATCATTCATATGTAAATAACAGGAGCATTCATATGTAAATAGCTGAGGGCGGCGGCATTCATATGTAAATAGCTGAGGCTGGCGGTATTCATATGTAAATAAAGTCAGCATTCATATGTATATCATGCCCCTCTGCAGTGAAGAGATCAGGGGTCAAGTCCTGGGGAAAAAAGTGTGGGAACTCCCACCCAAGATCCACTCCCCCCACCAAAAAAAAAAATGATACGCTCATATGCATAATTACTAAACCGCATGTTTTTTTAAGCAAGTTCTTTCTAAATCCCGCGATAACTCACGGCAGACCTCTGCAATATCTCCTGGGAACAATGACATAAGCTCCCAGGAGACATTGCGGCATCGAGGAAGTGACGGAATACCCGCACACTACCCGATGAATCCATATACAGGAAGCGGCCAGTAACATAAAGGATTACTAAGGTTCGCCTGCCCCTGACAGTGCCTCGAGCTGGGCATCGTCGCTTAGTGAAGGATTGGCTCGGGCGGCTCTGCTGCTCTCAGCTGCTCTAGTCCTGCAAAAGGGAACTGCGTTCCTGCTGTGAAAAAAGTGCAGGAACTCCATTCCCACGCGTTCCCGCAGGGCTAGAGCCCTGGAAGAGATGATGTGATGTAACCCTTAGCAACCAATCAGTGAGCAGTATTACTGTACAGTAATCTCTAGCAACCAATCAACAAGAAGAAATCAAATCATGTGCTATAACCTCTAGCAACTATTCAGTGAACTGTAATGTATGCTGTAACCTCTAGCAACCAGTCAGTAAGTGGTAATGATATGCTGTAACCTCTGGCAACCAATCGCAATCACTGCCTGATCTGATACAGTAAACTGATTTTAAGTCTAGCTGATATTTATTGTATGTCTCAGAGCAGGTCAAAATAATTTTGTCCAGGGTCAAATCAACATTTACCACTTGGTATCCCTGCTATAGTGAAAAGACGGCCATAAGGTGGCTCTCAATTGCCGGGAGGACGTCTATAGACGTCCTCAGCTCCTCCGGCCACTGGGGGGGCGCGCAATGTCCGCCAGGCTACCGCGATCGTCAGTTACACAGACAAGGACGTGGATCTGTGTGATGAAACACAGAGATCCACGTCCTGTCAGGGAGAGGAGACCGATGCAGTGTCCCTTGTACATAGGGACACAGATCGGTCACCTCCCCCAGTCAGTCCCCTCCCCCCACAGTTAGAAACACTATGCAGGGCACACATTTAACCCCTTCCTCGCCCCCTAGTGTTAACCCCTTCCCTGCCAGTCACATTTACACAGTAATCAGTGCATATTTATAGCACTCTTCGCTGTATAAATGTGAATGGTCCCAAAAATGTGTCAAAAGTGTCCGATGTGTCCGCCATAATGTCGCAGTCCCAATTAAAAATCGCAGATCGCCGCCATTACTAGTAAAAAAAATAAACAAATTTAAAAAAATCATAATTCTGTCCCCTATTTTGTAGGCGCTATAACTTTTGCGCAAACCAGTCGCTTATTGCGATTTTTTTTTTAACCAAAAATATGTAGAAGAATACGTATCGGCCTAAACTGAGAAAAAAATAGTTTTTTAAAAAAAAAATTGGGATATGTATTATAGCAAAAAGTAAAAAATATTGTGGGCCAGATCCACATAGCGAGTACGCCGGCGTATCTACTGATACTCCGGCGTACTTTGAAATTACCCGCGTTGTATCTTTAGTTTGAATCCTCAAACCAAGATACGACGGCTTCTGGGTTTGATCCAACAGGCGTACGGCTTCGTACGCCTTCGGATCGTAGGTGCAATACTTCGGCGCCCGCTGGGTGGAGTTTGCGTTGTTTTCCGCATCAGGTATGCAAATTATCTTTTTCCGACGATCCACGAACGTACGCGCGGCCGTCGCATTCTCTTACGTCGTCTCTAGTCTGCTTTTTCCGGCGTATAGTTAAAGCTGCTATTTTGCGGCGTATAGATAGACTTGCCATGTTAAAGTATGGCCGTTGTTCCCGCGTCGAAATTAGAATTTTTTTTTTTTGCGTAAGTCGTCCGTGAATAGGGTAAGTCACGTCTAAGTTAAAAAAATGACGTTGTTGCGACGTCATTTTGCGCAAAACACGGTAGGAAATTTCGAAACGGAGCATGCGCAGTTCAATCGGCGCGGGGACGCGCTTCATTTAAATGAAGCACGCCCCCTACCCGCCGATTTGAATTCCGCCGCCAGAAATACACTACGCCGCCGTAACTTACGGCGCAAAATCTTCCTGGATTTGACTTAAAGCCAGGTAAGATACGGCGGCGTAGCGCATCTCTGATACGCTGTGCCTATCCAATTATATGTGGATCTGGCCCTTATTTTTTTTTTAATTGACGCTCTTTTTTTGTTAATAGCGCAAAAAATAAAAACCGCAGAGGTGATCAAATACCATCAAAAGAAAGCTCTATTTGTGGGGAAAAAAGGACGTCAATTTTGTTTGGGAGCCACGTCGCACGACCGCGCAATTGTCAGTTAAAGCAACGCAGTGCCGGAAGCTAAAATTTCGCCTGGGCAGGAAGGGGGTATATGTGCCCAGTAAGCAAGTGGTTAAAGACGGCCCTGTGCTCAAGAGCAGTATAAATCTCTAATAGGGACAAAGAAAGGAATCTTTATTTAGAAGAGTGGGGATAGGTTAAAAAGTCAGTGAGGCTTTGAGTGCAGCAGACACCCAAACTCTTTAGTTAATCCCAAATACAGGGACATTCAGGCAGGTGTTCCGTCAGAATCGGCGACACGTCAGATTAGGTAACACAAGCGACGTTCCGACCCAAAAACACTGACTTACGCACACGTCCCACTGTAATTTCAGCAATAAAGTGAGTGTATATAAATAAACTATATTTACGATCACTTTATTGCTAAAATGACTCTGAAATTTAAGACGTAGCTGGGTGTAGTAAGATGTCCGCCGCCTTCTGACTGTGGGGGGTTCTATCAGATTAGCAAACGGTATGTCACTTGGTCAGGTCTATATCCAGGACCGAGATGTCCTGGATATACAAAATTAAATGTTATACGCCTTACGGTTTAAGTATCGAGGTAGACTTAAATTGCTTTCTGGATAATTCATAATTTTTTGTGTCATTTTTTGTGTAATTTGTCATAGAGGGCTATTCTTGCTATACGAGTTGCTATTTCTACCTACTTGAATATGCATTTGCCCTTCAATGTCGACATAATACAATACCCTCTTTTCTTAAAAGAAAAAGTTTAGAGAGTCCGTGCTGATGGGGCACTTTAGATCATGGATTATTCCATTGACTAATGTGATATATTCTATTTTTACTGTTTACATTCAGTGTAAATATAGATGTTTAGTTTTATATGTGTTATTGCTGTATAGTCTGTCCTTTTAACCTAGCTAGGACTGCTTACTGTATTTATTATATATGTCATTTTATATACATGGGGGTGTAGACAACCTGGGGCGGACTCCGGTGATCACATTTTCCATATGTTTTTGTTTGTTTTTAAATTTTGGATGACCGGTTAAGACAGGGATCAATGCGCTGGTAGCATTGTATTTTGGCTATATTTTTATGAGGATTATACTTTTTTATATTTGCCCTACTTCCCTTGATCTTCCGGCTTTCAAGACTGCACGTTTTAGTAGAGGTCTTAAAAAACTTTATTTTTGCGTCAGGGGAAAACGTATATACTTTTTCCCTTACTGTGGCAGCGGTTTGCATTAGCAGGCGTTGCAGGTTTCCAGGAGTCAAAATGGAGGATGAGCGATCGTGATTGGATCTGCCCCCGGGTTGGCTCCGCCCCTTTGTTTGTTTTATGTGCGGTGAGTTGGGGCGTCTCCTTACCCCGTGAACACGTCCCTATCGTGACGAAACGTCGGGAGGAGACGCCCTGACGTTACCGCGTTTACTAGTGTAAGGATCCGGATACTCCGGACGTACGCCAACACACAGTCCGGCCGGCTGTGTTTTTTTGCTCTGCTGTTTCTACTTTTATGCCCGCTTGATGCCTATGTTATATCTTCGGAATGTAAGTAAGCATTCGGCTGTTCTATGTTTTAAATAAATCAGCGCAGTATTACGCTATATTCCCTTCTTGGTGTTTCTTTACATATCTGTGGAGCTTGGATTTAAATGGTGATCACTAATGAATGGAGAGTTCCCCTATTGGGATATCGCTAGTTGAAGATAACCATTTGGGCTGCTGCTGGATCTGATTTTTATGCTGTATATTTACTGAATTCTGGTAAGAGTCAGTATTATCTGTGGTGGAGGTCTCCTGTTTGTTCTGAACACAGCGTGGTTGCCATCACTGTTACCTGAGATTCCTTTCATCACTACACCTGTGGACTGCTTTAAAACCTCTTGGCTTGCCTAGATTGTCAATTTGTGTATATCAACTGCAGAGACATTCATAATATCCATTAGTCATTTACAATCTATACTCACACTACTGGTGGTTTTTACCACCATATTTTGAACTGTTTCTAACTTATTGTTTGTTAGTCACTGGTGGTTCATTATATCACTTTAAATTAGCGAGACTTCCTTTTTCTATTAGGTATGTCACTTCCGTGACATAATCTGACAGGTTCGCTGGTGTGTAATGTCGGAAAAGTGGTGGAAATAGCGTTGTGGCATGCATTTTTGTTCGGAACGTCACTTCCATTACCTAATCTGGCAGGTCGCCAATTCTGAAGGCACACAGGAAAAGCTTTAACACTAGCAGGTAGTATTGAAGCATTCTGCTTGACCCTACACATTTCTTTGGCCAATCTCTAGCCAATAGGAATCCTCAAATTACAGTAAAGGGCAGGTAAGTGGTAGAAGTTCTGCTCTCCAGTAACCAGCTGTGACCAGGGCTGTCTTAATGAGAGGGCACACCTGAGCACTGCCCAGGGACCCCAGCTGCATGGGGGGCCCTGCACTTTCCCCAGAGCAGCTGGTCCTTGAGCCCACGCTGCCCAAAAATTGGGGGGCCCCATGATGGCACTGAGAGTGATAGATGCAAAGGGGAGGAAGTCTGCCTCCTACCTACTTAAAGCGGGAGTTCACCCCAAAAAAATGTTTTAACATTAGATTGAGGCTAATTTTACTAAGCAGAATCGGGTGTTTTTTTTTAAAATCAATGCAGTACTTACCGTTTTAGAGATCGATGTTCTCCGTGGCTTCCGGGTATGATCTTCGGGACTGGGCATTCCTATTTGATTGACAGCCTTCCGACGGTCGCATACAGCGCGTCACAAGTTGCCGAACGTCGGTGCGGCTCTATACGGCGCCTGCGCACCGACGTTCGGCTACTTTCGGGAACTCGTGACGCGATGTATGCGACCGTCGGAAGGCTGTCAATCAAATAGGAACATAGTTGGAAACAACTGCGCTAAGATGAGCGGTCGGGATTAATAAGCAGCAATTAGGTTGTGTATAAACAAAATTAACAAATGGAAAAAGAAAATAATTGCGCTAAACCCAAATACACACTTGTATTAAGCAAGTGTATGTGGAGATCATTATATCTAAATAAATGATCCAATAGAATCGGGAAGTCAGGGTTTTCTACCCTGCTGCTATTGATATATGTGATCAACAACATAAACAGTGATAAACCATAACTTCAAATGATTAAGTAAACAATAAAAATATTAGTGTTTAAAAAGTCCATAAAGTCCAAGACTAATTTTGAATTAGATGATAAGTCCATATAATGAAATAAGAACACCCGTGAAGAATCCAGACATGCTTGCAATTAATACACCAGACGTGAATCCTCCACCGATCATGCAGCTGCTTACCAGATATCTTGGTCCTGCCGGACCACTATCCACATATCTCTCACCAGAGATTTTGTAAGGCAGTAGTAACTCCTTCAATGCACTAAACCACTCCGTGCTCAATGAGGCTCAGCGAGGGATATAGAAGACAACAAACAGAGCTCCACATAGCATAAATCCGGATAATTTATTTTTAAAAGAACATAAGCATATGTACATACAACTCACATTTAGGTTGAATAAACCAGCATTTGGCCTGTAACGCCGGCCGGACGTGTCCAGGAACAAAAAGAGGCCACTCGTTTTTGGAGGAATGAAGGGGATGGCGTCCACACGTCACTCAATCCACCCGACGCGTTTCGTGATAAGATCACTTCGTCTCAGGAAAATAGGAACGCCCAGTCCCGCAGCCCATACCCGGAAGACGCGGAGAATATCGATCTCTAAAACGGTAAGTACTGCATTGATTTAAAAAAAAAAACACCCGATTCTGCTTAGTAAAATTAGCCTAAATCTAATGTTGAAAATTGATTTTTTGGGTGAACCTCCACTTTAATGTCTGTTTACCTGCACTGTCATCATCGTAGGGGCCCCAGAGCATTACTTTGCCCAGGGGCCCATGATGCTATTAAAGGGGAGTTCCAGCCTTTTTTTAAGTTTATTAAAAGTCAGCAGCTACAAAAAGTGTAGCTGCTGGCTTTTAATAAACAGACACTTTCCTGCTCCACGGCTCCAGCGACGTGCCGGCCGGGGCTCCGCTTCTCGCCCCCCCTCGCCGGCCGGCATCTTCATTTCTAGTGTGGGCACCCGGCAGTGACAGCTTTCGGCTTCACGGCCGGGCACCCACTGCGCATGCGCGAGCGGCACTGCGCATGCGCGAGCGGTGCTGTCCGATTGGACAGGCGCTCACCTACAGGGGGGGGCTGCAAGAAGGCGATTAAGCTAATCGCCTTTCCAGCCCCTCGGTGGAAGGAGGAAGTGGGACAGGAAGTCCCCTTCTCCTGAAGCCCCCACTCCCCCCCCCCCCAAAAAAATGACATGCCAAATGTGGCATGTAAGGGGGCGAGGAGTGGGTTAAGCGGAAGTTCCATTTTTAGGTGGAACTACGCTTTAAGGCTGCCCTGGCTGTGACAGTACGGTTTTGGAAGCTGCTGCTTATTTTCACCTTTAGATGCCTGCACTTTTTAGCAACAGCCATTTTTGTTTTATGTTCTCAAGACCAAAGTCTTGAGTGACTGCTAGGGCTGCTGACATCCCATCCAATATGGAAACACCCAGAAGCATCTCAGGTCTTTTGATGTCTAGACAAGGGAGGCTTTTACAAGTAAATAATATGGCTAAAATAAGTTAAATGCACCTATTATCTTATGGTAAGCGTTTTGTTAAAATGATTGGTCTGGTGACAGGGTCTCTTCAAGGTTGATGTCTCCAGCGTTCTTCCCTGAAACATAAAATGTACTGAGAAGAGGCCACAACTGGTACTTGTTAACGAGGAGTAGTATTTCTTGTTTCGACCTCAATGCTTTACTGGCATAATGTTAAAACGGTTGAACACAAATCCCAGATTTGATCTACAGTATAGAACATTGTTTGCTCTGCTTGTGTTACTGATTGATGAGTCTAATATAGCCCAGAGTTCAGGGGGAACCCCATCTTGCTGGATTACTTGTGATTGCAGACTCTTGGACCCTCAGAGATATGTGCCAATGTAGGGGAGCTTTGCTGACTCATCGTGGCAGCTGGATTGCTACTTTGATTCGCCCCCTCTGCACAAGGCATCTTTCCTGCTTGGTTTAATAAATCTGCATCCAATTACCACCTATTAGCTGTACCCTTCACTGTCACAAAAATCTTCTGGCAGCAACTTCAAAGGTTACTTAACTGTGGCAAAGCTGAATTCGGTGACCCAGTATGTTTTACCTAATTCTCCACATCTGATGCCTTGCCCTCCAGCCCATGTTAACCCACGTTACGTCAGAGTGGCTTTAGGGAGTAATACCAAGCAAGTAAAATCAGTCAGTTAACTACTCATTCTCACTAGGAAACACTGTGGCTGTGCTCAAGACAGAAAAATCTCATTCATTTATTTCAACATTAGTTGAATGAATGAATGAATGAAAACTTATATAGCGCGGCACATGCGAACTTAATCGCCTCTGGGCGCTTGTTGTTCCTGTCTCCTTTGGTATCAAAAGAGATGCGTTTTGATCTTTCTCCTGAATGCTAAGTGGTTCTCCTCCAACCGAATGCTGGTTGGTAAAGCGTTCCATAGTCTGGGACCCTGGACCGCGAATCTCCTTTCTCCTTTGGATTTGTAGTTGACTTTCGGTATCTGAAGAAGATTTTGATCGGTAGATCGCAGAACGCGATCGGGGTTATGGGCTTTTATTTTTTCGCATAGATAATGGGGAGCATTCCCATGGATACATCTATGGGTTAGACAGAGTGCTTTGAAAGCAATTCTGTCTTTTACTGGCAACCAATGAAGTGATCTCAGTGAAGGTGAGATTGATTCCCAGGGTTTTTTCATTATATGTTGATACAAGGATATTGCCTCAATTGATTAATTAACCAAATAGGGGTGGGTACCATCTTCCTCAATTTAGACAATGGAAGAAGGAAAGGGGTTACTCCAAAATACTACCACATGAAACCTAATAATGTTGTGGACTATCTCGGTACCCAGGGATTAGCTCACCAATGGAACCAATGGAATCAAACGGCGGAAAAAGAGGCACCCTAAACGGTCCCATTTAGGGTTCCTCTTATTCCACCACTTGATTCCATTGGTGAGTTATGCCGGATCCAAATACTCCAAAAATAATGTTTGTATTCTTATACCCCTGTGTTCAAATACTCTCGATTTTGTAACTATGAGATTGTATTTTTTTCTAGATATGTATGGTCGATTCCTCCTGAAGAAGCGCCATTTGTCCCGAAACATGTTCACGTTGGAACCTACATTAGTGTTTTCCCCACATATCAGTGGGGTCTCTATGTTTATCAAATGCTAATCAAATGGAATTGTATACAACAATCCTATGTATTTGTGTTTTGTTGTATCCAAAGTTTTTATTGAAATTTGTCTGAATAAATCGTATATTTTTATAAATAACTTGTCCCAATCCCTGGGTATAGTCCACAACATTATTAGGTGTCGTGGAGTAGCATTTTGGAGTAACCCCAGAAAAATCCTTTCCCTTCTTCCATTAGTTATAGGTAATCCAATGCATCCAGGTCCTAGCAAGCTTCTCATACAGTATGTGGGTTGGGTGGGATTTCCTTCTGAAGCCAATGCCATGAAATTGCTCTCATTTCCTAATTTGAGTCTTCAATCATATCAACCATTTGAAAGCATGCCTTGGTGGATTGGATACATTTTTAGTACTGACAATTAGGTAGATGGGTCTTTCTGTATGCGAGCAACAGCAAGGAGCACACAGTGAGTGTTTTTGGGAATAGGTCTCTTACAATACCAAGAGGGTTCCTAAATCATTAGATTATAGGCAATGCAGTTGTCATGGTCAGGGGGTCAGGCTCAGAGGTCAGTAGCTATAGCAGTAGAGAGGCTCCCACCAACAAGCTGGATAAGTGCAGCAGCAAGTCACCCTGGCAGATGACACAGGCTCACCCGAGGTGTTCACTAGAGCTCCAGGTGACGGAGATGGGTTTTGCTGCATTTTAGTACCATGTCACAGTCGTTAAGATCGCTCCCACCAGAAGATGAAAAAGCCAGGGTCCAGTAGCAGATCCAACAGGTGGAGATTTGAACAGCAGCAGGAATGACAAAAGCAAGATATTGGCTGGAGAGAGCACAATAATCTGGCAAACAGGAATTGCAAAGACAAGTCTAAAATAGGAAGTTTATGAGAGGAGCAAAATGTTCAAGGTTCATAAGAAACAAGGTTTAAGGCAAGATCGTTCAAGGAATTGTCCAGGGAGCTGTCCAGTTTCCCAGGTAGTTTAGCAAGCGACATCGCCAGACACAGCAGAGATTGCAGGTTCAGACCCAGAGCAGTGGACTAAGGTAATATTATTATTCTAATCCTTACACTACTGGACCTCAGATACTGCTTCCTCTCCAGCAAGGTGAGTAGTGCGGTTGTAACATTACCAAATCTCACTTGAAATTTCCTCAGACTAGTGGTAAGAGGCAGCAATTCCTTAGATATGACAATGCAGATATACAGTACATACACTTATGAAGAAGTAAGCATAGCCTAGGCATTCTCACATACCTGGAAGTGCAGTGCTATCATTCAGGCCAAAAGGTACATTTTTTTGGTCACTGCTTTGGCACATTTAACATCTACCGGAAAAAGGGGTTAACGCTAGGGGGCGATCAAGGGGTTAACTGTGTTCCCTTGGTGGTGTTTCTAACTGTATGGGGTATGGGCTGCCTGGGAGAAGAGAGAGATCGCTGTTTCTGATCACTAGGAACAGAATATTTCTCTCTCCTCTCCTGTCAGATCGGGGGTCACACAGACACACAGTACACACACAAAGTATACACATACATATACACACAGTACACACACACATACATATAACTATACACACATACATATTATTTCAGGGACAGATATAAAAAAAACACAGATTTTAACATACTGTCCCTGGTTTTGCTGAGGCTGGCAACCCTGATGGGGCCCCCTAGTGGCATGGGGCCCTCGGGCAGTGCCCGGGTGCCCAAATGGTCAGTCCGCCCCTGGATCCTTGTGACTTTTGTTGATGTTGTTAAACCCTGGTGCACTAAAACTTCTAAAACGTGAGGCTTACCTGGCCTGGGAAATTGCTGTTGGTGTTCCAGTGCTATCCACTTTATGTCCTGCTGTTGGAGGGACTAGGGGGAAAAAGAACCTGGGACACAAATCAGCGGCCCTTGTGCTACAGCTGTGAAATTGTAAAATCAGGAATTTGCAGCAACAAAAGTTACCCTTTAAGCAATTTTGTGGCTTACAGCCCAGGTCTTGGATAGTCTCACTCTCCATACAAGCCATATGCACATTTTCAGCTTAATTCCAAAGGCCAAACACAAAATACAGTTATCTGCTTATGTCATTAGCAAAATACGATATCTCCCCCAATCCCTCAAGGATAGTTATGCAACCAAACATCTCAAAGAAACATCAAAGGAAAGTATAACTACTGTATTAAAATTCAAACCCTTTAGAGACCCTTAAACTTCGAAACGTAATATGATTTAGCTGGGGCTCCATCCTACAGAGTCGTTCTCCGTTTATGCAACATGAAGAAACTCTAGATGGCTTTAGACAGTGTATTATTCTTCAATTTTACTTTCCAAGGACATAAAGAAAAGCCCTTCTACCCAAGAGTGCATTCAATCATTTCCCAATCTCTGCAGGACCTGTGACTTTTCACAGAAATATACATTTTGTTCCTAAACATTGTCTTTATGATAGTTGGTGATTTAGGTTCATTTTTAGAATGCGTGGCGGAGAACAGGGCAAGCACTACATTGCTAGCTAGATGGTGAGTGATTTATTTAGGTTTCTTGGACTAAAGCTTAAAGGCCTTGGAAGACTTATAATTAGAAATAACGACGAGGAAATAAATAACTTCGCTATTCAGGAATATTCTTGGAAATTCTGACATCGCCATTGTTTTTCTTAGCCATCTGTCTTAAAGGGGTTTTCCTCGAGTCTGCTTTTTCGAAATCAAGATATCACCATCAATAAATGGTAAAAGGCAAGACCTTTCTGTGGTAGTTTGCAAGGCAAATACGAGCCCTTAGGGCCAGATTCACGTAGTAGTGCGGTGGCGTAACGTATCGTAAATACGTTACACCGCCGCAAGTTTTCATCGCAAGTGCCTGATTCACAAAGCACTTGCAATGAAAACCTACGCCGGCGTAAGCCCGCGTAATTTAAAGGGGCGTGTGCCATTTAAATTAGGCGCGCTCCCGCGCCGGACCTACTGCGCATGCTCCGTTTCGAAATTCCCGCCGTGCTTTGCGCGAAGTGACGTCATTTTTTCGAACGGCAACGTGCGTAGCGTACTTCCGTATTCCCGGACGTCTTACACAAGAAAATAAAAATTTGAATTTCGACGCGGGAATGACGGCCATATCTTAACATGGGCTGTGTAAAGTTAGGGCAGCTAAAACGACGACTAACTTTGCGACGGGAAACTAGACTAGCAGCGACGTAGCGAACGCGAAAAACCGTCGTGGATCGGCGTAAGTACTAATTTGCATACCCGACGCTGGTTTACGACGCGAACTCCCCCCAGCGGCGGCCGCGGTATTGCATTCTAAGATCCGACAGTGTAAAACAATTACACCTGTCGGATCTTCGAGCAAACTATGCGTAACTGATTCTATGAATCAGTCGCATGGTTAGGAAGCCCCTAAAACAGAGATACGACGGCGTATAAGGAGATATGCCGTCGTATCTCTTTTGTGAATCTGGCCCTTAGGGTTTAAATTACTGTTGGAGTTAGGGGTCATTTTATGCTTGGATGGTAAGTGATATGTTTAAGTTAAAAGTATAGGTTTATGTATATCGAAAACCAAAACTTTTTTCATTATTTTGGATAAGATAGGGTATAGTAAAAACCTCATTAGGATTTTTTGCCATCTTTTTCCCATTGGGGAGTGTAGTATCAATCATGCAATAAGGGAGACTTCCTTTCTTTGCTTGTCCTATAGACACAACAAAAAGTTAAAAACTATGGCTGGGATTCAGGTACATGGGCGCATCTTTGTGCCGGCGTAGCGCATCTCATATGCGCTACGCCGACGTAACATTGAGAGGCAAGCTGAGTATTCACAAAGCACTTGCTCCCATATTTAAGCCAGCGTAACGTAAATAGGCCGGCGTAAGTCCGCCTAATTCAAAGTAGGCAGGTAGTGGGCGTGTTGTATTAAAATGAATCGTGACCCCATGTAAATGAATGGCCGTACGAACGTCGCATATACTCCCTAAGATACGCCGGCTCAATGCCTACGACGTGAACGTAACCTACACCCAGCCCAATTCACGTACGACTTACGTGAACAACGTAAAATACGACGGCTGTTCCGACGTTTACGACGTCTATACCTTAACCACTTAAGCCCCGGACCAATACGCTGTCTAAAGACAAGGTGTTTTTACAATTTGTCACTGCGCTGCTTTAACTGGTAATTGCGCGGTCATGCAATGTTGTACCGAAACGAAATTTGCGTCTTTTTCTTCCCACAAATATAGCTTTCTTTTGATGGTATTTGATTGCCTCAGCGATTTTTATTTTTTGCGATATAAACGGAAAAAGACCGAAAATTTTGAAAAAAAAAATGATTTTTCTTATAACAAAAAGTAAAAAATATCGAATAAACGAAATTTTACTCAAACATTTAGGCCAAAATGTATTCAGCCACATGTCTTTAGTAAAAAAAATCGCATTAAGCGTATATTTATTGGTTTTCGCAAAAATTATAGCGTCTACAAACTAGGGTACATTTTCTGGAATTTACACAGCTTTTATTTTATGACTGCCTATCTCATTTCTTGAGGTGCTAAAATGGCAGGGCAGTACAAAACCCCCCCAAATGACCCCATTTTGGAAAGTAGACACCCCAAGGAAACTGCTGAGAGGCATGTTGAGTCCATTGAATATTTTTTTTTTTTTGTCCCAAGTGATTGAATAATGACAAAAAAAAAAAAAAAAAATACAAAAAGTTGTCACTAAATGATATATTGCTCACACATGCCATAGTTATATGTGGAATTGCACCCCAAAATACATTCTGCTGCTTCTCCTGAGTACGGGGATACCACATGTGTGGGACTTTTTGTGAGCCTAGCCGCATACGGGGCCCCGAAAACAAAGCACCGCCTTCAAGATTTCTAAGGGCACAAATTTTTGATTTCACTCCTCACTACCTATCACTACCTATCACAGTTTTGAAGGCCATAAAATGCCAAGATGGCACACAACCCCCCCAAATGACCCCATTTTGGAAAGAAGATACCCCAAGCTATTTGCTGAGAGGCATGTTGAGTCCATGGAATATTTAATTTTATGGCCCCAAGTGATTGAATAATGACCAAAAAAAAAAATATAGATATTTTTTACAAAACGTTGTCACTAAATGATATATTTCTCACACATGCCATGGGCATATGTGGAATTACACCCCAAAATACATTCTGCTGCTTCTCCTGAGTACGGGGATACCACATGTGTGGGACTTTTTGGGAGCCTAGCCGCGTACGGGGCCCCGAAAACCAAGCACTGCCTTCAAGATTTCTAAGGGCATACATTTTTGATTTCACTACTCTCTACCTATCACAGTTTTGAAGGCCATAAAATGCCAAGATGGCACACAACCCCCCCAAATGACCCCATTTTGGAAAGAAGACACCCCAAGCTATTTGCTGAGAGGCATGTTGAGTCCATGGAATATTTAATTTTTTTGCCCCAATTCACTGAAGGCGGTGATTGGTTTTTGGGGTCCCGTACGCGGCTAGGCTCACAAAAAGTCTCACACATGTGGTATCCCCGTACTCAGGAGAAGCAGAAGAATGTATTTTGGGGTGTAATTCCACATATGCCCATGGCATGTTTGAGAAATATATCATTTAGTGACAACTTTGCGAAAAAAAAAAATATATATTTATATATATTTATTTTTCCCGCAACTTGGGTCAAAATATAAAATATTCCATGGACTTGAGATGCCTCTCAGCAAATAGCTTGGGGTGTCTACTTTCCAAAATGGGGTCATTTGGGGGGGTTTTGAATTGTCCTGGCATTTTATGAACAACATTTAGAAGCTTATGTCACACATCACCCACTCTTCTCACCACTTGAAGAAAAAGCCCTTTCTGACACTGTTTGTTTACATAAAAACATATTTTTTTTTGCAAGAAAGTTAAGTTGAACCCCCAAACATTATATATTTTTTTAAAGCAAAGGCCCTACAGATTAAAATGGTGGGTGTTGCAAATTTTTTTTCCCCACAGTATTTGCGCAGCGTTTTTTCAAACGCATTTTTTTGGGAAAAAATACACTTTTTTTTATTTTAAAGCACTAAAACACACTATATTGCACAAATTATTGATGAAATAAAAATGATGATCTTAGGCCGAGTACATGGATACCAAACACGACATACTTTAAAATTGCGCACAAACGCGCAGTGGCGACAATCTACATACATTTTTAAAAGCCTTTACATGTTACCACATTAAATTTACAGAGTAGGTCTACTGCTAAAATGACTGCCCTCGATCTGCCCTTCGCGGTGATACCTCACATGCATGGTGCAATTGCTGTTTACATATGACTCCAGACCGACGCTTGCGTTCGCCTTTGCGCAAGAGCAGGGGGGACAGGGATGCTTTTTTTTTTTTTTTTTTTTTTTTTTATATATTTATTTCGCTTTTTTTATTTTATTTGTTAACTGTTCCTTCCATTTTTTTTTTTTTTTTACCATTTTTATTGTTATCTCAGGGAATGTAAATATCCCTTATGATAGCAATAGTTAGTGACAGGTACTCTTTTTTTTTAAAAATGGGGTCTATTAGACCCTAGATCTTTCCTCTGCCCTCAAAGCATCTGACCACACCAAGATCGGTGTGATAAAATGCTTTCCCATATTCCCAATGGCGCTGTTTATATCCGGGAGGGGACATTCCCTCCCACTGAATGTAAAAGCAGTCTAGAGGCTAATTAGCCGCTAGGACTGCTTTTACATGAAAGCCGACCGCTGGCTGAAAAGAATGATACCAAGATGATGCCTAAACCCGCAGGCATCATTCTGGTATAACCATTCAAAGTCCAGCAACATACCAGTACGTTGATGGTTCTTGTTGGACATGTATTGTAATCTTTTTTTTCATGCAGCCTGTTGGCTGAACGAAAAAAAGATTGATCGGTGGGTATGCCCACCATTAGAATACCTCCCTTCATCCACCCACTTCTAATGATGGGCATACATGCACCATTTATATATGCCGAAGCATGGGGGCATCCTCCCGCAAAAAAGTTATGCCGCGTACACGGTCGGACTTTTCTATGCCGCGTACACACGGTCTGACTTTTCTATGCCGTGTACACATGGTCAGACTTTTCCACGGGAAAGCCTCCCTAGGAATGTCAACCGTATGTACGCGGCATTAGGAGCAAAATCGCTCCTCCGCCCCTAATGCCCCCCTGCTTCGGCATATATGCTCTTTTTTGAACTGTGGTGGTGAAATCAGCTCCTACAGCATTGGAGTCGCGGCTTTATATATCGTGGGAGCAAACGCTGTTGCTGTCGCCGGGCGATCAGGGGGTTAAACCTTTATTGGGTTATATACGGCGGGTGCCCTGATGCTATAAACAGCAAACTAACTAACCAGCGTCAACCGTAACACTTATACGGTGATCACTGGTAAAAGGGTTAACTAGGGGGCAATCAGGGGTTAAAAACTTTATTCATGGGGGTACCTAACGCTATAGAACCTGGCGGCGAACCTCAAAAAAAACTAACTGCCTAGCGGCAACAGTGACACTAATACAGCGATCAGAAAATCGATCGCTTAGTGACACTGGCAATAGGGGGTGAAAGGGTTAACTAGGGGGCAATCAGGGGTTAAAAACTTTATTTATGGGGGTACCTAACGCTATAGAACCTGGCGGCGAACCTCAAAAAAAACGAACTGCCTAGCGGCAACAGTGACACTAATACAGCGATCAGAAAATCGATCGCTTAGTGACACTGGCAATAGGGGGTGAAAGGGTTAACTAGGGGGCAATCAGGGGTTAAAAACTTTATTTATGGGGGTACCTAACGCTATAGAACCTGGCGGCGAACCTCAAAAAAAACTAACTGCCTAGCGGCAACAGTGACACTAATACAGCGATCAGAAAATCGATCGCTTAGTGACACTGGCAATAGGGGGTGAAAGGGTTAACTAGGGGGCAATCAGGGGTTAAAAACTTTATTTATGGGGGTACCTAACGCTATAGAACCTGGCGGCGAACCTCAAAAAAAACTAACTGCCTAGCGGCAACAGTGACACTAATACAGCGATCAGAAAATCGATCGCTTAGTGACACTGGCAATAGGGGGTGAAAGGGTTAACTAGGGGGCAATCAGGGGTTAAAAACGTTATTTATGGGGGTACCTAACGCTATAGAACCTGGCGGCGAACCTCAAAAAAAACTAGCTGCCTAGCGGCAACAGTGACACTAATACAGCGATCAGAAAATCGATCGCTTAGTGACACTGGCAATAGGGGGTGAAAGGGTTAACTAGGGCGGTGATCAAGGGGTTAAACCTTTATTAGGGGGGGTAGGGGCTACCCTGGACCTAAAGGGGGCTAAAACTAACTGCCCTAACACTTTTTTTTGTAACACTGACACTAAATGCAGTAATCAGAAAAAAAATGACACTGCATTCAGTGACACTGTTACAGGAGACTGGGGGGGGGGCAATCGGCGGTGACTTGGGGGGGTCAAATGTGCCTATGTGTGCTGGTGTTAGAGTAGTGTTGGGGTGCAACTTACTTGTGTGATGTCTTCTCTCCGCAGCGGTGGTCGATATGACCACCACAAGGAGAGATCACACAGTTCCTGCTTCCTGTGTTTACACTAAACACAGGAAGAGGAGGGGGGCGCGCTGGCATTGGCTGAGAGCGATCTGAGAGGGGTGGCTGAAAACGGACAGCCGCCCCCTCATCTCGGATCGCTTCTGCAGCTTACCGACCCGTGGAATGTACCGGGGGGGGGGGTCCCGATCGGACCCCCGACCCACGTCGAGCAGAGGACGTACAGGTACGTGATTGTGCCTGTCCGTGCCATTCTGCCGACGTAAATGTACAGGAGCGGGTCGGCAAGTGGTTAACATGACTTACCCCTGCTTTATGAGGGGTAAACTTACACCGGACGTACGCCTTACGTATACGGAGTAGATTTCTGCGACGGGCGTAAGTACGTTCGTGAATCGGCGTATCTTGCTCATTTACATATTCAACGCGTAAATCAATGGAAGCGCCCCTTGCGGCCAGCATAAATATGCGCCCAAGATACGAACGCGTAGGAGACTTACGTAGGAGACTTTCGTATCAAGCCAAAATTCAGGCGTATCTTGTTTCCTGAATCACGCGCATAGATACGACGGTGCATCCTAGAACTTACGTGGCGTATCAACAGATACATCGGGGTAAGTTCTCTCTGAATCTGGCCCTACCTCTCTAAAAGTTATTAAAATCCCCTCCTAGAAAGCAGTCAACTAAATATGTATCCTCACTGGAAATTTTCCTTTCAATTCTGTTTCCAGTACCAACTCAAAATTTGTTATTTTAGGTCACTTTCCACAGCTCCTATTCTACTGTCCAATGGGATTGTGCCAGTGGCCAATAAGCACACTTTCATTGGACAGAATGGAGCTAGCAGAGCTTAGTTCTGTTCTGATAGTTGCTTAAAGTTCAGTTCCACCCAAAAAGTGGAACTTCTGCTCATCTGACCCCCCCCCCCTCCGGTGCCACAATTGGAACCTTTCGGAGGAGGGGGGACAGGTATCCTTTCCCATTTCTGGGAGCCTCAGCCACGGATATTGACGTCACGGCTGGGGCTCCCTCCTCCTTCCACTATCGCCGGGCCAGTAGGAGAGAGGAGCGAGCCTTGCGCATTTGCAGTAGGGTTCCCAGCGTGAAGCCGAAAGGCTACACTGCCAGGTTCCCTTACCCACAATGGCGGCAGTAGCACCTGACAGTTGATGGAAATATCAGCTGCGTTGCTGACATCGCTGGACTCTGGGACAGGTAAGTGTCCTATTATTAAATGCCAGCAGCTGCAGTATGTGTAGCTGCTGGTTTTTAATATTTTTTGGGGGGGCCGGATCTCCGCTTTAAGCCTAAGATTGCTGCCACATCTAGATACTGTAACAAATTGCTACAAGTCCTTAAAGGCAACACGAGAGAAATGAGGGCACAATGTGGCCTTATTACTGAAACATTTGTAGACCCCTGCGCTAGCCTGTGCAGCCAATCACCAGGTCCGAAAACTGTCACATGGGGGATGGAAGGATGTCACTAGCCGTTTGTAAGCTCTGACATAGACCAAACGCTTACACGGGGATTAGACTTATGCCTCGTACACACGACTGGTTTTCCCGGCAGGAAAACTGCAATGAGAGCTTTTGGCCAGGAATCCCGACCGTGTGTATGCTCCAGCGCAGTTTTCCCGACAGGAAAACTGCGGGGGGAAAAGACAACGGCCGGGATTCAGACACATTGGCGTATCTTTGAGCGGGCGTAGCGCATCTCATATGCGCTACGCCGACATAACATAGAGAGGCAAGTACTGTATTCACAAAGCACTTTCTCCCATATGTACGCCGGCGTAACGTAAATGGGCCGGCGTAAGCCTGCGTAATTCAAAGTAGCAAGGCAGTGGGCGTGTTGTATTCTAATGAAGCGTGACCCCATGTAAATGCATGGCCGATCGAACGGCGCACGCGCGCGCATGCTCAGAATCACATCGCAAATACTCCCTAAGATACGTCGGCTCAATGCTTTAGACATGAACGGAAATTACGCCCAGTCCCATTCACGTACGACTTACGCAAACGATGTAAAATACGACGATGTCCCGACGTTTCCGACGTCCATACCTTAACATGACTTACCCCTGCTTTATGAGGGGTAAACTTACGCCGGACGTAAGCCTTACGTAAACGGCGTAGCCAAATCCGGCGGGCGCAAGTACGTTTGTGAATCGGCGTATCTAGGTCATTTGCATATTCGACACGTAAATCTCCTGAAGCGCCCCTTGCGTCCAGCGTAAATATGCACCCAAAATACGACATTGTAAGAGACTTACGTCGGTCGTATCTTGGCCAAATTCAGGCGTAACTGCCTTTCTAAATAAGCGCATAGATACGATGGCGCTCATTTGGACTTACGACGGCGTATCTGGAGATACGCCATCGTAAGTCCTTTCTGAATCCCGGCCAACATGTTTTCTTTTTCCCGCCGGGATTCCCGGCGGACTTTTTCCCATCGGGAAAACCGGTCGTCTGTATGCTTTTCCGGGGGGAAAAAAACACACATGCTCAGAATCAAGTATGAGACGGGAACGCTCGTTCTGGTAAAACTAGCATTTGGAATGGAGATATCACATTTATCACGCTGTAACGGATTGAAAAGCAAGAAGACTGAAAAACGCAAATCGTCTCTCACCAAACTTTTACTAACACGACCGCGAATCGCGGGACATTCCCGCAAAATCCGGGACAGTTGGGAGGTATTCGAGGAGCAGCAAAAGCAGCCCAAAGGGTGGCGCCGTTTGAATGGAACTTCCCCTCCATAGTCCCGTCGTACGTGGTGTACGTCACCGCGCTTTGGACGGGCAGTATTTGGCCTGAACGTGTGTATGCAAGGCAGGCTTGAGAGGAATCCCGTCGGGGAAAAACGTTGTTTTAGTTCCTGCCGAGAAAACCAGTCGTGTGTACAAGGCATCAAAGTAGAAGGGCAGGTTTTTTTTTTGCCATTGAGGAGATTTACCTTCAATTCCTATCCCAAAGACAAGTATTCTTTTACGAGACCTCCATTTATTTGCTAGATGGGCCAGAATAAAAAAAATAACAATTAATGCTTATACTTGTCCTAACATTAGATCACTTCCAGGTTTGCAAAACAAATAATTCTCTTTTGTGGCAAAATGGGGCCCCAGTGGTGAGACTGTTGACCTGAAACCCAGGAGGGTGTTAGCAAAGGTCTGCCTGGAGCCATGTTCATTGTGATCGCCCACCCCACACATTGACACAACAAAATACGGATGTTTATACCAATATATGATTGTATATACGAATACAAGAAGATGTTTACAGCAGTTATTAGGTGTTGCCTATCTCTCAACAAGCTAATTAGAGATTTTTTTTTATAAAATGCCCCCCAGCGCTAAGTTTGAAACGTACGGCCCAACCGTTGTCTCCAAGGGTGTGCACGTATCTAAGATTCACTAAACAGAATGATTTAACTTCAAACATCAAGATAAATATTTCTCCTTCTCCTTGGGCTAGTTATACTTCAAAAAAAGTGAACTGTTTTTCTGAACTTGTATGCAGGGTCGGAATAAAGTGGCCTCTACCAGCAGCAGAGTGAATAAAAGAACCACCTAGGACAGGGGTCCTCAAACTACGGCTCTCCAGTTGTTGCCGAATCGCAAAAAGGGGCAAGGTCCTTAACCTGCATAATGGTCCAGGTCTTAAAGCGGTTGTAAACCTTAAATTTGCACTTTTACCTACAGGTAAGCCTATAACAAGGCTTACCTGTAGGTAAAAAGAATATCTCCTAAACCTGTACGGTTTAGGAGATATTCCCCTCGCAATGCGGGCGGCGCATGCGCAGGGGGGATCCACGGCGGAAGATCCGGCAGCCGCCGGACCTTGCCGATTTTTAAATCTCCCGCGCGCATGCGCGGGAGTGACGTCATCGCCGCTCCAGCCAATCACAGCGCTGGAGCGGCGCCTCTCCAGCCAATCACAGCGCTGGAGCGGCGATACCCGGAAGACACGCCGGAGCAAGATGACATCTCGCTCGGCGTGAACCAGGTAAGTGTTGTTCACCTCGTTTTTAGGTAAGTATTTCATAATCAGCTATTATGCGGTGCATACTAGCTGATTATGCATTTTGCCTTGCAGGTAAAAAAAAAAAAAAAAAATTATATATGCGGTTTACAACCGCTTTAAGTGGTTAATGCATCCTATGCATTAAGGTGAAAAAACATTCGACAGCACCGCCCCCCCCCACTCCCCCGAGCCCCCGTTTTACTTTACCCCTCGAAAGTCCCGCTCTCGTCTCCGTCATCCTCTTCGGTTCCCAGCCTGGCCGTTGATTGGCTAGGTTGGACGGATTGATAGCAGCGCAGCTATTGGCTGGCGCTGCTGTCAATCACATCCAATGACGTGGCGCGCTGGGGGGGCGGGGCCGAGTGATACAGTCGGCGGCTATGGCCGCCACTGTATCACGGGAGCACACCCGCAAATGCTTTCCACCATGCTCGCTCGCATGAAGGTGGAAAATTCTTGCGGAGGGGGAGCCATGACAGCCGCCGAGGGACCCCAGAAGATGTGGATCGGGGCCACTGTGTGCAAAACGAGCTGCACAGTGGAGGTAAGTATAACATGTTTGTTATTTACTTTAGTGTCGCTTTATGAGCCGGTTCACACTGGGGCGACTCGTCAGGCGACTCAGCCGTCTGAGAAGTCACGTCCCATTCTATTCAATAAAACCGTTCTAATAGGAGCGACGCAAGTCGCTCCGACTTAGAAAAAGGTTCTTGTACGACTTTGGGGGCGACTCGGGGTGACTTGCATTGACTTCTATACAGAAGTCATTTTGCAAGTCGCCTCTGAAGTCTTCTTCAGGACGCCATGCCGATTCGCCCCCAAAGTCGTGCCGCCCCAGTGTGAACCGACTCTAAGGCCCCGTACACACGAGAGGATCTATCCGCTGGAATTGATCTGCGGATCAGTTCCAGCGGATAGATCCGCTGGTGTGTACATCCCAGCGGATCTTTTTCCGCGGATTTTTTTCTGCCCGACCGATTTCCAGCAGATAAAAATTTCTTAGCATGCTAAGAAATCTATCCGCTGGAATCGGCTTCAGCGGATCCATCCGGTGGTCTGTACAGACTCACCGAATCGATCCGTCCGATTCCCTCCCTCGCATGCGTCGTAATGATTCGACGCATGCGTGGGTATCCTTATATGACAGCGTCGCGCACGTCGCCGCGTCATCATCGCGGCGACGGCGCGACACGTCATCGCGAAGGGATTTCGGCGCGGATTTCGATCCGATGGTGAGTACACTCCATCGGATCCAAATCCGGGGAAATCCTCGAGAGGATTTATCCGCGGATACGGTCCGGCGGACCGTCTCCGCGGATCAATCCTCTCGTCTGTACCCGGCATAAGTGGTTATTATCCCCAGAAAATAACAAATGAAACCTGATTGGTCACTACATACAAAAATCTGCATTTGATACTTTCTTATATTTCCCAAATTTTCCTATAAATTGCTAATTTCTCCCTATCAAGCAATTTCTGCATAGATCAAACTGGCGTTGTTTTGTATTATTTGGTTAATGGAAAGTTTGAGATGAACATGGCTCGGAAAATCTGCCTCGCTAATAGGGGGCAGATGGAAAATGGGCCAGCAGGAAACCTCTACAGAAGAAAATGTGGCCTCCTTCCAAAAGTGCTAGTTGCCTGGCTATCTCTGGCTTCAATACTTTTCAAAGTAAAAGGATGCAGCAGAAGTCCGAGTTTATTCCAAGTAATTGATTCATTCCATCATGTTGCTTTCTTGATCTCATTGAGGAACAAGAGAGGATGGCCGGCTAGGACTCCAGCATTGAATTACCATTTTCCATTCCTGGAAGAGGTGCTGCAGAGGAACACATGACATTCATTTTTTTTTTTATGAATGGGGATGGGAGAGTGTTGTGGGAGAGAATGAAGGGGGGAGCTTTTGCTCAGAAACAGAAATGGGCTTTTAAATGACAGCAAGCTATACTTGTAAAATCATTGAATCACTACATCATACAATTACATAATTACTTCTAACACTGTGCCCAGTGTAACTTCAGTGGGCTAGATTCAGCAAAGAATTACGCCGGCGTATCCATAGATACGCCGCGTAAATTCAAAGCTGCGCCGGTGTATCTACTTTCTGTATTTAGAAAGCTAGATAGGCCGACATTAGCCTAAGATCCGACTGGCGTAATTTTATTACGCCGTCGTATTTTGGGGTGCATCCTCACGATGGCCGCTAGGTGGCGCTTCCGTTGTTTTTGGCGTAGAATATGCAAATTACCTAGTTACTTGCGCCTGGCGTTCGTTTTTTACGCCGTTTGCGCAAGGCTTTTTCAGCGTATCGTTGTGCCTGCTTCTATGAGGCGCACTCAATGTTAAGTATTGATGTCGTTCCCGCTTCGATATTTTTATTTTTTTTCGTCGTTTGCGTAAGTCTTTTGCGAATAGGGCTGTACGTAATTTACGTTCAAGTCGAAACCAATGACGTCCTTGCGACGTCATTTGGAGCAATGCACACTGGGATATGTACACGGACGGCGCATGCGCCGTTCGTACAAAACGTCAATCACGTCAGGTCAACACACATTAACATAAAACACGCCCCCCCCCCTTAGGCCCCGTACACGCGTCCGAGGAACTCGACGTGCCAAACACATTGAGTTCCTCGTCGAGTTCAGTGTGGAAGCCGCCGAGGAACTCGGTGGGCCGACTTTTCCCATTGACTAACGAGAAAATAGAGAACATGTTCTCTTTTCGGCCCGACGAGTTCCTCGATGGGTTCCTCGCTGAAAAGTGTACACACGACCGAGTTTCTCGCCAGAATCCAGCTCCGACCGAGTTTCTGGTTGAATTCTGCCGAGAAACTCGGTCGTGTGTACGGGGCCTTACACATTTGAATTAGGCACGCTTACGCCGGCCCCATTTACGCTACGCTGCCACAACTTACGGAGCAAGTGCTTTGTGAATACTGCACTTGCTCCTGTAAGTTGCGGCGGCGTAACGTAAATACGATACGCTGCGCCGCCGTAAGATCAGGCGCAGATACCTGAATCTAGCCCCGTGTGTACCAGTACGAGAAGACCAGTGCATGCGTGTGTTTATGGGGATAAGCTAACTACAATTCTTGTATTAGTGTGAGGACACATGCATGCTCGGCGCTGAAATCGGTGCCAAATGGCCTGTATAAGCTGGATTGTGACACAGACAAATTGCTGAGTGCAGTTGCTGGAACAAGGTCATGCTGTGCCCAGGGCGAAAATCCCAAACAGATAATTAGTCAGTGTCTTTTCAAGACAAGAACAATTTTAAAACATTATACATTAAATTAGGTTTAATTAATTCAACAGAATTCACTCACACATTTTAACGGTATTTATTTCAGTAGTTTAAGTGCCCCCACAATTTTCTTTAATTCCTGTTTTACTTGTGTAGATGCACTTAATGCTGCAAAATATAATTCTATAATTAAGAAGAGAAAGCAGAAGTAAAATATGCCTCATTGTTACATTTATAATAACCCCCAGCATTGTTGTCAGTGGATTCAAAAATAACTCTGCATTGGTGTTAGTAAAAAAAAAACACAATAACAACCCCCATCATTGGTTCCAGTTTGTGCAGTAATAATTCCCACATCATTGGTGCCAATTTCCACAGTAATACCCCCCCCCCCCTGCATTGGTGACAATTTCTGCAGTAATAATCCCCTGTATTAGGGTCAGTTCATACAATAAAACCCCCAGCATTCGTGCCAGTTTACACAAAAATAACCCCCAGCATTGGTGCCATTGTACATAATAAAAAAACCCAGCATTGGTGCCAGTGTACATAATAAAAACCCCAGCATTGGTGCCAGTGTACTCAATATTAACCCCCAGCACTGGTGCCAGTTTACGCAGTAATAACCCCCAGCACTGGTGCCAGTTTACATAGTTATAACCGCCCAAATTAGTGCCAGTTTACACATTAATAACCCCCAGAATCTGTGCTGGTTTATGTAATAATAACATACACATTGTTGGTCAGTGGTTTTATGCTATGTAAAAGCTTTTCATTGGTAACCCCTTAACTTTCCTGCATTTATGGTCAGTGGTGGTGGTATTTAAAACATCCCCCCCTATTGGCAGTCAGTGGGAATTTTAATTAACCCCTTCATGGTGCAGCATGAATGGATTAAGAAACACTGCCATTGGCCACTAAAGTAGCTTTGTACAGACAAATTGTTAATACCGTGGGGGGGGGGGGGGGGGGGGTAAGGGGGTTAATTATCATTGTCCATTGGCACTAGCCAGTATTGTAAAGGGTTAATAACAATGCCAATGGCCACTAATGCAGTAGTTGGGGGAGTGAGGGGGTTAATCAACATTTCCACTAGTAAGTAATGCCAGGGGGATAATAAACACTGCCACTGACCACAAATGCAGCAATGGCCAGTGGCAGTGTTACTTAAAGCCTTGAATTACTGCCTACTGGCAATGTTAATTAACCCCTTCACTTCCAAAGGATTGTACAAAGTGGACGCTATCCTCAGCGGCTGCTCTCACGCTTTACCCACCTCCATCCTGCTTGGCTCACTTCCCAGCCTGGAAATGACATCATGTCAAAGCAGCAGACCAGGACTAACTTTCCTCTGTCTGATGGAACTATCACGGCGCCTGACAGTAGTGCTGTTTTTTTGTGCCGAGTGCAGGAGCACAGGGAGCGCTTCAGCACTCGGCAACCCACTGACACTCTGTGGTACTGCTAAAGTCAGCCCTGATGATGTATTGGCCATTATCAGGGCAGAGTATAGAAGCAGTTGGATGTTAGTTGATGCCAGTCACACTGTACCCCTCCCCATTCAACTCTGGTGCCCGGGGCTTCTTCCCCCTCTACCCCCCTCTTTTTCAGGCCCTAGCCGAGTGACCTCCATTTATTTCCCGAATTACCTGCAACCTGACCTGCTACTTCTGCCTTCCCGTGCATGACTTGCCTATGATCTGTCTCTGGTTCTTTTCTGCTTGCTTCTGCTTTTCGTATAAAGCTTACTGTTCATCCTGCTTTCTGACTTGGTACTTTGCTGTCAAGCTGTTAACTGACCTCGACCTGTATCCTCAAGCCTCGTACACACGACCGGTTTTCCCGGCAGGAAAACTGCCATGAGAGCGCTTGGCCGGGAAAACCGACCGTGTGTATGCTCCATAGCAGTTTTTCCGACAGGAAAACTGCCGAAAAAAATAAGCCCTGTACACACGACCAGTTTTCCTGGCAGAAAAAAAACTTTGGTTTTCCTGATGGGATTCCTGCCAAGCTTGACGGGTTTCCTGCCAAACTTGTCTTGCGTACAGACTGTCATTCAAAATCCCACCAGTCCAAATCGCAGTGACATACAACACGTACGACGGCACTATAAAGGGGAAGTTCCATTCCAATGGAGCCACCCTTTGGGCTGCTATTGCTGATATCGTGTTATTGCGTTTAGTAAACGTTTGGTGGGAGACGATTTGCGCTTTTCAGTCTTTGTGCTTTCAGATCGTTTTCTGCTGTTCAGAATGCTGACGAATGTGCTATCCCCATTACGAATGCTAGTTTTACCAGAACGAGCGCTGCCGTCTCATACTTGATTTTGAGCATGCGGAAAAGCATAGACACAACCGATTTTCACGACAGGAAAAAGTCCGCCGGGAATCCCAATGATAAAATAGAGAGCAGCATTCAGAACAGCAGAAAACGATCTGAAAGCACGAAGACTGAAAAGTGTAAAAAGGACTTTTTACACTTGCTTCGTGAAATGGTAGGGGTACAATGTACCCCATTACCAATTCACATAGGGGGGGGGCCAGGATCTGGGGGTCCCCTTTATTAAAGGGGTCTTCCAGATTCTGATAAGCCCCCCGCCCGCAGACCCCCACAACCACCGGGCAAGGGTTGTGGGGATGAGGCCCTTGTCCCCATCAACATGGGGACATCCTCCCCATGTTGAGGGCATGTGGCCTGGTACGGTTCAGGAGAGGGGGGGCTGCACGTCATTCTTTTTTTAAATTGACGGCGGGGTTCCCCTTAATATCCATACCAGACCTGAAGGGTCTGGTAATTGAATTTGGGGGGGACCCCCACGCTATTTTTTTTTATTTTTTATTAATGAATCCTCTCTGAATTGCCGGGAGCCGACAATTCATTATAGACGCGAGTCCGGTTTTAAATTACTTTTTTTCTTTCAGAAATGACACTTTGTGCAGAGACAGTTCTATGTACGGGAAACATGCGCTATTTCACATGCTAACTTTACATCCCCCCCAGGTACGAAATTTAAAGGAATATTTCACTTTTATTGTTTCACTTTTAGCATTATTAAATTCACTGCTCCCGAAAAAACGGCCGTTTTTAAAACTTTTTTTTGCATTGATACATGTCCCCTGGGACAGGACCCAGGTCCCCAAACACTTTTTAGGACAATAACTTGCATATTAGCCTTTAAAATTAGCACTTTAGATTTCTCCCATAGACTTTAACAGGGTGTTCCGCAGCTTTTCGAATTTGCCGCGAACACCTCAAATTGTTCGTTGTTCGCCGAACAGACGAACAGGCAATGTTCGAGTCGAACTCGAAGCTCATCCCTAGTTGCCAGTTATCATAAACGCTCAATTGCAGTTGTTGCCGCCAAGGGTGGCACAACCAGTTATTAGGTTTAGAGGGCAATTACTTTTTCACATAAAGCCAGGCAGGTTTGTACAGCTTTTTTGTCTTAACAAATGAAACCATAATTTAAAAACTGCATTTTGTATTTACTCAGGTTATCTTTGTGTAATAAAAACATTTGTTTGATGATCATTTAAGTGTAACAAACATGCAAAAAAAGTTAAAATCAGAAAGGGGGAAAATACTTTTTCACAGCATTGTATGTGACAGTGCAACACTTTTTTTTTTTTTATGAGAATTGTACCAGGTCAATGACTTACTAAGTAACATATATCACAGCTTACTAAGATGGGAACAGGGGAAACATTTTTAGTGTAAATCTATATTAGGCAATAAAGACACCATTGCTCTGTATACATGCATGCAGACACTCTTTTCTGCACTTATTGATGTCAAGATCAACAATAAATTATGTAAAAACTATATAAATCACATACATTGGTGGTTTTTTTTTTTTATCGCTATCTTTCCTTATGTCAACATTTAAATATATGTTAAAATTTGAGGGAAGGATGTGCAGTATAATTTAGACCATTGTTAATATTTATAGTGACAGTGGTCCAAGTACTATTTAATTAGCACAATTAGCACAATTTTGCTACAGATCTTCAGACAGAAAAGGTGGCAAGTTATGGAGGAAAGAGGGAGATATGGGTCAACGATAGGGAGTTATGAGTAGAGTTGAGCGGACACCTGGATGTTCGGGTTCGGGTACGAACCCGAACTTTAAAAAAAAAACCCGAACTCCGAACCCCATTGTGGTCAATGGGACAGGGACTTTTAGAAAAAAAAATGCGCGGAGGTCCCCGCAAATTCAATAACCAGACCCTTTAGGTCTGGTATGGATATTAAGGGGAACCCCGCCGTCAATTTAAAAAAAATGACGTGCGGTTCCCCCTAAATATCCATAACCAGACCCTTCAGGTCTGGTATGGATATTAAGGGGAACCCCGCCGTCAATTTTTAAAAAAAATGACGTGCGGTTCCCCCTAAATATCCATAACCAGACCCGTTATCCGAGCACGTTGACCTGGCCGGCCGCAGGAAAAGAGGGGGGACAGAGTGCGGCCCCCCCCTCTCCTGAACCGCACCAGGCCACATGCCCTCAACATTGGGAGGGTGCTTTGGGGTGCCCCCCAAAGCACCTTGTCCCCATGTTGATGGGGACAAGGGTCTCATCCCCACAACCCTTGCCCGGTGGTTGTGGGGGTATGCGGGCGGGAGGCTTATCAGAATCTGGAAGACCCCTTTAACAAAGAGGACCCCCAGATCCTGACCCCCCCCTGTGTGAAATGGTAATGGGGTACACTGTAACCCTACCATTTCACGAAGGAAGTGTAAATTCTTGTAAAAAAAAAAAACACACACACCGTAGAATAAAGTCCTTTATTAATAAAAGAAAAAAAAAACTCCAGCGGTGATAATCCACTCGTTCCCGGCTTCCTGCTCCAACGTTGTCCTGATCCAGAGACGGGTGATCTCCAGCAATGAGAAGATCCATCCATCCAGAGAGCAGCATCGCCGACCTCCTCTCACCGCTGGACACAGCCCAGCGAATGACGCGCTGAAGCTGTGACATTACTTATATAGGGGAGGCAGGGCCACCCGTGACGTGACCCCGCCCCCTCTGACGCACCCTCTGCTACGTCACTGGGGAAGCCCAGGAAGAGGGAAGACTGGGCTTACCCAATGTTGAGGGCATGTGCGGTTCAGGAGAGGGGGGGCCGCACTCTGTCCGCACTCTGTCTGCGGCCGGCCAGGTCAACGTGCTCGGATAACGGGTCTGGTTATGGATATTTAGGGGGAACCGCCCGTCATTTTTTTTTTTTATTGACGGCGGGGTTCCCCTTAATATCCATACCAGACCTAAAGGGTCTGGTTATTGAATTTGCCGGGACCTCCGCGCATTTTTTTTCCCCCGAACTCCGAACCCGGACCCAAACTTTTTCCAATTATTCGGGTTCGGGTCCGGGTTCTGGAAAAACCCAAATTCCGTACCGAACCCGAACTTTACAGTTCGGGTTCGCTCAACTCTACTCCTAACCCGTTCCCATCTATTTACATAAAAAAAAACGTATTTAGCTTGCCTAAATCCACTATGTCCTGAAGGGGGGATTACGCGCTGAAGCTGTGACATTACTTATATAGGGGAGGCAGGGCCACCCGTGACATGACCCCGCACCCTCTGACGCACCCTCTGCTACGTCACTGGGGAAGCCCAGGAAGAGGGAAGACTGGGCTTACCCAGTGACGTAGCAGAGGGTACGTCAGAGGGTGCTGGGTCACGTGACGGGTGGCCCTCCCTCCCCTATATAAGTAATGTCACAGCTTCAGCGCGTCATTCGCTGGGCTGTGTCCAGCGGTGAGAGGAGGTCGGCGATGCTGCTCTCTGGATGGATGGATCTTCTCATCGCTGGAGATCACCCGTCGCTGGATCAGGACAACGTTGGAGCAGGAAGCCGGGAACGAGTGGATTATCACCGCTGGAGTTTTTTTATTTATTTTTTATTAATAAAGGACTTTATTCTACAGTGTGTTTTTTTTTTTTTTACATGAATTTACACTTCTTCGTGAAATGGTAGGGGTACAGTGTACCCCATTACCATTTCACACAATGGGGGGGGGGTCAGGATCTGGGGGTCCCCTTTGTTAAAGGGGTCTTGCAGATTCTGATAAGCCTCCCGCCCGCATACCCCCACAACCACCGGGCAAGGGTTGTGGGGATGAGACCCTTGTCCCCATCAACATGGGGACAAGGTGCTTTGGGGGGCACCCCAAAGCACCCTCCCAATGTTGAGGGCATGTGGCCTGGTGCGGTTCAGGAGAGGGGGGGCCACACTCTGTCCCCCCCTCTTTTCTGCGGCCGGCCAGGTCAACGTGCTCGGATAACGGGTCTGGTTATGGATATTTAGGGGGAACCGCACGTCATTTTTTTTTTTAATTGACGGCGGGGTTCCCCTTAATATCCATACCAGACCTAAAGGGTCTGGTTATTGAATTTGCCGGGACCTCCACGCATTTTTTTTTTCCCGAACTCCGAACCCGGACCCAAACTTTTTCCAATTATTCGGGGTCGGGAAAAACCCAAAGTCAGTACCGAACCCGAACTTTACAGTTCGGGTTCGCTCAACTCTACTCCTAACCCGTTCCCATCTATTTACATAAAAAAATAAAACTTATTTAGCTTGCCTGAATCCACTATGCCCTGAAGAGGAGATTCCACCACTGGACACCTAATGGGAAGTGACTATGTCCACCTAGGCAGTGCCCTGTGCACCCAACGAAGTAGAAGATTGGAATCCATATGTCACATAAACATGGATTTACATATTTAAGGCTTCTGATTTATTTTTTCTTTATTGCTGTAGCAATTAGTTAAATAGAAGTTCTGGGTGTTGTTTGGGGGGATTCAGGGTTCCTGGTAGAATGAGTAATACCGCTCCTATAATCCTATGCACAGAGATGTCTGCAGTCTATATTTTCTCACCAGTCTTGGCAGATGGACCTGGCTCTACCTGCTCCGGTTTCACATTACAAGGTGTAAATGTACTCACTAATGTACTTTAAATGGACATCGGCTGGTTTGTGTTTTACTAGCTGCCACGTCAGTTTATAGCCTGGAAATTGACCACAGCATGGTGCTACTTTACACTTCCGCAAATCAATTTCTGGAACAGCTCTGGGCAAAAGATGAATGGGGAGTGAAATGTAGTCATACAGTAAATGTAACTTATAAATGTTTTACAAAAATAGAAACAACTGTAAAAGTAACACTAGACAAACTAATATTGAGAAAGAAACATGAAAGATATTTAAAAACTGCACTCCAGGCAGGTTTTTCAAACACCATTTAGTGCAGTTGAGCATTCCTTTAAAAATATTAATGTAGCGCCCTCTACTATAGGTAGGTGTTAGAGGTGAGGTTTATTTTTGTGATAGCTGCCAGGCAGGTAAATTTAATCAGGCCTATGATGCATGCTAAGCCTGCTTGTTTAGATCTGGGGGGCAGGGAGTGGTTAGTGTAGCAGTGGGTGTGACCACCTGTCTTTCAGTTCTTGGGTGCCTCCCCTGCTTTCAGGGAGAATGTTCTGGAAGAGGGGCAGGGCTGGGAATTGGAGTGACAGGGAGCTTATGTGAGGAGCCCTGACCAATTCCCAATTGGAATTGGCAGGGGATAGGCCTCCTACAAAAGCTTAGGCCCAGCCCACTGAATGGGAGTTGTCAGCTGGGTGAAGTGAAGAATGGAGTGTTAGACTGCAGCAGAAGACCCATCCCCACCTGGGGGGGGGGGGGTGCAGGCCTCAACAGGGGATCTCGGGAGCTGGGAGGGAGCCTCTCTCCTTACACGGTCATGGAGGAGCCCTGACCAATTCCCAATTGGAATTGGCAGGGGGCAGGCCTCCTACATAAGCCCATGGTCCAGCCCACTGGAGGGGAGTTGTCGGCTGGGTGAAGTGAAGAATGGAGTGTTAGACTGCAACAGGAGGCCCATTCCCATCTGGAGGGGGGTGCAGGCCTCAGCAGGGGAGCTGGGAGGGAGCCTCTCTCCTTACGTGGTCATGGATGAGCCCTGACCAATTCCCAATTGGAATTGGCAGGGGGCAGGCCTCCTACATAAGCCCATGGTCCAGCCCACTGGAGGGGAGTTGTCGGCTGGGTGAAGTGAAGAATGGAGTGTTAGACTGCAACAGGAGGCCCATTCCCATCTGGAGGGGGTTCAGGCCTCAGCAGGGGAGCTGGGAGGGAGCCTCTCTCCTTATACGGTCATGGAGGAGGTATCCTGGAACAGAAGAACTGGAGAAGCAGTCAGTACGCATGCCCGGGTAAATTCTTCACCAAGGACTCAGGGCAGGAGAAGTTCAGTGAGTGAAGCACAGTGGATATCGGAAGGAGGCATGCCAGGGGAGCTGGGTGCAAGGCCAGAGGAGAGACTGTAGGGTTTTGTGTCAAATCAATGTGGCCTGAGGGCACAGGAGTGAAAATGAAATTGAAAGTCGGGCTACTAACTATCTAAAGCTGCTAAACAACTAGGCCATCAAGAAGGGGTACTGCAGTCTAACAAAGAGATGAACGCATCAGTCTGCTGCTTCTACCTGCAAGTGTTAGGCCTTGTTCACACTTAAAGCGGGGTTCCAACCACAATTTGCATTTTTTATGTATGTCATTTCATTAATGTTTGTGGTGCTATACATACGGTCACTTACTTTGTTAAAATCCCCCGCCGCTCCGCATACTTATTCAGATTGAACACTTTATAACATTTTGTGCAGATCATTGCCTTTTTGCTTGTGGGCATTGTGAAGCCCACAAGCAATTACTTCCGGGAATCCTATTGTGGCGATTGCTAATGGGCCGCCAGTCCCGCCCCATTCTCGTGCATGCGCATTGCAGCACCAGCGCAGCGCCGTCAACCACTGGGGTTGCCATCACAACGAGCGGCGGAAGTGCACGCCGTTGTGATGGCAACCCATAAACAATAACACGATGGGTGATTCATAAAGAAGAAATAACATGAGCAAACCGGATTTTCAAGTTCACCATGTATATAGTTGTGTCTGCCTTCATTTTAATAAAGATACTAAAAAAAAATTGACTGAAGTTCTTCAATGAATTGCGTCACTTCCGGTATTGAAGTCCCGCGATTCTAGCCCTAGTGGAAGCGCACGGCATCCTGGGAAATGATGACACACATTTCCCAGGAGTATTAGCGTTCTGAGGAGCCGAGGGAGCTGACGTCAGGATCCTAGGTGAATCCGAAGGCAGATTTCGTGGGACCGCATAGCAACAGGCATTTCCAGGTCAGTAAAAAAAAAATGTTTTCTTTTTTAGGTCTAATGTGCACTATAATGGAAAATCTATGGGCCAGATCCTCAAACGAATTACGTATCTATTGATACACCGCGTAATTTCAAAGTTCCCCCGTCGTATCACTGTTTTGTATCCACAAAACAAGATACAACGGAATCTGGGCTCGATCCGACAGACGTACGTCTTAGTACGCCGTCGGATCGTAGGTGCATATTTACGCTGGCCGCTAGGTGGCGTTTCCGTCGAATTCCGTGACGAGTATACAAATTAGCTAGATACGGCGATCCACGAACGTACGTCCGGCCGGCGCATTTTTTTGCGTGGTTTGCGTTCGGCTTTTTCCGGCGTATAGTTACCCCTGCTATATGAGGCGTATCCCATGTTAAGTATGGCCGTCGTTCCCGCGTCGTTCCCTGCTTTGCATAGAATTATGTCACCGTCGTAAGCATTGGCTTGTTCCGGTTTAATTTCGAGCATGCGCACTGGGATACCCCCACGGACGCGCATGCGCCGTTAAAAAAAAACGTCATTTACGTCGGGTCACGACGTATTAACATAAAACACGCCCCCATCACATACATTTGAATTGCGCGCCCTTACGCCGCCTAAGTTACACTACGCCGCCATAACTTACGGCGGGAAATCTTTGAGGATATTAAAAAAAAAAGTAAGTTACGGCGGCGTAGTGTATCTGAGATGCACTACGCCGGACGGAGAGAAGCGCCGCGCTTCGTGGATCTGGCCCTATGTTTCCAAATGACTAAAGTACGAATGGGGGGGCCTAAAACTTGCAGGTCTTGTTCTTACCCCAGCCTGTGATTGGACAATGAATGTAGAAGCACCAGACTGATGCACTCATCTCTCTGTTACTCTGCTCCCTGGCTCTGGGCCAAAATGTAGCCCTTGAGCTTCATTGCCATGACAAACACACATTGGACAGTCAATGGGTTGCCCTATGCGTAACACGTGGAAACTCGTGTAATTCACACTAAAAAATCTCAAGCAGGAACACAAGTTCCAGCTACACGAGTGGTGAAGGGGGCCTTACTTAAAGTGTTTCTAAACCCAGGACCCTGCATTCACTATATCTGGTCTCCCACACTACACAGAACATGGAAATACAATCATTGTAGTAAATATAAACTGCTACCTTTTCTCATCAGCAGTATATAGCAGTCTTGTGACTTCTATCAGTGTCTGGTTAAAGCTTGCAGGGGGAGTTTTCATACTGTACTGGTTGTCCTATCAGGAAGCAGGACCCCTGGCCCTCAGTCTGGACAGTGCTGATTGGCCCTGTGCTGATCACATGCACTCCCCCAAGAAAAAAAACTCTCTGGCAAACTCTAGCAATACACAGTAAACTGAGCATGTGCAGCCCGACTCCAGTAACTCTGTCTTATCCGTTTTGGAGACAATGCAAGAAGGGGGGATCTGTGCATACAGGATCAAACAGCCATTTTACACTATGCAGAGGATTAACCCCGTAGGTTCCACATTGATTATAACAAGGATGCTTTACTGAATATACAGACTGGCCCAGATTCAGGTAGCAATTGCGTCTGCGTAACCATAGTTACGCAGCGCAATTGCTTACTTGCTCCGGCGTATCGAATGCTCCTGATTCAGGAACCTCGATACGCCGACTGCAGCCTAAGATATGCGTGGCATAAGGCTCTTATGCCGTCATATCTTAGGCTGCATTCTTACGCAGGCCGCTAGGTGGCGTTCCGGTAGTGGTCAGCGTATAGTATGCAAATTGCATACTAACGCCGATTCACTACCCTACACGAGCCCTGCGTACGTCGTTTGCGTAAGTCGTTTTTTTTGCGTAAGGCTGCCCCTTCTATAGCAGGGGCAGCCAATGCTAAAGTATACCCGTCGTTCCCGCGTCGCGAAATTTGAAATTTACGTTGTTTGCGTAAGTGAATCGTGAATGGCGCTGGATGCCATTCACGTTCACTTTGAAGCAAATGACGTCCTTGCGACGTCATTTACCGCAATGCACGTCGGGAAAGTTTCCCGACGGAGCATGCGCACTACGCTCGGCGCGGGAACGCGCCCAATTTAAATGATCCACGCCCCCTACGGGATCATTTAAATTGCGCGCGCTTACGCCGGGCATTTTGCCGGAGCGCCCACGCAATTTACGGAGCCGCTGCTCCGTGAATCGCGCGTAGCGCAGGAAATTTACAGTGCGCTGCGCCTCCGTAAAAAAAGCGCAAGGCTACCTGAATCTGGGCCACTGATTTTACTGTTGTGTGGGTTTAGTAACACTTTAAAACTGAACTAAATCCTCCAATACTCACCTCGCTTTTAGCAATGTAACATCCACAAGCTCCCTTGCAGGTGTTGATATCTTCTCCCAGGCTTCTTCTCAGTATGGGGTCTTTGGCTATCTTGATTGACCGGGCTGGAATAACATAATTCTCATACATGCGCACAGAAATGTGTTCATCTTGGCACCAAAGTGTGCCAAAAACATGGACTGAGCTATACATTCACAGCTCAATGTGCATTCTAGAGGATATTATAGATAGGAGAAAGGATTTGGGTCATTAAATGAGGTGAGTGATAATTTGTTAAAAACATATTCAAATATTTTATTTCAGTACATGAATGAAAAAGCATGACACATTATATTGAAAACATATGAGTATTGATTAATACATACTATACGCAATAAGCCAACTGTTATTCATATACATATATATATATATATATATATATATATATATATATATATATATATATATATATATATATATATATATATGTGTGTGTGTGTGTGTATATATATATATAATAATAATAATAATAATAATAATAATAATAATAATATAGTTATAGTTATACATAGTAACAATATGAGCCAAATTTACTCCACATGATAAATTTAATGAAAAGAACAGTGGGCCAGATCCTCAAAAGGGATACGACGGCGTAATTGCTGTTACGCCGTCGTATCCCTGTTTCTATCTTTGGAACTGATCCACAGAATCAGTTTTCCATAGTTAGGCAGAAGATCCGGCATGTGTAAGGGACTTACACTGCCGGATCTTAGGATGCATTACCGCATCCGCCGCTGGGGGCATTTCGTGTCGAAATGCCGCCTCGGGTATGCAAATTAGCACTTACGGAGATCCACAAAGCTTTTCAGCTTCGTTTTTTCTCCGTAAGTTTTAGTTTGCATACGCAAAATTAGGGCTGCTTTTACATGGTGTAAAGTTAGTACACCATGTAAAAGCAGACCCTTCTGTCTCGCGACACGTTTTTTTTTCGAATTTGAATTTTTTTTTTCGCGCCGTACCTTTTTTTTTTCGCGACGCAACTTTATTGACCCGTCGCAATCCACAAAGCCCGACGTAACGTAATTTCGCGCTATGCACGTCGGGAAAATGACGTCACGAGCATGCGCAGTATGCCCGGCGCGGGAGCGCGCCTCATTTAAATGGGAATCGCCCCCATGAAATGAGGAACGCCTTGCGCCGGCGGAATTTAAGTTACACGGCCAGAAATTTCTAGGTAAGTGCTTTGTGGATCGGGCACTTAGGTAGAAATTTTAAGGCAGTGTAACTTAAATTAGAAATTCGCCGTTACGCCGGATCATTGTGGATTTGGCCCACAGGGCTTTTTTTCTCAGAAAATAGGTGCAGGAACTCAACCACGACCCGTTCAGATTTTACAAACCATAGAAGGGTCTTAAAGGGGCATTATATACCAGAATTGCATTACATACAGAGTGCAGAGTTTAGGGGGTTACAAAGCTGTCACTTGTAAACACAGAAACTGTTTACAAGTGATTATGGTGAGCAGGCACCAAAGGGTCTGAGCCAGAGGTGGTGGTGGAACTGAGGGCCAGATCCACAGCCGCCGAGCGCAACTTAACTTTTCAGAGTTAAGTTACACTGCCGCAAATCTCCCAAGTTAGGTGCCGATCCACAAAGCACTTACCTGGAAATTTTCGGCTGTGTAACTTAACTCCGTCCGGCGCAAGGCGTTCCTAATACAAATGGGCGATTCCCATTTAAATTAGGCGCCGGACGTACTGCGCATGCTCCGTCGGGTAAATTACCCGATGTGCATTGCGCTAACAGACGTCGCTCCGACGTCATTTGCTTAGACGGTAACGTAAATGGCGTCCAGCGTCATTCACGGACGTCTTACGCAAACGACGTAGAGTTTGAATTTTCGACGCGGGAACGACGGCCATACTTAATAGGGCTTAGTCAAATAGGACTCAGCCCTATTTTTACACGGCGTAACTCGACGTAAACGACGTAGAATTAGCGCGACTGGCCCTTCGGAACGTTCGTGGATCGCCGTAAGTGTTCATTTGCATATTCTAGGCTGGCCGCAATGGCCTCGCCACCTAGCGGCCAGCCTAGAATTTCATCCTTAAGATCCGACAGTGTAATTCAATTACACATGTCGGATCTTCTGTCTATCTATGCGTAACTGATTCTGTGGATCAGTTCCAAAGATAGAAACAGGCATACGACGAGCTCAGCGAAGCTGGCCCCCCTACAATCAGCACAAATAAAAACTCAAGTGTGTTTCTTTAGTGCTACGTTTGTGCTGTTTTGTGCCGCAAAAATTTACGTTTGTGCTGCTTTTATTTTGAAGATATTAGCAATTGTTTTTTCCAGACTATGACATCACACAGCCCCCCTACAACCCCAAATGACACAAAACTGGTCTCGTTGGTTAGTGCTACGTTTGTGCTGTTTTGTGCTGCTAATATTTCCGTTCTATCTTTTATCGTTTTTGCGTTATTAATGACTTATTAAAGGTCACCAAAGGTCACACAGCCCCCCTACAACCCAAAAATGACACGAAACTGGTCTCGTTGGTTAGTGCTACGTTTGTGCTGTTTTGTGCTGCTATTATTTCCGTTCTATCTTTTATCGTTTTTGCGTTATTAATGTTTTATTAAAGGTCACCAAAGGTCACACAGCCCCCCTACAACCTCAAAATGACACAAAACTGGTCTCGTTGGTTAGTGCTACGTTTGTGCTGTTTTGTGCTGCTATTATTTCCGTTCTATCTTTTATCGTTTTTGCGTTATTAATGATTTATTAAAGGTCACCAAAGGTCACACAGCCCCCCTACAACCTCAAAATGACACGAAACTGGTCTCGTTGGTTAGTGCTACGTTTGTGCTGTTTTGTGCTGCAAAAAAATTATTTGTGCTGTTATGGTTTTAAAGTTATAACAGTTTATTTATTTTTTTCAAACCCCACTCACTTTGCCCACCTTACAATCAGCACAAATAAAAACTCAAGTGTGTTTCTTTAGTGCTATGTTTGTGCTGTTTTGTGCTGTTTAAAGTTCCTTTCTATCTTTTATCGTTTTTGCGTTATTAATGATTTATTAAAGGTCACCAAAGGTCACACAGCCCCCCTACAACCCCAAATGACACAAAACTGGTCTCGTTGGTTAGTGCTACGTTTGTGCTGTTTTGTGCTGCTATTATTTCCGTTCTATCTTTTATATTTTTTGCGTTATTAATGATTTATTAAAGGTCACCAAAGGTCACACAGCCCCCCTACAAGCCCAAATGACACAAAACTGGTCTCGTTGGTTAGTGCTACGTTTGTGCTGTTTTGTGCTGCTATTATTTCCGTTCTATCTTTTATCGTTTTTGCGTTATTAATGATTTATTAAAGGTCACCAAAGGTCACACAGCCCCCCTACAACCCCAAAATGACACAAAACTGGTCTCGTTGGTTAGTGCTACGTTTGTGCTGTTTTGTGCTGCAATTTTTTTTATTTGTGCTGTTATGGTTTTAAAGTTATAACAGTTTATTTATTTTTTCAAACCCCACTCACTTTGCCCACCTTACAATCAGCACAAATAAAAACTCAAGTGTGTTTCTTTAGTGCTATGGTTGTGCTGTTTTGTGCTGTTTAAATTTCCTTTCTATCTTTTATCGTTTTTGCGTTATTAATAATTTATTAAAGGTCACCAAAGGTCAAACAGCCCCCCTACAATGCCAAAATGACACAAAACTGGTCTCGTTGGTTAGTGCTACGTTTGTGCTGTTTTGTGCTGCTAATATTCATGTTCTATCTTTTATCGTTTTGTGTTATTAATGATTTATTAAAGGTCACCAAAGGTCACACAGCCCCCCTACAACGCCCAAATGACGCAAAACTGGTCTTGTTGGTTAGTGCTACATTTGTGCTGGTTTGTGCTGCTAACAATTTTATTTGTGCTGTTATGGTTTTTAAGTTATAACAGTTTATTTGTTTTTTCAAACCCCACTCACTTTGTCCACCCGTACAATCAGCACAAATAACAACTCAAGTGTGTTTCTTTAGTGCTGCGTTTGTGCTGTTTAAATTTTCTTTCTATCTTTTATCGTTAAGGTCACCAAAGGTCACTCAACCACCCACAACACCCAAATGACACAAAACTGGTCTCGTTGGTTAGTGCTACGTTTGTGCTGTTTTGTGCTGCTAAAATTTATGTTCTATCTTTTATTGTTTTTGTGTTATTAATGATTTATTAAAGGTCACCAAAGGTCACTCAGCCCCCCTACAACCCCGAAAGGACACAAAACTGGTCTCGTTGGTTAGTGCTACGTTTGTGCTGGTCTGTGCTGCTAAAATTTTTAGTTATGGTTTTTAAGTTATAACAGTTTTTTTGTTCTTTTCAAACCCCACTCACTTTGCCCCCCCCCCCCCCCTGTACAATCTGCACAAATAAAAACTCAAATGTTTTAGTGCTATGTTTGTGCTGCTAATATTTTTATTTGTGCTGTTATGGTTTTTAAAATATAGCAGCTTGTTTTTATTTGATAACAACCCATTCACTTTGCACCCCATGTTATTAAATCTTAAAAACAAACAAACAAACAAAATGGAGTTTGACTGCTACCTGCCCTGACCATGGCTTGTCTCTGGATTCTGCCTTCTGTTCTTGCCTGATCTAACTCCCGTTGCTGATTTGGCTTCTGACCTGACTATCCTGTTGTCTGCCGTCTATGCCTGATCTGTCCGACCATTATGGACCATTATGCATCCTGCTCATCAAGCCTGCTACAGCTCTTCAGTCCAGCAAGGTCTCACCTGTCTCCTGCTTCCAGCTGCTTACCCACAGTATGCTGCCAGCCAAGCTCAGTGCCAGCTTATATGCCACCAGCCGGTTCTGCTGCCACCACGCAGTCTACTGGACTTATCACAGGCACCCATACCTTGCTGTACTCCAATTGCTGCTGTCTAACCAGGAGATCACTAACCAGGTATGGGACAGGAGGGCAGGGTGGTGTCATTGTCTGGGAAAAAACGAATTGCTTATATCTTAAAAATAAAAGCAGCACAAATTTGTATTTTTATGGCACAAAAAAGCACAAACGTAGCACTAACAAATAGTATGTTTGTTTTTAAGATTTAATAACATGGGGTGCAAAGTGAGTGGGTTGTTATGAAATAAAAACAAGCTGTTATATCTTAAAAACCATAGCAGCACAAATAAAAATATTAGCAGCACAAACATAGCACTAAAACATTTGAGTTTTTATTTGTGCAGATTGTACGGGGGGGGGGGGCAAAGTGAGTGGGGTTTGAAAAGAACAAAAAAACTGTTATAACTTAAAAACCATAACAGCACAAATAAATTTTTTAGCAGCACAAACCAGCACAAGTGTAGCACTAACCAACAAGACCAGTTTTGCGTCATTTGGGCGTTGTAGGGGGGCTGTGTGACCTTTGGTGACCTTTAATAAATCATTAATAACGCAAAACGATAAAAGATAGAAAGGAAATTTAAACAGCACAAAACAGCACAAACATAGCACTAAAGAAACACACTTGAGTTTTTATTTGTGCTGATTGTAAGGTGGGCAAAGTGAGTGGGGTTTGAAAAAAATACATAAACTGTTATAACTTTAAAACCATAACAGCACAAATAAAAAAAATTGCAGCACAAAACAGCACAAATGTAGCACTAACCAACGAGACCAGTTTTGTGTCATTTTGGGGTTGTAGGGGGGCTGTGTGACCTTTGGTGACCTTTAATAAATCATTAATAACGCAAAAAAGATAAAAGATAGAACGGAAATAATAGCAGCACAAAACAGCACAAACGTAGCACTAACCAACGAGACCAGTTTTGTGTCATTTGGGCGTTGTAGGGGGGCTGTGTGACCTTTGGTGACCTTTAATAAGTCATTAATAACGCAAAAACGATAAAAGATAGAAAGGAAATTTAAACAGCACAAAACAGCACAAACATAGCACTAAAGAAACACACTTGAGTTTTTATTTGTGCTGATTGTAAGGTGGGCAAAGTGAGTGGGGTTTGAAAAAAATAAATAAACTGTTATAACTTTAAAACCATAACAGCACAAATAATTTTTTTTGCAGCACAAAACAGCACAAACGTAGCACTAACCAACGAGACCAGTTTCGTGTCATTTTTGGGTTGTAGGGGGGCTGTGTGACCTTTGGTGACCTTTAATAAATCATTAATAACGCAAAAACGATAAAAGATAGAACGGAAATAATAGCAGCACAAAACAGCACAAACGTAGCACTAACCAACGAGACCAGTTTCGTGTCATTTGGGCGTTGTAGGGGGGCTGTGTGACCTTTGGTGACCTTTAATAAGTCATTAATAATGCAAAAACGATAAAAGATAGAACGGAAATATTAGCAGCACAAAACAGCACAAACGTAGCACTAACCAAGGAGACCAGTTTTGTGTCATTTGGGGTTGTAGGGGGGCTGTGTGATGTCATAGTCTGGAAAAAACAATTGCTAATATCTTCAAAATAAAAGCAGCACAAACGTAAATTTTTGCGGCACAAAACAGCACAAACGTAGCACTAAAGAAACACACTTGAGTTTTTATTTGTGCTGATTGTAGGGGGGCCAGCTTCGCTGAGCTCATACGACGGCGTATCAGTAGATACGCCGGCGTATCCCTTTTGTGGATTACCCCCTGAGTTCCCCCACGTTCCTCCTGAAAAAAAGCCCTGTATACACATATATATATATATATATATATATATATATATATATATATATATATATATATATATATATGTATATATGTATATATATATATATATATATATATATATATATATATATATATATATATATATATATATACTAATAATAATAATAATAATATAGTTATAGTTATACATAGTAACAATATGAGCCAAATTTACTCCACATGATGAATTTAATGAAAAGAACAGTGGGCCTGAAAAGCATGCATAGACATTGGTATTTTTATATATATTTTCATATATATTTATATATATATATATATATATATATATATATATATATATATATATATATAAAACACAAAAAAACTAACCAATTCATATATAGTAGCTCACAAAAGTGAGTACACCCCTCACATTTTTGTAAATATTTTATTATATCTTTTCATGTGACAACGCTAAGGAAATTACACTTTGGTACAATGTAAAGTAGTGATTGTACAGCTTGTATAACAGTGTAAATTTGCTGTCCCCTCAAAATAACTCAACACACAGCCATTAACGTCTAAACCGCTGGCAACAAAAGTGAGTACACCCCTAAGTGAAAATGTCCAAATTGGCCCGAACGTGTCAATATTTTGTGTGGACACCATTATTTTCCAGCCTTAACCTTCCTGGGCATGGAGTTCACCAGAGCTTCACAGGTTGCCCCTGGAGTCCTCTTCCACTCCTCCATGACGACATCACGGAGCTGGTGGATGTTAGAGACCTTGCGCTCCTTTGAGGATGTCCCACAGATGCTCAATAGGGCAAGTCCATCACCTTTACCCTCAACTTCTTTAGCAAGGCAGTGGTCATCTTGGAGGTGTGTTTGGGTTTGTTATCATGTTGGAATACTGCCCTGCGGCCCAGTCTCTGAAGGGAGGGATCATGCTCTGCTTCAGTATGTCACAGTACATGTTGGCATTTATGGTTCCCTCAATGAACTGTAGCTCCCCAGTGCGGGCAGCACTCATGCAGCCCCAGACCATGACACTCCCACCACCATGCCTGACTGTAGGCAAGACACACCGGCCTTTGTACTCCTCACCTGGTTGCCGCCACACATGCCTGACACCATCTGAAGCAAATAAGTTTATCTTGGTCTCATTAGACCATAGAACATGGTTTTAGTAACCCATGTCTTTAGTCTGCTTGTCTTTAGAAAACTGTTTGCGCGCTTTCTTGTGCATCATCTTTAGAAGAGGCTTCCTTCTGGGATGACAGCCATGCAGACTTATTTGATGCAGTGTACAGCGTATGGTCTGAGCACTGACAGGCTGACCCCCCTCCCCTTCAACCTCTGCAGCAATGCTGGCAGCACTCATATCTCCATTTCCCAAAGATATCCTCTGGATATGACGCTGAGCACATGCACTCAACTTCTTTGATTGACCATGGAGAGTACTGCTCTGAGTGGAACCTGTCCTATTAAACCATTGTATGGTCTTTGTCATCGTGCTGCAGCTCAGTTTCAGGGTCTTGGCAATCTTCTTATAGCCTAGGCCATATTTTTGTAGAGCAACAATTCTTTTTTTCAGATCCTCAGAGAGTTCTTTGCCATGAGGTGCCATGTTGAACTTCCAGTGACCAGTATGAGAGAGTAAAAGCGATAACACCAAATTTAACACACCTGAGACCTTGTAACACTAACGAGTCACATGACACCGGGGAGGTAAAATGGTTATTTGGGCCCAATTTGGACATTTTCACTTAGGGGTGTACTCACTTTTGTTGCCAGCAGTTTAGACATTAATGGCTGTGTGTTGAGTTATTTTGAGGGGACAGCAAATTTACACCGTTATACAAGCTGTACACTCACTACTTACATTGTAGCAACGTGTCATTTCTTCAGTGTTGTCACATGAAAAAATATAATAAAATATTTACAAAAATGTGAGGGGTGTACTCACTTTTGTGAGATACTGTATGTACAAAAATAATGTGAGCCAAAATGTGCTCCATTTAATGGGAAAAATGGATGTTGCAAAACTGGTCTAATAGACAGGTATCATAGATTAACAGCATAACGACATCCCAAAAGTTTAATGTAGTTTGTGGATTTGCTCCACTTTATTGGGAGCGGTTTTACAACCTCTCTGCAAAAAAGCATATAGGCACCCAGGTAGTCTCATAGTTCACCCAAAACAACAGGGAGAAAGCATCTTGGGAGCAGGGCTGTCTTAATGCCGGATCACACTTGGGCACTGCCCAGGGACCACATGATAGTCTTGCATTACATCATATTTACCAACTGTCCTATATCTGATAGGATAGTCATGCATTTAACTAAGTTTTCCCAGGATGATGGCCTTGACCTGAGTGGCATCCCAGAACTTGTACTTTGCCCTCCTGATGCCCTTCTGCCTCCCCCTGAGCTCTTTGGCCCGGATTCATAAAGCACTTGCGCCGACGTATCTCCAGATATGCCGCGTAAGTGCAAATATGCGCCGTCGTATCTGTGCGCCGGGCCCACAAAACTAAGATACACCTAAAAACAGGCTTCATTCCACCGACGTAACTTGCCTACGCTGGCGTAGAGTGGGCGCATTTTTCCGCTGGACGCATGTGGCGCTCCCATTGATTTCCTATTCAAATATGCAAATGAGGAAGATACGGCGATTTATGATCGTACATGCGCCCGACGCAGGCTACGCGATGTGCGCGTAAGTTGTACGTCCGGCGTAAACTTAAGCCCCATAAAGGAGGTGTAACCCAGCAGCAGACATGCAAAGGTCTTCACCAGGGAACTCAAGCCGGCGTATTTTACGTAGTTTACGTTGAACGTGAATATGGCTGGGCTTAAGTTACGTTCACGCCGTAGGCAGTGATCCGGCGTATCTTAGGCAGTTGTTCCGACGTGGTTCTGAGCATGCGCAGAAGGATGCGTTCACGTCCCGGCGCATACGCAGTTGGTGATACGTATCTGTCTGTCGCTCGGCCCATCATTTGCATGGGGTCACACCCCATTTGCATGGCTCACGCCCAATTCCACTTACGCCGACTTACGCCTTGGAAACCCAGCGCAGTTTTGGGAGCGTTGGCTTTGTGAATTCAATGCTTGCCTCTCTGCGCTGCGTCGGCGTGGCGTATCTTATTTGCGTTACGGCGGCGTAATGTGCGCCGCTCTCTGTGAATCCGGGCCTTTGTTTTGATCTAGTCTTTGAATTATGGCACATTTACTTATTTTTTAAAATCTATTTTATTGAAAGTGCTAATATATATGTATATGGTTAATTACATCAACTATTTATACTTTAATTCTTGAGTAGGTGCGTAAATTTGGGGCAGGCTGGCAGGGGCCCCAGTGCATTACTTTGCCCAGGGGCCCATGATGTTATTAAGACGGCCCTGCTTGGGAGGACGGTAGGATTGTTTAATTGCAGAAGAGACAAGAGTCTATGGGCCAGATCCACAGACGAAGTACGCCGGCGTATCTACTGATACGCCGGCGTACTTTCAAATTTCCTGCGTCGTATCTTTAGTTTGAATCCTCAAACCAAGATACGACGGCTTCTGGGTTCGATCCGACAGGCGTATGGCTTCGTACGCCTTCGGATCGTAGGTGCAATACTTAGGCGCCCGCTGGGTGGAGTTTGCGTTGTTTTCCGCGTCGGGTATGCAAATTAGCGAATAACGACGATCCACGAACGTACGCGCGGCCGTCGCATTTTCTAACGTCGTCTGTAGTCGACTTTTTCCGGTGTATAGTTAAAGCTGGTATTTTGCGGCGTATAGATAGAATTGCCATGTTAAGTATGGCCGTCGTTCCCGCGTCGAAATTTGAATTTTTTATTTTTTTTTGCGTAAGTCGTCCGTGAATAGGGATGGACGTAACTCACGTCTAAGTTTAAAAAATGACGTCCTAGCGACGTCATTTAGCGGAATGCGCGTCGGGAAATTTCGGGACGACGCATGCGCAGTTCATTCGGCGCGGGGACGCGCTTCATTTAAATGAAACCTGCCCCCAACCCGCCCAATTTGAAATCGGCTGCCAGAAATACACTACGCCGCCGTAACTTACGGCGAGAACTCGCTGAGGATTCGAATATACGCCAGGTAAGGTACGGCGGCGTAGTGTATCTCTTATACGCTGCGCTGATCCAAATGTATGTGGATCTGGCCCTATGCCTGTATTTATATCTGTACAATAATTGTTCATCCTTCTTAAAGGCTGTGGACAGAATCAGCCTTCATTATTTCGGGATTTGTAAACTACGGCCTCTATGGTGTAAGGTTTGGGAAACAACTAGTAACTGGCTATCCAGACTTGTAAACAGAGATCTTAATTAGACAAGGGACATCTGGTACACCACTCGTCCAGTAGTGGAGTACGCGGCACACCCTTGGGTGACTGAAGTGTTTCCAGAGTTATGTGGAAGAAGATTGAGTTTATCTTTGTCCTCTGTGCTCGGCCCTTCCTCGATGTTTCATCTCAGTGTTCTGGATCATCTGTATCTTTTCAGACAGCATTGGAGAGTTCTTATCGCACTGTCTCTACTTATCTGGAATAAATCCCTTGCACACAACCTCATAATCCCTTCTACTTTATTTGTAATGTCAAAAAGTCACAAACAAGACAAACATTTAACATCGGGCAAGTCGTTTAGATTTTCAATAAGGTTTAAATATGAACTGTAAGTGTAAAAAGTTTCCCAAAAATATAATATTTTACACATGTCCTGTGCTATATCTTAAAGGGTCACTAAAGGAAAAAAATGTTTTTGCTGAAATTACTGTTTACAGGGTATAGAGACATAATAGTTAACTGATTCCTTTTAAAAAAGATCAAAAACAGATAAAAAAAACAATCATATAATGTACCTACAGTATACCTCCCAACCGTCCCGTATTTCGTGGGAATGTCCCGCGATTCGCGTTAAATCCCGCGGTCCCGCGAACAGTACTATTGTCCTGCAATTTCGCGCCCCCCCCCCCCGCGATTACCACGATTTGCGGTAAATCCTGCGGTCCCGCGATTGACGCCAAACCCCTCCCCCGCTCAACAACTCCGATCCACAGAATCCCCCCCCGCTCAACAACTTTGATCTGCGGCCTCCCCTGCTCAACAACTCCGATCCGTGGACCCCCCCCGCTCAACAACAACTTTGATCCTTGTTGGAACCCCCCCCCCCCCGCTCAACAACTTCGTTTGGGGGGTATGCTCATTTGTCCCTCATTCTGAAGTTGAAAAGTTGGGAGGTATGCCTACAGTTTAGTTTCGTTTTTGCTGTTGTTTCCTGGTTCTCTGATGTACAGAGCCAGAGAGCCAATAGAGAGCAGTGAAGGTTTTGCAAAACGAAACTGGATTGGTGCTGAGGGGTTTTAGACACACCTCCTTGATTAGTCACCACAGTGAGAAATCTCCCAGTACTGTGGTGTTCAGGAAACAGACAACCAGGAAGTGTCCAGAACAGAGAGGAATTACAGCAACATCAAAGCAAAAACGAACAATGAGGACATGAAACCAGGACTGCAGAAAGGTAAAGGAAGCTATTTAGCTAAAAAAAAAAAATCCTTTAGTGACCCTTTAACCCCTTCACGCCTAAGGGTAAAACAAATGTAAATGCCTAAGAACAATTTTGCAACTTTGACATGTGTTAGTAAAATTGTATATATCATTACAACTACTTTGTGTATCTAGATGGATTATACCTTGTTTTTTTCAGGACGACAAATCTGTCTTTCTTTTGGTGGTAAATGGTAAAATAAGTCTTGATTTATTATTTTATTTTTGTTTTTATTAGGGTTGTCCCGATACCACTTTTTTAGGACCGAGTACAAGTACCGATACTTTTTTTCAAGTAGTCGCCGATACCGAATACCGATACTTTTTTTAAATGTGTCCCCAAATGCAGCCATGTCCCTCACATATGCAGCCATGTCCCTCTAGCCATGTCCCTCACATATGCAGCCATGTCCCCCTAGCCATGTCCCTCACATATGCAGCCATGTCCCTCTAGCCATGTCCCTCACATATGCAGCCATGTGCCTCTAGCCATGTCCCTCACATATGCAGCCATGTGCCTCTAGCCATGTCCCTCACATATGCAGCCATGTGCCTCTAGCCATGTCCCTCACATATGCAGCCATGTCCCTCACATATGCAGCCATGTCCCTCTAGCCATGTCCCTCACATATGCAGCCATGTCCCTCTAGCCATGTCCCTCACATATGCAGCCATGTCCCTTTAGCCATGCCCCTCACATATGCAGCCATGTCCCTCTAGCCATGTCCCTCACATATGCAGCCATGTCCCTCTAGCCATGTCCCTCACATATGCAGCAATGTCCCTCTAGCCATGTCCCTCACATATGCAGCCATGTCCCTCACATATGCAGCCATGTCCCTCTAGCCATGTCCCTCACATATGCAGCCATGTCCCTCTAGCCATGTCCCTCCAGCCATGTCCCTCCAGCCATGTCCCTCCAGCCATGTCCCTCTAGCCATGTCCCTCCAGCCATGTCCCTCTAGCCATTTCCCCCATACCTTTGCTGCCGAAAGCCGCCGCCGCATGGAGAAAATCACAGCATTCATTTGAATAGCTGTTTTGCCCGCGCGTATAGACACTCCCCCTTGCTCGGGATTGGACAGATCACGATCACCCATCCAATCCCGGGCAAGGGGGAGTGTCTATACGCGCGGGAACACTACAGCTATTCAAATGAAAGCTGTGATGTTCCCGCACGGCGTTTAACCCATGCGGCGGCTTTCGATGCGGCAGCGGCGGGGGGGGGGAAGTATTCTATTTAGGTATCGGAGGTATTTGCGCGAGTACGCGTACTCCCGCAAATACTCGGTATCGGTCCCGATACCGATACTGGTATCGGTATCTGGACAACCCTAGTTTTTATTATTATCAAAGGAAAACAGGCCCAATGTAGTCAAAATACAAAAAGATTCCGCGCTGTCTAAGACCCGGTTCACACTGGGGCGACACGACAGCCGCCTGACGTGTCGCTTCCTATTCAATGCAATGGAACCGTTCTAATAGGTGCAAGTCGCTCCGACTTAGAAAAAGGTTCCTGTACGACTTCGAGGGCGGCTCGGGGCGACCTGCATTGACTTCTATACAGAAGTCGTTTTGCAAATCGCCTCTGAAGTCGTCCTCAGGACGACTTGCAGAGTCGCCCCCGAAGCCGCCCCCAGAGTCGCTGATTCACGAACGTACTTGTGCCCGCTACGCCGTTTACGTTAGGCTTACGTCCAGCGTAAAGTTACCCCTGCTATATGAGGCGCAGCCAATGCAAAGTATGGACTTCGGCAAGCGTATCTTTTTACGTCGTTTACGTAAGTCGTACGTGAATGGGGCTGTGCGTAGGTTACGTTCACGTCACAGGCATTGGGGCCTGGCGTATCTTATGGAGTAAATTCGATGCGATACTGAGCATGCGTCATTTACGTGGGGTCACGATTCATTTACATACAACACGCCCCCTACCAGCCTATTTTGAATTAGGCGGGCTTACGCCGGCCAATTTACGATACGCCGTCGCAACTTACGGAGCAAGTGCTTTGTGAATACTGCACTTGCCTGTTCAAGTTGCGGAGGCGTAGCGTAAATAGGATACGCTATGCCCGCACAAAGATACGGCCAGATACATGAATCTGGCCCAGAGAGTGCAGCTCAGCCCCACTCCCGTTCCCACCTAACTGGCTGTGATTGACAGCAGCAGCGAATGGCTCTTGCTGCTGAATTTCAGCCAATCAGGAGGGAGAGATCTGGGAGAGCCTTGAGTCTCATGCACATCACTGGATCGGGATGCAGCTTAGGTACATTTTGCATTTTCTAAATGAATGCAAAGCATTCTACGATTGGATGAGTTAAAGAGGAGGGGTGGTGATATCATGCTCTGCAACTCGTCCAATCAGAGAACGTTTTGCATTCATTCAGAAAATGCATTCACTAAATGGCACCTGTGCCGAGCAGGTCAGCGGCTCACCATGAGACCTGGAAGCAAATGGAGATCACTGGAGTAGCGTTGTCTACCTCTCCCATGGATATCGGCTAGGTATAGTGTAACGGTCACCACCGTTTACGACCTTCCATCCCATCCACGACAGCTCATCTGACACTCCAACCGTCCAACAGACATCAGACATCCCAGAATAACGAGACTTGCTCCATTACTGGTTTCAAAATGAAGACAACTTTAATGGTACACTTAGCTTGCTTATATGCAGTACACAGGTTACAGAAATCACAGGAACAATCAAACTGTCCCCACCCACACATCACACCTTGGGGGCTTCAATCACATTCTTTGAGCTAATTACTAAACATTCTAGACATGTCGGGGCCGGCCTATAATTATCATGATCTAATCACTGCACATTCCTTCATTAACAGAACTCAAACAAAACACCATCACACAATGATCTCCTTCCAATCCACATCCCCAGACAGACGCTCTGTCTCCGACAAGTACATTCCACACATAAACAGTATTTAGCATACATAATTAGAGGTCTGGGAGCAGACATGGATTAACACCTTTCAAAAGAATGTGACATTGAATAGCCAACAACTTGTGATATCCTGCAAACATGAATTGTTATTAATGTCCCATCTCATGTAATACATGAATTATGATTCACTTGCCACCCCATCTCCTGGCTCAAACTGTGCCCAAAAGTCACTCCTGTTACATACGGTATGTACAGTACATAGTTACATGGTTCCAAGCTGAGCCCATGTAACTGTGTAAAAATGTCCATACTTGGAACTCATTTTTAAATGCTGGGAGCCTTAGGGCCCTTTCACAATAGCGCACCATATGTGAGTGAGTAACTTGTATAGCGCTACAAATGCGAACTAAATCGCCTCAAGGCGCTGTATCAAATGTCGTCGTCCATCCACGCTTCAGAATAGATGGGTCTTATGTTTTCTTCTGAAGGCCCGATGGTTTACTTCCATCCGAATGTGTGTACCGTATTTATCGCGGTATAACGCGCTCCCGCGTATACCGCGCACCCCCAAAGTGGCCCGAATTCCTGTGGATTTTTTTTTTTTGTACTTACAGTTTTGGTGTCTTGCGCGGCGTTCATCGGCGGCCTCGTCGGGGCCGGCGTCCATCTGCGGCTTCGGGTGTCCTCTTCGGCGGGTCGGGCGTCCGTCTTCGGCAGGCCGGGTGTGCTTTTCGGCGGGTCGGGTGTCCTCTTCGGTGGGTCGGGTGTCCTCTTCGGCGGGTCCGGCGTCCTCTTCGGCGGGTCCGGCGTCCTCGCGTCTTCCCCGCTCGTTTCCCGCCACGAGTTTTGAATACTGCGCCGGCATATACCGAGCGCAGTACACTCGTGTAACGTCGGGCAGGCTCGGCAACTGTCACGCTGACGTCCTGTACGCTCAGGACGTCAGTGCGAGAGGCGCCGAGACTGCCCGAAGTTACACGAGTGTACTGCGCTTGGTATATGCCGGCGCAGTATTCAAAACTCGTGGCGGGAAAGCGGGTATCGGCGTATGTCGCGCACCTACGATTTTGCCCTGATTTTCAGGGCAAAATAGTGCGCGATATACGCCGATAAATATGGTATGTGGAACATTCCATAGTCGTGGTCCTTGGACTGCGAATCTTCATTCTCCTTTAGATTTGTCCGTATTTCATCCATCTGTTTTCGGATGAAATACGGACATACATGTATCCCTATGGGATAGCGGGTGTCAGCGGCTGAACATCCACTGACACCTGATCTCATCAGTGTTCGCTATGCTCCGATTCTGCAGACGGAGGAAAATCCTATTTTTCCATCCATCTGCAGATGGGATCGAGTGAACACAGACAGACGGTCCATGTTCATCTGATCCCCCCATAGGGGAGAGTAGAGATCTGACAGGGCGGTCCCTACACAGTGTGCGGGGACCGCCCTGTCATCTGCTGGCTCAGCGGGGATCAAACGGAATGATCCCCGCTGAGCAAGCGGATGAGACATGTACGGATCCTCACGGGATCCGTACATGTAAAAGGGGCCTTATTCTTGAATTACTGGGTTAGAAGAGAGGAGCTTGACTGTCTCTTGGTATCGTTCATTAAAAAAAAGAGAGAGAGAGAAAGAAAAACACAAACAATGCAAGCAAGTTCTCACTTCGCCATTCGTGTCAGAATTTTCGCAAAAGCTATAGAGCACTGAAATGTTCTCAAAAAATAGTTAACAAGGATCCTTCTTCTAGCCATCTGCATGACTTCTTTTTAATTAGACCTCCTTCCAGGACTAGGAGTTCACTGGAGAGGGGCTCAGGTGTCAGGCAAAACATATACACTCATTAGTTTTTGTTTTGATTGTCACTGCCTGGTTTGACATCACTTCTATAAGTCAGCAGGGGTATTGGATTGTGTTAGATGGACTACTCTTTTATGGATGCAGTGGTGTAATGAATCCTTTGTGTCACAGTCAGAGATGGCTTATCATACCGTCTTGGGGAACACTTTCCAAGGTTCAACACATTGATTCGCTTCCCATCTTTCCATCCTTTTTTTTTCAATGAGCGCCATGGAGGATTGATGAAAGTGCCGAGCTGGGAAGTACAAGGGGGTATCACACAGCCAAACTCTGTGGGGGCCACTAATAGAGAAGTGGGGAATTGAAATTTTCAATGTTTTGGTTTGTCGGTTTTTTGGCAGTCTGTACCAAACCATGTTTCCATTATAAAGATAGCGATCAGTTAACTGCTGGACTAGGAAAAGCTTGACATGGTCCTGGTAAATTGAGGACAAAACTGCAGAATTAAAAGAAAAACTTGCAGAAAACGTTTTACCTGAACAAAATGACACAAAAGTGCTGAATTTTTACAAACGGAAAAGAAAAAACACTTTTGTATTTCTTAACCACTTCAATACCGGGCATTTTCACCCCCTTCCTGCCCAGACCAATTTTTAGTTTTCAGCGCTGTCGCATTTTGAATGCCAATTGCGCGGTCATGCAACACTGTACCCAAATGAAATCTTTATGGGGTTTTTTCCCACAAATAGAGCTTTCGTTTGGTGGCATTTGATCACCTCTATGGTCTTTATTTTTTGCGCTATAAACAAAAGAAGAGCAACAATTTTTTTAAAAACACAATGGCCGGGATTCAGAGAGATCGGCGCATCTTTAGATAGGCGTAGCGCATCTCATATGCGCTACGCCGTCGTAACATTGAGAGGCAAGTACTGTATTCACAAAGCACTTGCTCCCATATGTACGCCGCGTAACGTAAATGGGCCGGCGTAAGCCCGCGTAATTCAAAGTAGCAAGGCAGTGGGCGTGTTGTATTATAATGAAGTGTGATCCCATGTAAATGAATGGCCGATCGAACGGCGCATGCGCGCGCATGCTCAGAATCACGTCGCAAATACTCCCTAAGATACGTCGGCTCAATGCTTTTGACGTGAATGTAACCTACGCCCAGCCCCATTCACGTACGACTTACGCAAACGACGTAAAATACGACGCTGTTCCCGCGCCCATACCTTAACATGACTTACCCCTGCTTTATGAGGGGTAAAGTTACGCTGGACGTACGCCTTACGTAAACTGCGTAGCTTTATATGATGGGCGCAAGTACGTTCGTGAATCGGCGTATCTAGGTCCTTTGCATATTCGACACGTAAATCTACGGAAGCGCCCCTTGCGGCCAGCGAAAATATGCACCCAAGATACGATGGCGTAGTAGACTTACGTCGGTCGTATCTTGGCCAAATTCAGGCGTATCTGATTTCCAGAATACGCGGAAAGATACGACGGCGCACATTTGGACTTACGGCGGCGTATCTGGAGATACGCCGTCGTAAGTCCTTTCTGAATCCCGGCCAATATTTGTAACTTTTTAATTTAAAAAATATCATAATTTTTTTTAGGCCGATATATATTCTTCTACATATTTTTGGTAAAAAAATTGCAAAAAGCATATATTGATTGGTTTGCGCAAAAGTTATAGCATCTACAAAATAGGTGATAGATTTATGGCATTTTTTTTTTTTTACTAGTAATGGTGCCGATCTGCAATTTTTATTGTGACCGTGACATTGCGATGGACATATCGGACACTTTTGACACATTTTTGGGACCATTCACATTTATACAGCGATCAGTGCTATAAAACTGCACTGGTTACTGTGTAAATGTGCCTGGCAGGAAAGTGGTTAACACTAGGGGGCGCTCAAGGGGTTAAATATGAATATTCGCTATTTTCACACTGAATTTCCTCCCTGCCAATCAGGAAGCAGGTCGGAGACCTGTTTCCTGATTGGGAAAAACGTCAGGCGATCCTAATGGACGCCTAGGAGGAGGAGGAGAGAGGACACACGCGGCGGAAGTCAGCCATCCGCCATGCTGAGGACACCAGAGCCGCTGTTGCCAGCCATATGCCGTGCTGAGGACACCAGAACTGCTGCTCCCATTCCGCCTCCAGCCACCCCGCCACACTGAGGACACCGGAGCCACTGCCCGCAATGCACTACCCACCACCTAGATGGGGTAAGTGCTGCCCTTAAGTCATGAAGTGTCTCACAGCCATTATTAAGACTAAAATCTGCTCAATAGGAATGGTTTGATTTGAACCTAGGTTCAGTCTGAATTCTGGCTGTTTGGGCATTTGGCCCATTTGGCCACCAGTTCAGCAGCAGACAAAAATCATATACAGAAGCGGTATTTCTATGGCTTCTATATATAACAACATCCTCCTGTCAGTGGTTGCTAAGGAAGCCCTAGGAGCCACTGACATCACCAGCAATCCCTGGCCACATGACCAAAGGGGCGGGGACAGCAGTTACATCAATGCCCAAATATGGCAACATGGTTATATTTGGGCAGTAGCACTGCCCAAATATGTCTATGGCCATAATTGGTCAATGATGTCATTACTATATTACTATCCCTGTCCCTTCCCTTAAATAGCTGATGACAGCTCCGGGAGTTACTAAACGTAATAATTAAAGATGAAAGGTTTCAGCTTTATACAGACCTTAAGAAGGAATTCCAAGGCATCTTCAAAGCTTGTATCTTTCATAAATTAAATTTAGCTAATAAAGATTATGGCCCAGATCCACAAAGAACTTACGCCGGCGTATCTATTGATACGCCGTGTAAGTTCTACGATGCCCCGTCGTATCTTTGTTTTGTATCCACAAAACAAGATACGACTGAATGTGGGCTCGTTTCGACTGACGTACGTCTTAGTACGCCGTCGGATCTTAGGTGCATATTTACGCTGGCCGCTAGGTGGCGCTTCCGTTGATTTCTGCGTAGAGTATGCAAATTAGCTAGATACGCCAATCCTCAAACGTACGTCCGCCCGGCGCATTTTTTTACGTCGTTTACGTGAGGCTTTTTTCGGCGTAACGTTACCCCTAGGTCTATGAGGCGTGCGCAATGTTAAGTATGGAAGTCGGGACAGTGTAGAATTTTCCGTTGTTTACGTCGTTTGCGTAAAACGTTCGCAAATAGGGCTTTGAAATTACGTTCACGTCGAAAGCATTGACTATTTGCAACGTGATTTCGAGCATGCGCACTGGGATACCCCCACATGCGCCGTTCAAAAAAAACATCATTTACGTGGGGTCAAGTTGAATTAACATAAAACACGCCCACATGTTAGTCATTTGAATTGCGCGCCCTTACGCCGACAGATTTACACTACGCCACCGTAACTTACGACGCAAATTCTTTCTGGATACGGAAAGTATGCTGTAAGTTACGGCGGCGTAGTGTATCTGAGATACGCTACGCCTGCCTAAAGATAGGCAGATCTTTGTGGATCTGGGCCAATCAATCTAAACTAAAAACTATCTGTAATAATTAGTGGCTAACTGTCACGTACTGGTTGAGGCTGAGCTGGTGGGAGAGCTTTCCCTACACCACCTGCCTCTTGAAGGTGGTGACAGGCTATAATCGGGCAGGGAGTGGCAAGGGTACCTGTTTGAAGATCCTAGACCGAAGCTTCTTGCAGCAGGTGCAAAGCAGCAGGCAGACTCATGGACTGACCAATGCTGATACATGGCAGCAGGTGTGGGACAGCAGGCAGACTGGTGGACAGGTACACAGCAGCAGATGTAGAACAACAGGCAGCAACAAGCTGGTGAGCAGGTAAATGCAGGATCTTGGGTGGTCAGGCAGAAGTCAGCAATAGCCAAGTAGCAGAGATACAGAATTAGATCCAGAGCAGAGTCAGGGCTAAGCCAGGGTTGGTGTCAGGTGAGCAGAGAAGACACCGGGACAGTAGGCAAAAGGCAGAGTCGGGTCACAAGCTGGGTCAGCAACAAGGTATCAGGAATGAGCAGAGTCAAACAGGCCCGGTATACACAGTAACAAACACAGGATTGTTCACCTCAGCAATCTTCTGGTCTCTGTAGCCACTTTAAATAGGCAAGTGAGTGCCAAGTATTTACGCACGCTCCCGCTAATGCGCATGTGAACGTGCATGGGCATGCAAGCGAGTAAGGGCATGTCTAGTTGTCATATAGATAGAGGGGTCTCAGGGATTCCCCACAAACCCCAAAACTCCAATGAAAAATATGGGCGGGGAGGACTATACCGGTACTGTTGTGTATAGGTTCAAAAACCTTAGTGATTCACATTAGATAAGTTTAAGAAAAGTTTATTTACATATAGACATCATGGACAAAAATAAAAACTACATCACATTAAAACACATTACAAAAATACAAACTTGACCACAATCTGGTCACCGGTTGTGCAATCACATTTCTTAACAAGAGGGGTGGGGAATCGGTGAAGAAATTGCAATCATGAGACCAACAGTCTCTAGTCTCGACTAGTTTCGCTTTCGCTTCGTCAGGAGACGGTCTAAAATATAACATAGAACATATGTAAGACATTAAAAACAACAACACATCAATGTTTATCTATATCGGGGGTTTATGTGGGAAACACCCCGAGGAGTCATATGATACGTAATAGGGGAATTTTTGTCACATCATGTCTCCTACCTAGTGGCACAGCGTCCCTTAGCCCCAGAGAGGGGGTCCCAGGCAAACAGTGGATAAGTATCTCACACGTGGACCAAGACCAAGTCTTTGAGGCAGACCTGGATAATAAGGATATGTGTCAGTGGTAATGATAAGTTGATTACATATTGAATCAATGGGTGTGGTAAGTGTAAAAAAGCTACTGAAAAGTGCAGTAGTGTGAACCACTCAGAAAGAAACTCCCATAGAGAGAGGTAAACATCATAGGAATATTCCTCATGAGAGGAACTAGGATAAGATCAAATGGTGAAGAAACAACTAAAGAGAGAAATTGAGTGAGAACAGGAAGAAGGCAGGAGGGGAGGGGATGGGGGGGGGAGGGAAAAGGAGGATGGACATAGGTAAACGAGGGAGGGGCAGATTGGGAAAGGAAGGAAAGAGTATGGGAAAAAGAGGGGGGAAAAAAACAAAAACAAAAAATATATATATACAAAGGGAAAAACCCAAGGGAGAAGACAGAGCAGCGGGGAGGGGCTGGGAGGGTCGAGGTGAAAAGGGGGGATATCTGTCACATCACCAGGTACTGAAATATACCAGAGGACAGGGAAGGGAAAAAAGGGGGGGGAGGGAGGGGAGGGGAAAAAAAAAAAAAAAGGAGAGGGTAGGTCCCCAAAAATACAAAACAATACCATCACCCAGAGAAAGGTCAGATATGAATGAGGAAAAAAGAAAAAGTTAAAGAGGATATCAAGTCCCAAAACGTCTAGTTGTCACTCGAGAATTATTATGCGGACGCACACGGGTTAGGGGACCTCTAGTTGTCACTTGTTATGAGCGAATGCACATCTGGCATGATTATGCATACGATTTCCCTGACACTAACATGGTACTGATTATGTCCATATGAAACCGTTTCAGGAGACCGTGTACAAATGTAAAATCACCAAAATGTAAAGACTCCCATGAGGTTCTATAAAACTATGGAAAAAGTTGCCAAAACCTGCATGTTACAAGGGGCTCTTCCATGTCCCGTCGACTCACCCTAAGGCCTTGTACACACGGTCGGAACAAACCGATGAGACTGGTCCGTCGGTTCATTTTCAGCGGTTCACCTCTGAAGTGGCCTGACGGCCTGATATGTGTGCACACCATCAGTCCAAAATCCGAGCAGGTCAGAACGCGGTGACGTAAAACACACAACGTGCTGAATAAAGCGAAGTTCAATGCTTCCAAGCATGCGTCGACTTGATTCTGAGCATGCGCGGGTTTTGAACCGATGCTTTTCTGTACTAACCATCGGTTTGGTCCGATCGCCAGCGGTCCAGCGGTTTGGTTTTGAAGCATGTTTAGAAATTTTGGACCAAAGGAAACCAGACCGCTAGCCTATACACACGGTAGGTTTGGTCCGATGAAACTGAACTTCGGTTCATTCTCAGCGGACCAAACCGACCGTGTGTACGAGGCCTAAGGGGTAGATTCACATAGACTTACGACGGGCGTATCAGTAGATACACCATTGTAAGTCCGAATCCCCGCCGTCGCAACTTTAAGCGTATGCTCAAACTGAGATACGCTTAAATGTTGCTAAGATACGACCGGCGTAAGTCTCCTACGCCGTTGTATCTTAACTGCATATTTACGCTGGCCGCTAGGGGCGTGTACGCTGATTTACTGTTAAATATGGCCGTTGTTCCGGCGTCGAAATTTAAAATTTTTACATCGTTTGCGTAACTCGTCCGTGAATGGGGCTGGCCGTAATTTACGTTCACGTCGAAAGCATGACGATTTGCCAACGTCATTTGTAGCATGCGCACTGGGATAGGTCCACGGACGGCGCATGCGCCGTTCATTAAAAACTTCAAATACGTGGGGTCACTAGTATTTTACATAGGACACACCCCCAACCAGCCTATTTTGAATTAGGCGGGCTTACGCCGGCCCAGTTACACTGCGCCGCCGTAAGTTTTAGCGCAAGTTCTATGTGAATACAGGACTTGCTGCTCAAACTTACGGCGGCGTAGTGTATCTGAGATACGCTACGCCTGCCTAATTCTACCTGAATCTAGCCCTAAGTCTTTAGTTATGTTCCAGTTCTTGGCTATCAATGCTTTCTGTCCATTTAGCCAGTGCCCAGGAGACACCTTTTTGGCATTAAACTTCTTGTTTTCCTCTCCTGTTTTACCAGACCTGGATATTATCTTGTCATCTACGAAGAGGAAAATAGTTTGTGGAATCAAACTTGAGTCCCAGACATTTATGACAAAAGGAGAAACCTAATATCTATGAAAATGGTATAAACATCATAAGCAGCAAAGATTCCAGTTTACAACAGAAACCGTCATCATAACAAATCTAGTGTCCAGTAATTTGGTATCATCAAATTGCATAGAAATAATACTCAGAGGCCCCATTCTGGGAAGTTTGTAAAACATGCATGTGTTTATTAATCTAACAAATTGTCTGCAGAGGCAAAATATGCAAGTCAACAAAATTTCTAGAAACTCTATTTCACTTGGATTTCAGGGCCCTGTTACACCAAACTACATTGGATCATCCCGATTAGGTGGTCTCTGTCTCCTGTTGTGAAGCGTTTGCTCTTGTAAACAGTTTTCAAGCCGTGTCTATCCTTTACATGTCCCAGAAAATAGTCTGTGTCCCCAAGCGAGACAGTCTCAACATCAAATAGAGTAGACTGATGTAAAACAGCCATAGATATCCTTAGAAGACAGCTAGGGTGGGTCCTGAGGGGCTGTGACATAACGGCTATCTTAAAAACAGCAGCTACTTAAAGGCCTGATATTCTGTAAACAAAGGAAAAGAAATAACATTCACTGATAGATATTTAAAACAGAACTCCATACAAAAACAGATTTTGCTGAAATATTTACCCTTAATCCAAAGCTCGCTCCCACAATACTTGTTTTTTATGTCCTCAGTCGCGTTTCTTCTCAAAAGGCATCGACTGGGAGCCTCCATTCTGAGTCGATGCTTTCTTAAAGGAAACGTTGGGTAGGAGTGTCTGGGTGCTATTCAGAATAAGAATGAGCAGGTGCTGAAAAGGAGCCAGAAGAATAAAGATGTGCAAGTGCTGAAGATCTGGCATAGTTGCCAATACTTTAAATGGCCGTGCTCGTTTGCATAGAAATGCGCACGTTTACGCACACCTGCTGCCAGAACTGGCGCCAAACACCCTATATAAGTGGGTGCACTTAAACTTTGCTGGATGATCTTCAGCTACCAGTACTCCTTGCTCCTGTGTTTCTTGTATTATCAGTTACTGACCCAGCTTGCCTCTGGACTTCTCTGCTGCCTGATCCCTGGTTTTGACCCCGGCTTGCTCTAAGGACTTTGTTTCTCTTGCTCTGCCATGTATGATCCTGGCTTGCTCCTAACTCTTCTTCTGCATATTCCCTGGCTTGCTTTCCTGTGTATGACTTTGGCTCTCATCCTGATTATGCCTCTGCAGTCCTGTCCTGTCAGCCTGCTCCTTTCTTGGGTGCCACCTTGCCTGTGGTCGCTGCCCTGGTTCAATAACACACCTGGGGCTACGGAGGGGTGGTCGCTGCCCTGGTTCAATAACACACCTGGGGCTACGGAGGGGTGGTCATTGTCCTGGTTCAATAACACACCCGGGGCTACAGAGGTCCTGCAATCTGCCCTGACAGACCAGCGGACAGCTATCCAGTTCCCCTGCGCTGCATACCGCTTCCAGTGGATCTACCTAGCTTATTTGAATCTAGAACTCCCTGTTCCCACTTTCAGGGGAGCTTGGCACTTAGCCACAAGGGAAGCCCTCTCGTCAAATTGGCCTCAGACCAGGTACGTGACAAGGAGCCAGTAGCGTGACATCAACACACATGGACAGTACTGGAGGCGGCTGTGCACTACTGATGTTTTGTAAGTTTTGCATTTTGTTTTTTTTATAAATTATGATATATACGCTAATGCACTATAAGCCCTCTCAATTGATTTTATTATAACACGCTGTGAGTAAAGTAAGCTGGGATCCATCCTAAACCTCCTGAGGCCTGGCTGACAACCAACCCTTAGATGTGATCCTGTTTATGTGCACATGATCCCTTAAATGGGATCAATTTGTCCAGTAAGCCAACTGTTCTGTTTTGGAGCACGGTGGTGATGCACAAGCACTTTTAATTCATTTATGAGCAATTTATGCCTCTCAGGTAAGTTCCCACTGACACCATTGATCTTTTTAGCTCTCTGTAAGGGGGGGGGGGGTTCTTCTCAAGGACCACAAGTGTAAGGAACATTGTTCCCACTGACCATCACACTAATGTATCAGAAGTTATAGATATACGGTAGTCATTTTTAGCAGAGGTTCCCTAAAACCGGAAAATTATTTCAAGGGTTTCTCTGTGTTGAAAAGCTTGAGCTAGGCTGCCCTATATGTTCAGCCTTTAGAGAAACATCCAAACAGCCATTGTTCGTCCCAAACTAGCACTTGGACTACTAAGCTCGTGGGCAGGCAGGACAGTAGTGTGGTGGTTGTTTGTCATATCCTCCATGTTTCCCATTAACTCATTGGGTGCAAAGTGCTGGGTCACATGGAAGGCCTATCACTGGGATGGATTTTTCTGAGCTATGTTAGGCACTTTGTTACAGGGTCACTTTACACACACACATGGGGGTACCTTTATTTTGTGCCGTCTTCACTGATGCCTAGGAACTAGGCTGAGGCTGCAGTGGGGGGAGACTCAACCCCACAGCAGACCTCCACTCCCAGAGACAAACGTACACCGTGTACACCTGCAACTGTTCTCCAGTCAAACCTTGGTTCCCTACAAAAATACACACACACACAGAAACCCGCATTCTGGAGGGACATGCCGAGCCAATTTCCACAACCACCTGTCCAGCGTTTTCCACTACAATTCCCCAGTAGCAGAGTGGGTCCCACCGTGCACTCTGCGCAGGCTCCACACATGCACTCAACTTAACTCTTGAACCTCCGTACCGCTGTACAGCATGGAAACCTCTGCGGTGCAATTCCAATCCCGTTGCTATGAGAGACAGACCATTGGCTAAAGGAGTGTTGACAACATTTCCCTCGCTGCTAGAGGCCGATCCACCTATAACAGGTACACTCTATTAGCAGGCCGCTTATTACACTTCTGTTACTCTAAGTAACCATGTGTGTCTTCACAATACTCCATTCTTCAACTCTAAAACATTGATATATTCATACCCCAATGTTAACAGTATCTGTGTGGTTTACTTGAGATTCACCTCTTTAATAACTTCAGACCAGGCATGGATGGTTCAATACTTTAATTAGAAAAAGTGCAAAACAGACATTTCACAGTCCAACAGGTAAGGCATGATACTTTCCTCATTCCCTAACTATAACTAAGGGCTTGTATGCTGCCCCAGCATACATCCAGAAGTGTTCTTCAGTTGTCAAAGTCCTTCAGAGGCACTTTGTAGTGCTGGTGTCTTGAGAGCGAATCCCAAGTTAGAAGTCTCTACATGTGGGCCGTAGTGAGCGACATTCTCCTGCTCCTACATGTCTCATCTTCCATCCCCATCCTCTCCCCTTTGCAACTTACGGCTGCACTGGAACTCTATTGAAATCTCCGGGATTCTCTGTTCGCCAACTATCTCTGGGGGACCTCTCGTCTCTGAACCGCCATGCCAATTTATATGATACAGGACAAGTGGGCCGGACCCAGAGCAGGACCCCCCAAAAAAAATGGACATTAAATTAACTCTCACCTTCCCGGCCAGGACAGCATAACTGTTTCAACCTGCCCACAAACTCATCCCTAATAAACACTTTTGGGACGAATTGGAATGCCTTTGCAAGCCAGATCTTCTAGTATCAGACCTCACAAATGCTCTTTTGACTAAATGGACACAAATTCCCACAAGACGCATTCCAAAATCTTGTGGAGAGCCTTCCTAGAAGAGTAGAGTCTGTTACACCAAAAAAGGAAAGGCAATTCCATATTAATGCCTGTGGATTTTAAATAGGTGGCCGGATTCAGAAAAGAGATACAATGGCGTATCTCCTGTCAGGCCGTTGTATCTATGCGCCTGATTCATAGAATCAAGTTACGCATAGATATCTCTAAGATCCGACAGGTGTAAGTGTCTTACACCGTCGCATCTTAGGCTGCAATTTCACGCTGGCCGCTAGGTGGTGCTTCCGTTTGTTTACGCAAGGAATATGCAAATTAGTATTTACGTCGATTCAGAAACGAACGACCACCCGGCGCTTTTTTTTTACGTTGTTTGCGTTCAGCTTTTTCCGTCGTAAAGTTACCCCTGCTATATGAGGGGTATGTGCGGCGTATCCTATGTTAAGTATGGCCGTCGTTCCCGCACCGAGTTTTGAAATTTTTACGTTCTCGTCGAAAGAAATGACGTTTTGCGGCGGATTTTCGAGCATGCGCACTGGGATGTTTTCATGCGCCGTTTAAAAAAAAACTTAAAATACGCGGGGTCAAGCCTAATTTAGATAAAACACACCCCCAACATCCCCATTTGAATTACGCGGCCTTACGCCGCAACACAAACGTTACGCCACCGTAAATAAGGGCGCAATTTCTTTCTGAATACAGAACTTGCGCCCAAAGTTACAGCGGCGTAACGTATCGGAGATACGTTACGCCGGCCTGACAGATACGCTCAGGTATCTGAATCCGGCCCAGGATGTTTAACAAGCTCATAAAGGTGTGATAGTCAAGTGTTTGCAAACGTTTGACCATATAGCATGGTATCAACTATCTGATTATAAATAGGAAAATTGGCGAGCATGCAATAACTTGTATGAGTCCCTAAAGAGAATAAGTTTGTTTTCCTCATTTGTCATTTGAGATTTCTGACTTTTGTAACATATACTTTTCAAGCTTTAATGATTATTACTGTGAAATTATTGAAATCCTTATTGCTGTAGTCAGCTTGGGAGAGGGTACATAGTGGTCCTCCAATCTAGAAACCAAAATGGTTTTATCTTTCATCAACAGAGCCCAGTGCGGCTCTTCCAGCAATAATACAATGGTAACAATAGCTACAATAGTGATATTAAGCCCAAGAGATGGTTTTGTAATATGAAAAGTGACATCACACATAAACAAGAAGGGCTGCCAGGATCTGCAATATGTTCCTCATAAACCAATGTGCTGTTTACTCTGACAGAGTGGGTTGTATATGAAGCAAAGCTCAACTACCTACTTCAGTAAAGGCTGCACAGAATTGATTAGGTCGGAAGACCATGTAATTAATCACATTTACACGTATCCAGCCATAAAACTCATGCCGGGCCTGATTAACCAGATTCTAATGAGTCAATTCAATGATGGGGAATGCTTCATACATGGAAATTTTCTCAACATATATTTTATAGCTAAACTCCAGAATAAGCTAAATAATCTGTTGTAATACAGATAAGAGAGTTGTTTGACCTATTTAAAGGGTTTATGTTTTTGTCCATCCAGTCCTGAAATTTACACAGCCCTTGCAAACAGTACTGCGAGGCTAATGGCATTTGCATTTTCTCTGCTGCAGTTAAGCAAGAAAGCTTGGTCACCACCATGCTCCCAGCCCAGGGGAGGGCTGGCAGCCTTAGGCCTGGGGGGCAAGTCCAGTCAAGTGGCCCATAGAGCGTGGAAAAGTGATGGATCGAGGAAAACAGTCTAAGATTTTTCAGGATCACAAGAGTCCGCACAGAGGCCCCCCTTACATCAGAGTCCTCTTGTCTGTGCAGAGAGAGAAGGGGATGTCAGCGCTGGTGTGCGCTGAGGCTGAGTTATGTGTGAGACGAGACATAGCTCAGCTCTGCAGCCATCTACCTCGGAGCTGACACATGCACGGCTGCACAGTGGGAGGTGAGCAGCGGCCGTGACCTGTGTTAACAGAGCTCCAGCAGGTCTATTCCTGCTCTGCAAAAACAGCATTTGGTAGAGGCGGCCGGTGGCTGTGCATAGTGTCACCAGCCCGGGGGGAGATTTCCACTCTGCCCCCCCTGCCAGCCCTCCCCTGTCCCAGCCTATGTTTGGACAGTGAAGGAGAAGTGGCTGCACACCTCTCTGCTCACTCTGCACTTTCATCCTGTCAGCACAAGTGCATGGAACAGTCTATTTGTGTGGTATTGCTGCCTCGTCCCTCTTCCAGAGAGTAGCTGTATTGAGGTGTAGCACCCCTCTTATAGCTGCATTCAGAGACAGTTCTGCCGGCGTATCAGTAGATACTCCGTCATAAATTTAAGCGTATTCTGGAAACCAGATACGCTTAAATTAGGCTAAGATACGAGCGGCGTAAGTCTCCTACGCCGTCGTATCTTAGGGTGCATATATACACTGGCCGCTAGGTTGCGCTTCCTTTGAGTTTGGCGTAGAATATGCAAATGAGCTAGATACGCCGATTCAGAAACGTACGTACGCCCGTTGCATTTTTTACGTCGTTTACGTAAGTCTTTTTCCAGCATAAAGTTAGTCGAACAAATAGCTGGCCTAGCCAATGTTAAATCTGGCCGTCGTTCCCACGTCAAAATTTGAAAATTTTACGTTGTTTGCCTAAGTCATCCGTGAATGGGGCTGGACGTAATTTACGTTCACGTCAAAACCAATACGTCCTTGCGGCGTACTTTGGAGCAATGCACACTGGGATATGTCCACGGACGGCGCATTCGCCGTTCGTTAAAAACGTCAATCACGTCGGGTCACCAGTCATTAACATAAAACACGCCCCCCTGTTCCACATTTGAATTAGGCGCGCTTAGGCCGGTCCATTTACGCTACGCCGCCATAACTTAGGAGGCAAGTGCTTTGTGAATACAGCACTTGCCTCTCTGACTTACGGTGGCGTAGCGTATATGCGATACGCTACGCCGCCTCAAAATTAAGCCAGTCTATCTGAATCTGGCTATTAGTGTGCTACTAGAATAGTGCAGGCAAACGTTTTGGCTTATGGTAAAATAAGTCTTGAATCTGGGTCAAGTGTTTATTGCAGGTCAGGCTGGATGACTTATACAGACAGGTCTCTGGTGCCTCCCCCTGCTTCTGGAAGTTTGGAGAAAATTCTAGACGTTAGTGGGCAGATGCCAGGAGGGTTGATCTGCATACTATGGGGAACTTGGCCTTTCCCCAGGCAGTGAGCTTGGCAAGGTGGCTGAGCCAGCCCTTAAATATGGATAAGTCAAACCAGGAGCGGGGTCAGGGGGATGATGGAGTGTGGAGGAGAGTGTCGTGGCCTTAGAGGGGAGCCCCTTGTCTGGGGGGTTCTGACTCAGGCTGGAGCTCGGGCTGACTTGGGAGGATCCTGACAGCAGTGCGGTTTGAAAGGAACCTTGCCTATGAAGCAGCGCGAGCAAGGAGGACAGTGTGAGTTCATCAGCACACCTAAGGATTCACAAGGGGCAAGACTGCCATGTGTAGCAAGCCATTCTGGAAGACAGCGTTGGGCTTAATCTTTCTGTTCCCTTTCCCTGGGAGATCTTCGGATCAGCTGGGTGAGCTCATGAAGAAGCAGCCATATGGGCTGGGGTAGAGCTGGGATCAGTGTCTACAGTGGAGTGGGAGTTACTCCCATATGCAGCCTACAACATGTTTTGCTACTTACTGAGGGTTCTTAGTCCTTATGGGGCCTTTGCATATTATATTTAGAGACTGTCAGTGTCCGGAAAAGAGGACAGTTCAAGACCTTTTACATAGGGAGGAAGTTGTCCCTGTTTTATGTTCTTCGATTCAAGTTGGGCATCCCATATATCCCCATATTTCCATGTTGTGAACTGTATTGTGGTTTTTTTTCTTACTCTTTATGTAAATTTCTATGATGAAAATTTAATTAACGATATATTATGAAAAAAAAAAGGAAAAAAAAGTAGTTGGGCAAAAATAAACACTGATATAGTATGTTTATACCGCAGACATTTACAACTTGCAAAAAAAGATGAGGGTTTATAATCACTTTAAGCATTTTGGTGCATGGGGACCTTTTAGAAAAACATGTGTAGAGGCGAATCACCGTTAAAGAGGTTGTAAAGGTACAATTTTTTCCCTAAATAGCTTCCTTTACCCTAGTGCAGTCCTCCTTCACTTACCTCATCCTTCCATTTTGCTTTTAAATGTCCTTATTTCTTCTGAGAAATCCTCACTTCCTGTTCTTCTGTCTGTAACTCCACACAGTAATGCAAGGCTTTCTCCCTGGTGTGGAGTGTCGTGCTCGCCCCCTCCCTTGGACTACAGAGAATCAGGACACCCACTAACACACAGCTCCTTTCTCTATCTGCAATGTAGAGAGCGTCCTGATTCTCGACACAACACTCCACACGACACTCCACACCAGGAAGAAAGCCTCACATTACTGTGTGGAGTTACAGACAGAAGAACAGGAAGTGAGGATTTCTCAGAAGAAATAAGGACATTTAAAGGCAAAATGGAAGGATGAGGTAAGTGAAGGAGGACTGCACTAAGGTAAAGGAAGCTATTTAGGAATTTTCTTTTTTCCTTTACAACCCCTTTAATCATCACCATACTTACTGTATATAAGAAGTTGGAGGTGAAACTCTATTCTAGAGAAACAATTGTAAAATCAAAAAAAGCGGTGTCACCTTCTACAGCAGCCAATCTAAACCTTTTAACCCCACGAGAGACAAATAAAATATATTTTAGGTTTCAGGGAACCCTTACTAAAACCAGTTAATTGGAACTCAATGAGGAAATTACCCTTCATAATGGTGAGCAGTAGGAAAAAATAGAACTGTTATGGTGGTGGTCAGAATGCCACTCTTACAATTAAAGAGATAATTGTTTCATGCTGCTTGTTTTGCCATATAGCGTTGGCAGGGCTTTTTTTCAGCAGGAACGTGGGGGAATGCAGGTCCGGCACCTCCAGCACTGAATGAATGTAATAGCAAGGTGTGGTAGGGTGTGCTGGAGGGTCTATTGATGCTGGCTGCTGGGGAATCTATGGTCCCTGAGGAAGATCTCTTGTTGCTGGTGCAGGTCAATTGTTGCTGATGGGGGTCTATTGTAGCTGGTAGAGATCTACTGTTGAGGGAGGGATCAGCTGATGCTGGCTGCTGGATTATTTATTGTTGCTGGGGGTTTATTATTGCTAAGGGGAGATCTACTGTTGCTGGGTAGGGGCTATAGTGTTGCTGGGGGGGGTCTATTGTTGCTGGGTGCATTATTGCTTTTCTTGTTATCATTATTAAATTCTATACAAATTTCTTAGCAGCACAAAATGACACTTGGTTCTGTATTTTCGAAAAGGGTGGTTCTGGGAGATGGGTAGGGGGCAGAGATAAGGGGTGACTCAGAAGTGGGGAGTACCTGCCCTATTCTCTGAGAAAAAAAGGCCTGGAGCGTTGGCATTAAATCTATGCAGGTTACATCTGGGAGGTCAAACAGTGTAAGGAAAGGCCTTCTGTGCACAAGCTAAAACATGTTCCTTTTTGTGCTCGCAAGAATTGGGAACTGGCTAATGCATATGGGCATGCACATACTCGTACGCACACATGAGCCATTGCACATGCTAGTGCGTTCCGGCGCACGCTTGCACCTGTGATAGATGTAGGTGCCAAGTGGGATATTTAAACTTGGCCAGTTCTCTGGATCAGTACTGCTTTGTCTTTCGTCCTTCCCTGCATCCTGTGTTCCTGCTCTCCTGATTCCAGTTGCTGACCAAGCTTTTCTGAGCACTCTCTAAACCCTGCCTGCACTGACCCGGTTTGTCTTTGACCTCCACTTCTGTCTGCTCCATTTGCTTCTGATTGGGTCCTGACCCGGCTTGTACCCAGACCATGCTATTGCCTGCTCCTCTGTACCTGATCCGTCCAGCCAGTATATGACCTGGCTGGCCTGACTCTGCTTCCTGACACCTGTCTGCTAAGGTGGGGCTAGATTCAGGTAAGGGCGCGCAAAGTTACGGCGGCGCAGCGTATCGTATTTACGATACGCCGCTGTAAGTTAGAGAGGCAAGTGCTGTATTCACAAAGCACTTGCCTTCTAAGTTACGGCGGTGTATCGTAAATGGGGCCGGCGTAAGCGCGCATAATTCAAATGTGGATGAGGGAGCGTGTTTTATGTTAATTCTTGGTGACCGGACGTGATTGACGTGTACATATCCCAGTGTGCATTGCTCCAAAGTACGCCGCAAGGACATATTGGTTTCGACGTGAACGTAAATTACGTCGAGCCCTATTCGCGAACGACTTATGCAAACAACGTAAAAAATTCTAATTTTGACGCGGGAACGACGGCCATACTTAACATTGTGTGTGTCACCTAATAGCAGGAGTAACCTTACGCCGAAAAATCCTAACGTAAACAACGTAAATTTGTGAATCGGCGTATCTAGGTCATTTGCATATTCTACGCCGAAAATGACGGAAGCGCCACCTAGCGGCCAGCGTAAATATGCACCCTAAGATACGACGGTGTAAGAGACTTACGCCAGTTGCATCTTAGGCTAATGTCGGCGTATCTTGCTTTCTGAATAAAGAAAAAAGATACGCCGGCGCAGCTTTGAATTTATGCGGCGTATCTATAGATACGCCGGCGTAATTCATTGCTGAATCTAGCCCGTGGTGTTTTGCTAGCCAGTAAGGCAGCAGAGAGATGATGTAATCTCTCTGCTGCCTGCACAGTGAGGGCGGAAGTTACTGCAGGGATGCAGGGCAGGATCGAGGTGGTGAGAGAAGATGTAATCTTGCTGCTCCCCTGCACGCAGTCTCATTGATTGGCCAGTCACCCAGCTGACCGCCCACTCTCTCACCCACCGCCGAGGCGCCTGCCTGCTCACACACCGAGCCACCCGGCAGCTCACTCTGTCAGCCGCTCGCAAAGCTGCCCACTCTGTCACCTGCCTGCGGAGCCGTCTGCTCAGACTTTCACCCGCCCGCAACTAATTTCTTGGGGGTGGCAATTGCCCCATTGCCTCCCCCCTGGATCTGCCACTGCTCTGGGATTCCAAGGAACCTTGATTGAGAACAGCTGCTCTATGGTAACATTAATGAACTGGGATATTGACAAAACCAAGGTGTGGAAAAGAAGGTAGAGGAAATACTTTGCAGGTAGGCCAGTCATTGTAACTGCTTGAAAACATTTATATTTTGTTTGCTACAAGTGTCCTTTCAGTTAAAATAATGAGGGCAATGTGAGTATTAGGTGGAGCACAAAAACAGTTTAAACTTAAAAGTGGTGACCTGTCTTCCCCCGGGCATAAGCATTTAATAAATGTTGTGTTTCAAAGCGCACAGCTGTCTTCAGACATGGCAGCCCTGTGTGTGGGAGGCCAGGCCAGAAGAAATAAGACAAAAAGTTTACACTTGAATTTTGTACAAAGACAAACGACTGTTTTGGATATGTGTCAGTTCGCTCACAGCAGTGGGGAGTTGAACTGGATTGTATTAGTTGTTTTTATTCTATGTTTTCTTTAATATTGGTAAAAGGTCTATAAATCTTTCATCTTAGTATGGAGTTGTAGACATGTGACTCTTCAACTCCATGGAAACAATAAAATATGCAAAACTCTGGTTCCAATTGCCTAAAATTATTCTTGTTTCCTGTTTACGCCAATAGGAATTAATGAAACCTAAGTCCTGGCAAGGCTGAGCTATATTCACTTATTATTTACACTTTGATTTGCTTACTATGAATCATTTTAGCTTTCTTTTATTTTACAATTCTTAAAAAGGGTTCAGCAAGAAAGGAAGAGGAAACCGCATCCACAAAATTAGTTCAATCAAAGTCATTTCATTAATATTTTATTTTTTCCCATTGTCGTTTGTATTATGTACATTCATTAAAGCAAGAGAAGAGCATTATAGTGTCTATAGCCTTATATAGTGTTTGGGAAAAATGGTATTGAGGGGACAGTCAAGACAAGGAAAGAAGGAGACTCCAAGGTCTTTCTGAGGGAGTTCAATTGAGGACACAGAGAGTAAACTTCATATTATTATTATTATTATACAGGATTTATATAGCGCCAACAGTTTGCGCAGTGCTTTACAACATCAGGGAAGACGGTACAGTCACAATACAGTTCAATACAGGCGAGATCAGAGGGCCCTGCTCGTTAGAGCTTACAATCTAGAAGGGAGGGTCAAGTGGAACAAAGGGTAGTAGCTCTGGGAGATGATCAGATGGAAAAAATGAAAATACAGTTGTTAGGTGTGGGCTTCTCTAAAGAGGAGGGTTTTCAGGGATCCTCTAAAAGCTAATAGAGGAGGAGATAGACAGACAGATTGGGGTAAGGAGTTTCATAGGCTTGGAGAGGCTCTGGAAAAGTCCTGGAGGCGAGCATGGGAGCAGGTGATGAGAGAGCTAGAGAGCAGGAGGTCTTGAGAAGTACGAAGAGAACGATTAGGTTGGTATGTAGATACTAGGTCAGTGATGTAGCTGGGGGCTGAGTTGTGGATGGCTTTGTAGGTAGTTGTTAGTCTCTTGAATTTAATTTGTTGGGTGAGCGGAATCCAGTGGAGGGATTGATAGAGAGGAGTAGCAGAGACAGAGCGGTTGGTAAGGTGGATGAGTCTGGCAGCAGCATTCATGATGGACTGAAAGGGGGATAGAGTATGCAGAGGTAAGCCAATGAGGAGGGAGGTGCAGTAATCGAGGCGAGAGATGACCAGGGAGTGAATTAAGAGTTGTGTTGTGTCATTGGTTAGAAAGGGGCTTAGACACAGCTAATATCTGAAGTCAAGGCTCAAAACAGAAGAACAGATCAGAACAACACAAGACACCAGTACAGAAATAGAGGGACTGGGGAGGTACCCCACCACATGTTCAGGGAGGGATCAGTGGATTAAATAGCATTTTCTGCTTAGAGTTATCCTATACCCTGGAACTTTGGGTATCTACTACTACCTGGTTTCCCTCAAGACTCAGTTAGATCCTTTTCACACTGGGGCGTTTTTCATGTGTTTTTGGGCTAAAAGTAGCGCCTGTAAAGCGCCTGAAAAACGGAGGGCTTTCACACTGAGGGAATGCGCTGACGGGACGTTAAAAAATGTCCTGCAAGCAGCATCTTTGGAGTAGTGAAGGAGCGGTGTGTATACCGCCCCTCCATCGCCCCTGCCCATTGAAATGAATGGGCAGCGCGGCCTAACCGCCAGCAAAGCAGGCGCTTTGCGGGTGGGTTTAACTCTTTTTCGTCCCACTAGCAGTCGAAAACCTCTGCAAAAAATAGCGGCGCTTTACAGATATACAGCTATTAGGCTCAAGACATACAGGTGCCTAGGCACAGGTATTGGACTACATTTTGTCAGTAGGAATTTTAAATCTTTCAAGGTCCTGTTTAGGAAGTTCACATTTCTGAAATGTGGCAAATCTTTACTTTTATAAATGTAAGTCAACAAAAAAAAAAAAAACAGACAAGGAAAACCTCCATACTGGAAAACATAGAAAATTAAGCCCAGAGTAAGAAAAAGAGGCATTGACGCAGGGTCTATGTACATAACTGGGTCAAACGGGTTTGGCCTTGGAAGGGTTTTCTGGAGGTTCAAACTAAATAAGGAATTAGGGGGTACATACCGCATTGGTGGGTTAGGCAGGAAAAGGAGGGGCTACAGGGGATAGTTTATAGAAGGGTCCTCGGAAATCTTATTCAGAAGAGAGCTGGCATTGGGAAAACTTCCCACCCTCCCTCTCTTCTTTAAAGTGGAATTTCAGTCAAAAACTAACTAAGGCTAAACCCACCCCCATTCTAAGACTATTCTATCTTGTGAAAGAAAAGATGCTTATACTTACCTATTCTGAAGCTGCACTGGACTGGTTACATGATCAGGTTCCAGCACTGGTTTCAATGAAGAATAGGGGCATCCGACAACGGATGCCCCATAGTAAGCCTAAGGGTCAGATCACCGCACAGGTATTTGTAGCTGTTGTCAGCGTTCTCTCCTCTTTACTGAAGCCGCTGTTGGAGGGACAGTTAGGCCCCGTACACACGACCGGATCTGTCCGCTGGGATTTATCCGCGGATCAGTTCCAGCAGACAAATCCGGTCGTGTGTACGGCCTAGCGGACATTTTTCGGCGGACATTGGTCCAGCCGACCGGTTTTCAAGCGGATAAAAATTTCTTAGCATGCTAAGAAATCTATCCGCTGGAAACCTGTCCGTCGGACTGATCCGGTCGTCTGTACAGACTCACCAGATAAGTCCGACCGATCCCCATCCCTCGCATGCGTCGAAGTGATTCGACGCATGCGTGGAAGTATTTACCTTCCAGGGTCGCGCACGTCGCTGCGTCATCGTCGCGGTGACGGCGCGGCCACGTCACTGCGTATGTTTTCCGCGGGGATTTTGATCTGATGGTGTGTACAGCCATCAGATCAAAATCCGGAGCAGAAATGTCCGCTGGAAACGGTCCGGCGGACCGTTTTCATCGGATATCCGCTCGTGTGTACAGGGCCTTACTGGTTGGTACAGATATGTCATAGTAGCTGACAGGATAGAAGGTCCTTAAAGGTGGTCATTATGGGCAGATATAAATAGGTAGGGACCCCTTTTAGGTACAGCTCCTCTTATTTTGTATGGTTGTTGAACTGAGGGTTGTTCATGGTTTTGGACTGTGAATTCATTTATGCACTGGTGTGTTTCAACTATTCACCCAGCATTACGAGCTCTCCAGGCTCTCACGTGGACTTTATTTATATACTGTACATATTTGTATATTCATCATTTGTGTTTACCATCAGTGATCACAATCTATTAGCGCTGCACTTTTGTTCCATTATTGTTTTATACTTTGTTTGTGTGCTGGCAGCTGTTTCACTTTATAGTTTTTTGGTTTAGCGCAGTTTTTTCCCTTCTTTTGTTCATGGTTTTATCTGTAGTTGATGGTGTTATTGTCTCTGTGTCAGGCCAAGTACACACGACAGAGTTTCTCGGCAAAAACCAGCAAGGAACTTGCTGGGAGATATTTTTTTGCAGAGGAAACCAGTCGTGTGTACATTTTCGTTGAGGAAACTGTCGAGAAACTCGACGAGCCAAAAAGAGAGCATGTTCTCTATTTCCTTGACGGGAATGGAGAAAATTGGCTTGTCGAGTTCCTCGACAGCCTAACAAGGAACTCGACGAGGAAAACTATGTGTTTCCCCGTTGAGTTCCTCGGTCGTGTGTACGAGGCTTGAGTGTTTTGCCGCTGGAGGTCTACCTTACAGGTTTACGCAGGTAAACTGTTAAGCAGAGATGCCTACAAGGACCATGGGGCTCCATTCATATTTTATTGAATGGCAAGATATTATTTATACATTTTGTTAATAAAGGGTTGCTATGGCCATTAAACTCCAGTTTGTGTGGGTTACTTAGGTATTGATGAGCAGTGGAGTTGTGATCAAGCAGTAACTGTGACAAATCATCTTTAAAGGGTTAGTAAAGGTTAGTTTTTTTTAAATAACAAACATGTCATACTTACCTCCACTGTGCAATTCGTATTGCACAGAGTGGCCCTAATCTCCATTTCCTGGGGTCCCTCTGCGGCTGTCTCGGCTCCTCCCCGCAAGAGATAACCCCCTTCTAGCAAGTGCTCTTCCAAGGTTAGCTTGTGGGCGCGCTGTCATGTGATACAGTGGCGACCATAGCTGCCAAGTGTATCACTCGGCCTGCCCCCCCCGGCATGCCGCTTCATTGATTTGATTGACAGCAGAGGGGGCCAATGGCTGCGCTGCTATCAATCATCCAATGAAGAGCCGAGAACAGCTGAAAAGACCGGGCCTGAGAAGCCAGCACGTTCACGACGAGTGACTTTCGAAGGCTCAGCTAAGTAAACAGGGGGGCTGGGGGGCTTGTAAGCATCGGATGTTTTTGCACCTTAAATGCATAGGATGCATTAAGGTGAAAAAGCGGGAAGCTTTACAACCCCTTGAATAACCTAGTCAAGAATCCTGGAACAAGGAGGTCTAGATGTATTCTCAGTTCAGGGAACAGTTTAGAAGGACAATGTCCAAAACACAAAACCAGGATCAAGGATATAACTAGCAATGATAGCAATGCAGAAATCAGAAGAACGTAGGCTGAAAACTTAGAAAACATTATATTTTGTGCAAGCAATAAAGGTGTAATGAGTACTAAAAATCCCTTCAGCTCTGCTAGATATGGCCTAGGTATGGAAAAGGGCAGAGGCACAGGCTGAAAGTCATAGACAGACTAGCATGGGAAAGGTGCACATGGGGCTAGGTTCACGTCTTAGATTCTCCACCTCGGTCCTTTTAAACTCTCACCTTCACTGAACAAGTGGGAATTTTGAGCTCTACCCTACTGGTGCCAGTAGGTATCCTGCCTCTCCCCTCCAACCGGCTCTCCAAGACTCCACCAAGCTCTCATGGTCTCCTTCATGGCTTAAACCCACCCCAGCTGTTATAACCAAATCCCGGTTAACCAGTCTGCCCACTAAAGGTGAAGAACTTAAACTTGTAACCTATTGAATGGTTGTATTTCTATATATAGGGTTTATAATTTAAGCTTTGGTTTATGGTTAGGCTTTTTTATCTTGTCTATGCTGGCCATACAAATATCTTTTTTTATTCAATGGAAGTAAGCAGAAACCAGCATGATATTGATCATAAATTATATGGCATCAACATCCCTGAATTGGAAAATTATTAATGTACAGGATATGGGATTTTAAGGGTGCTAAATAAAAAAATTCACTCAAAAGAGAATATTTAAAAAAAAGAATAGAAAAGTATTTATTGATAACAACATTCTAAAAGTAATGGATACAGTTAATTCAAAGTCAGAGGTATACACCTACTCCCTAACAAATGACGATGAACTACTATATTAATGTACAGATTTATGTGGCCTCCATATTTTCAACAGTTTCGCCTATAAGGCTTCTTCAGGACTGGACGCAAATGCCACTTTTGTTATATTTGTAGAAACAATGATTATCCATCTTTTGGTGTGAATAAGACAGAAAACAAACATTAATTATATATAATACACATATTGAACAAAACAATATAATAGTACATAAATAAAACGTGTGCATGCATAATATCAGGTCGCAAACATGTGGAAAAGAGAATAAAAAATATATATACAGTACAGACCAAAAGTTTGGACACACCTTCTAATTCAAAGAGTTTTCTTTATTTTCAGGACTATGAAAATTGTAAATTCACACTGAAGGCATCAAAACTAAATATAAAAATAAATAAAATATATTTCATATTCTAGGTTCTTCAAAGTAGCCACCTTTTGCTTTGATTACTGCTTGGCACACTCTTGGCATTCTCTTGATGAGCTTTAAGAGGTAGTCACCTGGCGCAGCACCCCATCACTCTCCTTCATGGTCAAATAGCCCTTACACAGCCTGGAGGTGTGTTTGGGGTCATTGTCCTGTTGAAAAATAAATGATGGTCCAACTAAACGCAAACCGGATGGAATAGCATGCCGCTGCAAGATGCTGTGGTAGCCATGCTGGTTCAGTATGCCTTCAATTTTGATTAAATCCCCAACAGTGTCACCAGCAAAGCACCCCCACACCATCACACCTCCTCCTCCATGCTTCACGGTGGGAACCAGGCATGAAGAGTCCATCCGTTCACCTTTTCTTCGTCGCACAAAGACACGGGGGTTGGAACCAAAGATCTCAAGTTTGGACTCATCAGACCAAAGCACAGATTTCCACTGGTCTAATGTCCATTCCTTGTGTTCTTTAGCCCAAACAAGTCTCTTCTGCTTGTTGCCTTTCTTTAGCAGTGGTTTCCTAGCAGATATTCTACCATGAAGGCCTGATTCACACAGTCTCCTCTTAAAGCGGTTGTAAACCGCATAAACTTTTTTTTTTCCCCCCAAACCTGCAATGCAAAAGGCATAATAGGCTAGTATGCACCGCATACTAGCCTATTATGAAATACTTACCTCGGAACGAGGTGTGTACCACTTACCTGGTCCACGCCGAGCAGGATGTCATCTTGCTCCGGCGTGTCTTCCGGGTATCGCCGCTCCAGCGCTGTGATTGGCTGGAGCGGCGATGACGTCACTCCCGCGCGTGCGCGCGGGAGATTTAAAATCGGCAGGGTCCGGCGATGCCGGTCCTTCAGCCGTGGAGTCCCCCCTGCGCATGCGCCGCCCGCATTGCGGGGGTAATATCTCCTAAACCGTGCAGGTTTAGGAGATATTCTCCTTACCTACAGGTAAGCCTTATTATAGGCTTACCTGTAGGTAAAAGTCCAAATAGTGGGTTTACAACCACTTTAACAGTTCTAGAGATGTGTCTGCTGCAGAAGGTGGCTACTTTGAAGAACCTAGAATATGAAATCTATTTTCAGTTGTTTCACACTTTTTTGTTATGTATAATTCCACATGTGTTACTTCATAGTTTTGATGCCTTCAGTGTGAATCTACAATTTTCATAGTCACGAAAATAAAGAAAACTCTTTGATTGAGAAGGTGTGTCCAAACTTTTGGTCTGTACTGTATATATTTTCCATACCTCAATCTAAACCTTTTTTTTATTGAATACGATCAATCCGATCATTTTATTCAATAGAAAGTCTCAAACAATTCATTGATGCAAGCAGTAAATTCAAATACATCGTACCAATCACATTCAGCGTCAAAAGTTGACTGAAAAAAATATAAATAAGAATCAATAATCATTCTGTTGCAGAATAAGTTGCTCCATGTATCGTCCAATTTAAAAACAATCAAAATTTTCAAACCATTTTCATTTTCAATCTGATCCTGCACAGCCAGTTGCTAGACTCAATCAAAACATCAGAACAATCGTTCATATCAATACCAGCGCTTGAGGTTTGGGGGGTCAATTGGAGTATAAGGATAGAGGTCAACATTGAGGTTAATTGTTGAGTAGGATTTGGGGTCTGAACTTTGATATAATGAAAAGTCATTTGTGCTATAACAATTCATATGGGCAATGAAAATGGATTCATCTGGAAAGTATTGGTGGTGATACATCACGTTTTGAAAACATTGCGCCTATGCCCCCACGCCGAGACTACAATTTTCAGAAACCGAAAAATAAACATAGCACACCAAGCAGGGATGAAATCACTAGAGAATACGATTTCCTTGATTTCATTATTCTTCTGGCAGAAAAATCTTCAGCTGTTTGGTTGGAGTTGTCCTTTAAATGTGAACCTTGTTGTGAAAACATACTACTGAATGTGAAGAATAATAGAGGTAATAAAGACACACAATAAAAATCTCAACTTGTTTTTCAAGCAACAGTCCAATAATACATCAGCTTTAACTCTGTTCCCACTTGGCATTATAATCACAATATAATTGAATCCCATAGTGAGATGAATGTTTTTTATTTTTCTGTCCTCACTTACACATACTTCTAATGTGACCCTGATAGTTTGGCGAGAAATCCTATCCTGTATTACATTGCCTATTACTACTTTGTTGTAAAGATATGAATGGTATATATCTTCTGTAGGTCTGATAAGTGTGACAGTTAATATCTGGCTTGGTTTCATTGCATGATGTTCCTGGGGTGGATAAACTGGACTCGAGTCAGGTTGAATCTTGAGAGTTCAGCCAGAGCTAGCACGCCTGATATATATTGTTGTGTCGTAACTATGGTTTTACTATTATCCACTTGTTTTATTTTTTGTTCCTCTGCTCTTTGTTTTCTTGTTGCAGTAAATTAAAAGGTTTTAAGGGGTTTATATTACTCTTGCACAGTATATAGCAGAAGAACCAACATATTTCAAAGAGCAGTAGACCTCCTTTCACTTTTGGCAGATGAGCACTTCAGCCTCTTCCTAAGGGAACTGACAATCTGATGCATAAATATCATACAAACAAATTTTAGAGCCAATTTTAGGTTGGGCCCAATTAGTGTACTATTTTTTTCATCACAGGATTCCCACCCAACTACTATGCATATTTACAAATTTCATGTAGATAATGAACATTCTTAGTGGAAGCTGAAGTCCATTAATCTGGTGACCTGAGAACCCCTGGTTGTGATTCAGGAGAACTATTCCCAAACACATCTGTAGGCAGGTAGCCTACTGTGTGTGTGTAGTTAGCACCCAGCTGCCAGGTCAGGGGCAAGGGGTTAATGTTTTGCCCCCTTTTCCCCGGTATGTTGTGGGCTTTCGCTGGAGTCCAGCCTCCCTCCCATGTTCTATAAAAGGGAGGAGGTTGGGATCCTGGGGGGGCTCCGGAGAACACTTTGGGAAACCTACGTTAAAGGCTTGCTTGGTCCTATCTCCATCTTGGAACGGCGATTCACGAGGAGAACCCTTGAACAGGAGCCTCTCTGTTAAAGCACTGCCAAGCTTGGCCTTTCCTCTAAGAGACTTCACCTGTGCAGGTAACCTGGGCAGCCACAGTTAGGTTCAGTTGATTCAACTGCTCAGAGCCTGTTCTAAAGTTATTCAAGGGGTGCATGTGAGGATTTGGCATATTATCAAAGAACGTGGGTCCTTAACCACAGTATGGGGTATGTGTAACATTACTACAGTAGAGGTTTGTGAGTAACTACAAGGAAAAACAGCAACCAGTCATTGGCATGGTACCTGATGGGTGACAGGTTCTCCAGTAGAGAGGGGGGTCGGTACTTGAACTCCCTCCCTAGCTGTCAATTCCTATCGGTCACTGGGAGTGGACTATCATTACGGAGATCTACGGCCTGGTTTCTTGGTACAGAAAGAATAGAGTTAAGTGATGCGTGTGATATAACCGCTTCCCACACTCCGCTTGAGTGCTTCCATCAGTATACCGCTGCATCCAGTCTGGACATAGATATCAGATATTATAGACGCATATTACAACCAAGAACTAGACATGACTCATTTACCCTAACAATACGAATTGTACACCGGAATTACAACAAAAGACATATACTTTAAACATTATGTTAATTAGCCATCTGAACACTCAGAGATCTCATTCCAGGTCAGACAAGTGCTCAATACAGAATGAGTATTGGCACACAGAGAACTGGGCATATGTGCACGCACTGGCGCCAAACGGCCTATTTAAGCTAAACTGTGGCATGAAAAGATTGCTGAGTGGTCTTCAGCTAATTCTTGTTTACCTGTGCCTTTACCTGCTATATCTCCCTACCCGTGCTTGACCTGGCTTGCCTTTGCCTATCCCTGGATTCCTGCCTGCCTACTGTGACCTTGGCTTGTACTCTGTGACTCTGCTCCTGCCTTGTGCTTCTGTGCTCTGCTGCCTGACTGTGTACGGACTCCAGCCTGTTTCCTGACTCTACTTCTGTCTTATGTTCCTGTACCTTCGCTGCCCGGCTGTTGATGACCTTTTGGCTTGTGTCCTGGCTAGGCTCTTGCCTACTGATTAAAGGAACACTAAAGGTTTGTTTTTTATTAGATCAATTGATTGCTGTAATCTAGAGCATTTAAATATCACTTACCTCGTTTTTCCTTTTGATCTCCAAAATTCAGTAATCCAGGTTTGAAAATGCCATTTCCTGTCACTCCTCTTCTTGCTTTCCACCAGCATCTGAGCTGTTTTGCATGGTGGAAAGCAGAATGTGCTCACCCCCTCTCTATGACTACAGCCCTGCGTGAAGATGCTCTCTTATCCCTCACAGGCATGGAGGCTAAGCCTAATGGGAACTGTAGTTCCCATTAGGCCGTGATGTAGCAAGAATGAATGCGCACCGCAAACCAGGAAGTCAGTGAGAATAATGATTCAGGAGTGACGAAAGTGAATAAAACAGCTCGATTTCAACAGGTATCAAACTAGTTATAATGCAAAACATTATTTTTTACTTTATCAGCTACTGTCAGATTTTAATATAAGAGGAAAATATTTTTGTTTTTACAACCCCTTTAAGCTTCATTGTGTTCCAACAATTTCAACTCCCAAGCTCAGAATTTGCCAATTTCACTCAAATTGAGAGATTCTACCAGGAATTTTTCTCGCTAACATTACATACCCCCTACTCTCATTTTGAACGTATCTGTATATCATCACCTAGAGATGGGGGCTTGATCTCTCGCATTTACTGTTCTCTGAATGAATTTTCTCTATCAGAGAAATCGAATCCAATGCTACATTGGGAGGTCGACCTGGGCCGCACATTTGCTCCACTGGAGTGGACTACTATGATACATAACCTACTAAAATGTACTCGTTCTACCTCGGCAAGAGAATCTGCCCTAAAAATTCATACCAGATGAAAAAAATAAACTCATTTTATCCCTCGGTAGTCCCCACTTGCTTTATGGGTTGTCCTGATCAGGGCACAATTTTACATACCTTCTGGAACTGAAAATTTCTGGACCCCATATGGTCACATGCAGCAGCCAAGATTGAACTTATCACTGGTAGAAAAGTTCCCCTTAATCCTATGGTGTGTTTATTATTCGCATCTATACCTAATATACCTATTAAACATGTTAGACTGATTCACACACTTTTTAATTCAATCCACTGGATGATAGCTTTTAATTGGCACTCTTCAAATGTCCCATGGTCCCAGGTTTTAAATAGAATGGAACAAATCAAACTCTCAGGCCCCGTACACACGTCCGAGGAACTCGACGTGCCAAACACATCGAGTTCCTCGTCGAGTTCAGTGTGGAAGCCGCCGAGATCTCGGCGGGCCGACTTTCCTCATTGAACAACGAGGAAATAGAGAACATGTTCTCTTTTCAGCCCGACAAGTTCCTCGTCGGCTTCCTCGCTGAAAAGTGTACATACGACCGAGTTTCTCGGCAGAATCCAGCTCCGACCGAGTTTCTGGCTGAATTCTGCCGAGAAACTCGGTCGTGTGTACGGGGCCTCAGAGCTAATCCACCATACTCTCTTTGACACAATGCATATTTAAAAAAAAAAATGGTCCCCTTGGGATATAGCACTTCCGTGAATATTTTCTAACTTTATCCACTAATTTTTTACGAACTTATCAGATGTCTATAATGTAGCTGGACTGTAATGTTTTACCATTTTCATCTTTATATGTTACATGTATCTTATGTCAAGTACAGGCCTGTTTAGTTTGAATGTACCTTTTGCTTCTGTAATGACTCTGTATTAATCTTTGACCTTTTGATATAATAAAATTGTTTGTAAACAAAAGCTTCATTGTGTTCCAGTTCATTGTTCCAGCCTGGTGATCCACGGTCATCTGTTTCCTGCAAACCTCAGCTGCTGCTGCCTTTTATACCAGCCCTTGTGCTACTCTGTGTCCCACACCTCCTGTCATCACTACTGGGGGTATTGGACAAGAGGCGCAAGAGAAGACCCCTCTACAGCCCGATCTCCACCAGGTACGCGACAGTCTGTTTCCTACTGCACATGAACAAACTATGCTGAAATTTGTGAATGGGCCGCAGTCTTCTGGGACCTGTGAAGTGTACCAGAAGACTTCGGGTGAAGGAGGAGGGCTGAACTTCCAGCTAAGTTCGGTGGGGTGAACTGAGCTGGAAGTGGGAGCGGGTACCTGTCAAAACCAGGTACCTGCTCCCCCCCAAAAGATGAAAAACGTGGCAGCAGAGGGGGGTGAGGAGGCAGACAGACAGAGCTTTTGGGTGGGAGCTTTAAGTTACAACAGGTGTGAGTAACCTATAACCAGGTGTCCCTGTGGGAACCAAGCAGCTTTAAGAGTCATGGCAAAAGAGAGAACCCATCATCGCTAGTGGCTCCTGTGGGCATAAGTACTGCACAGGTATGTACTCAGAAACATTATGGATGCTGTATGGAGTAAAATGATTTGAGCCCCAAGCGATTAGAGGATTGGAATTTGTATTTGTCATGATAATAGGTTCTATTAAGAGTTGACAACCTACAGCTAAGCACTTTCATCCTTCTAGCACAAGTTGATTCTACTAGGTATCCTGTTGAGGCTCCATCAGGCGGTAGAGAGCTTCCAAACTATAGCAATCATTTAATTTATTCAAATTTATTCAAAACATCTACCAAACTTGGAATCCACAGAATCCAGAAACACAGATATTGTAACAGTCGTAGGATTGGGTGCAGGATAAAAAGCAAAGCCGAAGGTCATTCTAGGTTCAGTAAGAGGACCAGATCTAGTGTGTCACCCTAAGCAAAGGGGACTCTAGTGATGGGAGGGAGTGAGACCTGAGGATGAAGGCAATAAAGGTGAGGTGCAAAAGACAGTTAAAGAGCAGGATAACCGTTTAACAAAGAGACAGAATGTAAAGCAGGAAAAAGGCTAAATAATTCATTTGAAGGACATGAGAAAAATAAGCTATACAATTTGAAAGCTTTTTACAATAGAAGAAGAGAGAGCAAGATAGATGCTGACATAAAGCCAAGCCACAACAGGACCACAGGGTGCAGGAGATCTGAGAGACCAACATAGCACATCAGTCTGGGGTGAGATCATTGCCATTATTTATGGATGTGATTTACAGTGCTCAGCTTTTCACAACCTCTCCCTCAACATTGTAGTAAACCCTCAATCAGCACAAATCTGTTTACACTTCAGTAATCGAAAGTGAGATTATACTACAATTGCATTCAGTTTGTATATTTGGGTAAAATCAAGCAGTTACTTTAGTAGGTATGACAGTGAACTATGGTAAGCAGTTAAAGGGAAACACTTTTATTTCTCACATTGCTATTCAGAAGAATGCAGCCCCATAAACACCAGCATCTTTAAGCCCAACTCCAGGCAAGCATTCAAATACACAGATGACCCTAAGGCCTCGTACACACGATCAGTCCATCCAATGAGAACGGTCCGAAGGGCCGTTCTCATCGGTTAACCGATGAAGCTGACTAATGGTCTGATGTGCCTACACACCATAGGTTAAATAACCGATCGGGTCAGAACGCGGTGACGTAAAACACAACGACGTGCTGAAAAAAACGAAGTTCAATGCTTCCAAGCATGCTTCAACTTGATTCTGAGCATGCACAGGTTTTTAACTGATGCTTTTGCATACTAACAATCGGTTTTGACCTATCGGTTAGGCGTCCATCGGTTCAATTTTAAAGCAAGTTCCTATTTTTTTGACCGAAGGATAACTAATCGATGGGGCCCACATATGATCGGTTTGGACCGATGAAAACGGTCCATCAGACCATTCTCATCGGATGGACCGATCGTGTGTACGAGGCCTATGCCTCGTACACACGGCCGAGAATCCCATCGTAAAAAAAAACGTTGTTTTTCTCTACGCGATTCTTGTCTAGCTTTCTTTGCATACACACTGTCAAGCCAAAATCTCGTCATTCTCAAACGCGGTGACGTACAGCACGTACGACGGTACTATAAAGGGGAAGTTCGATTCCACTGGCGCCACCCTTGGGGCTGCTTTTGCTAATCTCATGTTACCGCGTGTTAGTAAAAGTTTGGTGACAGACGATTCGCGCTTTTCAGTCTGTTATAGCGTGACGAATGTGCTATCTCCATTACAAGAACTAGTTTTACCGAAGGTGCGCTCCGGTCTCATACTTGATTCTGACCATGTGCGGGTTTTTAAGACTCGGAAAAGCATACACATGAACCTTTTTCTCGTCGTAAACCAGCCCGACAAGAATCACAATGAGAAAAAGAGAACCTGCTCTCTATTTTCTCGTCGGGAGTCTCAATCTCACAAATGTGCTTCTGGAAGAATGGTCAAACATTCCCATAGACACACTCCTAAACCTTGTGGACAGCCTTTCTAGAAGAGTTGAAACTGTTATAGCTGCAAAGGGTGGGGCAACTCAATATTGAACCCTATGGACTCAGGCCCCGTACACACCATATAATCCATCCGCAGATAAATCCCAGCAAATGGGTTTCAGCGGATAGATCCTATGGTGTGTACACGCCAGCGGATCTGTTTCCGCGGATATATCTCCCCTGGGATGGATTCCAGCAGATCGAATATTCGCTGACATGCAGAACATATCCATCTGCTGGAGTCCATCCCAACGGATGGATCCGCTGGTCTGTACAGACTCACCGAATCCATCCGTCCGAAGGGATCCCCCGCATGCGTCGTAATGATTCGACGCATGCGTGGAATTCCTTATATGACAGCGTCGCGCACGTCGCCGCGTCATAATCGCGGCGACGGCGCGACACGTCATCGCCAGAGGATTTCGGCGCGGATTTCAATGCGATGGTGAGTACACTCCATTGCATAGAAATCCGCTGAAATCCTCGAGAGGATTTATCTGCGGAAACGGTCCGCTGGATCGTATTAGCGGATAAATCCTCTCGTGTGGATGGGGCCTAAGAATGAATAATAATGAACGTACATCATGCATTTTTGTCCAGTGCATTAACATGCATGAAACTGTTCCTCCTCATACATGTTAACATACAAGGAGTATTGTGCATAGGTGTTGCTTGCAAGGTCATGACGTAAAAAAAAACTGTGAACAATTGTCCCACACAATAGTATGTTGTCCATTTATGGCTACGAAGTTAAGGAATACATTTGCCAATTCTCCACTCTTCGTGTTATTTCTAGTTGCTACAATCTTAAAAATCGAGAACACACACAGTTGTTCTGTACATTAAATGCTTATAAGAAAAATCTGGCTATGTAGTAAGAGATCTGGCCAGATTTCCATTTATTTGCACAATTTTTTGGCAGACGGCTTTAACCTTTTTTGCCCTTTTGTACAAAACTAAGAAAACTCGACTTACGTTTTTAAACTGGCTAGTCTCTGCGAGGAGCTAAATTGAAAAAATAAAACATACAGTGGTAATCATAACTCTCACTACATTAACATCCCACCTGGCCAAGACTCAGAATAAATTGGTTCAGCTGCAAAACGATATAAATTATGGAAGAATTAAGTTTGGTATCCCCCAGACTGAGACTTTTGCGTATCTTTGGGTTAAAGCAAGCTTGAGTCTTGACTGCGCAACATACCAAACTCATAATCTTGTGTTTTGAAAATGACATCAGTCATACGAGATACAATATATCACACAATATTATAACAGTTTTTTTTATTTTTTTTATTTTAAGGGCAAACTACATGGGCTAATAAACATGTAGAATGAAAATACAGATGTGGCATGTTGGACGCAGTTATCTACTTCAGATCCAAGAAGGCAATATCATAAAAGAGTGTAGGTATAATGTGGATTTATTTGAGATATTTACGAGTTTTGACAAATTGTTGCAATATATTGAAAATTTATAGGGACTCTGGCAGGGCCGATTTTAGGTTATATGGCTGACTGTGCAAAATGTAAGCACTGTACCCATCTTGCTTCTTTGTTGCATTGAGTAAATCTAGAATTCAAATGCCACCCATGATGTTATAGCCTTAGATACAAATTGATTGCAATGTAAAATCAAATGGAAGATGGTGCAAAATCCAATATGTTTCAGAGTTGAAGCCTAAGAGCCGGTTCACACCGGGGCGACTTGGGATCCGACTTGAAGTCGCCTGAAGTCGTCCCAAGTCGCGCTGTCGAGAAAAACAATGCAAGTGAATAGGAGCGGTGTTAATACACACGACTTGAGTCGCTCCGACTTCAAAAGAAGTTCCTGTACTACTTCAATCCGACTTGTAGGCGATTTGTACCCATTGATTTCAATGGAAGTCGCCTCCAAGTCTGATCCAAGTCTGATCACTGTCTTAACTGAAGCGACTTTCCAGGAAGATAACATACATTTCTCAGGCAAACCTCTCCCTCCCCCTCCCTCCCCTAGAGCTGATTGTTGTTTGATTGGCTACTAGAAAGTCTCCTGTCCTGGAGACGACTTCAAGTCGTGTTGTAAATCGCCCCAGATCGCCCTGTGGTTCATGCTCAAGTCGTGTCGGATTCGCCTCTGAAAGTCGCGCTGGAAGTCGTGTCGCCCTAGTGTGAACCGACTCTTACCCTCCTCTGTCCTTAAAGCGGAGTTCCGGCAATTTTTTTTTTTTAAGTCAGCAGCTACAAATACTGCAGCTGCTGACTTTTAATATATGGATACTTACCTGTCCAGGGCTCCCGCAATGTCAGCACCCAAAGCCGATCTGTCCCTCGGCTCTCGGGTGGAGGCGCCGCCATCTTCGGTGAGGGAATCAGGAAGTGAAGCCTTGCAGCTTCACTTCCTGGTTCCCTACTGCACATGCACGACTTGAGCTGCGCGATCCCACTGGTGCCTGCTGTTTTCTGGGACCTGTGTGTCTCCCAGAAGACAGCGGGGGGACAGAAGAGGTGCCAGACATGGCGTAGATAGCTGCAGGTGGCTTGGGTATCTATGCCTGGAAGTGGGAGCAAAATACCTGTATTAGATGGGTATCTGCTCCCCCCTGAAAGGTGGCAAATGTGCCAAATGAGGATTCAGAAAAGCAGAAGTTCCATTTTGGGTGGAACTACGCTTTAAAAGCTTTGGGTCATACCAAGATTGGTATGATCCGATGTTTTTTTTGTAACCAATCAGTGTTTGTTTACAAACCGCCGGCTGATCACTTGGGCCTCCAGGTGGGACAAAAGAAAGCAACAGATTGTGGCGGGAGGAAGGATGTCCCCCTCAGCAGCTGCAGGCAGCATCCCGGTATAATCACTTGAATTCCAGCGACGTACCGATACGCCATTGGTCGTCAAGTACATATGTAGGCTTATATCTCATTTTACATTGAAAAAAGTAGCATTTAGAATATAAAATCATGGCGTGGCATTTCAATTCTAGATTTTCTCATATCAGTCACAGCCCAAGGTGATTATGGAAGCCTTTTTTTGTGTAGAAGTCACCAACCCAGTTCCCAGACATGAAAATTAAATAGGAAAACTCTCAGGGATTCTGCAATATCTATCCCCTCTCTTATTGTCATTAAAGTTAACCATAGGCATGCGCAGGGGGTGTGCCTAGACACACCCTAATCTCTAAGTGCAGTGCCAATTCCCCCTACTGTCGGGCTAGGCCAGCACCTTCCTTTTCTAAATGAACACAGTGAATACACTCACTCACAGCCATTACAGCTGTCGGGTTGTAGTTCTCAATAAATTAGTTAATTGAAAGTTCCTGTCACTGTGTTACTGAATGCTCATATGAGGTACAAGAACACCCAATCTGGTGCAGATGTGCATGGCAGCCAATCTGCTTCTAACTTCACCTTGTTCAATTAGGCTTTGACAATAAAACCTGGAAGCTGATTGGTTTCAATGCAAAGTTGCACCAGATTTTGCACTCTCCAGTTTTAGTAAATCCCCCCCCCCATGGGTCTGCAAGTGCCCTGCATAGCACCCACAATCACAGCTGATCACAGTGATTTGCCAGTTATCGGCATTCCTTTCCTCACTCTGACAGCACTTGAGGAGAGGACAGCCGATAACTGGCAAATCCACACAGGGGATATCTACACTAATGATAATCAGGGCACTTATTATCGGTGCCCTGATTATCACTGCAGCCCCAATAGTGCCCACCAGGGCTACCAATCACTGCTGCCAATCAGTGACCATCAGTGCTGCCAGTCAATGCTTATCAGTGATGCCTATCAGTGCCATCTATCAGTCCCAGTCAGTGCTGCCTATCAGTGCCCATCAGTGCCGCTTATCAGTGCTGTCTATCAGTGCCTATCATTGCCACCTATCACTGCCCATCAGTGCCACATATCATTGCCTATTTGTGCCACTTATTAGTGCCCATCAGTACTGCCTTTCAGTGCCCATCAGTGCAGCCTCATCAGTGCCTCCACAACAGTGCCCATCAGTGCTACCTCATCAGTGCCAATCAGTGAAGGAGAAAAATTACTTATTTGCGAAATTTTATCACAGAACCTTTTTTAAAATTTTTTTTTTATGTTTCTGCATTTTTTAAATTTGTTTAGCAAAAAAAATAAAACCCAGTGGTAATTAAATACCACCAAAAAGAAAGCTCTATCTGTTTCAAAAAAATGATACAAGTTTTGTTTGGGTACAGTGTTGCATTGTCATTCGAAGTGTGACAGCACTGAAAGCTGAAAATTGGTCAGGAAGGGGGTGAAAGTGTATTGTTTAGAAACTAATAGGTATATTCACAAAGAGTTAGGCCGACTTATCAGTAGATAAGCCGACCTACAGTAACTCCGAATCTACGCCGCCGTATGTTAAAGCGTATGCTCAAACATAGATACGCTTAAACAAAGCTAAGATAGGACGGCTTGCGCCGTTCTATCTTAGCTTGCAATTTTTCGGATGGCCGCTAAGTGGCGCTTCCATTGCGGCCGGCGTAGATTATGTAAATGAGCTTGTACGCCGATTCCCGAACGTACGCCAGCCTGCCGCAGTCAAATTACGTTGTTTCTGTAAGGCCTTAGGCGGCCTAAAGTTATTCCACCTATGAGGTGGAATAACAATGTTAAAGTATGGCCGCCGTTCCCGCCGCGAGGTTCGAATTTTTTACGTCGTTTGCGTAAGTCGCCTGCGAATCGGGAGTTACGTCGTTTACCTCCACGTCGAAATCAATAGGCCCGTACGGCGTACTTAGCCGCAATGCGCACTGGGAAATGTCGGCGCCCGGCACATGCGCAGTAGATAAAAACGTCAAAAAACGTGAGGTCAAGCCTCATTTCCATACAACACGCCCCCCTCCAACCAATTTGAATTAGGCGCCCTTACGCCCGCTCGTTTGAGGCTACGCCGCCGTAGATTAGCAGGTAAGTAGATTGAAAATCACTACTAGCCTAGCTAATTTACGGCGATGTAGCCTAAACAGGCTAGGCTACGCCGCCCTAAAGTTATTCCAATGTACCTGAATCTACCTATCAGATTCCCATGTTCATTTGCTAACAAACCTGTTGGAGTGCTTCATGAGTTTAGGACAGGAAATTATGCTACAGAAAGTATGGGGAAGGGAAGAAGACTTAAACAAGCCATGTGGTGAGAGACCTGCCATGGATTCAAATGCTGTGGTATTTTCCTGACATTCATTAGAACCGAAGAAGTGCCTTGAATACGCTAATGCTGCGTACACACGATCTGGCTTTTTCCCGGCCAAATCACATTGGAATTCCATCGGAAAAAAATAGGACATGTTCTATATCTAAACTCTGATGGAATTTATCAGAATTTCCGATGAAAAAACTCCGATGGGGCTACACACGTTCGGAAAATCCGATGGAAAAAGTCCATCTGACTTTTTCCATCGGAAATTCCGATCGTGTGTACGGGGCATAAGAATCATTTTCACTAATATAGAAGTCTAGCTAAATGTGACTAACTACTACTAGATATACCATGACCTGTAAATTCGAACAATCACTGGCAGTTATAAACCTAGATAATAAAAATAAACCTAGTGAATAAAGATTTAAAAGATTATAATAACAAAAAATATTCTTAAAACATAACAGCTTCATAAACTCAAAATAATAAAGAGAATTTCCAACTACATATTAGCAAGATCTTACAATTCTTGGAGGCCAGATCCAGTGTGACACAGACTATTTATTACACTTGGAAAATATTGATATAGAAGGAAACAAAACCTTCTGTTCTGGAACCGATTACTATGTTGAGTTGATGAATGGCCGGGGATTGTTGGACATATCAGAACTGTTAAATTACCGACGAAGAACTTGTGAAAGGTTTGATTTCTTTTGTGTTTTGAGGTATGTTGTGGTTTTGGGTGATATTTAAACTACCAGAGTACTTATTAAACATACTGCATATTTACTGTCCAAATGATATCCAAGCCCTGAGATCCTCCTCAATGTCCATGGAGGTGTTCATGAGCAAAGTCAAAGCAGATGCCATCAAAACTCAATTTAAGACTTCATCCTTGCCAATAATCATGTTCATTCAAATTTTATAAAACTGTTATACTTTGCTGTGGTTTGCGCTCTATGCAATAATTCAAAATCAAAGCCACAAAATGAGTTTATTTCTCATTGCCATTAATTCACCTCTCACTTTCCCTTTCCTTTTTTCGGGATACATGAAACATGCACAAATAGTGTACGTCAAAGTCCACCCAAAGTTGGCCAAACTTTACAACATGTCCGCCAAAGCACTGAGCTTAAAAATACATTTTCCCATAAAGAGATGTGATTTATAAGAGCACTTTTTAAGATGTGATGTTTCCCTTTATGAGGTGCTTGCATTCTCACGTATATCAGTTTTATTATGAATAAGACAAGGACGCCTCCACCCAATGAAGTCTGGTAGAACGTCTCCGACATCGATAAATGTGAAAAGACTGAAGACGGGAAGCTGGACTTTATCAATCTTTGAATTGTCTTCTGTTGTTTTGATGTTCCTTGTGTTTGGTGAGTGATGTAATCTCTTCTTGGAAGAGTTCCCATATACATTATTATAAGTGTGTTACTTTTACATCTTTTGCCAGAAACTTCACAGCAAACTCACTTGAGATCCCAAAAGAGTACAATGTCCTCAATGCATCAGTCTAATGGTACCTAAATACCTATAAACTTAGAGAGAAAATTTAATTTGAAGCAGCAGTTTTCTATCTTGCTTATTAGGGTTTGAGCATAGCTACAGAAATAACTCCCCAGAAAAGTAAGGACTGAGATGACAAAGTCCCTATAATAAATTGCTCAACATGTTAAAGTTAAAATTGACATAAATCAACAGATCACATGTCAGCATTACCAAATCTGATTATTATTTTCATTAAAAAAAAAACTTTACTGCTTACTATGAGGCTGCATTTACACCTTAGCACGGCGTTTTGTACCGCGATTTGCCACGAAAAATTGCGGCGTTTTGTACTGCGATTTGCCGCGACAAAACGCGTAGTTTTTTAACCTTGTTTTCGCTGGAGGGGTGATTTACACATTGACGGCTATGCCGAACGCCGAAGCCGCCTGAAAAAAAGGGTCAGGGACTTGTTTTGAGCTTCAGGCGTACGGCGTTTCGGCGTGGAGATGTGAACCATCTCCATAGAGAACAATGTTAAATCACCCCTCCAGCGTATTTTAGGCTGCAATAACGTCGGGCTTCAGGCGTTAAAACGCCTAGGTGTGAATGAAGCCTGAATTAAAACTTGATCCCTCAAGCCTAGCTTAGGGATCACTTGGTCATGACTACCAGGTATTTTAGATGTCATTAGGAACAGTAAAGAGTTTATTTTTAAAAGAGAATTATGAGAAAAACATTTTTTAAGAATTATACTTGTGGATGCAGCATCAGTCTGATGCTGCATCTGTCCCCCGCCGGCTCTAAAACACCACTGATTGCTTGGTTCTCAGTGTTCTATGATCAGAAAGCTGGTGACTGTCAGGCCCCATACACACCATAGAATCTATCCGCAGATAAATCCCATCAAATGGGTTTCTGCGGATAGATCCTATGGTGTGTACACTCCGTCGGATATTTATCCGCAGATAAATCTCCCCTGGGATGGATTTCCAGCAGATGGATATTTGCTGACATGCTCAACAAATCCATCTGCTGGAATCCATTCCAACGGATGGATCCGCTTGTCTGTACAGACTTACCGGATCCATCCGTCCAAAGGGATTCCCCGCACGCGTCGTAATGATTTGACGCATGCGTGGAATTCCTTATATGACAGCGTCGCGCCCGTCGCCGCGTCATAATAGCGGCGACGCTGGACCGTATCTGCGGATAAATCCTCTCGTGTGTATGGGGCCTCAGTCACCGCTGTCTGTCCCCGTCCCTTCCTCCTTGAGTACTGGGCTGTGGAAGGGACAGGAGCAGCTAGCTTAGGCTCTCAGCAGCTTGCTGAGAAACTGAGCTAGGTGTCGGTCCAGGCATGTTGGTGGATCCGGATCACATGGTTCCCAGCCCAGACTGGCTCTATGACATCAGCCAACAGCGGGCTTCAGCCCGCTGTCTGCTGAAAACGGGCCACAGGAGTACAGTTCATTCCCAATCCCCAGGAGAAGTACAGCCAAACAAGCTTTGGTTGTACTTCTCCTTTAAGCAGGTAGCCCTCGACTGATATGTTTGAAGTTAAATGAGGGGATCAGCAACACAAATCCACTCAGCAGAACTACTGATCAGGGAGTAGAACTCATGTATATAATGAATAAGGTCCAAAACATACAGAAACAAGTTTAAAGCATTATTGAGGATAAATACTGTGACATTGGTACTCAAAGAATAGGAAGCAGAGAGCCATAGAATAGTCATTTGTACAATCTAAAGTCTTCCTGCAGCTGGACTTTTTACCAAGTGGCTTTCCATGCCTTGTTTCATGCTGTATTCTAGCTTCCTAATATCAATTCTGCCCCCTTGATGACTGGTGATCGGATTACTGGTGGGGTAGCAGCAGTGGAGAAACAGAGATCCATAGAATGAATGAAAAAGGAGCAGGCAGATCCTTGCACTACAGGTCCCCTGGTACAGCTTCCCCTACACTTCTCAGGAGAACAGTGATCAGCAAAGTAGGGACATCACCAGCTGGCATCACAGTGCTCATGTAGACACTCAAAGTCTCATGAGCATTACAAAAAGTCCTTGTTTTGAGCTGCATTTCCGCTGCAGTTTTAGGACCAATATAACCAATAGGGTATTTGAAATGACTGCCTCGTGTTGTTCATAGACCAAGCATTAGAACAGGAAACCACCAACAAAACAATAAAATATCCATTTTGACAATTTATTGTGAACACATAATTTCACATAGGTTGTCCAGCCAATGTTTCTTGGTCCTTACTCAGGGAGACACTGTGTCACCTTCTTTAATATAGTCTTCCATGACCAGTAATGCTCACTATGAAGTGTTTCCATCCAGTTGCACCTATTGAGGTTAGGACATTTCACCGTGACTAGAACTCAAGTTTTGTGTTTTCTGTTTGCTTCAAACTGTAAATTCCAGTACTATCTTAGGTGCAGGTACATAAGTGCCTTATAGTTTATATAGCAATATTTATTAATAACAATTAACAGCACATTCAGAGATTGTGGAAGTCTGTAGCCTCCTACATCTCAGCATTTACAAAGTCCAGTGAATTTTCATTTGCTTGCATATTTGCCAAGCCAGTGAATATCTGTATATTGTTCTATTCTGCATTGGAAAATAGGCCCTAGGGGGGCCCTTTGCACTGTAAAGTGCAAATATGAGTTTACTATCTAATTGAAACAGATAGGTGGTGAAACACATGTTGAAGAAGGGTTTGGAAATATGGCTCCCCTGATCCAGCCGCGTAAGAATTAAATTATGCCTGTTGACCCCAGGAAAGGACCTTTTTATTGTATCCAAACTCCATCTCTTTGCTTTCTAGTTCTGACAAATGAGTCACCTACACAAGGGTACCCTAAGAAAGAGGCCTGACTATGGCCACATGTGTTATTTGTTCTGTCAACCTTTCTTGTGTTTCTCTCATTCTCCCTTATGACTTGCAAGATATTAATTCTCAATGGAACACTTATTGAATGTTCTGTTACCTTATTATATCACTCTGCTGCTTCTCCTGTACGGTGAGACAAGGTATTGCTTAGGACAGATAGGACTTAATGAAGACATATTATTTCCACAAAACCAATTAAGTATATCTATATCCAATAATTTATTAAATTAATTAAATTAAATATATTTCAGCTTTTCAGGCCTTATATATGGTGGCTGCATTTGTTTCCATTTTCAGGCTAAATACTTGGGCCCGGATTCACAAAGCACTTACGCCGACGTATCTCGAGATACGCCGCGTAAGTGTAACTATGCGCCGTCATATCAATGTGCCGTGCCCACAAAACTAGATACACCTAAAAATAGGCTTCCTACGACCGACGTAACTTGCCTACGCCGTCGTATCTTGGGCGCATATTTACGCCGGGCGCATTTGCCGCTCCCATATATTTTTTATGCACATATGCAAATGAGGGAGATATGCCGATTCACAAATGTAGTTGCGCCCGGCGCATCATATACGCGGTTTGTGTAAGTCGTATGTCCGGCGTAAAGTTATTCCCCATATAGGAGGCGCAACTCATGCAAAGGTATGGACCAGGGAACACAAGCCGTCAAATCTTTTGTCGTTTATGTTGTACGTGAATATGACTAGGCGTAGGTTACGTTCACGTCGTAGGCAGTGGGTCGACGTATCTTAGGCAGTTGTCTCGACGTGATTCTGAGCATGTGCACTGGGATGCGGCCACGGGACTGTGCATGCACAGTTCATTTTAAGTACTTCTATGGCGCTTGGCCCATCATTTGCATGGGGTCACGCCTCATTAGCATGGCTCACGCCCACTTCCACCCACACTGGCTTACGCCGAGGAAACCCAGCATATCTTTAACAGCGAGTGGGAGCAAGTGCTTTGTGAATCCAGTGCTTGCCTCTGTGCGTTGCGCCGGTGTAGCATAAAAGAGATACGCTACGGCGGCATTAAATATGCACCGATGTCTGTGAATCCGGGCCATTATCTATAAATATAGAAAAGACCTGTTACAAAGTTTGTTAGGTTGAAAAAAAAAAAAAAAAAAGTCCATCTACAACAGTTCAACTGGTATAAAAAAATTATTAGAATAAATAGAATGGAATTCTGCATATAAAAAATCTTATACTTACAGTTACCCACAGTTGATCCAGAAGATGCCACATGTACATTTATACATGTTCTAAATATTATTTTGTACATTTAGAAATGTATCCAGCTCATTTAAAAATAATCTATGGAGCCAGCTGAAACTAGTTCCTGTGGGAGTCCATTCCACCCTTTCACAGCTCTTACTGTAAAGAAGTCTTTCCCTATGTGGAGGTTAAGTCTCTTTTTCCCTCTGTAATGTGACAAATTTACTCAACCATACATACAATGGTGAGTGTTGTCACCCTAGTAAAGAAAGTGTGTTACTGGCAGGATTACTAGGTGAAAATAAAGGGGGGAAAAAGTGTGAAAATGAGCGTAGCTAATGCATCTAAAGACTGCAAATCTGCAATGCATTACATTTTTGCTCTTTGGTTTAAATACACCTAAATTTAAAAGAATCTAACAGAAAATGTTATATTATTTTAAAATAGGAGCTACTAGAATTACTAAATTTAACCAGGAAACAATTTAGAAGAAACATAGAAGAGTGATGGCTGAAAGAAGACCAAGTGGTCCATTAAGTCTGGCCCATTTTTTCAATAAATTAGAATAGATATACAGAGTGTTTGCCCCAACCATATTTGAATCCACTTACTGTTGACTGACTTTTCACAACCACTGCTGGAAGTCTACCCCAAAAATAAAATCCTCTTTCCGTAATATAATACTTTCTAAGATTAGTTTTGAACTTTCTGCTAGTTTGAGGTCATGTCCCCACGTTCTTGATCTTGAGCTTCATATTAAAAATACTGCCCCTGAACCTTATTTAGACCCTTAAAGTCTTTAAAGGTTTTATTCATGTTTCCACTGTTCCTTCTTTTCTCAAGACTGTTTATATTAAATTCCTGAAGCCTCTCCTAATATGTTTTATCCACCAGGCCTGTTACCATTTAACCACCTTTCTTTGAAATAGCTGATTTGCAGGCCAGGAACATAAACCCAAAAATGCGCGGCCACCTGAATGTAAAAAACGTTCATTCGCAATTGAATATTGGAGCTGACCAAGTGCTTAAGTTATTTTCATAAATCTTCCAAATGCACCTAACCTTTGAGGTAAGTTCACAAGGTCGAGACACTTGATTGACTGGGCAAAACGATCTGTAGATTGAGGTAGAACACCCACAGGCAGAGGCGTTGCTAGGGGGGTGCGGTGCCACCCCCTCCACCCTGTTCATCGCCCCCTCGACTATCCATGCGACCGACCCCTTTCAGGACACCGGCGCATGGATTCCAATGCGGTGGGGTTGTTTTTTTGAAGCACAGATTAGAACCAGAGGCTTTATAAGGCTTCATTATAGGATGGGCTTGGGTAGCAGAGAGTGTGCTCCGAGCCCACCCAGGTGTGTTACAACAGCAAATCAATATTCGCTGTTGTAACACTGATCCTCCTAACGGCCAAATAGGAAGCAGGGTCTGACACCAGCCACCCAATTGGCTGAAAGGACAGGCATTCCTATTGGATGCCTAGGAGGAGGAGGGGAGGAGCTGAAAGTCGCCATGGAGGAGAGGACACTCAGAGCTGAGACGCTGCACCACGCTGCCTGCCACTCGCCACAATGGGACCGACCAGCAAACAGCCGAGGGGTGTGGGCGCCGCAGGTGTCGCTGGGGGGGATGGTGGTTGTTTGCCATGCCCCCCCATAAAAAAACAACAGCAGCCACTGATAGAATGTAGACCTTCCCTCTTTTTTATGAATATTAGGATTAGTCACCCCCATGATTAAGTCCACGTGACGAAACATGTCGGGGCGTGGTCACTAGGTCACTACTACAGTCTTTCCTGAACTGTTCGGACGTGGAACGATTTTGAGCGAGGACATGCACCCACTACAGCATCTATCCCTTTACACCATAAGGGCTGTGAGTACGTTTGGGCTGTTTGTTGGTCCGCTGTGACCACTGGTTCATCTGGGGCAACACTTTGATCTATTTTGGAGTGATACACTGCTTGGTTTAAAGAGATTGTTTGTGAGTGCATATATTGGAGGATTTTCGTTTGGTGTTTTATTAAAGTTGCTTTACAGTATTACACTATTGTGCACTTTCCCCTTTATTATTTATGTGGCAACCCTCTTGTATTCCACTGCTTTGGAACGGATTCCTACCCATTTGATCTGAGGTATCCTGTTTAAGCTCATTTGCCAAAACACGAGAGTGTGAGGCACATTGTTGCGGTGAGTGCGCATTTCTGAAGGGTGGTGGATTCACTTTAACACTTTGGTGTGGTGGAAGAACATCTGAAGACCTTTTAAGAAGTTATCACTTATGAACTTTAGTTTCACTTTTCACTTTGTTTGTTTGTTTGTTTATACACATATGTAAGCGCTGCTTTATACAGCTTTTGATACATTGTTTACACATAAGTGTCACTACACGTATTTTTTCACATATGAATATTAGGATTACCTGTCAAAAACAGCCAAAAAATTGCAAAAAGTTTTTACCAAAATCATTACAATAAATAGAACTGACCTGGAGGGAATTGTTTTGATGTCCCACTTTAAACAATATTTTTTTGGTTTTAGACTTGTCCTTGAACCCTTTTCTCTCTACAGTATGTACATTACCGTCCCCACCAGCAGGGGTTCACATTGACCTTCAGGCTGTAGTGTGTTCATCTGCTGTGCCTGCTATTTAATAGTGTAACTGTCAGATACGGTTGCACTATAAAAATGATACATTTATTATAAAATAGAATATATAAAGAAAAATGTTTGCTCTCTTCTGCACTTGTCAGACTATAACAATAACAGAAGGTTTTTATTGATTTTTTAATAAAAGCAGTGTGCTTCTTTTCAGTGCTATATACTGGCAGAGCTGATTAACAGCCACACCCCTCATCACAAGTGTCCTTGTATTGGAAAGGAAGAAAAAGGGGTGGAGTGATCTGAGATTAGGGGCCAGATTCTTGTACATCCGCGTAAAATTGTGCGGGCGTAACGTATCTGATTTACGTTACGCCTCCACAACTTGCACGGGCAAGTGCTGTATTCTCAAAGCACTTGCTCTTAAGTTGCGGCGGCGTAGCGTAAATCGGCCGGCGTAAGCCCACCTAATTCAAATTTGGATCAGGGGGGCGTGTTTTATGTAAATGTACTGTGACCCGACGTGATTGACGTTTTTCCCGAACGGCGCATGCGCCGTCCGTGGAATTTCCCAGTGTGCATTGCTCCAAAGTACGCCGTAAGGACGTCATTGGTTTCGACGTGAACGTAAATGACATCCAGCCCCATTCACGGACGACTTACGCAAACGACGTAACTTTTTCAAATTTCTACGCGGGAACGACGGCCATACTTAACATTGTTACGCCACACTTATGCCACCATATAGCAGGGGCAACTATACGCTGGGAAAAGCCTAACGTAAACGGCGTAACTTTACTGCATCGACCGGGCATACGTTCGGGAATTCGCGTATCTAGCTAATTTGCATACTCAACGCAGAATTCGACGGAAGCGCCACCTAGCGGCCAGCGTAAATATGCAGTTACAATCCGGCGGTGTAACACAGTTACGCCAGTCGGATCTACGGGAAATCTATGCGTAACTGATTCTAAGAATCAGGCGCATAGATACGACCGTGCAACGCAGAGATACGCTGTCGTATCTCTGATCACGTGGTAAAGAGCTTTCGCTGGAGGCTTTTTACCGAGATCGGAGATGCAGGGTGTCAGACTGACACCCCGCATCACCGATCGCCACGCTGCGCGCCGACATGAAATCCTGCAGGACGTCAATAGACGTCCAGTCAGGATTTCACAACCACTTCCCGGACGTCAATCTCCTATTGACCGGGCGGGAAGTGGTTAATGCATAAGATGTATTAAGGTTAAAAAACACAAACCTTTACAACCCCTTTAAATAGATAGGCTCATGATGTCATTTTAAGTCATATGATGTTGATCGGTCTTCTAGATTGTAAGCTCTATCGAGCAGGCTTTCTGATTCCTCCTGTATTGAATTGTATTGTAACTGTACTGTCTGCCCTCATGTTGTAAAGCGCTGCGCAAACTGTTGGCGCTATATACATCCTGTATAATAATAATAATAATAATAATAATAATAATAATAGGCACAACTGCTTCCTTACAAATGTCACGAGGACGGGAATTGTATGGCCCATTAATCTTGGACATCTTCTTGATTAGGCTAAAAGTACGAGTCTTCCATTTCCCAGTTTTGTAAAGACAACACTGTGCCAAGACACGTTGGAATGTATTATTTACACAACAATGGCATGGAGTCCAGAACTGTTCTCGAAGAATTAGTCAGAAGCCTTAGAAGACAACGAGGGATGAAATTATTAGTTTAGTGTCTGAATTGAAACCATCCCCTGACATCTAAGCTTACAAAATAAACATCAATAAATAATTTGTATGGGAACGTCAATCAGGCGGTTTTCATTATGGTTCTGCTAAATAGTTCCTAGTGGGTCTGAGTGTGTGGTTTCCAGTCAGCGAATGACAATTAACTGCTTGCCGACCAGCGCATGACGATATACGTCGGCACAATGGCCGTACAGGTATGTACCCTTTAAATTGGGGCATTGTGGGCACGTGCCCGGTGCGTGCTCCGTGACCATGCCCGTGGGACCCGCGGACTCGATGTCCGCCGGTGTCCTGCGATCGTGTCACGGAGCTGCAGAACAAACAAGGCATTTCCCTGTTCTTTGCCTGTAGGAAATGCAAGGCATGTAGAGAAGTTTCAAAAACTATCAGAGGCCTGAATAAGTTTTCATCTCCAGCCAACAATCAGGAATTTGATATAGAACAGTTTATCACCTGTAACAGCAACTATGTAGTGTATGCCTTAAAGTGCCCCTGTGATCTTCTTTATATAGGACGTACTAAAAGAAAGTTGAAAGTACACATGCTAGAACATATCAACAACATTAAGATTGGCTTTAAAGATCATAATGTGTCTTTACACTTCAAATTAAAGCACAATCAGGATCCCTCGGGCCTGCAATTTTGGGGTGTGGAACACCTGGGAACAGAATTGGAGAGGCTTTCATAGGGTCCGAGAACTATCAAAACGCGAAACACGCTGGATCTTTTTAACTGAGGTTTTAGTGCCAAAAGGACTTAACATTGAATTGGATATAAACTGTTTTATTAGCTATACCTAATTTTATGTAATTGTATATCCATTTGAAGTCATTGAATTTTATACTCTAGGGATACCTAAAATATTTAATTTTATAAGTCATTGAGGGTCACAGTTTTTTTCTGCTTATTAAGATACGTGTGAATAATTAATGGTGTAAGCAAATGTGCAGTGACTTAGAGGATGGTTCCATAACCATAACCACATACCGTATTTATCGGCCTATTGCGCGCCCCGGCGTATAGCGCGCACCCCCGAACTTGAAGGAAAATTCCTGGAAAAAAAAAATACTTACAGTTTGGATGCCCCTCGTCGGTGTCTTGCCCATCGTCCATCGCGTCCATTGGCGGCCTCGTCCGGTCCGGCGTTCTTCTGCGGCCATCGTGGTGTCCTCCCCGCTCGATTCCCGATTCCCGATCTGTGTTTGAACCACCGCGCCAACCTTTTCAGGGCAAAAAAGTGCGCGATATACACCGATAAATACGGTAATTGTTTTTAAACAATTATTGTTATTAAACAGTCATTTATTGTTTTTTTATATGTGTCTAAACATAACATATTGTTTTATTATTGTTTTTATTACTTTTAATGTATTGAAGTATTAATATGATTGCCTGTAATCCGAGTGTTTTATCAGGGCTTATCCGTCTTACCAATACGCGGATGTGCTCTGCTGACATTTAGATCGCACCACTAATAGGGCTGTTCCGCCCTCAATCTGAACCGATCGTCATTACGATCGTTGCGGCTGTGTGTACGCAAGCAGCCCCGCTTACTTCCGCCCACAGTCATGGAAAAATCCTCAAAGGTGCGAGTGCGCCTGCGTAGAAACGACGCGATCGTGATCAGCGTCAGCCAATAGGCGGAGGAAGCGAACGGTGCGGGCATATATAACAGGTCGTTGATACGTTCAGACACACCCTCAGATGAAGTCAGCCAATGACGAAACGCGTCATGGCATGAAAAGCACTGTGAACGCTCCAGGACCATGAACAAGGAAGTTAACAGGAACAACTTTATTGTCATGGAGACTGGAGCAAATACACAGGCACAGTAACACATTTCATGCTTGAGATTGTTTATCTTGGGGTACGCATAACTTATAAGGGGTACCTGTGGGGTTCAATAAACTTTTAAATGATACTGCACTTTAATAGCTAGATTCAGGTAGAGTTAGGTCGGCGTATCAGTAGATACGCCGACCTAACTCTGAATCTGCGCCGACCTAGGTTTAAGTGTATTCTCAAACAGAGATACACTTAAACATATCTAAGATAGGACGGAAAAGGGATTTACGTCGTTTACGTCCAAGTCGAAATCAATAGGCCCGTGCGGCGGACTTAGCCGCAATGCACACTGGGAAATGTAGGCGCACGGCGCATGCGCAGTTCCAAAAAAACGGCAATCACGCCTGCGCCCGCCGCATTTACGCTACGCCGCCGTAAGTTAGGAGGCAAGTACTTTGAGAATACAGTACTTGCCTCTCTGACTTAAGGCGGCGTAGCGTAAATACGATACGCTACGCCGCCTTAAAGTTGCGGCCATCTCTGTGGATCTACCTATAAGTATTTATTTCCTTATATGTTATTGCGGTGTGGACCCAACAAGTGAAAACAGGTGGTGGAGAGTGCATTATTCAGAACAGATGCAGATGACTATTCCAGGCTGTTTTTATTTCACAGTTCGGTGAGTGCATCCCCAAAAGGGGAGAACATCCCCCCACGTGGTGACCACCCCCTGGTGAAAGGAGCACTTGATAAGGAATACTTTGATCAATGACATTTGGTTCACCTGCACCATTATTGTTTCCTATGTGTAAGATATAGAGTGCTTTCAAACGATGGTTTGAAACTACTGATACGCCGGCGTACTCTCTTTGTGGATCTGCCCCGAAGACTTTACTTCCTCTTTAAGCGAAACTCCCCAATGTAACCCAGTTGGCAAAAAAATACCCTACAGAGTTTTCATCTAATCCCTCCTCTATCTGAAATAAAAAGAAAAACGTTTTGCATTCACATAAATTTGGAGGGCCTATTCACACTTGTGCATTGTGGAAATGCACACTAAAATGAGAGAGAGAGAGAGAGAGAGAGAAAGAAGATTACAGTAGGAACCACACTGTATAAAGGTATCTTGATAGTGGCGTATAGTCATTCCCAAATATTTGCATAAATGTGTGCATTCTGGAACCTCTGTTTTATGGTGGCCATACCCGCTTTAAAAATAGTTTATTTTCCGATTGATCTCTTCTGATTGGAATAATTGAGTCATGAACACATTCAATCGATATGCCATAAACATGGAAGTGGATTTTTATCAATAGTTAAAGCGTTTGTTAACCCCCCCCCCCAAAAAAAAATAGATCCTGTGTTATATGACACAGTGCTTGTGCTCATGACATCCCCCCCCCCCCCCGCTGCTTGCATAACTGTAACATGTATGTACCTTCAGCACTGCCTCCCATTGTAGTGCCCCTCTCTGTGTGTGATTTATTTTAAAAAAATGCTGTAAATACCTAATTTAAGAGCGGTGATCCGCGATCACATGACCGGTCGGCTCTCTGCTCCTCTACTCCTCCTCTCCTGACTGTCATCAGCGGGGGAATCTCGGCCCCTCTCGCTGCATCTGTTAGGCCCCGTACACACGACCGAGTTTCTCGGCAGAATTCAGCCAGAAACTCGATCGGAGCTGGATTCTGCCGAGAAACTCGGTCGTGTGTACACTTTTCAGCGAGGAAGCCGACGAGGAACTCGTCGGGCCAAATAGAGAACATGTTCTCTATTTCCTCGTTGTTCAATGAGGAAAGTTGGCCCGCCGAGATCCTCGGCGGCTTCAACACTAAACTTGACGAGGAACTCGATGTGTTTGGCACGTCGAGTTCCTCGGACGTGTGTACGGGGCCTCAGAGGAGGAAAGAAGATAACTGGCCGGTCATGTAATCGCGGATCTCGGCTCTGAAATTAGGTATTCACAGCATTTTTTTCATAAATCACACTCAGAGGGGGACACTACAATAGGAGACAGAGCTTATGATACATACATGCAGGGCCGTCTTTAATGTTGATTGGACCCTGGGCAAAAATTGTCTTGGCCCCCCCCCCCATGCAATTTTGCTCTCCACCTTCGAGACCAGTGCCGATCCTGACCTCCCTGGGGCCCTAAGCAAAATGACATGTCACAATAAAGTTGAGAAGCGGGGGGGCTGCCAAAAATGGCATGTCACTGCTGACGGGGGTGTTCTGCTGTCGGAAATGACATCTTACATTAAACTGAGAAGCGGGGGGTGCTGACTTCTTACCTCTTCTCCCATGCAGCCAGCAAGTTGAGAAGCAGGGTGAGGGGCTGAAAATTACTTCTCACCAGGAGGGGCCTCTAGTAATTTTGGGGGCCCTCCGCAGCTTTGCGGGGCCCTAAGCGGCTTGCATAGTGAGCCTATAGGGCAGATCGGCCCTGTTCGAGACATACAATAAATATCAGCTAGACTTAAAATCAGTTTACTGTATCAGATCAGGCAGTGATTGCGATTGGTTGCCAGAGGTTACAGCATATCATTACCACTTACTGACTGGTTGCTAGAGGTTACAGCACACATTACTGCTTACTGATTAGTTGCTAGAAGTTACAGCACATGATTTCTTCTTGTTGATTGGTTGCTAGAGATTACTGTACAGTAATACTGCTCACTGATTGGTTGCTAGAGGCTTCAGCACATCACCTCTTCACTGCAAGGGGGCAGGATATACATATGAATGCCGCCTTTATTTACATATGTATGCCGCCGGCCATGGCTATTTACATATAGATGCTCCCGTTATTTACGTATGAATGACGGCTATTTACGTGTAAACACAGGTCTGCAGGTGAGTCATTTGTACACAACAATAGGGCAGAGCTGGGCAGTATTAGTAGCAGCACTTCACACTGAGATATCAGGACACAGCAAAGGACTAAAACTTCAAAAGACAAGGGAATTTAAACTGGGATAGTTGGCAAGTATGAGGCAGCTGCTTTGGGCCCCACAACAATGACAGGGCCCAGGGCAGCTGCCCCTTTTTCCCTGCCTTAAAGACAGCCCTGCATACATGTTAGAGGTGTTTAACAACCACTTTAAGATATGGTCTTAACTTATGATTGTAAATTATCTATCACTTTTTTGTTTCTACTTTGTAATCTCATAATCTGATCTTCAAATTGATGCATACAAATTGAAAATTTTCCACCCTGGCTGATGAACTTAGTTTGATCAAATACAATCAAAATTGGGTGTAAATCAATCAGAATTATGAATACAAAATCAAAGCATTTGTGGCCACAATTATTTAAATATTAGAGAGAGATTGTAATTTGTTTATTTTGCTGGCTGCTAGAGTTATGAGCTGAAGAACCCCTTGCAATTAAACCCACTGCCATTCTCTCCTTGTTAAAATGCTTGTTGTCTGGCTATCAAGCTGGCCCAATTGGTCCACTACTTTACGTCAAAACATACAGCATGTACACAGATAAGTATATATGGCTTTCTTTGACTTTCAGTTTTCATTTATGTACTGTGGCAAATAACATGATATAGTGTTTTTTTTTTAATTATTATATTTGAGGAAACTCAAAAAACAGCCTCTGTTAGTTACAGTGCTCAAGAAAGAGATATCCATCAATCCCCACAGCATCACTTTGGGTACTGTGAACAAAGGAGACGAGACTTATTGACAAGACCTGCTACATCAAATCGATACTACCAGAGTCTCTGACAATTTCATAGGCTCTCCTTTACTCAGGTGCTCAAGTGACTTTGCTGACTCAAGACTTCTACAACAACCATCAGAAGCACATTCCTCTGCAAAAGTTGGAAGACTTATGCCACATACACACGATCGGAAATTCCAACAAGAAAACCGTGGATTTTTTTCAGATGGAATTTTGGCTCAAACTTGTGTTGCATACACACAGTCACACAAATCTTCTCTGAAATTCCAAACGTCAAGAGCCAAGAACAATGAAGTTCAATAGGCAGTGCGGCTCTACTGGTTGATTCTGAGCATGCGTGTTTTTTTGTGCGTCAGAATTGCATACAGATGATCAGAATTTCAGACAAGAACTTTTGTTTTCGGAAAAATTGAGAATCAGCTCTCAAATTTTTGCTGTCGTAAATTCCGACAGAAAAAGTAAGATTGAGCCTACACACGGTCGGAATTTCCGACCAAAAGCTCACATTTCTTGTCGGAATTTCCGATCGTGTGTACGTGGCATTAGATGAACAAGGCATCAGAGCAGAGAAGCATCTCTGTGACAGCTACTTGCAGATCAAAGTTGTTGTTTAATTCAGTAGCTGTTTGACAGCCCAAGAACTTTGACACACTGGCCATCATTTGTTCTCAACCACCAAGGTCCACAAGATCCAGTGTTGCCAACCGCCAGTATTTTTACTGGCAGCCAGTAAAAAATGGGCACTTTTCTCCTGCCAGTAAATGCCAGTAAAAGAAAAAGGTTGCCAGTGAAAAATATGGCTGTGACGCTTGACCGAGACCGTGTGAGTGCTACAGCGTGTTCAGACTGTGCCGGCAGTGTGTCGCGTGAAGTCATCGTGCAAGGGAACGGAGCAGCCGGAGCCTCATGTGCAGGTCTGCGGAACGGGAGGAAGGCAAGCCAGGAGAGGACTGAAGGGACCACCTAGCAATGGAGACAGAGGGTCACTGTGACTCAGGAGGGAACGTGTCATGTTGGTGAGGTGCCATCATCATTTGTGCTGCTGCACAATGCTGTCAGTGTCACTGTGAGAGTCAATTTCATGTGTGTGTGTGCCGCCCATTCTAATTTCTTGCCCTCTCGATTCCGGTCTCTGAGCTAGTTATTTGCTATATCGAAAATAAAATAAGAAATGTTTTTGCCTTAATAGCTACCTTAAAACACTTTGCTAATTGCATATTGTACTCGTTTGTAGCCTAAATACTGAAATTTGCACTTAAAACTGTCACTTTGTAACTTTTAGCTCTGCCAGTAAAAACATGACTGTGCCAGTAAATTGTGGGTGTCGTGCCAGTAAATTTCAATCTGGTAGGTTGGCAACACTGACAAGATCTGATTGTTGGGAAGAACACCAGTGGTGTCAGAATATACTCAAAGAAATAATCTTGCTGGAGTATTTTGGTAGGGGGAATAGACAACAAGCCGACTAAATTGTTTAACTACTAAATTGCACCTGGGTTGCCGCCCCCCCCCCCCCCCCCCTACTAGGACAGACACCTCCAAAGAAGTTGCATACTCTTTGGCGTGGCAGCCTGGGACTTGTATAATGTTGTTAACCATATTGCCCTATTTTAGGAGAAGGAGCTGGCCATTGGGAGTTAGGCGAGAAGCTGTTTGCTCATATTCACATCCCCGATTACCCTCCCTAGTAGAAGCCCCAAGCGTTGGGGGGAACGCTGTGAGAAGTGTAAGTGTACACGCCCACTGGTAGCATAGGAGCTTGTGGGGGAAATTGAGGAGCCCAGGCAGGTAGGGACTTAGTCAGAAATAGGGACACAAGTAAGTTAGGAATCTCCCTTCCACACACCCAGATATCGCGAGAATGGTAAGTGCTTCTGTATGTACTTTCGCACAATTTGACATTTTTCCTTTCATGAATGACTCCAAAAGTAAGCGGGAGATCTCCACTTTATCTATAGCATCACGTAAGGTGTTTTAAAAAAAAAAAAAACGAAGAAACTAGGAAAACTTTTAGTGGTATGTAGTGGTATGTTGCATACGAAAAGCAGGGGTTTTAGCTGTGTGATCTAGAATTAATGCTTTAACTAACAAACAAAAGGGAATAGGTAAAGTGCTACAGAGCATGACAGCCAGAATTCATAGGGAAATAATAGGGATTACAGAAGAGGAAAGTTCTTTAGTTATAGTACCTCAGCCTCAACCAACAGCGGTGCATTCTAATGTAGCCCTGGGGTTGCTACTATAGTTATTATGTTGAACGGTTCATTGTTTCTTGAATAAGAGTTTGGCTCCCCCAAGTGTCCGCTGAACTCTTTTTAGGATTTTCCTTCCTTCTTAAGAAGTGAGCAGAGCAATGCATTGTGGGATATGTAGTCTGGATGAGGAAGTGGCTCTGTTGGCTGGATCAGCTCTGGACTACAAGACACACAATGCAAAGCGCACAGAACAGCCTGCTGGGAGGGGAGATAAAAAGGTTATCAGTCTCTCTAGACGCCATTCAACACCTGCCAGCAGAATGTCTGTGTGTGACCAGGAGAGAGAGACTGCGTCCTCTATAGTGGAGAGCCAGATCCCTAGCCTCAGAGGGATCTTCGAGGACAGCCCTGCTAATTTAGCAGGCAGATCGGCCTGCGCTCCAGAGCATTTGGGACCACCTGCATTCCAGCCCACCGGGAGTTGCAGCGTGGCAGAGACAGAGACACCAGGAGGAGATTCCGGACAGAGTCTGACATCTGCTGGGATCCATTGTGGTGAGAGGGCACTTGCCCATCCAAGTAGAGACTACAGTATTGCTGAGTGAGTTTCTTTTCTACAGACTGCTGGTGAGACTTGTGGTTCCACAAAGATGGATCTGCTCCTTCACAGGCATCATACAGCTAGACTTTGGGGCCTTGCCTTTCACCCCTGCGCTATAAGGTTAGGTGCTGTATTACTCACACACAGGGCAGGACTTAGGGTGGTGGGGGCCCCTGGGCTTGAGTGTTGAAGGGGCCCCCTGGAGACGAGAATTGGGGGGGATCGAAGTTGTTGAGCGGGGGGGGGGGCGAATTGGAGTTGTTGAGCGGGGGGGGGGCGAATTGAAGTTGTTGAGCGGGGGGGGCGCATTAAAATTGTTAAGCGGGGGGGGGGATTTTGCATATATATATATATATATATATATATGTATATAGAATAAAAAAAATATAAAAAAAACATTATAAAAAAATAAGTAAACAAAAAGGGGGGTTGCCGTCCGGGGCCCTGGGGACCTCCGGACCCCTAAAAAAAAAAAAATTGAGCCCAGTCAAGCCCAATGGTAAGTCCGGCCCTGCTCACACATGTAAAGAGGAATCTACAAGTGGGGATAGTTCTTCAATTCGAGCAATCATCAGCATAATTCTTGTTCTGCAGCCTTTTTTTTGTCCGTTTGGATTACAAGCAAACACAAAATCATCACTGCAGTATAAACATCAGGCTAGCTGAAGACATCTGGAATTTAAGGAACATTCATCATTTTCTTCTTTTATTAGGCTTTACTGTTCTGCATTGGAGTTGAGCTTTGAATTAAAACCTAAGGGGGAGCCATTTAGTGAGATATTATCAGAATTTGCACTGTGGGAGGAAAAAAATGATTACCCATCTTCTGTTTACAACACATGATCAGCTATCATTGTCTGACAGCTGATCACTTGGTAAGGGGCCAGGATCTCATAGACTCAGGGATCACAGAGCACGCCCACAGAGGGCACGCAGAGAGCTCATGCACGGGAGGACATCATATGACGGCCTCCTGGCAATTAAGGTCCATGCTGTAGCCGTTCGGCTGTAGCGCAGACGCAAGGCGGTTAAACTCTGGAGCCTTATAATATCTTAACCAACAAACTGCTGATAGAATAAAGTGGATTAGGCTGTGGGATTTGTATTTTGCATACTGAAATTGATTTAATAAAGTTTTGTTTTCCAGAGTTACTCAGCTGTCCAACATCGGTGTCCTTAAGTGACTGCTAATGTGCAAATAATGTAATTTTATCAACAGCCCCCTGATACAAGGGAGATAGCTTGGTACAAAATGTATATTATTTCAGGGAGTTATTTAAATGATCTTCTGTTTCCTGATGGGGCTGATCTGGTCATCTGGAAAAGGAGAAGTGTCAGAATGACTTAGTTTCAAGAGATTTTAAAGTAATTTACAGCTACTATTCCTAACCTCAGGAGGACGTGTATGAAAAAGATATACTGATGTTTTATACTGTTCTGATGCAGCGCTACAGCAGAGGTCACTTACTGAAAGTACCTACAGAATACGATTCTTTGCATAAACAGGTCATACCAGTGGCGGCTGGTGCTCAAAATCTTTGGGGGGCGCAAACAAACTGAAAAAAAAACCCATCAATTGCAGCCACTGTGCCCCATCAAACGCAGCTACTGTGCCCATCAATTGCCGCCACTGTGCCCATCAAACGCAGCCACTATGCCATCAATTGCCGCCACTGTGCCATCAAATGCAGCCACTGTTCCATCAAGCACAGCCACTGTGCTCATCATTTGCTGCCACTGTGTCCATCAATTGCTGCTACTGTGCCCATCAATTGCCACTACTATGCCCCATCAACTGCCGCCAGTGTGCCCATCAATTGCTGCCACTGTGCCCATCAAATGCAGCCACTGTGCCATCAAACGCAGTCACTATGCCATCAATTGCTGCCACTGTGTCATCAAATGCAGCCACTGTACCCATCAATTGCTGCCACTGTGTCCATCAATTGCTGCTACTGTACCCATCAATTGCTCCCCTTATATATTTGTACAGGTTGATCATATCACCCCTTATTCTCCAATTCTCAAGAGTGAATAAATTCAGTTCCTCTAATTTTTCCTCATAGCTAAGCTCCTCCATGCCTCTTATCAGTTTGGTTGCCCTTCTCTGCACTTTCTTCAGTTCCCCGATATCCTTTTTGATAACTGGGGCCCAAAACTGAACTGCATATTCTAGATGAGGTCTTACTAATGATTTGTACAGGGGGGGGAAATTATATCTCTCTCTCTGGAGTCCATACCTCTCCTAATACAAGAAAGGACTATGTAAATAAGTGATGGTGACTGAAGAAGTCACGTGGTGTGACGACACGCGTAGGGAACAGGAGCACCAGATCCGACACGCACTGGCGGCGGAGAGACGAGCTCGCTGCTCGTAGGTTTTGGTTTTCGCCCTTTCGATTTTAAATGTGAGTTTTTACTTTGCAACTAGCCTGCAATAAATTTTATATGCGGTACTGCACTATGGGTCTCCCTCTCCTTTCTTCCACCCATACCCTCTGAGTACTATACCGGATACCACGGGTCAAGATAGGAGGTGGAAGATTTAGAGGAGTGACTCTTTTCATATATCCAGTGACCCTTCAGAACACAGACAGGATCAGGATACGAACTCGGCGTTCGTGGAGATAGGCCCACTATCCATGGCCTCCATGTGACTGTGTGTATATGTGATATATCAGTCTTTCTTCTAAGCACCCCCACAGGATTACGCTATTATTCCTTTAATCTTTTTTCCTGTTCTATACCAATTTGAAGAGGAGTCCCTTCCCAGCTATAATCAGTCTTGCTGCAGCCTTGAGGATACACCTGTGGTACTTTGGGCTATCCGTGCTATAGCTCTGAGGTGAGCATTTAGTTCCACAAGAGGTGTCTGTACTGAAGTCTGCCCTTCTTAAACACCGGATTTTGGTTTTCCCTGGAATCACTATCTAAATAGACTTTATTGTACTTTATTTACACGTGTGGCGTTCTTTCACGTTTTCGTGTTTGGAGTGGACTTTCTATTTCAGTCCACTTATTTATTTGCTTGTTTGTATACCTACACCATTGCACCAGTTTACACTATTGTTATAGTTTGCTATATATATTGTGATACATTGTTGTTATATATGATATATTTTGCTATTTATTTGGATTCACCTTCACCCCTATTTATTTTTGCACTTAAGGGTCTATTCACTCAGTCGGTGGGTTTTTGCAATATTCCCCTGTTGTATTTTGTAGCTTCACAGCGCGTCACCATCACTTATTTACATTCTTCTCTTTTTCTGTTAAGGACAGACTACCAGGTGATTGCAGCAGTGCCCCCTAGAGTTTAGTATCGATAGCGCAAGAGTTTTACCACTTTCAAGAAAGGACTATGCTCGCTTTGGAAACCGCAGCTTGGCATTGCATGCCATTATTGAGTTTATGATCAACTAAAACCCCCCAGATCCTTCTCCACTATGGATCCCTCCCGTTGTACTCCTCCTAGCATGTATGATGCATGCATATTCTTAGCCCCCAAGTGCATAACTTTACATTTATCAACATTAAACCTCATCTGCCACACAGTCGCCCAATTAGACAGAGCATTGAGGTCGGCTTGTAAATTGGCGACATCCTGTAAGGACGTTATTCCACTGCATAGCTTGGTGTCATCTGCAAAGACAGAAATTTTACTTTTGATCTCAGACCCAATATCATTTATAAAGGTATTAAAAAGTAATGCCGCATACACACCATCACTTTATGTGATGGAAAAAAACGACATTTTCTGTGAAGTAAAAAACGAAGTTTTTGAAACTTCAATTTTCAAAGACGAAGTTGCCTAAACACCATCGCTTTTCTCACAATGTTCTAGCAAAGCGAGGTTACGTTCACCACGTTGTTCCATTGAAGCTCGCTTCATAACTAGCTTCTGGGCATGCGCGGGTGTAAAAACGTCGTTTTAAACGACGTTTTTTGCTACACACGGTCAATTTCTGTGAAGTAAAAAACGACGTTTTGAAAACGACACATAAAATTGAAGCATGCTTCAAATTTTTTTTTGTCGTTTTTCAGAAGACATAAAACGAAATTTTCCCCCACACACGGTCATTTAAAGTGACGTTTTTAAAAACGTTGTTTTTTTTCATCACATAAAGTGATGGTGTGTACGCGGCATAAGGGTCCCAGCACTGAACCTTGGGGTACACCACTGATAACCTTTGACCATTCAGAGTAAGAATCATTAACCATGACTCTCTGAATTCTGTCTTTTAGCCAGTTTTCTATCCATTTACAAACTGATATTTACAATCCTGTAGACCTTACCTTACACATGAGCCGTGTGTGCGGAACTGTATCGAATGCTTTTTCAAAATCCAAGTATACCACGTCCACAGCCACGCCTCTGTCCAGGGTTTTACTTACCTCTTCATAAAAAGAAATCAGGGCTGTCTGACAACTTCTGTCTTTCATGAATCCATGCTGTCTGTTGCTTAAATCGTTTTTTTCCAGCAAGAACTCATCCATGTGGTCTTTTATTAAACGTTCCAGTATCTTCCCAACTATAGAAGTTAAACTAACAGGTCTATAGTTACTTGGTAAATATTTTGTTCCCTTTTTAAATATGGGCACCACATTGGCTCTACGCCAATCCAGTGGTACTATTCCTGTCATTATTGAGTTCCTAAAAATTAGATACAGTGGCTTTGAAATTACAGAGCTCAATTCATTTAGATCCGTGGGTGGATGCCATCAGGTCCAGGTGCTTTATCCACCTTTATTCTCTCTAAATATTTCTGGACCATATCACTTTTGAGCAATTGTGTATCATTTGGGGCTGTATCACTACCACCCCCATTATGAACATGACAACAACCCCCCACCCCCCCCCCCCCCCCCCCCCCCCCCCCCAGAGTAGTGAAATATTACTAAAAGTTAAAATTAAAAAATATATATATAAAAATTTGAATAATATTTAAAATATTGAATAAAAAATTATGAGGTCTCTGATCACCACCATGCCAATCATATCATGACACTGTACTGCACTGGTGACGGTGTCTAAAAACATAAATTGTAAATTAAATTTCAATAAAATTATTTTCTTTTCAAGAAAATTACAATTTCAAAAAACTTGCCATGTCTCTTAATAAATGCCTCACACTGTCTACCTTCCGAAAAGGGGTAATTTGTGGGTATCTGTACTGTCCTGGCATTTTAAGGGCCTCAAGGAATGATTGATCAATATTCAAATATATACCGGCTATAACCTTTTTACAGACTAAATAATAGACACTTATTGGGATTTTTTAGACATGTAGCAGAATACATTTTGGCCTAAATTTATGACGAAATTTGATTTTATTGGATATGTTTTATGACAGAAAATAGAAAATATTGTTTTTCTTAAATTTTATTTTTTGTCTTTTTTCATTAATATCACAAAAAAATTAAAAAAAACAGGGGATACCAATACTACCAAAGGAAAGCTCTATTTGTGTGAAAAAAAATGCTAAAAATGTAATTTGTGTACAGTATTGCATCACCGCACAATTGTCAATTAAAGTAGCACAGTGCTAAATAGCAAAAAATGCCCTGGTCATGAAGGGGGTAAAAGCTTCCAAAGATTAAGTAGCTATACATCAGACAACGTTACAAAGATACAAGAAAATTGGCCAAATCTGCCACCAGAGTTTGTAGCACACTTTCCTTTGTGTAGGTCATCTGGTCATCCAGTTACAATGGAACTGTACAACAGTGTTCCATTAGGGTAAGCAGACATCAATCAGATAGATGGTGATGTAATCAAATGTTCTTCTCCCTTCATCTTTTCCTTTCATTATCCGTTGTTGCAGCTCCATGTTGTGTTTTTCCTAACATTCATTGTATATAGTATCTGAAAAATAAAACAAAGCCGGCATAGGGAAACATGCACCACAGACCCAGTCGGGGTGCCAGGCCTTCTGCTGGCCTGTAAATAGATGATGTATGTTTGCAGATAGATTTGGACAGTTTATGTCAAACAATCAATCTAAGCCTTCCAGGCTTGTCAGGGACAAATATATAGCTTCCCGAAAATTAACATAATTTTTTTTTAACACGTGTTCATGATTATTTTTTTTGCTATGGAAAAAAATAAATGTTGTTTAGGAATACAATTTCCACAATTGGCATCATTAATGGCAGGTTAATGGTAATTTCCTCTCCCCGTACTCAGGACACCGTAGTGACGTACAGTAGGTGGATCCCAAATCCCTGGTAAGAACCTGGACCTTTGTTCCTCATATCTTCCAATCAGATCTGAGTTCTACAGAAGTTAATCTGGAGAGATCCGGGTGCTGAATCCTGTGTTAGGGGATTCTGGACCGAAAGTGTCTCCTCCTAAAAGAAGGTCTGTGGCAAAGACTGTACTTTATTCCGTGCGCCATTCCAGCTGCTAGGCCAGTGAGAGGGACCTATCCGGGTGAGCAATACCCACTCTGGCTAGAGTGGCGACGAGAAAGGTTTGCTGGAAGCAGGAGTGTTTCCTAATTGAGTTTTTGCACGTGAACCTACCTACCTATTTACCCTTCCACCCCTTCATCCACTTCTTCTTTCCTTACCAAGTTCTGCAAATAAATCTAAGATAAGGAAGTGTATAGTGTGGACATTGAACTTTTTCAACACTCTTCTACTACCCTGGACGGCGAGAAGATAGAGGTCACATGCCGCCCAAAATATTCAGCAGCTCCTCCGGGGGTAGTGCTACATATGGGCCAGATCCACAAAAACGGGCGTATATTTAGGCGGGCGTAGCCGCCGTAACTCAGAGTGGCTCGTAGGGTTTCCACAAAGCACTTGCTCCCATATGTGCGCCGGCATAACGTAAACCTGCCGGCCTAAGCCCGCGTAATTCAAAGTAAGCTTGGAGTGGGCGTGTTGTATGGTAATCTGGTATGACCCTACGTAATTGACGCTTTTTACGAACGGCGCATTCGCCGTCCGTGGACGTATCCCAGTGCGCATGCGCGAAATCACGTCACAAATAGTCAATGCTTTCAACGTGAACGTAACCTACGCAAAGCCCTATTCGCGAACGATTTACGCAAACGACGTAAACGACGGAAAATTCGACGACGTCCATACCTAACATTGCGTACACCTCATAGAGGCAGGGGTAACGTTACGCCGAAAAAAGCCTTACTACGTAAAAAAATGTGCCGGGCGGACGTACGTTTGAGAATCGGCGTATCTATACGCTGAAATCAACGGAAGCGCCACCTAGCGGCCAACGTAAATATGCACCTAAGATCCGACGGCGTACTAAGACGTACGTCAGTTGGATCTAGCCCACATTCAGGCGTATCTTGTTTTGTGGATACAAAACAAAGATACGACGGCGCATCGTAGAACTTACGCGGCGTATCAATAGATACGCCGCCGTAAGTTCTTTGTGGATCTGGCCCTATATATATATATATATATATATATATATATATATATATTATAAATAAATTATAAATAAAATATGAATAAAATTAATCTTATGCCGTGTACACACGATCGGTCAGTCCGATGAGAACGGTCTGATGGACCGTTTTCATCAGACCAAACTGATCGTGTGTAGGCCCCATCGGTTATTTATCCATCGGTTAAAAAATGTGAAACTTGTTTTAACCACTTGACAACTGGGCACTTAAACACCCTTAATAACCAGACCAATTTTCAGCTTTCGGTGCTCTCACATTTTGAATGACAATAACTCAGTCATACAACACTGTAACCAAATGAAATTTTTGTCCTTTTTTTCCCACAAATAGAGCTTTCTTTTGGTGGTATTTGATCACCTCTGCGGTTTTTATTTTTTTCGCTATAAATGAAAAAAGAACGAAAATTTTGTAAAAAAATGAATTTTTCTTCATTTCTATTATAAGATTTTGCAAAAAATGAATTTTTCTTCATAAATTTGGCCTAAAATGTATACTGCTACATATCTTTGGTAAAAAAAAAAAAAAAAAATTTGGATATTATTTAGTCTGGGTGAAAGTTATAGGGTCTACAAGCTATGGTACCAATTACTGAAAATTGATCAATTTGATCACATCTGAAGTACTGACGGCCTATCTCATTTCTTGAGACCCTAACATGCCAGAAAAGTACAAATACCCCCTAAATGACCCCTTTTTGGAAAGAAGACATTCCAAGGTATTTAGAAAGAGGCATGGTGAGTTTTTTAAAGTTGTCATTTTTTCCCACAATTCTTTGCAAAATCAAGGTTTTTTTTTTTTTGTTTTTTTTTCCACAAAAGTTTCATATTAGCAGGTTATTTCTCACACACAGCATATGCATACCACAAATTACACCCCAAAACACATTCTGCTATTCCTCCCGAGTATGGCGATACCACATGTGTGAGACTTTTACACAGCGTGGCCACATACAGAGGCCCGACATGCAGGGAGCACCATCAGGCGTTCTGGAACACCCAGACCAATTCTGACATTCCTCTCCTACATGTAAAAATCATCATTTATTTGCTAGAAAATTACATAGAACCCCAAAACATTATATATGCTTTTTTAGCAAAGACCCTAGAGAATACAATGGCGGTCGTTGCAACTTTTTATCGCGCATGGTATTTGCACAGCAATTTTTCGAACGCATTTTTTTGGGAAATAAAACAGTTTTGTGCTTTTTAAAAAAAAAAACATTAAAGTTAGCCCAATGTTTTTGCATAATATGAAAGACGAAGTTACGCCGAGTAAATAGATACCCAACATGTCACCCTTCAATATTGCACACGCTTGTGGAATGGCGCCAAACTTCGCTACTTAAAAATCCCCATAGGTGACGTTTTAAATGTTTTTACTGGTTACATGTTTTTAGTTACAGAGGAGGTCTGGGGCCAAAATGATTGCTCTCGCTCTAACGTTCGCAGCGATACCCCACATGTGTGGTTTGAACTCAGTTTTCATATGTGGGCGGGACTTACGTACACATTCGCTTCTGTATACGAGCACGCGGGAACAGGGGCGCTTTAAATATTTATTTTTTATTTTTATTGTTCATTTTACTTAATTTATTTTAGTTTGACACGTTTTTCCCCAAAAATAAATGTTTTGATCACTTTTATTCCAATTACAAGGAATGTAAACATCCCTTGTAATAGGAATATAGCATGACAGGTCCTCTTTACAGTGAGATATGGGGTCAATAAGACCCCACATCTCACCTCTAGGCTGGGAAGCCTGAAAAAAAACAAGAAAAAAAACGATCCTGGCTTCGATCGCAGCGGTGAGTCAGAAGAAGCACCGGAGGGCGAAGGGAGTGGGGACGTCCCTTTTTGCCTCCCGTAAGAACGATCAAGAGGCGGAACAGCCGCCATGATCGTTCTTATGGTGTAGAGAATCGCCGGCTGAAAAAAATGATATCTGAATGATGCCTGTAGCTGCAGGCATCATTTAGATATCCCTGCACAAAGTCAAGGACCTCATATGACGTGGGCGGGAAGTGGTTAAAACACATTTTTTTCCCCAGAGTATTTTCTGGGTATTGCAAAGTATTGGCCGGGGTATTGCAGAGTATTGGTGCGGGGGTATTGCAGAGTATTGGTGCGGGGGTATTGCAGAGTATTGGTGCGGGGGTATTGCAGAGTATGGTGCGGGGGTATTGCAGAGTATTGGTGCGGGGGTATTGCAGAGTATTGGTGCGGGGGTATTGCAGAGTATTGTGTGGGGGGTATTGCAGAGTATTGTGTGGGGGGTATTGCAGAGTATTGTGTGGGGGGTATTGCAGAGTATGGTGCGGGGGTATTGCAGAGTATTGTGTGGGGGGTATTGCAGAGTATTGTGTGGGGGGTATTGCAGAGTATTGGCCGGGGTATTGCAAAGTATTGGTGCGGGGGTATTGCAGAGTATTGGTGCGGGGGTATTGCAGAGTATGGTGCGGGGGTATTGCAGAGTATTGTGTGGGGGGTATTGCAGAGTATTGTGCGTGGGGTATTGCAGAGTATTGTGCGTGGGGTATTGCAGAGTATTGTGCGTGGGGTATTGCAGAGTATTGTGCGTGGGGTATTGCAGAGTATTGGTGCGGGGGTATTGCAGAGTATTGCGCGGGGGGTATTGCAGAGTATTGCGCGGGGGGTATTGCAGAGTATTGCGCGGGGGGTATTGCAGAGTATTGCGCGGGGGGTATTGCAGAGTATTGTGCGTGGGGTATTGCAGAGTATTGTGCGTGGGGTATTGCAGAGTATTGTGCGTGGGGTATTGCAGAGTATTGGTGCGGGGGTATTGCAGAGTATTGCGCGTGGGGTATTGCAGAGTATTGCGCGGGGGGTATTGCAGAGTATTGCGCGGGGGGTATTGCAGAGTATTGCGCGGGGGGTATTGCAGAGTATTGCGCGGGGGGTATTGCAGAGTATTGCGCAAGGGGTACTGCAGAGTACTGGCAGGGGGTACTGCAGAGTATTGCGCGGGGGTATTGCAGAGTATTGCGCGGGGGTATTGCAGAGTATTGCGCGGGGGTATTGCAGAGTATTGCGCGGGGGTATTGCAGAGTATTGCGCGGGGGTATTGCAGAGTATTGCGCGGGGGTATTGCAGAGTATTGCGCGGGGGTATTGCAGAGTATTGCGCGGGGGTATTGCAGAGTATTGCGCAAGGGGTACTGCAGAGTATTGCGCGGGGGTATTGCAGAGTATTGCGCGGGGGTATTGCAGTGTATTGAGCGGGGGTATTGCAGTGTATTGAGCGGGGGTATTGCAGTGTATTGCGCGGGGGTATTGCAGAGTATTGCGCGGGGGTATTGCAGAGTATTGCGCGGGTGTTTTGCAGAGTATTGCGCGGGTGTTTTGCAGAGTATTGCGCGGGTGTTTTGCAGAGTATTGCGCGGGTGTTTTGCAGAGTATTGCGCGGGTGTTTTGCAGAGTATTGCGCGGGGGTATTGCAGAGTAATTGCGCAGGGAAGGCAGAGCATTGCAGAGTATTGCGCAGGGAAGGCAGAGTATTGCAGGGGGTTAATGCAGAGTATTGCACAGGGAAGGCAGAGTATTGCAGGGGGTTAATGCAGAGTATTGCACAGGGAAGGCAGAGTATTTCAGGGGTTAATGCAGGGATGGCTGAGCAGGGATGGATGGATCTGTGACTGCAATGGTCACAGATCCATCCCACACTGCTGCTGCCATCCGCGCTCTCCTCTCACACTGTACCGATCGGTACAGCGAGAGGAGGGAGGAACCGGCGTCATCAGATGACGCCGGTTTGTTTACCTGTGATCGCGCCGTCATTGGACGGCGCGATCACATGGTAAAAGACCGGCGTTGCCGGTCAGTTACCGTGATCTGTGTAGCGCCGGGTCTCATAGACCCGGCGCGCACAGAATTTTCTGTGTGCGCGCCCGAGGCGGCGCGCATTACTGCTTCTGGTGGGCGCCGTTTCAGAACGGCGACCCCCAGTTAAGCAACCACCTTGCCGCCGTTTGTAGACGGCGGCTGGTGGTTAAGTGGTTAAAATTAACCGATGGATACCTAACCGATAGATAAAAATTCACGCATGCTCAGAATCAAGTCGACGCATGCTTGGAAGCATTGAACTTCATTTTTTTAAGCACGTCGTTATGTTTTACGTCACCGCGTTCTGACACGATTGTTTTTTTAACCGATGGTGTGTAGGCACGACTGACCATCAGTCAGCTTCATTGGATAACTGATGAAAAAATTCATCAGACAGTTCTCATCGGATTGACCGATCGTGTGTACAGGGCTTCAGAGTTATTATTAAATTAACCAATGCATGCCAATGCTGCTAAATTTGGCCCCGAACGTGTAGGTTTCAATGACCTCTAGTCACAAAGGGATTAAATAGTCGTCTTTGCCTACTTGTAGTTGACATACAATCTTTAAATGACAATCTAAAAAAACAGTTCACAAACATATCTGAACCCTGCAGAGGACTATGATAGCTAAAGCCCTTGATGAAAGCCAAATTCCAGGCTGAGCTAAAGCAGTCTACTAGGTGTCAGAAGAACAGCTACTGATCAATCACGGCAAGCAAGCCATGAGATAGATGAGCCGGCAAGATTTAGGCAAACCTTCCTCTGATTGCTTGAAATCACGCTCATCTACTCTATAGATTAATGACATTGTACTGCCTGTAGCCGCTATGATGTATATGTGAATGAGGGGCCTATGGAGGAGTCCACAGACTCAAGAAGCTGCACAATTATTAGGTCACTCCCTGGGGCGCACTCAACGCATCCCGTAGACCTTTGAAGTAATTTGCTGTATATCCTTAAAGGATTAGCAGAACCCCACAATATATACATGTAACCACGCTTTTGTTTACGTTTCAAACCTCAACTGCAAACTCTGGTTACCATGTGCTGATCATTACAGTAGTTACATGCAATTCCGTTTATTTTGCCAACATATTGAAAGAGATCTCAAACAGTTCCCTGATTACAGAACAGCCGATTCCTGGAGGAGTCCCAGAGAAGGAGGCCTCAGAAAGGAAGGCGCATCTACCAGCTGAATTATTAAATCAGCGCTCGGATTCAGTGATTATGGGGTGATGCTTCTTTAACCACTTGCTTACTGGGCACATATACCCCCCTCCTGCCCAGGTGAAATTTCAGCTTCCGGCACTGTGTCGCTTTAACTGACAATTGCGCGGTCCTGCGACGTGGCTCCCAAACAAAATTGACGTCCTTTTTTCCCCACAAATAGAGCTTTCTTTCGGTGGTATTTGATCGCCTGTGCGGTTTTTATTTTTTGCGCTATAAACGAAAAAGTGCGACAATTTTGAAAAAAAAATACAATATTTTTTACTTGTTGCTATAATAAATATCCCGATTTAAAAAAAAAAAAAAATTCTCAGTTTAGGCCGATACGTATTCTACATATTTTTGGTAAAAAAAAAAAAATCGCAATAAGCGACTGGTTTGCGCATAAGTTATATCGCCTACAAAATAGGGGACAGAATTGTTTATTTTTATTTTTTTACTAGTAATGGCGGCGATCTGCGATTTTTATTGGAACGGCGACATTATGGCGAACACATCGAACACATTTTTGGCGCCATTCACATTTTTACTGCGATCAGTGCTATAAATATGCACTAATTACTGTATAAATGTGACTGGCATTGAAGGGGTTATCACTAGGGGGTGAGGAAGGGGTTAAATATGTTCCCTATATAGTGTTCTAACTGTAGGTGGGGGGGGGGGTGACTGGGGGGGAGGTGACCGATCTGTGTCCCTATGTACAAGAGACACAGATCGGTCTCCTCTCCAGAGACAGGATGCTGTCTCTGTGTGAGCCGGCAATGAGAGATGATCTCAAATGTTTACATTTGAGATCATCTCTTATTGGCCGCACAGATCGCATAGCAAATGGCCACTTTGGCCGTTCGGCGCGATCCGTGATTGGCTGTGTCCAAGGGACACGGCCAACACAGAGTTTCCCCGCTGCGCACTCGGGAGCGCGCACGGGGAACGAGCAAAGGGGTGGACGTCAATTGACGTCCACTTGGATTTTCAGGTCCGCGCTGTAGCCGTCATTAGGCTATAGCGCGGGCGCCAGGCGGTTAAACGGCATTAAAAGTTAAAGTGACACATCCACTACTTAAGCCCAGTACATATGATCGGTTTGTCTGATGGACTGTTTTCATCGGCCAATCCGATCGTGTGTGGGCCCCATTGGTTTGTTTTCTATCGGTGAAAAAAAAGAACATGTTTTAAATTTTTCCTATGGATAAAAAAACAATCGAAAAAAACGATCGTCTGTGTGGATGTCCATCGGTCAAAAATCCACGCATGCTCAGAATCAAGTCGACACGCTCGGAAGCATTGATTTTTTTTTCAGCACGTCGTAGTGTTTTACGTGGCCGTATTTTGGCACGGTCGGATTTTTGACTGATGGTGTGTAGCCAAGACTGATGAAAGTCAGCTTCATCGAATATCCGACGAAAAAATCCATCGGACTAAATTCCATCAGATATCCGATCGTGTGTACAGGGCTTTAAAGCGGTAGTAAACTCTTGTTAAAAAAAAAAAGTTTCTTTCTTCAAGGCAATATCATAATGTGCTAGTTTGCACAGAGATCTGAAGGAATGGCACGGGTATATTGCCGCGCCGGTGACATTACCAGTTGCTGCATTGTGACATCACCGCCTGCTCCATTGTGACATCACCGCCTGCTCCATTGTGGCATCACGGGCTGCTGCATTGTGACATCACCGGCTGCTGCATTGTGACATCACCGGCTGCTCCATTGTGCCCCTTTTAGGATACTGGGCGCATGAATTACAGCAGTTTTTTTTTTAAATCACCTGATTAGAGTCAGAGGCTCTAATAAGCTTCAAAATAGGGTGGGCTCGGGGCGCAGAGCATTGCGTCTGGAGCCCACCCAGTTGTGTTGCAACAGTGAATGAATATTCGCTGTTGCAACACTTATGCTCCTCCCGGCTTATCGGGAAACAGGTTTGATACCCGTCACCCAAATGGCTTAAAGGACAGGCGATCCTATTGGATGCCTTGGAGGAGGGGAGGAGACACACGGCGGAGGCGAGGCGGAGAAAAGCTGATGCCCGCCGCTGCCTGGTCCCCTGATCCACGGCGCTCCTCAGTTTCCCAATTATTACCGCAGCTTGGTGCCCTGATCCACGCTACTGCTCAGATACCCGATCCCCGCCACTGCTTGGTGCCCCGATCCCTGCCGTTTCTCGGATGCCCGATCCCTGCCGCTGTTTGGTGCCTTGATCCCCGCCAACCCTTGGATGCCCGATCCCCGCCACTGCTTGGTGCCCCGATCCCCACCGCTCCTTGGATGCCTGATCCCTGCCGCTGCTTGGTGCCCCGATCCCTGCCGCTCCTCGCCTAGATGGGGTAGGTGCCGGGGGGATGGGGGGGTTTGAGTTGCCGCGCAGAGGGGGGGGGGATTTGGTTGTTTGCCACCCCCCCAAACAAAAACCCACCAGCCGCCACTGCTCGCTAGAATATTTTCTAAATGGTGCAAGTTTATGAGATATTCATGTTACCTACAGACAATCCTTAGCTTACCTGTAGATAAAAATAAAGAGAGAGATTTTACTACCACTTTAATGACCCTGTAATCTAATTTTTATGAAATCAGTTTTTACTGTGTTTTTCTTCCAACTTGTAACATCCTTCATAATGCAACTCAACCTTTTCTCCCCCCCCCCCCTCACTTCCCTTTGTTTGGAACAAGCCGTGCACAATAGTTGTAGTCATGCACACTGCTCTATACTCTGTACTTTATTTAAATGAAAATTCTGGTTCTGAAACTGTAACCAAAAATTCAGGATGAGCTTGTCCGAAAAACAAAACAGTTTTTTTTCTTCTTATTTTTAACAAGATTTTGCATTGAAGTCAATGGGACATGAGTTTGCACTGAAGTCAATGGGGTGGATTCAGCAAGCAATTACGCCTGCGTATCCATAGATACGCAGCGTAATTGCTAAGTAGCGCCGGCGTATCGACTTTCTGTATTCAGAAAGCTAGATACGCCGACTGTAGCCTAAGATACGACTGGCATAAGGCTCTTATGCCGTCGTATCTTAGGCTGCATTCTTACGGTGGCCGCTAGGGGGCGCTCCGGTACGTTTCAGCGTAGAGTATGCAAATTGCATACTTACGCTGATTCACAGACGTACGTGTGCCCGACGTTAGTTTTTTACGTCGTTTGCGTAAGTCGGTTTCATTGTAAGGCTGCTCCTGCTATTAGGAGGCGCAGCCAATGTTAAGTATGGACGTCGTTCCCGCGTTGCGATTTTCAAATTTTGCGTCGTTTGCGTAACTCGTTCGTGAATGGCGCTGGATGCCATTTACGTTCACGTTGAAGCAAATGACGTCCTTGCGACGTCATTTGCCGCAATGCACGTCGTGAAATTTTAGGGACGGCGCATGCGCAGTACGTTCGACACGGGAACGCGCCTAATTTAAATTATCCACGCCCCCTACGGGATCATTTAAACTACGCGCGCTTACGTCGGCCCCTTTTACGCTACGCCTCCGCAACTTTACCGGCAACTGCTTTGTGAATCAAGCACTTGCCAGTAAAACTTGCGAAGGCGTAACGTAAATTTCTTATGTTACGCCAACGCAGTTTTGCGCGCCCCTACCTGAATCTACCCCACAATTTTTTTTTTGCAAAGCCAATGGGATGCGATTCCACAGTGACATTAATAGGGAGGCGTATTTGAGCTGAAGTCAATGGGATACGATTTTGCATTGAAATCAATGAGATGTGATTTTGCATTGAAGTTACTAGGGGGCGTTTCTGCATTGAAGTCAATGGGACATGATTTTGCATTGAAGTCAAGGGGTCGCAATTTTGCATTTACGTCAATGGGAAGCGGCATATCACTATCTGTAAAATAACACTGATAACTTTATCTTTGGCCAATAGTTTTCGGCGGGTGATATATCAGTGCATCCCTACTGTTTACACCCATAGTCCATAGTGCATCTTGGGAACAAGCAAGAGAAGATGGCTCTGTGGGACCTTTGAGAAAGAATGTAACCACCCTATAACAGGAAGTTGGATCACAACAGAGAAAAATTTGGAGCAGACTGGGGTGGGAACAGCACCCCAGGAACAACAGAATAAGCCCACAGCCAAGCTGAGCCAAGCTGGTGCGCGGTGCATCCCTCGATGAAGTTTTCAGGCCTTCTGCCAAGGTACCAGCCTCTTGCATGGCCCTCTCCCGGATAGGTCCTCCCCTGGCTCCCTTCACCAAGTGGCTTCCTCCCGCAGGACGGACAGCACAGGATCACCCTTGCAAGGCAGGCCCCAACCAGACTACTGGGCCTACCAACGAAATCACAGCCTTGGGCCAACGTGGTCCCGGAACCAGGATTCAGGACACGCACCTCAGGACAGACAGACCCCGACCTAATGGCGTCTGTTCCTTTAATACCCCTCCCCGGCATGCACAGCGAGCAACCACTCCCACTGATTCGCTGCCGAGGGGAATGCCCAATGCACCTTGACAGAGGCTAAATTGCCCTTAATCATTCTTTCTGAGTCAAATAACAGCTCAGACCCCACTAAATTTAAAGCAGCGCCTGATCAACAGGAGCAGGGCGCTACATAAAATAATATGCAAAGTGGTTGGAGGGAAGCTTCAGAATGGCAAAGATGTTTTTGCTCTCCTGTAGCCAGCAGATCTGTGCGTGATTGCTTTGAGCTGCTCTGGGCTCTGCAAGCTGTAGGTCTACCTGTTTTCTGGAGCTTTCCAGAACATAGTGGGTGGGAGAGGCAGATGAGCAGCCTGGATATTTATGTAACTCCAGCCAATCCCTTGCAAGGTGCTGGCCAGTAGGTGGTTGGGGGGTGCATAAATAGTTCAGAGCCTCTGAGAGCAGGGTTCTTGTCCAGGAGGGGAAGTTTCCATGCCTTTTTTGGCTGTCCTGCTGAAGGTCCAGTCTGCTCATCAGGATCTTGGCCATGCTGAGAGGGCCTGCTCAGCCACAAACCATTTCAGGGATTTAAGAGGGTTTCCACTGAAGATGTGCCTTGGGAGTTCTCAGGGGAGCCTGTCTACTAACATTCCAAGTTGGAAGGACACTGCGAGCACTGATCTAAAGAGTGAAGAATTTCAGTGACTGTTGATTTTATCACCCCTGCTGCACAAAGTACAAGGCTTGCCTTGACTCAGTCATTGCCATCAGTGCCCCAGTGCTGTCCACTTAAAGTCCAACAGCTTAAAGAGGTTGTAAACTTCTGGAAGAAAATTCAGAAATCCGATCCCATGGCCAACATCTTTCAACGGAGTTACTTCCGGGTTCGCAAGCTCCGGCGCTGTGATTGGCCAGAGCCACGATGATGTCCCTTCTGCGCATGCGCGCAGGTGCTGCGGGTCCTAAAGAAACGGCATGAGCATTGTCTATTTTTTTTTCCGAGGATAACATGAAATGGCCAGGTGTCAGGAGCATCTAGCGCTCCTGCTCCTCATTCCAGCATCCTGGTTTTGGCTATGGCATTGCTCTTGGTCTGTCTGTCCACCTGCAAGGTGATTGATATGGCTAGACTCTGGGTGGAGACCAAACGTGATTTAAAAGCGGAGCTCACATTTGGCACCTTTTAGGGGGTGCAGATACCTGTCTAAGACAGGTATTTGCACCCACTTCCGGGAACACACTGCGGGGACCTGCGGGTGTCACTGGACTTCAGGACGGGTAAGTGTCCATTTATTAAAAGTCAGCAGCTGCAGTATTTGTAGCTGCTGGCTTTTAATATTTATTTTTTTTACAGCGGAGCTCCTCTTTAAGCCAGCCAAACCTTCAGGCCTCGTACAGACGACCGGATCTGTCCGCTGGGATTTATCCGCGGATCAGTTCCAGCAGATAGATCCGGTCGTGTGTACGTCCGAGCGGACATTTCCCGGCGGATAAAAATCCAGCCGACGGATTCCCAGCGGATAAAAATTTCTTAGCATGCTAAGAAATCTATCCGCTGGAATGCAGTCCAGCGGACTGATCCGGTCGTCTGTACAGACTCACTGGATCAGTCCGTCCGCTCCCCTCCCTCGCATGCGTCGTAATGATTTGACGCATGCGTGGAAGTATTTACCTTCCAGCGTCGCGCACGTCGCCGCGTCATCGTCGCGGCGACGGCGCGACACGTCACCGCGGATGTATTCCGCGCGGATTTCGATCTGATGGTGTGTACAGCCATCAGATCCAAATCCGCCAGAGGATTTATCCGCTGGAAACGGTCCGGCGGACCGTTTCCAGCGGATATCCTCTCGTGTGTACGGGGCCTAAGTCTCATGCTTGTGATAGAGTGTGATAATGTGTGTAATGTCTGATCTACAAAAGACAAACAAAGATTTGGGGGGCACACCCTAAAAGATGCATTAAACATGGTGCAGCCATAAGACCATACAGACAGAACAAAATATTACAGCGCACACATGCAAAAATTACATTTACATTTACTTTGTTCAAGGCTATTTAAAACACCTGAACATTTTCCAAAAATATGGGGATTTAGTCACACCCTATGGCTTTATGGTGCTTAAGCCCACTTACGGCGTCAAAGTACTCCATTATCAGTGGGTCCTACGCTATCCATAAATTGGAAGATCCTGCTTCTCTAAACCATGTGAGAAATACACTCCTCTATATGGGAGAACTAAAAGGACTCCTCCTATAACACAGGTAGACACTATTAACCACTTCAGCCCCGGACCATATTGCTGGTCAATGACCGGGCCACTTTTTGCGATTCGGCACTGCATCGCTTTAACTGACAATTGCGCGGTCGTGCGACGCGGCTCCCAAACAAAATTGGCGTCCTTTTTTTCCCACAAATAGAGCTTTCTTTTGGTGGTATTTGATCACCTCTGCGGTTTTTATTTTTTGCGCTTTAAACAAAAATAGAGCGACAATTTTGAAAAAAATGCAATACTTTTTGCTATAATAAATATCCCCCAAAAATATATAAAAACATTTTTTTTTCCTCAGTTTAGTTTCCTCAGTTTAGGCCGATACATATTCTTCTACCTATTTTTGGTAATAAAAAAAATCGCAATAAGCGTTTATCGGTTGGTTTGGGCAAAATTTATAGCGTTTACAAAATAGGGGATAGTTTTATTGCATTTTTATTCGTTTTTTTTTTTTTACTACTAATGGCGGCGATCAGCAATTTTTTTCGTGACTGCGACATTATGGCGGACACTTCGGACAATTTTGACACATTTTTGGGACCATTGTCATTTTTACAGCAAAAAATGTATTTAAAATGCATTGTTTATTGTGAAAATGACAGTTGCAGTTTGGAAGTTAACCACAAGGGGGCGCTGATGGGGTTATGTGTTCCCTGAAGTGTGTTTACAACTGTAGGGGGGTGTGGCTGTAGGTCTGACGTCATCGATTGTGTCCCCCTATAAAAGGGATGACACGATCGATGCACCAGCCACAGTGAAGAACGGGGAAGCCGTGTTTACACGCGGCTCTCCCCGTTCTTCAGCTCCGGGGACCGATCGCGGGACTCCAGCGGCAATCGGGTCCAAGGGTTCCCGCGGTCCCGGAGCTTCGGACCGGCTCGCGGGCGCGTGCCCACGGCTGGGTACTAGTACGGGACGTACCTGTACGTACATGTGCCCAGCCGTGCCATTCTGCCGACGTATATGTGCAGGAGGCGGTCCTTAAGTGGTTAAGGTGGAGGTAAAATGGCCATAGTAGACTTTTATTATAAATACCACACAACAATTTAAACAATAAAACATAACACAACAAATCAAATAAGGTTGCAGGTCATTGAAGGTACCAAATAACTTTTCCAAAATCTTGTGTCTGTTGCACCAGTTAACTACATTATGCCCCCAGCCGTAAAACACACCTCAGGGACTTTTTTCAGATGACCTTAGACATTTACTGGTCTATGCCTACCTGGCTACTATGAGTTGACCACACCTGAAACATTTTTCCCAAAAACACCTTCAAGGACCCCAAACTGCCAACGGCCTAAATCCAGGCTGATCAGATTCGATAAATTGGGTGGGAGGGAGAGACTTATTCGATGACTGTAAATCCCCAAATTGAACTTCTATACTCCTCCCTGCAACCTACCATTCCATTCCAACCTCCCGTCATCCTGCTTCTTCTAACTAAGCTGGTTAGTGCAACTACTTTACTTTTCTTTTCTTTTTTTAAACCAATTTAAGATGAATTAGTAGACACTGCTCTTATAGTGATCGTCCCTTGTTTCTGTGCTGAGTGGTCAACCTGATGCATTGTGAATACAGGAGGTCAGCTGCTCGGCACAAGTGCCATTCAGAGATTGCTTTTCATGTTCTGAATGAATGCAAAGTGTTTTCTGATTTGACGAGGTGGAGAGCTTGGCGTCACTCCAGCTTGTCCAAGTTGGAACAATGTAACTCTGTAAAAATACACCATGTCTGGAATTCTTCTTACCTTCACATAGTCTGGTTCTCATTCTACTCAGTCATGTAGGCCCTGCACTTATTTCACTCACTTGTTTTCCCTCATAGTAACCAGCCTGTCTTCGCCTTGTTTCTATGCTTTTAAATAAAAGCAGGGCCCTGGTTGGTCCCTGTGCCCTTAACCCCCCTGGCGGTATTCCCGAGTCTGACTCGGGGTTAAATTTTTGTGCTAGGATCGGTAACTCCGAGTCAGACTCGGGCTCGCCTCGCTGGTTCCACAGGCAGTGTTTACTTACCTTGTCCCTGGATCCAGCGATGCCACCGCGCTGTGTGAGCGAGTGGGACCTCGCTCGATTCACACAGCGTCCTCCTGTGCCGCTGATCTCCGCTCCCTGCGACGTTACGACGCACGGGAGCGGAGAACGGCGCCAAATTCAAAAACGTAAACAAACACAATACACACAGTATACTGTAATCTTATAGATTACAGTACTGTATGTAAAAAATACACACCCCCTTGTCCCTAGTGGTCTGCCCAGTGTCCTGCATGTCATTTTATATAATAAAAACTGTTCTTTCTCCCTGCAAACTGTAGATTGTCCATAGCAACCAAAAGTGTCTTTTTATGTCAAAAATGGTTTTAGAGCAGCTAGAAAACAGCGATAATAAATTATAATCACTTGCAGAATTGTGCGATAGCGATTTGTGGGGAAATTCGTCATAAAAAAATAAAAGTAATGATAGCGACAATTCTGCAATTGAGCAAATTTCAGTGATTTTCAGTTGATTACATTATTGAATAATTTTTATTATAATTATATTATTATATTATTATTTGTTATAATTATTTATAATTATTTATTATATTATCATTTATAATTTTGTTTTTAAAAAAATGTCATACCCGGGATGCCTACTAGACTCTTGTTTGGTCAGATTTAAGTGAGCTATTCCTAAGAATTACAGACCTACAGTATAAAATGCCAAATTTCCTTGCAAATAATGGTACCGCTTTCAGCGCCTTTTTTCTGAAAGAATCATACCGCCAGGGAGGTTAAGGACCTGTGGCCTTATGAATGCCTTATGTGATCTTAAAAAAATAAAAAAATAAGATCAGTGGACTAATTTGTTAAACCCCAAGCAGATCTTATGCCGCGTACACACGATCATTTTTCGGCATGAAAAAAAAACAGTTGTTTTTCAAAAACGTCATTTAAAATGATTGTGTGTGGGCTACACATCATTTTTCAGGTTCTGAAAAAACGACAAAAAAAATTTTTGAACATGCTGCATTTTTTAACGTCGTTTTAAACAATGTCGTTTTTCGGGTTGGAAAAAATGATCGTGTGTGGGCTAAAACAACGTTAAAAACCCGCACATGCCCAGAAGCGAGTTAGGAGACAGGAGCGCTCGTTCTGGTAAAACTACCGTTCATAATGGAGTAAGCACATTCATCACGCTGTAACAGACAGAAAAGCGCGAATCATCTTTTACTAACACGGAATCAGCTAAAGCAGCCCAAAGGCGAATGGAACTTCCCCTTTATAGTGCCGTCGTACGTGTTGTACATCACCGTGCTTTGCTAGATCATTTTTTAAAAACGATGGTGTGTAGGCAACGTCGTTTTAATGATGAAGTTGGGAAAACGTCGTTTTTTGGACATGCTGAAAAACAATGTTTTTTTTTTCATGCCGAAAAATGATCGTGTGTACGCGGCATTAGTTTGCTGCTGTCACATTCAAAAATGTTTTAGAGAGTAGAGTATATTTGGCTTTACATGCTATTAAATAGCTGAAACCATCTGTCTTTCCAATGCAAATACATATCCTGAATAAAAGAAATAAAAAACAAAACGCTCCAAATACTGTGTCATTGTTTATTTAAGGAAATTTCATTACTGCAATGCTTATAAAAACCACGCTATACAGACTACAGTGGAATCTCGGATTGCGAGTAACGCGGTTAAAGAGCGTTTCGCAATACTAGCACTGTATTTTTAAAAATCGGGACTCGGTTTGCGAGTGTTGTCTCGCAAATAGAGCAGGATTCAAGCCAAAGCGGTGTGCAATACCGCGTTTGGCCTGAGGTCCAATTACAGATAAATATGTGAAAAGTGTGGCATGCATTTGTATTCAGCCCCTCTGAGTCAATACTTTGTAGAACCTCCTATCTCTGCAATTACAGCTGCTAGTCTTTGATCTAAACCATTCCATTGTAGCTCTGGCTGTATGTATAGGGTCGTTGTCCTGCTGGAAGATGAACCTTCGCCCCAGTCTCCAGTCTTTTGCAGACTCTAACATGTTTTCTTCTAAGATTGCCCCTGATTTGGCTCCATCCATCTTCCCATCAACTCTGATCAGATTCTCTGTCCCTGCTGAAGAAAAGCATCCCCACAACATGATGCTACACCACCATGTTTCACGGTGGGGATGGTGTGTTCAGGGTGATGTGCAGTGTTAGTTTTCCTCCACATAACTATTTTGCTTTAAGGCTAAAAAGTTTAATTTTAGTCTCATCTGACCAGAGCACCTTCTTCCACATGTTTGTTGTGTCCCCCACATGGTTTCTTGCAGTCGGAATCTGGACTTCTTATGACTTTTTTCAACAATGGCTTTCTTCTTGCCACTCTTCCAGGGCCAGATTTGTGGAGTGCACGACTAATAGTTGTCCTGTGGACAGATTCTCCCACCTGAGCTGTGGATCTCTGCAGCTCCTCCAGAGTTACCATGGGCCTCTTGGCTGCTTCTCTGATTAATAATCTCATTGCCCGGCCTGTCAGTTTAGGTGGACGGCCATGTCTTGGTAGGTTTGCAGTTGTGCCATACTCTTTCCATTTTTGGATTTGGATTTTGGATTGAACAGAGCTCTGTGAGATGTTCAAAGCTTGGGATATTTTTTTATAACCTAATCCTGCTTTACACTTCTCCACAACTTTATCCCTGACCTGTGTGTGTTCCTTGGCCATCATGATGTTATTTTCTTGCAAAGGTTCTCTAAAAACCTCTGAGGGCTTCACAGAACAGCTGTATTTATACTGAGATTAAATTATACACAGGTGCACTCTATTAATTAGGTGACTTCTGAAGGCAATTATTTCCACTAGATTTTAGTTAGGGGTATCAGAGTAAAGGGGGATGAATACAAATGCACGCCACACTTTTCGGATATTTATCTGTAAAAAATGTTGAAACCCATTTATAGTTTTCCTTCCACTTCACAATGATGTGACACTTTGTGTTGGTCTATCACATAAAATCCCAATAAAATACATTCACATTTTTGGTTGTAACATGACAAAATGTCAAAAATGTCAAGGGGTATGAATACTTTTTCAAAGGCACTGTATTCTTACCACCGATGCAAGAACCATTCTTCCCACTGATGGCCAATGTAAGGTTTATTTTTGCCATTAACCATTACATAAATGTACCGTAAGCTATATTATAGTATTTATTAGCAGGAGTTCCCTGAGACCAGAATGTTAGTTCAATGGTTCCTCCAATGGTTATTTCAATGGTTCCTTGCTGGTTGAGAAGACCTGCATTCAATTGCAAGGTCAAGCCATACATCCTGGAATCAAGGTAATCCTTGTCCAAATATTTGCAAAGTGAGGAACATCCCTGTTAGACATTTTTCACCGAATGTCAGAAAAAGGTTTTACCTGTTGGTAGCATTGTCGGTCCTGTGGATCGAAGTACTGGCGTCCACCAGCGGGTGTCTCCTAACAGTCTGCAGCCGTCATGAAAGGTTTCACCTGCTGGTGGCACTGTTACATCCTTAGGCCACAGTACCAATGTCCATCAGCGGGTGTCTCCTGGCAGTGTGGAGCAGACATCACCTTCCGTGATCAGGCGTCACCTGAGGTGAATTGCAGGTGTGTGTATTAATACCTGGCAAGCATTCACACACTTGCCTTGGTATCTTCCTTGCACCCTGACCTGTACCTGCAATCCTGTGATTCTGTTCCTGTTATCCTGTTTATCCTGTGTACCTGTGAACCTAATCCCATCCCTCCTGTTACCCTGTTGTCCTTCATCCCTGCCCTGCAGCCTGATCCTGTCCACCTTTTCCCTGTCCTGTTCCTTGCCCCCATCGGCTGATCTCATGTGTATGACCCCGCCTGGATACGTTTATGATTTCGATACTCCCCTTCTATTGTATTATTATTAATATTATACAGGATTTATATAGCGCCAACAGTTTGCGCAGCGCTTTACATCATTGTATGGAGTCATTTGTTTTTTGTGGGTCACTGTCTGGTTGGTTGCTCATTGTTCACTGTTTAATACATGTTTCCCCGAAAATAAGCCCTACCCTGAAAATAAGACCTAGCCTGATTATCAGGGAGTGCTGCAATATAAGCCCTACCCTGAAAATAAGCCCTAGTAAAGTTCATTAAAAAACTGTAAAACTGGTATAAGGTGCAGTGTATGTCTTCCTTTGTAACTGTATTTAATAATTTCTTATTTACAGCCACAGCTCTGCCAAAAGGTTTTCTTCTCTCCTCCCAGCTGAGATCTGCAGCCCTTTGCTCTTCAGAGCTCGGAGCGGGCTGACGTCAGCGTGGATTTTGGCACTTCCCTTCTCCCAGCGATGTCTGTGGCCCCACCCTCTTCAGAGCTCGGAGCGGGCTGACAACAGCGGGATCTCGGCTCTTCCCTCCTCCCGGGGATGTCTGAGGCCCCTCCCTCTTCAGAGCTCGGAGCGGGCTGACGTCAGCGGGATTTTGGATTTCGGCTCTTCCCTCCTCCCAGCGACGTCTGCGGCCCCTCCCTTTTCAGAGCTCAGAGCGGGCTAACGTCAGCGGAGATCTCGGCTCTTCTCTCCATCCGACTGACATCTGGGGCCCTCCCTCCTCAGAGCTCGGAGCGGGTTGACATCAGCAGGGATCTTAAAGCGGAGAAGAGCAGATCACGTGCGGGCCCAGGGGGATCTGTTAGAAAGGTACCATATTTCACATAAAATTGTTACAAAGGGAGACACACTGCCAGTATACACACTTATACCAGTGCCCCAGGGCGAAGTCAATTGTGACGAAACTGCGTAGGGTAGCGGCGTGCTGACGTCATCACTACATACAGTGTCCCGGAGTGAACAGACTGTGTTAGCCGGCTGGCTACATATTTTCACATGCAAATTTTTATCTACTTATTGTAAGTGTGATTTTAAATATTTTTATATTAAATGGTTTTACTGGATTACTCTATGTCAGCCTTTTTTCCTTCCTCACCTTGGCTATAATCATTATTGATCATCTGTGAGCGGTGGGAGATTTATCGGATACTGGATATCCTGCTACATAGACCCCTAGGCTGGGTAGAAAGCCACACGCCAACAGAAGATCTCTGGTTGGGATCTTGCCTTTCGGTAAGAGGCAGTGTGTTTGGAAGGTGGAGGATTTCCTTTCTATCTTTTCACTCTTCTATGGTTCCCTTTGGTTTGATGTCACCATTTATTTGAAGGAGAGCGGTATATTTCCAGTCACCAAACTACCATCTGATGCGTCCTTTTCTTGAAAATAAGACATTGATTTTTTCAGTTTTTTTTATCTGTTTTTATTTTTTTCATTGGAACTCATGAAAATATATCACGAATGGGGCAACCCATTCGCTTTAAGTGATTTCAATTTAACAATGGCACAACGTCATAATTTTGTATGCTAGTTGATTTGATATTTAAACTATCACGTTATTTGCGCGGCTTGTTCTTACTTTACACTTATACCAGTATAATCTTTTTATTAAAACAGATTACATAATTTTAAGCGAGATGTTTTTTTTTTTTTAAATCATGTCAAAATACTGACCTGACAGGGGGAGGGGGGAGAGAAGACAGGCGACACAGGAATGTTTTATTGATTTAATCCAGGATTTTTAGAACAAGGGGTAAATGACACAGCACAAGCACTGTGCTTTAAAGGAACAGGATATATATATATATATATATATATATATATATATATATATATATATATATATATATATATATATATATTTTTTTAGGGTTACAACCACTTTTAGATCATCATTGTACATACCGTAAATAAATAAGACATCCCCTGAAAGTAAGCCCTAGTGTGTTTTTTTGTAGGCAAAATTAATATAAGACCCGGTCTTATTTTTGGGGAAACACGGTATTGGAGGTGTTTGTAAATTTATATCACTTATCTTAAATCAGTGGTTCTTAACCTTGTTGGAGGTACTGAACCCCACCAGTTTCATATGCGCATTCACCGAACCCTTCTTAATTGGAAAAATAAAATATGATTTTTCGTGTGATGGGCACAGTGGCTGTGTGTGATGGGCACAGTGGCTGCGTTTGATGGGCACAGTGGCTGCATTTGATGGGTACAGTGGCTGCGTGTGATGGGCACAGTGGCTGCGTGTGATGGGCACAGTGGCTGCGTGTGATGGGTACAGTGGCTGCGTGTGATGGGCACAGTGGCTGCGTGTGATGGTCACAGTGGCGACAATTGATGGCACAGAGGCTGGATGTGATGGCATAGTGAGGCTGCAATTTATATATTTTTTTTTCTGCTAGTCAGAGAAGGCTCATTTAAAATAACACAAAAAAAAAATGTTATCTGCCATTTTATATTAATAAAGTGCTGGTCACCTCACCTCAGTCAGCCTCCACCCCTCCCCCCAATCCAACCATTTAATTAAGAGGTTCTACTTACTTTTAATCAAGTTCAGTAGTCTTTTTTAGCACACTGTCTGCTAGGTTCAAATTCCACTAGTCAGGCAGGCTCCTGGAGACTAGTCCTTGCCTCTCTAGCTCGTCACAGGCAGCGCCTTTCGGCCGTGAGTGGAGTGACGTCATGCCGCTGGAAGGGACCAAGAGACTCCTTCATAGGGGGAGAAAACAGGCTGCAACAGACAGGAAAGGGAGTCGGGAGGTGACGGTCCCGGATGCAGGAGTGAACTCGGCACACAATTTGTACAGTGCCACTGGCCACGCTGGTGGCCGTGGCCGTAGCAGAGCTTCACCTGCGGCTGCGCCCCCCCTCCTATACGAAATGGTATCGCCCAGGGCACCCGTCCGCCCCTGCCTTGTATCGGCAGCCCTGTGTGACCTCTGCCGAACCCCCGAGACTCACTCACCGAAACCCCTGGGGTTCGATCGAACCCAGGTTAAGAACCACTGTCTTAAATTAACTTAATTATTCACTTTATATACGTTTGGTTTCCTCTGTCACAGTTCACACGGTTCTGCTCACACCTGTTCATGACACCGAACAACTTTGTCTTTTTAAGATCTCGCTTCTATTGCATGACAAATCAATATTTTGTTACTTTCAGTTCTATTGACAGAGCTCCAAACAAAGACACAGAACAAAAAGAAATCCAAACCGTTGACTACTCTATCTAAAACTAAAATTTAGCAACATTTTATATATCGGTTTTTAATATAGAGAAAAATTGACCAAAATCTATTACAACTTCCATTTAAATGTCAACTTCAGAAGGTTGGGAGGTTTGGATACACATTCCTCTGGCTGAAAAGTTGCTTTGTGGGTACCATTACCCCACATGACTCTTGGGTAACTGGGCCAGATAACATCGCTTCTAACAGAAAATTTGCCAAGAAGCCTTCAGGTGAATGACACATCATGGCCACGTTTATCATGAATAGGAACAAAAACGATGTCTTCTACATATTTTTATCACTTTTTCCAGCAAAAAAATAATCACTGGACCCTTGCTAACAGATTTGTTGATCCTCTCACTCCTTGGAGAAAATGTTCCTAAGCAGAGACGAGTCATTTTCCATCATGTGGGGTTATTCAGACAAAGTGCGTGCTCCGCTCTCCCACTATACGGACATGTTTATGCGCATTTGTCAGTTGCTGGCCTATTTTGGCCTGGAGTGCTGAGCGGCCCACCACATCCACAGGCTCCAGAGACAGAATTCGACCCATAGCTACGGCTAAGTATATTTGGAATATCATGAATAAAAATAAGTAGATGTATTTCTGCGCAGTTATTGCTTATATTATGACCGGCCCCACCTCTCAGAGGACAGTGAAATAATATTTAGCTATTCTCTGTTTTACTTATGACGTGGTCTAAATTTTTATAGCACTTTTGTAGACATTTGCAGTAAAAATTTCTTCCTTTACATCTGGCTTACAAGCTCGTTTAATGAACCATGATGCAATGAGACATAACGTTGGGGCTAAAGTAGCTCTCTGATACGAACAACTGAAAGGGGCTTAGGAAGAAAGAGTCCTAATTAGACAAATGCAAGAATATGGATATTTAAACCAAAAGTGAAAGAAGCCGACCACTGCCAATTCCTTTATTTTTCAAATAACTGTATTCCATAGGGAACCATTACATTACAAACAACATTGTTCGCCAGACCCTGCTCCTCCTCCTCCAAGTTTCACCCTTCAAAGGACAGAATTCACATTGGCGGGTCCCGGGAACCCGAGGTCCCCTTTGTCAAAGGGGGCTTCCAGATTCCAATAAGCCCCCCGCCCACAGACCCCCACAACCACCAGGCAAGGGTTGTGGGGGTGAGGCCCTTGTCCCCATCAACATGGGGACATCCTCTCCATGTTGATGGCATGTGGCCTGGTACGGTTTAGGAGGGGGGTCGCTCTCTCGTCCCCCCTCTTTTCCTGCAGCCTGCCAGGTTGCGTGCTCAGATAAGGGTCTGGTATGAATTTTTGGGGGGAACCCCACATAATTTGTTTTTAATTTTGGCGCACCTGAAGAGTCTGGTATGGATTTATGGGTGGGAACCCCCGCCATTTTTTTGTTATTTTGGCACGGTGTTCCCCCACAAAATCCATACCATACCTGAAGGGCCTGGTGATGGAATTTGGGGGGGTTTCCCATAATATTCATACCAGACCCAAATGGACTGGGGGGGGGGGGGGGCCCGTGTCGTTTTTTTCAATGACCTTTATCTGTATTGCCGGGACCCGACAATTCATTATAGCTGCAAATAGTTTAAATTTTTTTTTTTCCTTTAGAAATTACATTTTGTGCAGGGACTGTTATAAACACGGGAAACATGCACTAAACATGCACTACTTTACAGGCATACTATAGACACCCCCCAGGTACGAAGTTTAAAGGAATATTTTACCTTTATTGTTTCACTTTAAGCATTATTAAAATGCAGTTTTTAAATCTTTTTTTGCATTGATGCATGTCCCGTGGGGCAGGACACGGGGTCCCCAAACACTTTTTATGTCAAAAACTTGCATATTAGCCTTTAAAATTATCACTTTTGGATTTCTCCCATAGACTTTTAAAGGGTCTTCCACGGCTTCCAAATTTGCCGCGAACACCCCAAATTGCTCGCTATTCGGTGAACGGGCGAACTCATGTTCGACCCGAACATAAAGCTTATCCCTAATCTGTATATTTCAATATTTGGGGGCAAATTGTGTACCTATTTTGTGTTACTTTGGGTTAGGGCACACATGCAGTACAGTTTGTAGTCATGGCTCTTTCCTAGCACCTATTAAATTTAGTGAATTAATTGTTGTGCCCACCCCTTGTACACAGCCTCAGCATTTTGTTAATTGTGAAAGGTTCTGTGTTCCTGGTAAGATTCACCCTCTCTATTTTACCTGTTTACCATTATCATCAAAAGGGAAAGTTAGGCCTCGTACACACGGCCAGACATGTCCGATGAAAATGGTCCACGGACCGTTTTCATTGGACATGTCTGCTGGGTGAATTTGGTCTGATGTGTGTACACACCATCAGACCAAATTCCCCGCGGACAAAATACGCGGTGACGACGCGGTGACGTGGCGGCGATGATGACGCGGCGACGTGCGCGACCCCTGAAGTTCAATGCTTCCACGCATGCGTCGAATCACTTTGACACCATGCGCAGGTTCTCGGGCCAGCGGACATGTCCGATGAGTCGTACTGACCATCGGACATGTCCGACGGACAGGCTTCCAGCGGACAAGTTTCTTAGCATGCTAAGAAACTTTTGTTCGCTGGAAACCTGTCCGCTAGGCCGGAAAACTGTCCGGTAGGCCCTACACCCGGTCGGACATGTCCGCGGAAACTGGTCCGACGGACCAGTTTCAGCGGACATGTTCGGTCGTGTGTACATGGCCTAAAAGAAAATCTCAAATTTTGGGTTGACACCAGGACGGTAATAAAGGGGAAATCTTCTAATGGGGGACGCTAGTTCTGGGGACACTTCTCTCACTTTGAGAGATTTGCTCTGATTTCTTGCTTTGGCTATAGGACAGGAAGTGAAGGGAGATCTCCACACTGATGCACTCCGTTTACACCCACTTACCTCCGGGACCAATCAGGCCTGCTAAACAAAAGTAAGAGCACTCCATCTTTGTTCACTTTGGTGTAGCAGATCAGAGGTAGCTGGGTGTAAGTGGACAGCAGAGTTTGTTTAATCCCAACCCAACATAGAGTAGAATAGGCTCTGCCTGTGTATGCTCTGCAGAATCCGAGCTGACACAGATATGACATCTGCCTGCTCTGCTCCAGTCAGCAAGAGATCAGCTCACAGATCCCCTACTGATCGGAGAAATATCTGCCTCTTGTAAAAGGGTCCTAACACAACTACAATGTTTGTTGAATAACAGATATTACAAATGTAACCCAAAGTGCAACCTGTCCAGTCCCTATCAGTCAAGTAGAGTCCTGAGCTAAGTACAGAATATGGGCCAGGATACATCTGTACTTTTTAAAATCATTCATAAAATCCTGTTTTTTCGAAAAGCCACTTCAGACAAGTAAAACGTAACCATTATAAAATGGGTATAAAAAGGAAGGGCATTTATCTTTCGTCCCCCTCAACCCACAGGGACTGTCCCTTCCAAATATTAACCTGCATCCCAAAGCCACGATGTTGACATCCTGCATTGAAATCTCTTTTGCACTGGCCTCACCTGTGCAGTTGATCCATAATAGACTTCTTTGGGACCATCTCCAAAAGCCTCTGGCCTCTGCAGACAGCACCATAGAATGTCTACAGGCATAGACCCCACAATAACAGCCAATGTATAAAAGATTTCACTGAAGGTTGTCAACACTGTGCTAGGCTACATCTTTGGGAAGCAGGTAATTAACCACCTGAGGTTGGGAAGGGTGGTTTACAGTAGGTTAGAGTGGGTAAGTATTTTCATAGACCTTCTTTTGGGTCTCAGGAGATATGTCAGTTGGGTAGGTGAAGCATGGCGTGGTAGGCAGTAAAAACAACCCAGTCCATATTTCCAAAGAACTTTGTATTGTCACACCCAAATCAACAGCACAAACAAGCCTGGCAAGAAGCTTACCTATCCAGGGCCGCTGACAACTGAGCACCAGATAATGAGCAGACAGAAGAATCCAAGATGCCAACAGCATCTGTCACCAGGAACAAAGTGTGGCTTGGCTGGTTCATGCTAAACGGAGGCTTCTTGTAGAGGTAGATGTAGGCCCTCCCAACTTCATCAGAATCTTTCCCTATAGCTTCCACTGTCCCTGACAGATGGGGTTCTTGGCCCTATCCAGTACACTTGCCAAAAGCGTGCCAAGCCCTGGAGTCAGGGCCTTAAATAGGCTCTGCCCTACCCAAGATGGCCACCAAAGTCACATGGGGCATTAACATCCAATCAGGTCATTATCCCCCTGTGACTAAGAAAATCATAAAGGAACCGAGTTCCTCACAACTTCCTTCCTCATCTGCATTGCCGCTGCGGTCGAGTGCCACCTGCAGTGGAGAATATAGACTGCTCCTGCCTACTTGTCTCTTGCATAGGTCGACATTTGAGTCAGAACAAAGGTAATGGTAATGGCTTTTTAGTACTAATATTTGGGATTTACGGCCATACATCTCTCATACAATAAAAGCCTGCCAGCAATGTTTTATTCTAGAGCAGTGGTCTCCAAACTGTGGCCCGGGGGCCATATGTGGCTCTTTGCTTGCTTTTATACAGCCCTCGGAGCACTATTTCATCTACTGATACCAACAATGGGACATAATCACCCCTCTCCACTGACCTCCAATGAAGGGGCAAAATGTCTCCTAATGACGCCAATAATGGGGCCCAATTCCTCCTAATGATACCAACAATTGGGCCAAATAGCACAATGCATCCTAATCACACCAACAATTGGGCCCAATGATGGGGCACTATTTCTTCCAATGACGGGACACAATTCCTTCCACTGACACCAAAGAGGGGCATTGTTTTGTTTTTTTCCCACTGATGTTGGGACCTTTTCTACTCCAAATAGCCACAGTTCGGACCCCCCAAAAGTCAGAAGGACGGTCAACTGGCCCTTTATTTAGAAAGTTTGGAGGCCCCTGTTCTAGAGCAATAAGTTCTACTTTAGAAAACTTCTGATATAACTTTATTCATCCACAAAATTCCTATGTGTCCATTTCTATGCAGTGAGGCCTACTCCTAAATATAGCTAGGAAGGAACCATGTGGACATGTGTCTGACTTCACACTTCACGTGTGCATAATTCCAAAGCAATCACACCTGTACATTTCACATACATGCACGTGGCATTTAGTAAATTGTGGTAAAGCATCAATCGGAGATTGCACTGATGACCTGAGTAAACCAGACCCTCTGACTCATTAGACGGAGTGGGAGACAGTTGCTATCTGTTAATTACCTTAAAGTGAGGTGTGAATCACAACCATCTCCCCTGAGAGCTCCGAGGTGGTCCTGATGCTGGAACATGTAAACAATGAAGAGGTGGCTGGTAAGTGGTAAATAAGGTCACCCTGACGCCTCTGCCTCTCTCCTTTCAATGACACAGTGTCATATTCCTCGCCTGAGCTTGTCTTACACAGCTGTGAGGTTCTTGAAAGGTTGCACAGGCCAAGTTAGCAGACCCTTCTTTCACATCTCTTTTTCATGTAAGACCACCCAGTGGCACAGGAGAAGCAGAAGTTGTAGTTTGGTCCTTGGAGTGGCAAATCTAGGGTTTGAAGAAGAAAGGCACTTTCAAAGTAGCTTAGTTTCATTCAGAGATTCTGATTTTGGCAACAAAAAAAAAGAAAAAACTCACTCCAGCTGTTGCAGAACTACAATTCCCATCATGCCTCTGGGAGTAATTGTAGCTGCCAACCCCATCATGCCTCTGGGAGTAATTGAGCTGCCAACCTTGCAATGCCTCATGGGAAATGTAGTTCAACAGCTGGAGCGCCACAGGTTGCCTACCCCTGAAGTAGAGGGACCAAGAGCTACCTGCTTATACCTGCCGCTCAGTGGCGGCTGGTGCTCAAATTTTTTTGGGTGGGGCACAAACAAACTAAAAAAAAAAAAACACTTCAATTGCCGCCACTGTGCCCATCAATTGCCGCCACTGTGCCCATCAAACACAGCCACTGTGCCATAAAATTGTCGCCACTGTGCCATAAAATTGTCGCCACTGTGCCATGCCATCAAACGCAGCCACTGTGCCCACCAATTGTCGCCACTGTGCCATGCAATCAAACGCAGCCACTGTGCCATCAATTGTAGCCACTGTGCCATGCCATTGTCGCCACTGTGCCCAACAATTGTTGCCACTGTGCCATGCCAAACGCAGTCACTGTGCCCATCAACTGTCGCCACTGTGCCATGCCAAACTCAGCCACTGTGCCATGCCATTGTCGCAACTGTGCCCATCAATTGCCACCAGTTTGCCCCTAAAATGCTGCCAGATCGCCCCAAAATACCGCCAGATTGACCCCCCGCCCGCCACATACCTTTCTCGGTCGGCCATCCTCGGATCCTCCTCCACGATCCCACGAAGTAGTCCCGCCCTCGATGTTGCTTCAGCCAATCAGGTTACCGGTAACCAGACCTGGTGAACCTGATTGGCTGAGATGCATGTCAGTGTTAAACAGGGAACGCACACCCCCTGCGTCCCCTGGTTAACTATTTGGAAGCCGATTACAGCTCTCAGGCTGTAATCGGAAAGCCTATCAGAGCTGCTGGCTCTGATAGACACTTCCACAGCCAACCAGCTGCCGTTATTCAGATGGCCGGCGCTCACCAGGCGGCAGCGGTGACAATACAGTGTTGTGCTCGCCCCCTCCCCTTGTACTACAGGAGAGTCAGGACACTCTCTACGTTGCAGATAGAGAAAGGAGCTGTGTGTTAGTGGGCGTCCTGACTCTCCTGTAGTCCAAGGGAGGGGCGAGCACGACACTCCATACCAGGGAGAAAGCTTTGCATTACTGTGTGTAGTTACAGACGGAAGAACAGGAAGTGAGGATTTCTCAGAAGAAATAAGGACATTAAGGCTGCATTCACACCTAGGCGTTGGCGTTACCAGGCGTTTTTACGCGCGTTTTTTTCGCGCGTTTTTGTGCGCGTTTGCGCGCGTTTGTGCGCGTTTGCGCGCGTTTGAGCAGAGCGACGTCCAGCGTTTTTTGTTTTTTTTTTTGACCAATAGTAAAATAGATCACCTCTGTCATCATTTGTTGCTATGTGAAAGGTTTTTTTTTCCTCTTCCTGGGTGATAATTCCTCTTCCGGGTCATCCTTGTGCTTCTGACTCCATTGTGAAAATGAGTGATGACGAGATGGCTTTGTTCATGGCAGCAGCCACTGCTAGCCAATATCTTGTAAACGAGAGGCAGAGAAAAAGGAAGAGGCAACGCAGATTTTGGATACACCCCGTCATTGCTGATCGGGAAGAAAGAGGGCAATTTTGGGTGATGTACCAAGACCTCCGTGACCATGAAGACAAATTTCTGGACTACACCAGAATGTCCATAAAAAGGTTAGTAAAAAATGATCTGGAATCATTTATTTTTTACATTGTACCATTTGGGTTGCCACCTTTTCTTCAAGTCAAACATGTACACTTCTGCGGTGCACAACTATTTTTTTTAATACTATGAACTATACATATATTTTGTTAGTATTTTACATTTCTAATCATATGAATATAATAAAAATAGTCCCCTTTCCATTGCAGTCCACAGAGTTCCCCCTTTACATTAGAGTCCACAGAGTTCCCCCTTTACATTAGAGTCCACAAAGTTCCCCCTTTACATTACAGTGCACAGAGTACCCCTTTACATTACAGTGCACAGAGTCCCCCTTTACATTACAGTGCACAGAGTCCCCCTTTACATTACAGTGCACAGAATCCCCCTTTACATTACAGTGCACAGAATCCCCCTTTACATTACAGTGCACAGAGTCCCCCTTTACATCACAGTCACCCTTTTGCATCTCAACTCCCAGATTTCCCTTTCACTGTATGGGTTAACCAACATAATCTGATTGAAGCGAGACCTCAAGATACTCAGACATAAGGGATGCTCTGTGAACCATGATCTAAGGGGGAAACCGAGATCTCTGATGTACGGAGAGGACTCCAATGTGAGAACTCTGATTTTTCCTAGTGTACTCACCAAGAGGCAGGATAGAGAAAGGGGGTGGGTGCTTCTGTTAGACAGCGATGGAGGGTGAGCTCACTCACCCCTTGGCAGATAGCACATCTCATCCTGGTATATCTGTGGCTGCTGGGTTGTAAGTTTTCATCCCCTGCAGCCATTAACCCTGCCGGAAATCCATATTCTGGTCAGAAAAATCTGTCAGAGTGTCAGGCAGTCTGAAACCCGGACACATGATTCCAAACCCGAACTGTTCTGGCGAATCCCGGAAAGGTGGCAACCCTAGTACCAATCCATTGCCAATTTTAAATTTCATTTTCCTTTACAGCTTTGATGAGTTGCTGGAATTGTTGATCAACAGATTGCAGAGGATGGACACCTACTTCCGCAACTGTATCCCCCCTGTGGAGCGACTTATCATAACACTGAGGTAATTTTTATTTAGCGCTTTGAATGTAATACACTCTATTATATATATATATATATATATATATATATATATATGTGTGTAATAAAAACCAAACAAAAATTCTGTAGGAACAAAATTATTTTAATATTTTAATCAACCAAAACATTGGGTCTTTTTTTTTTTATTAGGAAAATATACACAAAGTGCACAAATACACAAAATATACAAAAATGTTTTATACATAATCCTTATTTACAATTGCTGTAAATTTGGGGAGGAGTCCTCTTCCCCGTGCGGTGACATGGCGACCGACAGTGCGTGGGCAAAAGGGGGCCAAGTGGAGGTGGTGCTGTCTTCCCCTGACCAATTGGAAGGTGGTGTTGCTTGTGGTGGTGGTGGTGTTCGTGTTGGGGCATTCCTGAAAGTCGATTGTCTCGGTCGATGTGGGTAATGTGATGTAGGTGTAGTCGTTAACGCAGGGTAAGTAGAAGGTGGTGGGTGGTAAGAAGAAAGTGTTGTAGGAGGCAGAGTACTGTATGTGACAGGTGGTGTTGAGAGATGAGGAAAAGGAGAATGAGGGTGGTAAGAAGAAGGTTGTGAATAAGGAAAAGGATTCAGAGAAGTGTGAGTGGAAGGTGTTGGCACAGGAGGTAAATGAGTTAGAGTGGTGGTGAAAGGATGGTGCGCAGAAGTCGGTGGTGGTGTTGGTCGAGGAGGTTGGTCGGAAAGCTGTGGTCCTGTCCAAAGGGTAACGGGTGGTGGGGAGAAATGGGTCGTGGGTGGTGTTGGGACATGCTCGGTCCGTTTATTGGCATATGGGCCATAGGGTGGTGGTGGTTCGGATAAATCGTCAGCGTCTGTCGGGGGTATAAATGTCGAGATGTATCTAGCCGTACAGGACAGCACCACCGCTTGCAGATTTGGGGGAACTTTGTCGATTAGTTCCCCCAGACATTTTGCTACATTTTGCCCATACGATCTATTGCTCATCCGGTCAGACATGTTGGTCATAATGTCCAACATACGATCCAGGGCTGGATCCGGAGCAGGAGCCCTCCTACGCAGAGCACGCGGAGGTCCAATATGCGCAATGTTAACTGGGGGCTGCTCTGCAAGTGGTCTTGTTGCATTAGCATTTGATGCCTCGGAGTGCTGCGGTTCCGGCTCCAGAGTAGCCATCGCTTGATCCCCCGATGCCACGCTCTCTCTGTCCCCTCTCTCTGCCACGCTCTCTCTGTCCCCTCTCTCTGCCACGCTCTCTCTGTCTACTACAGCTGTGGCAGCCTCGTCCCAGCAGCTTTCAGTACTGAAAAAAGAAATCATGTATTCAAAAATAATTTTAAAACATTTGGTTTACCGAGCAAAGTACAGATAATGGTTTACCTCCCCAAATCCAGCACCGGTCTCAGAAACTCCAATTCCTTTGCATGAACGTATTCTCTCACCGAACATGCTCCACTCCCACTTCGGCGCTGCTCCCGCTGTGCCTTCAGCTGGCGAGCGTAGGCGTCCCTTATACTCTTCCATCTGAGTTTTAGAATTTTCACTGTAAAAAATAAAATAAAATAATATATATTATTTTCTTTGTAGGTATCTATCAACTGGACAATCGATTGCAAGTCTGCATTACTCGTTTCGTATTGGAAGATCTACTGCCAGTTATATAATTCGGGACACCTGCAGTGCCATTTGGGAAGTCCTGAAACCCATTGTGTTTAAAAAACCGGCAGCAGAGGACTGGGAAAAAATTTCCCAAGTATTCTGGGAACGCTGTAACTTTCCGAATTGCCTGGGAGCGATCGATGGGAAACACATCAGAATTGTTAAGCCCATGGCTAGTGGGAGCCAGTATTTCAATTATAAGAAATACTTTTCATTCGTCTTAATGGCTGTGGCTGATGCCAATTATTGCTTTACCTACATTGACATTGGTTCCTATGGAAGTAGTGCAGACTCTGCGATTTTTGGGAACTCCTCTTTTGGGCAATTACTTCGAACAGATGGTCTGGACCTTCCACAAAATAGTCCACTCCCGGGCACAAACGGCCCTCCCCTACCAAGTGTCTTTGTGGGTGATGAGGCTTTTGCTCTGAACACACACCTACTTCGGCCTTATTCAGGACATAATCTTAACGAAGACAAACGCATATTCAACTACCGGCTTAGCAGAGCACGCCGCGTAGTTGAGTGTGCTTTTGGAATTTTGGCGAACAAGTGGAGGGTTCTCCACACACCAATTGTGCTCAACATGCAAAATGCCATTAGTGCTGTAGAAGCGGCGTGTGCCTTGCACAATTTTGTCAGGCAGCGCGATGGTCTAGATTATGAGGAGCCAGTCCATGAGACTCTGGAAAGAGCTCATTGGACTGGTGTACGTGGGAACACACAGGGGACACATGTCCGTGAACAGTATGCCGCATACTTTGTCTCTCCTGAAGGGCAGGTCCCTTGGCAGCTCAATTCCATTTAATTTATTGAACTTTTCAGCTTTTGACACGCTTATTTTGTGAAATATATTCTTTACTATGCTGTTTTGTGGAAAAAAAATAAAAAATGATTCATGTTTTAAGAAGTCTCATTCTAATTTTATTTTGATACAGTTTTATCATTGGGTTCAATAGCCCTATGATATTGTGTGCCATTTTATATTAGTGACATTCTATCTATTGTAAACTTAGTTTATGTATTTATTCTGTGGTCTAATAAAGGGCCTGTAAGTGACCGCCTAGACGTGGGTTGGGGGTCCGATCAGGACACCCAGGGTACATCCGGGGGTTAAGTGGCTCTATATGTGTCCCCCTGCGTGTCACTTTCTCCTCCTGTGTAAACACAGGAAGAGGGAAGTGATGACACTGACACCAGTACACGTAGGCACAATCCCCTTTTGGATCTCCAATCCACTCCCCCATCCCCTTGTCACAGTATCAATGAATGCAGTGAACATATATTTACTGATCACTGCAGGCAGAGTGTAGGTCCTGTGTAGCCCCCGTCCCCACCTGACGCTGTAGTCGCTAGGTCGATTGAATTTTTTAATATTTTTAGATTAAAGATGTGTAAAATAATATTTTTTTTGAAAAATGTCACTAAATTTTTGGATTATTAAAAATCACAGAGGGGATCAAATATCACCATTAATAAGCTCTATTTGTGGGAAGAAGAGAACGCAATTTATGTTTCTAAGCCATGTCGCATGACCGCACAATAGTCATATTTGTAAAGACACATTTTTAAACTTAACAGCATATTGGTACGGTAATAAATGCCTACTGTAACGACAAACAATCATTCCATTATTTCATTAGTGGCATTTTGTATTTCTGTTATGTTTTTTGATAGAGTTTACCTTTGCTATCATGGGACTTATTTATCCGTGCCCAGTTCTCATAGATTTGGCTCCCAATAGAACACCAAGCGTCCCAACGGGTGGTCCTCATTTTGTAGCCCGGTGCCCTGCTGTCATAAAGACAGGGGTGCTCCTTCACCATCCTGATGAAATTTTCAGGCTCCAGCATCGAAAGGGTTCGATCAAATTCGGCCTCCATTGAGAAAAATGTGACTTTTCTTTATTGTAAGTAAAGTAAAATGGTGATTTCACAAGTTCCTGTAAAAAAATATGTCATTTCCTGTTTTGTTTTGGAGCTGTATGGGCGTCAAAACGCGCGTAAAAACGCGCATAAAAACGCTTGCTGTCGCGCGATACGCTCAATTCGCGCGTTTCCCATTACTTTCTATGGTAAAAAAAAACGCGCGGAAACGCCTATGTCGCGCGCTTCGCGCGACAAAAAAAGGTCCGGGACTAGTTTGAGCTTCGCGCGACAGGCGTTCAGGCGTTCAGGCGTTCAGGTGTGAACAGGCACCATAGGAAACAATGTTAAATCTGCCCTCCCGCGTTCGTGAGCAGTGCGTTTCAGGCGTAAAAACGCCTAGGTGTGAATGGGGCCTTAAAAGCAAAATGGAAGGATGAGGTAAGTGAAGGAGGACTGCACTAAGCTAAGGGAAGCTATTTAGGAAAAAAAAAATTGTACCTTTACAACCCCTTTAAGAAACAAGTGTCAGAAAAATATTAAGGCACGGATTCAGAAAGCACTTACGCCGACGTATCTGTTGATACGCCGCGTAAGTTCTACGATGCACCGTCGTATCTATGTGCCTAATTCACAGTACAAGATACGCCTAAATTTTTACTTCCTACGACCAACGTAAGTCTCCTACCCCGTCGTATCTTGGGTGCATATTTACGCTGGCCGCAAGAGGCGCTTCCATTGATTTACGCGTTGAATATGTAAATGAGCAAGATACGTGGATTCACGAACGTACTTATGCCCGTCGCAGTTATCTACGCCATTTACGTAAGGCGGACGTCCGGCATAAGTTTACCCCTTATAAAGCAGGGGTAAGTCATGTTAAGGTATGGACATCGGAAACGTCGGAACAGCCGCCGTATTTTACGTTGGTTACATAAGTCGTACGTGAATGGGGCTTGGCGTAAGTTACGTTCGTACGGCCATGCATTTACATGGGATCACGATTCATTTTAATACAACACGCCCACTACCTGCCTACTTTGAATTATTTACATTACGCTGGCGTAAATATGGGAGCAAGTGCTTTGTGAATACTCAGCTTGCCTCTCAATGTTACGTCGGCGTAGCGCATATGAGATGCGCTACGCCGGCACAAAGATACGCCAATGTACCTGAATCTCCTGATACGCCGTCGTATCTCTGTGATCCGCCCGTCCTTACTATGCGGCTGATTCATAGAATCAGTTACGCATAGTTAGCCCTAAGATCCGACAGGTGTAATTGACTTACACTGTCGGATCTTAGGATGCAATTCTATGCCGGCCGCTAGGTGGCGAGGCCATTGCGGTCGGCGTAGAATATGCAAATGACTAGTTACGGCGATCCACGAACGTCCGCGTTACCCGTCGCTCTAACTTTACGTTGTTTCCGTCGAGATACGCGTCCTAAAAATTAGGGCTGAGCCCTAGGTGTTCTAAGCAATGTTAAGTATGGCCGTCGTTCCCGCGTCAAAATTTAAAAAATCACGTCGTTTGCGTAAGTCGTCCGTGAATGGCGCTGGACGCCATTTACGTTAACGTCTAAACAAATGACCTCCGTGCGACGTCATTTAGCGCAATGCACGTCGGGTAATTTTCCCGACGGAGCATGCGCAGTACGTTCGGCGCCGGAACGCGCCTAATTTAAATGGTGCCCGCCCCATTTGAATTAGGCGGGCTTGCGCCGAGTGGATTTACGTTACACTGCCGCAAGTTTACAGGTAAGAGCTTTGTAAATCAGGCACTTAGGCTGTAAACCTGCGGCAGTGTAACGTAAATGGGATACGTTACGCTGCCGTGGAGCAACGTAAATGTATCTGAATCTGGCCCAATGTTTCCTGTTTAAAACTTGGCAGACTGCCCAGATATTTTCTTTACACAGCTGATAAGTCTCTCCACTTGTTATATGAAAGAATCGTCAAACTCTGCATTAGAGATCGTCAGGGGGGTTGAATCGAGATCACGATTTTTTAACGATTAATTGTGCAGCTCTACCTTGTGCCTGGCTGTCAGTACAGAAGTGGGGAATATCTGGATACTCTAGCAGCTCTTATGGGGGTAGTGCTACATAATAAAATTATAGTTTTGGGTAGACTTATTTTGGAACAATCACATAAGCTTTTGAGCCATAAGTCCCAAGGCTCTAGGAGGCCAAAATCTTGGTCATTAGCTTCATGCCAAACAGTGTGCATCCACAAGTAAAACCTAGACACAAATAAAGACTTTGCTTGCAGTTCTCCTACAGTAGGGTGACCAGACGTCCCCGGTTTCCAGGGACAGTCCCCGGATTGAGGGCACTGTCCCCGGACCAAATCTGTTTTGCCTCCGGATTGGATTTGAACAGGGGCAATTTCAAAGACAGTCAGTGTAGAATTAATAAAAAAATAATCTGAATTACACACCTCCGCTCCGCCGCTCCAACTAGTTTATGGGGGTCTTTTTCTTTCCATTATCTGTGCCCCTTTCTGATGATCATGTGCTGGTCGGAGCTGAGGGAATATTTCTTCAGTTTCGGGTGCATGTCCATTCAGCTCCGCTCTCATGTTCTTCTGCCTTGGCTCAAGTCCCGGCCAGCCGCCTGCCTGTTTATCGCCTTGCCATCCCCATACCTCCCAACTTTTTGAGATGGGAATGAGGGACACCTATCAGTAAAAGCATGCAGGCATAGGACACACCCCTTGCCACGCCCCCTTAACCGCTTAACGACCGCCGCATGTACATATACGTCGGCAAAATGGCACGGACAGGCAGAACGACGTGCCCGCACGTCGCTGCCTTTCCGCAGGTTGGGGGTCCGATCGGGACCCCCCCCCCCGGTACATGCGGCGTATGGTAAGCCTCAGGGAGCGATCCGGGATGAGGGCACGACTATTCGTTTCTAGCCGCCCCCTCGCGATCTGAAGAACGGGGAGAGCCTTATGTAAACACAGCTTCCCTGTGCTTCACTGTGGCGGCTGCATCGATCGAGTGATCCCTTTTATAGGGAGACACGATCGATGACGTCAGACCTACAGCCACACCCCCCTACAGTTGTAAACACACACTAGGTGAACCCTAACTCCTACAGCGCCCCCTGTGGTTAACTCCCAAACTGCAACTGTCATTTTCACAATAAACAATGCAATTTAAATGCATTTTTTGCTGTGAAAATGACAATGGTCCCAAAAATGTGTCAAAATTGTCCGAAGTGTCCGCCATAATGTCGCTGTCACGAAAAAAAATCGCTGACCGCCGCCATTAGTAGTAAAAAAAAAATAAAAGAATAAAAATGCAATAAAACTATGCCATATTTTGTAAACGCTATAAATTTTGCACAAACCAATCGATAAACGCTTGTTGCAATTTTTTTACCAAAAATAGGTAGAAGAATACGCATCGGCCTAAACTGAGGAGAAAACATTTTTATATATGTTTTTGGGGGATATTTATTATAGCAAAAAGTAAACAATATTGCATTTTTTTCAAAATTGTCGCTCTATTTTTGTTTATAGCGCAAAAAATAAAAACCACAGAGGCGATCAAATACCACCAAAAGAAAGCTCTAGTTGTGGGGAAAAAAAGGACGTAAATTTTGTTTGGGAGCCACATTGCACGACCGCGCAATTGTCTGTTAAAGCGACGCAGTGCCGAATCGCAAAACCTGGCCTGGGCATTTAGCTGCCTAAAGGTCCGGGGCTTAAGTGGTTAACCACTTGAGACCCGCGCTATAGACAAAAGACGTCCACAGCGCGGCTCTCAAGTGCCAAGTGGACGTCTTTGGACGTCATTTAAAGAGCATTACCCGCGCGCGCCACTGGGGGGCGCGCAGCGGGTAAACATTGTCCCGGCGCATCGCTGAAGAGCCGATGCGTGTACCTGGCGGCCGCGATGTCCGCCGGGTACACCCGATCGGCGAGAACACAGCAGGGACGTGGAGCTCTGTGTGTAAACACAGAGCTCCACGTGCTGTCAGAGGAGAGGAGACCGATCTGTGTCTCTTGTACATAGGGACACAGCATCGGTCACCTCCCCCAGTCACCCCCCTCCCCCCACACAGTTAGAACACGCCTAGGATACACATTTAACCCCTTCCTCACACGCCCTAGTGTTAATCCCTTCCCTGCCAGTCACATTTATACAGTAATTAGTGCATTTTTATAGCACTGATCGCTGTATAAATGTGAATGGTCACAAATTTGTGTCAAAAGTGTCCGATACGTCCGCCACAATATCGCAGTCCCAATAAAAATCGCAGATTGCCGCCATTACTAGTAAAAAAAAAAATAAAAAAAAAAAATCATAAGTCTGTTCCCCATTTTGTAGGCGCTATAACTTTTGCGCAAACCAGTCGCTTATTGCGATTTTTTTTTTTTTACAAAAATACGTCGAAAAATACGTATCGGCCTTAACTGAGAAAATTTTTTTTTTTTTTTTTTAAAATTGGGATATTTATTATAGCAACAAGTAAAAAATATATATATTTTTTTAAATTGTTTGGAGCTATGCCATCCCTGGCGGAGTGATCTTCCTCCGCTCCCCACCCAGTAGTAGCCGGGGCCCGGAGAGTAAGACTTGACAGGCTGAGAGGCGGGCGGCGGCAGCGGCGAGGGGCAGATTGTCACTGATTTCCGCCATTACTAGTAAAAAAAAAAATATATATCCCCGGATTTCATTTAAAAATCTGGTCACCTTATCCTACAGTACAGTTTATTTTGCATGCAACCAAATATGTCTTTTGTTCTGTACTGGAGTTGCTCCTCTGCAGCTGAGCAGCAGTAATGAGGTGCATGATGCACATTACGGGATAGTCGCGATTATCCGCTCTTATGTCTTGGTGTCTTATCACTGGGTGAAATCCTTTAATGAAACTTGATGGCTCCCCATCCGGCCTCCAGTCACTTCAGATATGTCAGGACAGCGGGTGATTTCAATGATCACTAATTAGCCTACTTGTCTAAACCATACAAGCAAACTGAGCTGCAACATTTCATTGTAAACTGCGATTTTATCTGTAGCGAGTTTACAAAAAAATAAATGATCTTTTAATGAATATCCTTTCCAAGGCAATGGATATCATTCTTTGGCTGCAGGATTAGAAAATTGCACATTTAATTTGGCGGTAATGATTGTCAGTATTTGTTATCATAGTAGGTTTCGAAAGGCTCAAGCTGTCCCCTTGTTGGTGAAGCAACAGTGACCTCAACAGGAAGAAGGAGGTAGTGCACAGTAAAATCACTGGGAATAGTAATGCATTTAAAGGATATGTCCATCTTTTGGAAACAAAAATAATGGGCTAGATTCAGGTAGACTTATCAGTAGATACGCCGTCGTAAGTCTGAATCCGCGCCGTCGTATATTTAAGCGTATGCTCAAATTGAGATACGTTTAAATGTTGCTAAGATACGACCGGCGTAAGTCTCCTACGCCGTCGTATCTTAGCTGTCTATTTATGCTGGCCGCTAGGGGCGTGTACGCTGATTTACGCCTAGAATATGTAAATCAGCAAGATACGCCTATTCACGAACGTACGCAGTAAAGATACGCCGTTTGCGTAAGGCGTTTTCAAGCGTAAAGATAAACCACCAAAAATGTTAAGTATGGACGTCGGACAGCCGTCAAATTTTTCACGTTTTACGTCGTTTGCGTAAGTCGTACGTGAATGGGGCTGGGCGTAAGTTACGTTCACGTCGAAAGCATTGACTTTTTGCGACGTGATTTGGAGCATGCGCACTGGGATACTTTCACGGACGGCGCATGCGCCGTTCGTTCGAAGCGTAATTTACGTGAGGTCATGATTAATTTACATAGAACATGCCCACCTCTTCCACATTTGAATTAGGCAGGCTTACGCCGGCCAATTTACGCTACGCCCTACTGACACCTACCGACACCAATCTCTCCCCTACTGACACTATCAACCACTCTACTGACACCATCCATTGTTCTACTGACACTTCCACTGCAAACACAGACATATGTGTGTTTGAGCTTTGCTGTGCACACCCGAATGCAATAGTTTGCACACATCTATGCAAGGACCATACTGCTCTTTATTTAATTGAATTATGTGTGCCCCTTGGTACAAAAAGAGATAGCAGAAGTGTGAAATACACAAGGGAAATAATTATATTTACATCTTTACACAGATGATATGAGTGACCCCCTAGGACTAAACTAGCAAGCCTTCCACTTTTTTTTTATAGGTCTCTTTGTGAGCTTTCCCAATATACTGTGCTATATAAATGGGCTGAGAGCCTCTTTGTGCATATGGAAGGCCGCAGAGCATCTGGAAGACGGATACGAAGACAGTAATTTTTCATTGGCCAGAGGTGAGTGATTTGTGGATCTGTGCACCGCAGGATGGAATTAAGACCCCAGCAGGACTTTTCGCAAACCCCGAGGGAATGAGTTAACACCTGGAAACACTTTATCACCATAACAAAAGGCAGAGGATACAGTAGTAAAGAGGCTGATCACAAAGCATACAGAGGAAGAGAATTAGATGATGAATAACATGTCCGTATGACCCACCGAGGTACTGCCATCACTTTTAACACTTTGGTCGTTACTATTGGCTCCACATGCTGAAGACGCAGCAACAATCACAATATATAATGGGCTAGATTCAGGTAGCATTTACGGTGGCATATCTCCAGATACGCCGCCGTAATTTCAAATCTGCGCTGGCGTATCTTTACGCCGATTCTCCAAGGCAGATACGTTGAAAAAATAGGCTTCCTCCGCCGACGTAACTTGAATGCGGCGGCGTATAATTGTGTGCATTCTTACATTGGCCGTTAGGGGCGCTTCCGTTGTTTTCGGTGTAGAGTATGCAAATTACCTACTTACACCGATTCACAAACGTACGTGCGCCCGGCTGTAGTTTTTTTTACGTTGTTTGCGTAAGGCTTTTTCGGCGTAACGTTGTTCCTGCTTCTATGAGGCACACGCAATGTTAAGTATGGACGTCGTTCCCGCTTAGATTTTTGATTTTTGATTTTGATTTTTGATTTTATTACGTTGTTTGCGTAAGTCGTTCGCGAATAGGGATGGACGTAATTTACGTCGAAACCAATACGTCGTTGAGGCGTCGACTTGGGCACACTGGGATATGTACATGGACGGCGCATGCGCCGTTCGTAAAAAACGTCAATCACGTCAGGTCATCATACATTAACACAAGTGCTATGTGAATACTGCACTTGCTCCTGTAAGTTGCGCCGGTGTAGCGTAAATACGATACGCTGCACCGCCGTAACATTGCGTGCCCCTACCTGAATCTAGCCCAGTGCATCCATATGCTGGGGACTAGGGATGTCCCGATACAACTTTTTTAAGACCCAGATACAAGTAGTGATACTTTTTTTCAAGTACTCACCGATACCAATTAACAATACTTTTTTAACGTCATGTGACAGTGGCAATAATATGCAGCGCTGATGAGCGACTGCGTTAATAGTTTATTTATTACATATATATATATATATATATATATATATATATATATATATATATATATATATTACAATTTTATTTTTTACAATACTTTTTTAATTATTTTTTTACAAATATATATATATATATATATATATATATATATATATATATATATATACACACACACACGCACACACACATCACACATATAGATATATAGATATATAGATATATAGATATATATTTTAAATGCTTTCTTTTTTGGGGGGGGGGGGGTGGAGTGGACATTGTCGGTGTTTTTTCTTTTTTATTATTATTTTTACAATTTTACTTTTAAATATTTATTTATTACAATGTTTATTTTTTTTCTTCTTTTTATTCAACCCTGTTGGTGTTGGGGGTGGGGGGGGGGGGGGCTTTGGTGAGATGATGACCCCCGACATCTCCCCTTTTAGACATGGAAAGGGACTGAGGACAGAAATTCCCCAGTCCCTTTCTCAGCAGTCTCAACTGCACTGAAGATGAATGGACATCCTCTCCATTCATAAACTGAAGCACACAGTTTATGATGCTCAGTGACGGTTATGAATAGACAGCGATCAATAACTCTCTCCATTCAGAAAAGGAAGGAGGCGGTAAATTACAGAATTACCGGCTCCATCCTGACAGATCTGGGATGGGGGGGGCAAAGGAGGACGCTAGCGACGGGGACTGGAGGAGCGCACAGAGGGGGAACGAAGGAGGACAGTGGGGACCGGAGGAGCCCACGGAGGAGCACAGAGGGGAGCTGGAGGAGGATACGCATGGATCGGTGCCGTGGCGGGGAAGTTATAATCATGATCTCCCTGTGTGGCCTTCATTAAAGTAGCTGAAAGCCACGGAAGGGAGGAGGAGGAGAAGCGACTGTCAGCTACTGTATTGAAAGCCACACAGGGAGATCTGTGATTATAACTTCCCCCGCTGCCGCACCGATCATCCCTGAGTGTCCAGGTATCAGATTAGGAATCAAGAGTATTTGTACTCCTGAAAATACTCGGTATCAGGACCAATACCGATACTAGTATAGGTATCAGGACAACCCTACTGGGGACACACACACATCACTATTGTTCTTTTTTTCTAGGGGGTATTTTTTTGTGTTTTTGAAAATTGCGCCCTTCAAAATGTCACCTTGCTAATTTCCCTTTGATCCAACCGAAGTTACAACCATATTACAAATGAAAGTACTCAGAACAACAAAAAGAACATGTTCTACTGCAAATTACCTGGGAGGCTGGAAACTAGTGCTCTGGCCCAGATGCCTTTGAATTGTAGCAATAATCCTCTAATACAATAAAGCCAGCTACTCGGTAACATTCATTGCAACAAATCGGCTAAGCTTCATTGTAGAAATGAAAGTACTGTTCTTGATGACACATCCCCTCCCTCTCTCCTGGAAGAGATGTGACCCATCTGAGTTTTCAGTCTGCAGAAGCAGTTACAAGATGCACAAACAGTTGGGCTTTCTTTTTAGCTGGTGAACAGGGTCTCTTTAAATATGGCTGAAAGTATTTTTTATGTGACAATTAGATTTGTGGCTTGATGCTCCATATTTTGATTAATATAGATCGGGGGCTCCAAACTTTTCCAACAAAGGGCCAGCCTAATTTCATTCAGACTATAGGAGAGCCGGATTGTGGCCATCAGGGGCAGAAAATATCCCGGGCCCAGCACCAATGAAAAAAAATATGGCCTCAGGGTTGGTGGTCAGTGGGAGGAATAGTGCCCCATCACTGGTATCAGTGGGAGGAATAGTTTCCTATCACTGGTATCAGCGGGAGGAATAGTGCCCCATCACTGGTATCAGTGGGAGGAATAGTGCCCCATCACTAGTATCAGTGGGAGGAATAGTGCCCCATCACTGGTATCAGTGGGAGGAATAGTGCCCCATCACTGGTATCAGTGGGAGGAATAGTGCCCCATCACTGGTATCAGTGGGAGGAATAGTGCCCCATCACTGGTATCAGTGGGAGGAATAGTGCCCCATCACTGGTATTAGTGGGAGGAATAGTGCCCCATCACTAGTATCAGTGGGAGGAATAGTGCCCCATCACTGGTATCAGTGGGAGGAATAGTGCCCCATCACTGGTATCAGTGAGAGGAATAGTGCCCCATCACTGGTATAAGTGGGAGGAATAGTGCCCCATTGTTGGTATCAGTGGGAGGAATAGTGTCCCATCCCTGGTATCAGTGGGAGGAATAGTGCTCCATCATTGGTATCAGTACCCCAACATTGGTGCTCCATTGTTGGTATCAGTGGGAGGAATAGTGCCCCCTCAGGGCCATCTTTAACACAGGGCAATTGTTGTGGGGCCCAAAGCAACTGCCCTTTGAGCCCACACTTCCTGCAAATAGTTAAGTGGATTTCGAGAGGGCCAAAGAAAAATGTTTGCCCAGGGTCCAATCAATATTAAAGATGGCCCTGATGCCCTATCATTGGTGTCAGTGGGGGGGAAATAGTGCCCCATCATTGGTATCAGTGGGATGAATAGTGCCCCATCATTGGTATCAGTGGGAGGAATAGTGTCCCATCGTTGGGATCAGTACCCCAACAATGGTGCTCCAATAGTTAGCTACTTAATAGTGCGTCCGCTGAGACCAGTGCTGGGGGTGGATAATGCGTCTGCTGACACCAGTTCTGAGGGTTAATAGTGTGTCTGCTGAGATCAGTACTGTGGGTTAATCGTGAGTTTGCTGACACCAGTGTGAAAATGATAAGTTGCAATTGGTGGGCACTGACAGGCTGCAATTGGTGGGCACTGGCAGGCTGCAATTGGTGGGCACTGGCAGGCTGCAATTGGTGGGCACTGGCAGGCTGCAATTGGTGGGCACTGGCAGGCTGCAATTGGTGGGCACTGGCAATTGGCGGGCACTGGCAGGCTGCAATTGGTGGGCACTGGCAGGCTACAATTGGTGGGCACTGATAAGGCTGCATTTGATTGGCACTGGTAGGCTGCAAAAGGTGGGTACTGGTAGGCTGCAATTGGTGGGCGCTGATGAGGCTGCATTTGATGGGCACTGGTAAGCTGCATTTGATGCATTGATCTCTTGAATAATTTCCACAGTCTCTAACCATCTCTTGTATCATGTCTTCAGTCTCTGACCATCTCCTGTACTGTCTGTAGTATGTCTGGGGGCTCTTTCGAACAGACTCCCTCTCTGTGCCCATCAGAGACCCCCCCTCCAGGTCTCATATGAGTACTCTCTTCTTGTATTTTGTTTATTGCTAAGAGATCATGGGAGGATCCCAGGGTAACGAAGACTCCTTAGGGGAGCATCTCTGTGTTTGAGTCGTTGCCATGGAAAAATGTGTAAAGGGGAGGAGTTAGTAAGATGACCATGCCCATATGGGGGGCACCAGAAATATTTCTGCACCCAGGCGTCTGTGACCCTAGGATCAGCCCTGCATAGGGGCGCACACGAGCGCCATGCAGGAGGACAGTGAATGTGACCGGCTGTGATTAGACACAGCCAGTCACGCGGTAAAGAGACATTTTTATTGGCTCTTTACACCGATTGGGAATGGGCTGTATCCTGAGGGACACGCCTCGTCCCCGATCGCCGGTATGCGGGCAAGAACCAGAGAACGTCATATAATGCCCGCCCGGAGGGAGGAGATGTTCCTGCTGGTGTCATTTTGCTATGGCCCGCAATGGAAGTGGTTTAAAAATGAGCCTCTGAATTTGTTAGGGAATTGACACTCCAGAAAGCGTAATTTCCCTAGCACAGCCCCTCCTTCCTTGTATTTCGCGAGTTTGTAATTACTGTCTGTGCTGGCCCAGCTCTTTCACACTTCCTTTCACCTCCCCACATAACCTTATGCAGAGGTCCAACATGGTTCCTATGAGTCAGAGCTAGAACTCTCCAATCAGGAAGGGAGAATGAGCTTGCTGAGTTAAGGGTCTGACTCAACAGGGGGCATGGTGGACCTCTGCAGAGAGGCCACAGTTTCCACATAGAGAACAAGGATCGCTCTCTATAGGTAAGGCTGTGAGACTGCGCACACCTTTTGTTTTGACACACCTGGGATATATTTTGTTGATTTAAACTGAAAGCTCAGTTGGGTTTTAAGCAAACCCAATAAGATGTTGTGATGCTCTCATTTAGACTGGCTCTACTTGCACAGATTTCAGTAAAAACAAGATACAGGAAAGTGAAATCTCTAAAGAACAATCAATTCTGACCCAAGACCATCGCCCATGGCAACCCCCTCCCACACACTGCGAACAGCCGGCTGATACAATGGATCCTATCTTCACTATCTGTACTCATCACATCTCAGTCTAGGTGGAAAAACAAACTGAAGATGCAGCATGCGCGGCTCACTGTAATAAAAGCCATGAAAAAACCTAAACAAACACTTTTACACATAATCATTGGCGATAGGTACCAAGGTTTAGTTAGCTAAAAATTACATTTTACAGATTTCAAATAAAATGAAGTAAGCATTGCATGGAGGAGTGTGCATGTAAAGAGTACCTGTCTATGCTCATACCACCTTAGCTGCGGACATTTAAAGCAGAAGTGTAATCTGTTTATATTTTGCCTTCCCTGGTTGTAAGTTAAATTGTTTAGATAATGTTACATACTAGGGTTGTCCCAATACCACATTTTTAAGACCGACTACAAGTACCGATCCTTTTTTTCACACACTCGCCGATACCGATTACCAATACTTTTTTTTAATGTCACGTGACAGTGGCACATGTGTCAGTATTTTTTTTTTTTACAATTTAAATTTTTGACTATTTTTTGTTATGTTTTTTTACAGTGCTTTCCTTTATTTTTATTTATTTTTTTAGGGTGGGGGAGTGGATTGCGTCACTGGGGTAGATTCAGAAAGCAATTGCGTCTGCGTAACCATAGTTACGCAGCGCAATTGCTTAGTTGCGCCGGCGTATCGACTGCTCCTGATTTAGAGAGCTCGATCTGCCGACTGCAGCCTAAGATATGACTGGCATAAGGCTCTTATGCCGTCGTATCGTAGGCTGCATTCTTACGCTGGCCGCTAGGTGGCGTTCCCATAGTGGTCAGCGTAGAGTATGCAAATTGCATACTAACGCCGATTTACAACCGTACGCGCGCCCTACGTATGCAGTTTACGTCGTTTACGTTCGTCGGGTTCCGCGTAAGGCTGCTCCTGCTATTAGCAGGGGCAGCCAATGCTAAGTATACCTGTCGTTCCCGCGTCGCGATGTTTGAAAATTACGTCGTTTGCGTAAGTGAATCGTGAATGGCGCTGGACGTCGGGAAAGTTTCCCGACGGAGCATGCGCACTACGTTCGGCGCGGGAACTCGCCTAATTTAAATGATCCACGCCCCCTACGGGATCATTTAAATTACGCGCCCTTACGCCGGGCATTTTTAAGAAGCGCCCGCGCAAATTACGTAGCTACTGCTTCATGAATGAAGCGCAGCGCACGTAATTTACGGAGGCGCAGCATTAAAAAGGTACGCTGCGCCTCCGTAAGAGGGCGCAAAAGGTACCTGAATCTACCCCAGTGTATTTATTTAAATTATTTATTGCAATTTTTTTTTTAAAAAATTATCAGCACTGTTGGGGGGCTTTGGTGAGATATCAGGGGTCTTAAAAGACCCCTGACACCTCCCCTTTGAGACAGAGAAAGTGACTAAGGACTCGGATTCCCCAGTCTCTTTCTCTGCAACCTCAGCTAAAATAAATGAAAAATGGAAAAAATTGAAAAAATACAGCGCTATCTAAATTGGTGAAAAGAAACAGCAGCTAACACAGCAAAAATAGATCAAGAGATATTGCAAAACACACATACAAAGAAAAGTGTAGCGCTAAATATATGAAGGAGATATCCTGTGATGGGTATCATCGACAGTAATCAATAAAAAGTGATTAACACCACATGTGACCACGATAGTGCCAAAAGAGGAGGCTGTCCATAGACAAATTATAAGTGCCAACAAAATATATACATAAGTCCAAAAAACTCTTTCAAATAGTGACTGGAAAGATTGATTGAAGATCCACCACCAAATGTCTCAAGGCTTACCGGACAGATTGAACCCAGATGAGCAGATACCCACTAGGTCAATCGAGCTTGTTAAAGGTCCTAAAACCATATATGGGATATCTTAGATGTCTCGAAGTAACCTCGGATGTAAATGTCCTGAAGACCCTCATAGAAATTCACATCAAATGGATATAGAAGGCTCAGCGAAGAAGCTCCAATTCAGATTTGGGATATCATATCATGATGTTCATTCGGTAAATATTAAAAAGGAAGAAGAGAAAAGAAGGGGTGCACATAGCGTAATTCTGCAAACTATTCCAAAGTATTTAATAAAAGAAAAGAGGTACACTCACATTTGCAGTGATGTAAGAAGCGCTCATAAAATCATAATAAAAACAGTGGCATCAGTAATCCTGCCCGACGCGTATCGTTCTAGGAAACATCATCTGTTTTTTTTTTACAATTTAAATTTGTGACTATTTTTGTTATGTTTTTTTTACAGTGCTTTCTTTTTTTTCTAGGGCGGGGGGGGGGGGGTGGATTGTGTCAGTGTGTTTTTTATTAAAATCTGTATTTTTTATTTATTTATTGCAATTTTATTTTATTTTTTTATCAGCACTGTTTGGGGGCTTTGGTGAGATATCAGGGGTCTTAAAAGACCCCTGACATCTCCCCTTTGAGATGGTAGTGTTGCCACCGTTTCTTCAAGTCAAACCCGAACACTTTAGCGGCGCACAGCAATTTTTTTCTTATACTATAAACTATATGTAGCGGGGTCGCCCTGTCAGAATCAAGTGACAGGCCATCCTTTGCTGGGACTATATTCACGTTTTTAAATATTGTGACAGGAAGTCAGGTAATTCTGTGGGTGTTGTCACAGATGGGACATACATTTCTGCCTTGTTTAGACAATACACCAATTGTTATTAGGTGTCGGCTGCAGAAGTGGCCAGAAAAGGTCTGGGGTCGTTGGAAGACTTCAGCTGTTCAGAGTGAGGCAATTGAGGCCTCTATAAGTAATGCAGAGGATTACCACTGAATTGCTGCATCCTGAGGCTTTGTGAGGAAGGAGAGCAGTGTACTGAAAGTCTTCTGAGGAGGTGAGGAGGATTGATTTTTCTGTGTGATAAAAATCAAAAGACTATTGTTTTTCTGCTGTATGACCAGCAGTGTCTGCCCAGCACTAGGCTGTGCCAGACTCCATAGATAGGTTCCTGTGTGGTGAAGATAGACGCCCCAAGTGGCCAGGGTTTATTTTATGTTTGATTTTGGATGCTTGCTTGCAATGGTTTCCAGCAAGATGGAAGAATAAACCAAAATCGTTGTTTTCAACCATCTTCGACTGCCTGTTTGTATAAATTCAGTGTGTAGTGAACCCATCCAGGGGGTCACACACCCCGCTACCGAGCTAACCCCTTACTCACGGTGGAGAATGCCGGCAATTAAAGTAAACCCAAAATGGAGGAGATACGATCAGCTGGCTATAGCAAATGCAAATCAACAGCAGACGAATGCAGGTTTGCAGCGGAGCCTTGCAGCTCAACAACAGGCTCACGCAGCTCAACAACATGCTCACGCAGCTCAACAACAGGCTCACCAAGAGAGCATGGCAGCTCAACAAAAGGTTTACCAAGAGAGCATGGCAGCTCAACAACAGGTTCACCTAGAGAGCCTTGCAGCTCACCGAGAGAGCATTGCAGGCTTGGAACAGAGACACCAGCAGCAAATGGAGGCCATCGTGAAACAGCTTCAGAGACAGCAGACTGAGGCTGGGAGTCAGGCCAGTAACATACTGACTTTTCAGGTACGACACTTATTGCCAAAGATGACTGCAGATGAGGACCCTGAGATGTTTCTGACCACGTTTGAGAGAGCAGCGGAAAGAGAGAGTTGGCCTAAAGACCAGTGGGCTGGACTAGTGGCTCCCCTATTATCTGGAGAAGCCCAAAAGGCATATTTAGATTTGGAGCTTGCAGATGCAAAAAACTATGATCGATTAAAAGAGGAAATATTGGCACGTTTCGGTGTAACCCTGGATGTCTGTGCTCAGGAGTTATCAGCAGAGGAAGCCACCTCGGTCGCAGATGTATGACCTCATCCATTTGGCTAAGAAATGGCTGCAGCCAGAAACTCTGTCCTGACCAAAAATTTTGGAGCGAATAGTCATGGGCACATTCTTGGGGGACATTTGGGAGCGGAAAAAACCCGGGAGAGGATCACCCAGAGGTTTTATTGGCCTGGTCCGTTGGTTGGTATCGAGGTCCCTTTTGAGAGGATCGCCATGGACTTGGTTGGCCCCTTACTGAAGTCCACTAGAGGGCACCAGCACATCTTGGTAATAATGGACTATGCCACCCGGTACCCAGAAGCGATTCCTCTCCGAAACACCTCTGCTAAAACCATTGCCAAAGAGTTGTTTCAAGTTTTTAGCTGTGTGGGTCTTCCTAAAGGAAGTCCTAACTGACCAGGGCACCCCGTTTATGTCTAGGGTGACCAAAGAACTTTGTAAACTCCTGAAAGTGACCCAATTACGTACATCAGTATATCACCCTCAAACAGACGGGTTAGTGGAAAGGTTTAATAAAACCTTAAAACAAATGTGGAGGAAGGTGGTGGATAAAGACAGAAATAATTGGGATTATCTGCTCCCTTATCTGATGTTTGCAATAAGAGAGGTTCCCCAATCGTCCACAGGGTTCTCTCCGTTTGAGCTACTGTATGGGAGGCACCCCCGGGGCCTACTGGACATTGAATTCTGTCGCTGTGCCTCCAGTGATGGCTTTGCCTCATGGGGACTCCATGCAGTCACAGAGGGGAGAGCTCCTCCCCCTTCACTTAATTGGTTTCAGCTGACTTTATTTTTAAGTGTCCGCCCCACCTCCCTACATTAAGGTGACCAGATTTTTAAAATGAAATCCGGGGACATATTTTTTCTTTACTAGTAATGGCAACAATCAGCGACTCTCTGCCCGTCGCCGCCCGCCTCACAGCCTCTCAAGTCTTACTCTTCGGGCCCCGGCTACTACTGGATGGGGAGCGGAGGAAGATCACTCCGCCAGGGAAGGCAAGGAGATAGGCAGGTGGCTGGCCAGGATTTGAGCCAAGGCAGAAGAACATGCGAGCAAAGCTAAATGGGCATGCGCTCAAAACTGAAGAAATATTCCCTCCGCTCCGACCAGCACATGATCATCAGAAAGGGGCACAGATAATGGGAAAAATACAACCCCCCTATGCTAGTAGGCACGGCGGAGCGGGGGTGTGTAATTCTAATTTTTTTATTTTAATTCTGCACTGATTGTCTTTAAATTTGCCCCTGCCCCCTATTAAATCCAATCTGGGGACAAAACCAGGGACAGACTTGGTCCGGGGACAGTGTCCTCAATCAGGGGACTGTCCCCTGAAACTGGGGATGTCTGGTCACCCTACCCTACATTCTCTGTGTCTCTGGATAGGCGAGCCAGGGGCAGTCCAGGGTCTCAGTGCTGCCTCTGCCTTCTCTCCCCTCAGCGGTCAGTGGGCAAAAGCCCCCCTCCCCACGGTGGAACAAATGGACAGGTGGCGGGCCCCAATACCACAGCCAGAATGGACAGGTGGGCCCCTCACACGGGCGGGCCCCTCACACTGGCAGATGGGCGGCCCCCCTTAAAGGAGTTCTCTGACCTAAAACTTTTAACCCCCGCTGTGCCCGGGCTGTAAAAATATAGAAAATAAACTGTCACTTACCTGCCTACGATCCCCCGTTGTTCCGATATCGCCGTCCCGTTCTCCGGTCCCGGGCCCCTTCCGCTTCCTGTGTGTCGGTGACTCATAGTGCGCTCAGCCTATCAGCGGCCGCAGCAATGTCCCGTCGCGGCCGCTGATAGGCTGAGCGCACTATGAGTCACCGACACACAGGAAGCGGAAGAGACCGGGACCGGAGAACGGGACGGCGATATCGGAACAACGGGGGATCGTAGGCAGGTAAGTGACAGTTTATTTTCTATATTTTTACAGCCCGGGCACAGCGGGGGTTAAAAGTTTTAGGTCAGAGAACTCCTTTAAGTGGCAGAACTGTGGGGCCCAGTTGCAAGTGCGACTGCTGCGATCCCGATAATTCCGCCACTGTGTACTGACTATGCTAACAGCTCTCCTGCTATTTTTCCTTCAGGCTTATTTTAAGTTCAATAACAGTAGAGAGCTCACCGGGAGGCACCCATCATAACTTTCTTATGGGACCCCATGATTTGTGGTTACACCTTTGCTGCACAGGCATGAGATCGATGTCACAGAGTTCTAAATTCCCATTGACCTCTGTCATTTAGGGCACTTACACATTGAGGTGTTGAGGCGACGATGGTAAAGCGCCATGATTTACCGTAGTTTTAGCGGCGCTTTTCGGCCGCTAGCGGGACGCGTTATACCCCCGCTAGCAGCCGAAAAAGGGTTAAAAGCGCTCGAAAAGCCCTGCTGCAGCAGTGATTTGCCGGCTCTTCGGCGGTGCTGCCCATTAATTTCAATGGGCAGGGGCGCTCTAGGAGCAGTTTATACACCGCTCCCAAAGATTCTTGTAGCAGGATGTTTTTTTAGCGTCCTGCCAGCGCACCACACGGGCTTTCACACTGGAGTGACAGGAGAGGCGCGTTACAGGCACTTTGCAGGTGCTAATTTTAGCGCTATAGCGCCTGAAATACGCCTCAGTGTGAAAGTAGCCTAAAGGATATGTAAAGGTTTGTAGTTTAAAAAACAAACAAAAAACATACGTGTCATATTTACCTCCTCTGTGCAGTTGGTTTTGCACACAGTGGCCCCAATTCTCCTCTTCCGGGGTCCCTCAGCGGCACTCCTCCTCTTCGCGAGTGCCCCGTTGGAGAGCTTCTCTCCCTCGGGGCACCCTCCCAAGTCCTGCTGCTGCATCCATTGACACAGACAGAAGGACTCGGCTCCGCCCCCGCTCCCGCATCATTGGATTTGATTGACAGCAGCGAGAACCAATGGTTGCGCTGCTATCAATCTATCCAATCAGAACCCGAGACACCGGCTGGAGCTGCTGTGCTCGTCCCTGTTGCTGGAAAGACCGGGTTCAGGTGAGTAAAAGGGGGCCTCTGGGGGGGGGCTGCTGCATCACAGGAGGTTTTTGACCTTAATACATAGAATTACCTTGAGGGTTTACAACCCTTTAATATACACTGCAAAGTTAAAACATTAACCAGAAGCACGTGTTAGCTAAATATCGGTTCAAGCATCTTGACAACAGCTGTGTGTTTCCCCCCTCCTAATATACAAATATCGAGAGTCATTAACTAGCAAAATGTCATATTTCCCCTCTGTTCCTCACCGCAAAAGAGACATAAAATGGATTCCAGGACTTTCATGCGATAGGGAAATTTAAACACTCAGAAGTGGTCTCAGCGATGAGCAGAATAATGTAAAAAGAGTGTTGGGATGATCAAAATCAATTTATTGTGGTGAAGATGAGCGGTTCTCAGGTGGCTTTAATCATCCACACCTTGTATGAATGAGAATGAAAGGTTCTCCTCACTATATGTGATAGAAAAGGTGTCATAAGAGTTATTAAAAGCAGATCTCACTATCAAGGAATCAACAGAAGGATGTGAGTCCTGGCATATTTGTGTAGCGACCCTATTCTAAACAGGGGATACCAGTTTGCTTTGCTGGGTTGTTGGTTAATTTGTAGTCTGGTCACTTGGGTTTCCACTTTCCGTGTAGCTGTAGTTCCTCCCTTTTGCCAGTAGGTGTCACTGATACCTTGGACATAAGTATGATGAACCGCAGTGAAACTAGGATATGAATATGCATTCTTCTCCTAGCCAACCAGTGGGAGTTTCCTGGTCACTGGTGCATGATTGGAGAGAGTATAAATATCAAGGCAGTCAAGTGATTGGGGTCATCCTGCCCAGACCTGGGTCTGGGGAAATAAGGGCTTGTTTACATGCATGTAGGAACTGATAAGTAGAGGTGCACCAAATGAAAATTTTGGCACCGAAAATGCAGGATGCCCAAAACCAAAAATTACAGTTTTAAAAAAAAAATTTTTATATTTTTATATATATTTGTATTACATTCAACTTTTTAATTAATATCATCAATTTAAATTAATATGAATTTATTGTTACCCATTATTTCCACATTTAGTGCAAGAAAAGCTCAAGAAAAATGCAGTCTGCAGTCTCTGACCATTTCTTGTATCATGTATGTAGTCTCTTACTTAAAACTTAAACACATTGGGGTAGATTCAAGAAGTAATTGCGCCTGTGTAACCATAGGTTACACAGCGCAATTGCTTACTTGCCCCGGCGTAACGAGTGCTCCTGATTTAGGAACCTCGTTACGCCGACTGCAGCCTAAGATCTGCGCGGCATAAGGCTCTTATGCCCGCATATCTTAGGCTGCATTCTTGCGGTGGCCGCTAGGTGGCATTCCCGTTGTGCTCAGTGTATAGTATGCAAATTGCATACTAACACCGATTCACAACGTTGCGCGAGCCCTGCGTACGCAATTTACGTCGTTTACGTACGGCGGTTTTCGCGCAAGGCTGCCCCTATTAGCAGGGGCAGCCCATGTTACGTATACCCGTCGTTCCCGCGTCGCGAAATTTGAATTTTACGTAGTTTGCGTAAGTGAATCGTGAATGGCGCTGGACGCCATTCACGTTCACTTTGAAGCAAATGACGTCCTTGCGACGTCATTTGCCGCAATGCACGTCGGGAAAGTTTCCCGACGGAGCATGCACTCTACGATCGGCGCGGGAACGCGCCTAATTTAAATGATTCCCGCCCCCTACGGGATCATTTAAATTGCGTGCTCTTGCGCCGGGCATTTTGCCGGCGTGCCCGCGCAATTTACGGAGCTTCTGCTCCTTGAATCAAGGGCAGCGGAGCAAATTTGCGGGGGGCGCAGGGCAAAAACGTTGCCCTGCGCCTCCGTAAATTATACACAATTCTACCTGAATCCGGGCCAGTGCTAATAGTATTAGCAAAATTTCCATTCAGTGCACCTCTAGCAGACATGATACAGCAGGAGATAGTCAGAGACTGCAGACATGATACAAGAGATCAATGCAGCCTCACCAGTGCCTGTCAGATGCAGCCTCACCAGTGCCTGTCAGACGCAGCATAACCAGTGCCTGTCAGATGCAACATCACCAGTGCCTGTCAGATGCAGCCTCACCAGTGCCTGTCAGATGCAGCCTCACCAGTAGAGATGACCTGGCGGTTCGCCCGACGGTCGTTTCGCTGTCCGCCAAACAGGCGGACATCTGGCGATGTTCACGGCGGTCCGCCATTCTACATTGAGAAGAACTTTGACCCATGGCACATCCATCAGGTGGTGCAGGACAGCCAATTGAGACATTTCAGCACATGGACATACCCCCTACCTTTTAAATAGACCTGATCTGGTGGCCATCTTACATTCTGCTTTTTGTCAGTGTGTAGAGAGAGGTTGGTGTTTGGAGCAGGGACAGGCTGTATTCAATCAAATATCTATCTAAAAGGTCCACAAAAGTCCTTTTAAGGACTGGTATAGGTGTGCTACTTGCTGTGCAGTACATAGGTGTGTAATACATTCATATACTTTTTGTCAGTGTAGGGACAGGTTGCTGTTACGGGCAGGGACAGACTGTAGTGACACAAATCGTTACCTAACAGGTCCACAAAAGTCCTTTCAAGCACTGGTATAGGTGTGCTACTTGCTCTGCAGTATATAGGTTTAATATAAACTTATAATATACTTTTGAATATAGAAAGCATATTATAGTGGATTTGTATTGTGCAGCATTGTGACTGGCGGTGTATTTGGTTACTGCTGGATTTTTCCCTTTTTCACTACGTTACCTCTGCTACACACATTGACAACATTTCCTGAAAAAAAAGTTTCATAACTGGTGCGATAAACCAGTGCCCCCCCCAAAATGATACGCCGCGTAACTTCTATTTTGCTCCGGCGTATCTTTGTTTTGTATCCACAAAACAAGATACGCCTGAAGCTGGGCTAGATCCGACTGGCGTACGTCTTAGTACGCCGTCGGATCTAAGGTGCATATTTACGCTGGCCGCTAGGTGGCGCTTCCGTCGAATTTCCGCGTCGAGTATGCAAATTAGCTAGATACGCGAAACCACAAACGTATGTCCGGCCGGCGCTTTTTTTTACGTCGTTTCCATAAGGCTTTTTTCGGCGTATAGTTACCCCTGCTATATGAGGCGTACTCAATGTTAAGTATGGCCATCGTTCCCGCGTCAAATTTTTTATTTTTTACGTCGTTTGCGTAAGTCGTTCGCGAATAGGGCTTTGCGTAGAATGACGTTCACGTCGTAAGCATTGGCTTGTTGAGGGTTAATTTTGAGCATGCGCACTGGGATACCCCCACGGACGGCGCATGCACCGTTAAAAAAAAACGTCATTTACGTCGGGTCAAGACGTATTAACATAAAACACTCCCCCATTACATTCATTTGAATTGCGCGCCCTTACGCCGTCAAAGTTACACTACGCCGCCGTAACATACGGCGCAAATTCTTTCAGGATAAGGAAAATACGCTGTAAGTTACGGCGGCGTAGTGTATCAGAGATACGCTACGCCGGACGCAACAATGCGCCACGCTACGTGGATCTGCCCCTTAGTTTCCTGACTACCACATTCTTTAAGACCCCGGAGCACCAGGACAATAGAAACGCCCACAAAATGACCCCATTTTGGAAAGCAAACACCCCAACGCATAATTTATGAAGCATAATGAGTCTTTTGAACATGTCATTTTTTCCACAAGTTTTTGGAATATGTAAAAAGAAAACATTTTTTTTTTACACAAAGTTGTTAATCTAGAAGATATTTCTAACACATAGCATGTACATAGCAAAAATTACCACCTCCCCCCTCCCAAAATATATTCTGCCACTCCCGAGTATGGAGATACCACATATGTGAGACTATTACACTGCCTGGCCACATACAGAGGCCCAACATGCAGGGAGCACCATCAGGCATAAATTACATATTTAAATTCTTGAGGGCCCTGGAGCACCAGGCCAATGGAATTAGATGTGACAGATGTGGGAGATTATCACGGACAGATGTGGAAGATGATCACCAACAGATGTGTGCCAGATGTGCGCAGATGATCACAGACAGATGTGCCAGATGATCACAGACAGTTGTGCTCCAGATGATCACGGACAGATGTGCTCCAGATGTGCGAAGATGATCACAGACAGATGTTCTCCAGATGTTCGCAGATGATCACAGACAGATGTGCTCCAGATGTGCTCCAGATGATCACAGACAGATGTGCTCCAGATGATCACAGACAGATGTGCTCCAGATGATCACAGACAGATGTGCTCCAGATGTGCACAGATGATCACAGACAGATGTGCTCCAGATGTGCACAGATGATCATGGGCAGATGTGCTCCAGATGTGCGCAGATGATCAGACAGATGTGCCAGATGGTCATGGACAGATGTGCCAGATGATCACAGACAGTTGTGCTCCAGATGATTACGGACAGATGTGCTCCAGATGTGCGAAGATGATCACAGACAGATGTGTTTCAGATGTGCGAAGATGATCACAGACAGATGTGCTCCAGATGTGCACAGATGATCATGGGCAGATGTGCTCCAGATGTGCGAAGATGATCACAGACAGATGTGCTCCAGATGTGCGAAGATGATCACAGACAGATGTGCTCCAGATGTGCGAAGATGATCACAGACAGATGTGCTCCAGATGATCATGGACAGATGTGCCAGATGATCACAAACAGTTGTGCTCCAGATAATCACGGACAGATGTGCTCCAGATGTGCGAAGATGATCACAGACAGATGTGCTCCAGATGTGCGCAGATGATCACGGACAGATGTGCCAGATGATCACTGACAGATGTGACAGATGTTCAGTGTGGCATATATGGACAGATGTTTACTGGGACAGATGTTTACTGGGACAGATGTTCAGTGGGACAGATGTTTACTGGGACAGATGTTCAGTGGGACAGATGTTTACTGGGACAGATGTTTACTGGGACAGATGTTCAGTGGGACAGATGTTTACTGGGAAAGATGTTCAGGGGGACAGATGTTTACTGGGAAAGATGTTCAGGGGGACAGATGTTTACTGGGAAAGATGTTCAGGGGGACAGATGTTTACTGGGAAAGATGTTCAGGGGGACAGATGTTTACTGGGGGAGATGTTGACAGATCTCCTGTGGGACAAGTGTTTACTGGGACAGATGTTCAGTGGGACTGATGTTTACTGGGACAGATGTGAGACAGGTGTTGATGTTTTTCACTGTTTGGGGATACCAGCTGGGTGATCAGTGTGTAAAAAGCTGTAAAAAAAACAGCTCATACACACTTATCCCCAGCTCGCAGATCGCTTTCCTTCTCCTCCCTGACTCTGTGTCTGTCTGGGGTTTATGTAATACTAACATAAAATCACACACATAGGTTGGACCTTTCTCAACCCCACCTACTATGTATATATATTTTTTTTACATACTGTCACCAGTCAGTATCTCTGATCACCACCACACCAGTCATATGGTGATGCTGTCCTGCTCTGGTGACAGTATGTGGGGGAAAAAATTGTGAAAAAAAAAGTTTTTATTAAAATACTTAATTTTCCAAAAAATTGTGACACAAAAATGTACAATTTAAAAAACTCGCCATGCTTGTTACTAAATACCTTAGACTGTCTACTTTCCAAAAAAAGGGGGTAATTTGAGGGATATCTATACTGTCCTGGCATTATGGAGCCTGAAGAAATGAGATTAACACATCAGGACTGAGCTGTTTAGAAAAAAAAATTATAGGCCATAGTTTGTAGATTTGATAACTTTTCTACAGACCAAATACTTATTTGGGTTGTTTTTACCAAAGAAATGTAGAAGAATACATTCTGGCCTACAATTATGAAGACATTTTATTTTCTGCTCCTGCAATGGGGTTTCCCGCACATATGTATACATGCCAAAGCACCCTACAAGGTCCCAGAGACCAGCTGCATGTATGAACCTGTGCTGGAATAAATGCTTCATGACTTGGCAGAGACCTGCAGCACATTTATGCACCCCTGGATATTTAACCTGTTCAATGCAGGGCACTTTCACCCCCTTCCTGCCCAGGCCATTTTTCAGCTTTCAGCGCTTTCACACTTTGAATGACAAGTGCGCGGTCATGCAACACTGAACCCAAATTACATTTTTATAATTTTCTTCACACAAATAGAGTTTTCTTTTGGTGGTATTTAATCACTGCTAGTACTTTTATTGTTTACTAAAAAAAAAAAAAAGTTTTTCTTTCAGTATATTTTGTAAAGAAGTAATTTTCTCCTTCACTGATGAGGTGGCACTTATGGGCACTGATGAGGAGGCACTAATATGATGCACTGATGGGCACTAATGAGGTGGCACTTATGGGCACTCATTGGGTGGCACTGATGAGGGGGCACTATTATGCTGCACTGATGGCCATTGATGGGCAGTAAAAGGCATCACTGACTGGCATCAGTAATAGGAATTGATTTGTGTCACTGATGATCAGTGCCCTGATTACCTTCCCTGTTCTCCCCTGTGAGGAGATGTCACTGATCGGCTCTCCTCAGTCAGTGCAAGGCAATGAGAGCTGATTCCAGACACTTCCGCATTTACATGTGACTGGCTGTGATTAAAGAGCTGCGTCATTGGCTCTTTACAGAGATCGTGGTTACGCCGTGTCCTAGGAACACATCGCAGCCACGATTGCCACGCTGCGTGCCCCTGCAGCTGCTTTTATTTAGGGGAGCGATGTCCTATGACGTCCACCCAAAACGAGAGCCACACCGCTCCTCCGTCATTTGACAGTGGGCGGGCAGCAAGTGGTTAAAGATGGCAGCCTGGAATGGCAGGAGAATATTGCTGGGGTGAAATTCCTCTAGAGACAATGGGCTAGATTCACATACCTTTAGGCGGGCGTAGCGTATCTCCTATACGCTACGCCGCTGTAACTTTGAGAGGCGAGTATGGTATTCTCAAAGATTTTTCCGCCGAAGTTACGGCGGCGTAGCGTATTAGGGCCGGCGTAAGCCCGCCTAATTCAAATGTTGAAGCTGTGGGCGTGTTTTATGTATATTAAGTGTGACCACACGTAAATGACGTTTCGAATCGGACGGCGCATGCGCCGTCCGTGGAGGTATCCCAGTGCGCATGCTCCAAATGACGTCGGCAAATCGTCAATGCTTTCGACGTGAATGTAAATTACGGCCAGCCCCATTCACGGATGAGTTATGCAAACAACGTAAAATTTGAAACATTTGACGCGGTTCCGACGTCCATACTTAACATTGGCTGTGCCATGTTTTTGGTGGTTTATCTTTACGCCTGAAAACCCCTTACGTAAACAGCATATCTTTACTGCGACGGCCGGGCGTACGTTCGTGAATAGGCGTATCTAGCTGATTTACATATTCTAGGCGTAAATCAGCGTACACGCCCCTAGCGGCCAGCGTAAATATGCAGTTAAGATACAAGAGACTTACGCCGGCCGTATCTTAGCAACATTTAAGCGTATCTCAGTTTGAGCATACGCTTAAAGTTGTGACGGCGCGGATTCGGACTTACGACGGCGTATCTACCTGAATCTGGTCCAATAAGTCAGGCAAAAAGGAACATGCAGGGACACCCAGGTGCCCACTTTTAGCGTCACTTTTTGTGTCACTGCTATAATCCCAATGGTTTGCTTTACAGCAATCCTTCCCTATGAAGTCCCCTTTGAAATGAAACACTTGGAAATGTGCAGCACATTGCTGTACAAGGTCCGTCTAGTTAACCAAAGCCGCCATGCACATTTTATCACAGCCACAGCTGGTTCCAATATCACTTTACGTAGACAAATTTATGCCAGGAAACCGATTCATGACCACATAGAGGGGGCTCCCTCTGTACCTTTACTCAAAGTCTCCGTCAAGCGCGTTCTGCCAGACTTGAAGGAAACAATCAGCATTTCACAGAACATCACAGAAATGCTGCATTGTTTCAAGGTGCCGAAAAAGCAGATGTTCCCGACCGCCAGTAAATGGCTGTACAGATTAAACATGCACATTAAACAATTAGTCATCACTTCTTGACTGAGAACAAAGGTGGATAGTGCTTGTTTGGAGAAATGACCCTTATACTCTTCGAATATAATACATGCAAAAACAAACAATTGTCCAAAATAACTTTTTACATCTATATGGGCTTTTTTTTTTTTTTTCGTTTTGCCAGTCAACAAAACCTTAACACAATTTTTCCTTTGTAGGAAGAGAAATTGGCTGATTGCAGTCCTTCCCAGCAACAATGTCAGCTTTGTTCCCAAATGATATCAACGGTAAATTGTACTTATTATGTTCATGGTCTCTCTGTGTTGGGAATGTTTATTTCTGAAATGCCGCAAGAATGAAGAACCTCCGTCTATGGACTGCAAGTCAGTGCTTCAAAGTGTACTAAAGGACAAAAAAAAATCAGTACATCTCTGCAATACATATACTGTATATTTATATGTGTTTTAGCCTTTCAAAATGCTGCAAGTACATATGAAAGCTCATTGATCTTCCAGAAATCCAGTGAGCTCCTAACTTCCTGTTTGAGATGACAACACAGTGCCTTTGCTGCAGTAAAATCCTAACTAGTGTTGTCAGCCCCGCCTGTCCCTTTTTACATGCATAGATTTATTTTTCAGAAAAATAATGCTGCCTTGACTCCCAGGGTCCTGCCCACATACTGTGTGCGGGGAAAGGGTCTTTGGGAGATGTAGTACTTGGGGAATAAGCCAATAGGAACAAAGTGTCAGGTCCTAGACTTGAACCTGAGACCTCTGCTGTGTCTGGCAATGACTCTTCCTGCTGAGCCACCTGAAATGCTGGACTAATTGAACAACCCCTTACCGTAACCATTTGTTCGTCTCACCCCCTTATTGTAACCTACAATAAAGACACTGACAACGACTTATTCTTGAATGGACGAAGGGGTCGGCCACAGCTTTATTTTGTTAAAATTACAACATGAACTTGTTAACCTTAATCAACCTTTCAAAGGTTGCTCACCAGGGGGAAGCAACAGCCAGCCGCCGGCCTAAGCCGACGGGCATAATAGCCTTCCACCTCTCCTTTCCATGGCTTTACTCTCCTGTACCGCCAGCTGTGACTTAAATAAGCAATAGAAACACTCACACATAACAACGCAAATAAACCAGGGCCTGTCAGGCCAACGACATAACACCAGTGAAACATAATTATATCGAAATAAGCCAGCCTTTGTTTGCTGTATCCATCTTTTTGTTTTTTCCTTTTTTTTTTTTTTTTTTTTTTTTTTTAAAACCTGTACTCCAGAAAATAGGGGCGGGAGGGCGGGAAGCTTTCTCCGCTGGCGCTGTCCAGGTAAGAGGAAGTGGGGAGGGGTCTCACCCCTCCTTTTACACCCTCTGTCCCACCTAGGCCTACCCCCCCAACCAAAAACTATTGGTCCCTTGCCAACCTATGGGACGTCCCCTATAGTAAAGAAAGGGAGGGGGATGAGGCTCACTTAACCCTGTCGTCCCCCCCTCATTTAGTCAGTGACACCTAGGCCTAATTGGCCCGGTGTCAACCAGACTAATTGAACAACCCCTTACCGTAACCATTTGTCCGTCTCACCCCCTTATTGTAACCTACAATAAAGACACTGACAACGACTTATTCTTGAATGGACGAAGGGGTCGGCCACAGCTTTATTTTGTTAAAATTACAACATGAACTTGTTAACCTTAATCAACCTTTCAAAGGTTGCTCACCAGGGGGAAGCAACAGCCAGCCGCCGGCCTAAGCCGACGGGCATAATAGCCTTCCACCTCTCCTTTCCATGGCTTTACTCTCCTGTACCGCCACAGGAGGAGCTCGGTCCCCCTCAAACTGAGCTCCGACCCCCACCCAGAATATACAGGGCCTGCTCAATGCCATCCTGAAGGCCAGATAAGAATATATCCATCCCAATGTCGTTGAGGTGAACGCCATCTTGGCTCATAAGCCGCCTATTATCTCCTTCCAACTGTCTGTGCCGGACTACCACCCCGGACCTGGCCCTAACATAACGGGACATACGGGAATTTATGGTCCTGCGCGCCCTCTCTATGCCCACCGCGTCCCTGTCCTCCTGCCATGTGACCCGAGGAACAATTTCCGACCAAACAATGATCATTTCGGAAAAAAGACAAACCATTCTCTCCAGATCCATTCGCATAAGTACGATTATTTCCGGGACTCGCAGGGAACGTATGTCGTTCCCACCAGCATGAACCACTAACACCACCGGCGTCCGAGATACACCGGCAATCTGGAAAACTTCCATGAGGATCCGGGACCAAGGGAGACCCCCAATACCTCTCCAATGCACCTCCACCGGAAATCCCAATGCTCTACCGCCCGGCCGGCAGATAGCCCTCTGCGCGGCCCGATGAATGTAGGAGTGCCCCACAATGTGCACCACCGGAGCACGAGGACCTAAAAAGGGGGGGAAAAAATATTAGAGCAACAATTCTGGGCGAACGTAGCCCGCATAGCAACCCGATTTCCACCTACCAATTCTCTGAATGTCGCCCACCGACAGCCCCGCCCTGGCCGCTTCAGTAGCCGCACCGATCCTAAAGGAATGCGTGCCAAAATCACCAGCCGAAGCCCCCGCAGCCGCTAGACAACTCTTAAATACTGAACCGAATTGGTACCGTGTAAGGGGGGCCCCGGAGGCGTGTACTAAAAACTTCTCCCCAATAGGACTCACCTTCAGGTACTCCATCACCATGGCGACCGGACAAAGGGTACCCCCCACCGCCCCAGGCGCAGCCAACAACCCTCGCCCAACTGATCCGTCTTGGACTTCCTAATCCTGACCTGGACCACCCCGTTGGTCAGTAAAACATCCTCCCTGAAAAGGCCCCCGGCCCCGCTGGCCGAGGTGGGTACCAATTCGCTCACCCGCAACGCACCGAAAAAAGCCAGGCAAAAGGCCGTGGAAAAAAGAAGCCCCTCGTAAGGAGAGGAACAAACGCCCCCCGTAACCCTAACTAAAGAATCTAACAAGGCAAAGGAAACCGGACGCCTATTGTCTTTTTTCGCGTGTACCTTCCGCCAACCCCTCATCGCCTGTGAGATGCCAAAATGTTTTGTACAATCCTGCCAGCCGTGTAACTTCAAGTGAAATCCAACACCCCCCAGTCGGCGACGCGCCACCGCAGCGGAACAACCAGAACGCTCCAAACCCAATAGGTAGTCGACTGTGACTTGAAAACGAACGCTCTCACCAGAGGCTATGTCCCTATTACCTGCCACCCCCAACCAGGCCTTCCACGCCTTACCGTGATTGGACCAGGTGGCCGGAGTCACCGAAGATGCGATGAGCGGCATAAGGTTCATAACGCCAGGGTCCAAAGGAACTGCGGGCAAGGCAGGCCCTCCTGAGCCGCCCCCGGGCACAGCGTGCGGAACTCCTGGAAACGGAAACGAGACAATAAATCAGCGGTCACATTGTCAACACCGGGAACATGACGAGATCTGAACCATATATTATACTCTAGACACCTGAGAACCAGGTGACGGAGGAGGGCCAGGACCGGAAGGGAGGAGGAAGACAGACCGTTAATACAATGAACCACACTGCTATTGTCAGTCCAAAAACATACCTTCCTATCCCTGAGCTTGTCCCCCCAAAGTTCAACCGCCACAACGATGGGAAAAAGCTCAAGGAGAGTCAGGTTGCGACACAACCCCTCATCCTGCCACTGCTGCGGCCATAATTCCGCACTCCAGTCCGATCCGAGAATTGCACCGTAGCCCACCGATCCAGCCGCATCGGTGAACAGGGACAACTCCTGATTACACATCTCATCTGACAGAAAACATGTGCGACCGTTGTAGCGCCGCAAAAATTCACGCCATACCAACAGGTCCGCTTTCAGAGATGACGTCAGACGTATCCGATGCTCAGGCCGCTTAGCCCCTTTGGTAGCCAAAGATAGCCGACGTGAAAAAACCCGACCCATCGGCATTATGCGACATGCGAAAACCAGGAGACCCAAAAGCGACTGCAACTGACGCAAAGTGACCTTCTGAGCTCCGCAAAAACCGTCAATTAAACTTATTAGTTTCTCGAGCTTGACCACTGGTAACCGAAAAACCATCTCAAGGGAATCTATTTCAATGCCCAAAAAAGACAGCTTAGTGGTTGGACCCTCCGTCTTTTCGGCGGAAAGCGGAACACCAAACCTGCTCATCAAGGCACAGAAAGAATTCAACAAAACTTGACATGTGGGAGACTTACCCGGGGCCACGATCAGAAAATCATCCAAATAATGAATAATAGACCTGCAGCCAGTGTCACGTCGCACCACCCATTCCAAAAAAGAACTGAACATTTCGAAATAGTGGCACGATATGGAGCACCCCATCGGTAAACAGGTATCATAGTAAAACAGGCCATCCACGCAGCAACCCAGAAGATGGTAGCAATCCGGGTGTACCGGCAACAACCTGAAGGCGGATTCAACATCCGTCTTGGCCATGAGGGCGCCCCGACCAGCTCGCCGGACCAACATCACCGCCTTATCAAAAGAGACATAGGAAACCGAAGCCTCCTCCTTGGAGATGCCGTCGTTTACCGATGAGCCCTTCGGGTAAGACAAATGGTGAATTAAGCGAAACTTACCACTGTCCTTTTTGGGGACCACTCCCAAAGGAGAAACCCTCAAATTGGGAAAAGGGGGGTATGAAAATGGGCCCTCAATGCGACCCAGGTTAACTTCCTTACTAACCTTGTCCCGAAGAGCCTCCGGATAAAGTGCAGCCGATTGCAAATTGCCAGCCAGTTGAGGTGACGCTGAAGGAACAAAGGGGATGAAGAAACCATACAAAAAACCTAAGCGCAGTTGTTCCCCTTCAGACCTATTGGGGTAGCGCTCTAGCCAGGGCAACATCTCGTCCACGCTCACTGGCGTCTTTCCCATCAGCAGGCGCTGCTCCCCTCTGCGCAGGTTTAGCACCGCGGGGGCAACGGACTGCACCGTGGGGGCCCCCACAAGAGGAGCACTCGTGCTTAAATTTGCATAGCCCGAAGAACTTGCAATGGCCCTCGTTAAAGAGCCAGCAAGTGCCGGGTCTCTTTGCGGCCGCCGCGCCCTGCTGGCCTGCTGAGGACGCCGCGGCCCCGCCAAGAAAGGGAGTCTGTCTTTGCGCCATCATAAGACGCAGCCAGACGTCCGTAGCCTTGCAACCCCACCCCACTTCGGGCTGCAACGACAAGCGTCTTCGGAACTCCTCATCGTATTTCCACCAGGCACTGCCGCCATGGGATTTGAATGCATTGTAGACCGAATCCAAATAGATGAAGAGTTCAGAACAGCGTTCGGGATGTTTCTCTCCCATTATCCCACCCAGCACCGCAAAAGCCTGAAGCCAGTTACCTATTGTCCTGGCGACACGGGGCCTACGCTCCGCTGATCTATCCGTGAAAGGCTTGCGCTCCCTATCAATTGTATGTTGGTCCACCGATACCAGCGACCAGATGTCTACATACTTGTTATCCCAAATTTTTTGTCTAATGTCGTCGCTAACGTGTGAACCCAACGGGCTAATCCCGCAGAAAAAAGACTCCTTGTACACACCAGCTCTTGGCGGAGACGGAGCCCGTTTGCTCGGAAGAGGCGAGACCGCCCCTTGGGAACCGGACTCCAGCTGCGTCAACAAGGCCTTAAGGGCCGGAACCAAACCTTGCGACCCGCCCCCAGCCCCCCAGGCCCCCGCGTAGTCAAACTCACCAACCACGGCAGGAGACGGAGCAGGAGGCATTTCTGAAGAAATCACGGATGGCAGCATCACCGGAGGAGCAGGCACTGGATCACGTGGAGGCAGAACCGACATCGAAGGGAGAGCCCCTGGGACAGGAGCAGCCAATGGGGTAGCAGAGGAGGCGGGCGCGCCGGACCTGACGTCCACGCGAGAAGGCTGCCTAGAGCGCCTTGACGATCCGCATGTGGACCTACGATAACCCTCCCGGCCCGCCGGGGTCCTAGAGCGGCTGCGAGAGGAGGACGGCGACCTCCAGCGAGAAGATCTGGAGCGCCTGGACCTGCTGCGACGCCTGTGTGACCTATGGCGACGGCTTCTGCTACGCCTGTAATATCTACCCGAGCTGTGGGAGGAGGACCTGGAAGGGGACCGTAACTCCCGTCTGCGGGAGCGGTCGCGCTTGCGACACCCGGCGCGGGGGGGGTCATCGACAGAATTAAATAAAAGGGGGGAAGAGGGGGCTCCAGCATCCTCCCCAGCATCCTCAAATACAGACGCTGGGGGGTCATTAACAACAGGCTGATCAGGAGGTGGGTCTACAATATGTGCGGCTGCAGCAGTGGGGACAGTATTGGACACTAAACCAGCCTCCTCTGTAGCTGAGGAGCTGGATCCATCTGAGGCGTTTGCATTGCCCATAATAGCAGAGCCAGACAGTGGAAGGGGACAGCTCATAACAGGCACTCGGCAGGGGAGTGAATAGATGCCACGAGGAGAGCTGCGACAAGAAGGGGGCGGAGCTACCGCGCCGACGCGCGTACGAGCGGCGGCCCCGCCCCTTCCCCCCCCTCCCAGCTCCAGCTGCCACAGAGCTCCCCCGCCGCTGTGAAGCTCTCAGGGGGCTCGGGCTCAATCGATCAGGCGGCCGGATGGCCCTACGAGGGGCCCGCCGACCCCCCACGTTGGTACCTGTAGTGTGGCACGGCGAGGAGGGCGGTCCCAGCACTCCCAAGTCGGCGGCAACACGGGCGAGGAAGTCGCCATCGGACCGCACCCGCTCCCGGAGCATATCCATCAGCTCGTCAGCCATCCTCAGCCGAAGCTTTCTCCGCTGGCGCTGTCCAGGTAAGAGGAAGTGGGGAGGGGTCTCACCCCTCCTTTTACACCCTCTGTCCCACCTAGGCCTACCCCCCCAACCAAAAACTATTGGTCCCTTGCCAACCTATGGGACGTCCCCTATAGTAAAGAAAGGGAGGGGGATGAGGCTCACTTAACCCTGTCGTCCCCCCCTCATTTAGTCAGTGACACCTAGGCCTAATTGGCCCGGTGTCAACCAGACAGTGCCCTGGACAATTCCTTAAAGCCTTTGTAAACCCTTTTTTTTTGTCATACTTACTTCCACTCAGGCCGGATTTCCCACAAGGCCACTGAGGCCAGGCCTTGGGGCGGCAGGGCGCCAGTGACATGGAGTCCCGACGCCCGGAACATACAGTTAAGGGCGGTAAGTTATGGGGGAATCCGCTCGCTCGTTAACAAGTGATTGCGGCGATGTCGCCGAAATCACTTGTAAAATGTGTGCTCCCGTCCGTCCTCCCCTTCCCCCCCACCCCACATACCTCTCTTTGCTGGCTCTGTTTTCGGGACTCCGTCCTCCCCCGGCCACCGAGTCTGTCCCCTGTCCCTGCTGCCGATGTACACAGAGAGAGGGGAGAGCTGTGCTCTTCCCATCTCAGCTGTGACAGGAGTTATAGCACAGTGCTAGGACTCCTGTTTTGGAGGTGACAGGGTCAATAAAGAGAACATGTCACCTCCAATTGCTATCACACAGGGAATTGTTTTCTCCTGTGTGATAGCAAAAAAAGTTAAGTGAAAATTTTTTTTTATAAAAAATAAATAAATAATAAGAAATAATAATTAAATTAATAAAATAAAAATGTAAAGAATAAGAAAAATAATAAGGAAAATAATAAGAAAATTATACAAAAATTTAAAAAAGTAAGCGACAAGCTACAAAAAAAATGTGATAAAAAAGTAAAAAAAAAAAAAATGTTTTTTTAACTAACCGCGCCGCCCATTCTCCGTTGATTTGGGGGGGGTTCAGTTGGCGGGGAGGGGGTGCATTGCGGAACCTGGCCTTGGGGCGGCAGGGAGAGCAAATCCGGCCCTGCTTCCATTGTGCATCATCTTCTGGGGTCCCCTGGCGGCTCTCGCGGCTCCTCCCCACATCAGTAAACCCCCTGGGAGAAGTGTTTTCCCGGGGGTTACCTTGCACGCGCGCTCCCGAGTCTAGCATTTGCATATATTGACACATAATGCCGGACTCGGCCCTGCCTGTGTCATTCGATTTGATTGACAGCAGCGGGAGCCAATGGCTGCGCTGCTATCAATCTATCCAATCAAGAGCCGAGAACTGAGGAAGAGAGTGTCTCCGCCAGGGGATCGAAGGGATCAAAGAGCTCAGGTGAGTTAAACGGGGGGCTGGTCAGTGTCACAAGGGTTTACAATCCCTTTAAATGATTCTGCCTTGAACCTTGTTTGTCTTGAACCTTGAACTCTTTGTTTCTCCCATAAACTTCCTGGTTTAAGCCATGTCTCTGAACTTACTGTTTGCCACATAATTGTGCTCTCTCCAGCCAATATCTTGCTTTTGTCTCACCCATGACTGTCCTTACCTTTGCTACTATTAATTACTGACCTTTGGCCTGTTCCTCAACAACGCTTCTGCTTAATCCCAAACAACCATTTGTTACTGACCTTTGGCTTCTTTATTGACTATGATTCTGCTTGATTCCTACCTGCTATATCCGCTACTGGACCCCGGCTTGCTCTCTTCATGGTGGGGTGATCCTGAGAACCGTGGCCAGGTACTAACACACAGAAAAACCCATTTCTACAATCAAGAGCTCTGGTGAATACCGGTCAGTACTTAGACTCCGCACCTCAGATGAACCCGTGTCCTCAGCCAGGGGGACCTGCTTGTATACCTGTCCTGCTTCTCGGTGAGTCCTGCTCCACTGCTATATCTACTGGCCTCCAAGCCTGACCCCCCAGACCGTGACACTAAGCTACTAGCAGCTGACTTTTGAAAAAAAATTTAAGACTGGTGATGATGCCACAGGGAGGAAAAAAAAAGCTGGTTCTTGCTAGAGAAGCAAGGTAAAATGAAACATGGCCTGAATGGTGACAGGGAGGTTTGGGGGTACACTTTGGTAATGACTGTTTCACAGATAGGTAGTCTGGTCTCTTCCTATCGAAAGAAAAACTTTAAGGGGTCACCATAATGGTAGAACCCCACAAGGACTCAGTGGTGGCAGCCTGCTCGCACTTTGTGCAAGGTCTACAAGGGGAAGGTCATGGTGCAGTTCATCAACCTGGGGTTGACCCTAATTTCACTTCACAACCCTGCCACTCTATCAGACCTGTACGTAGTTCCCCATCACTGTATCTCAGAGGCCCATTCCATGGTTGAAGTCACGTGTTCCCCTCTATAAGCAGCCATGGCTTCATTGGATGAGTCTCAGTACCAGCTGCTGCTAGAACATCTCGACATTCCCTTCCGGGACTACCCTCTGCCACAACAACAGTTGCTTCACCAACTGCTAGAAAAGCACCTGCTGGTCTTTGCCACCAGCCCAGAAGACTACGGTTACACAGACCATCCAATCCACATGGGGAACACCTGAACCAAGATGGCCACCTCTACACAGAGACCCTGAATAAGGTATGGAAAGTCAGTAATGGAGAAAACACCAGCTAAAAGCATCTTATGGACATAACACAGAAGAGTAGCTATTTACCCTCTGCCTGCCTTTGGCACAGCTACCACAGTCTGGGCCTTCTCTAAAGGGCAAACTGTTTATACTTTAATTGGGTAATTAATCCTACTACTCCTATGTAAGTATGATTTATATTTTTGTAATTTTTTGCTGTAATTTTGCCCTATAAAAATATCAGAACAAGGGATATGTTAAGTCATATTCTAGCATCATGTCTGCTGGGCCGATGCGTTCCCTTTTTTTTTCTCAGACATACCCTCCGTCATCATGACATGACGCTGTTTGAAAAGCAAACAGCAAAATAGTACAAGTAACGTCATGCTAGGCGTCCTTCGTCCCCAGACAGCAGAAAGAAAGATGACCTTGGCATTATGCTGTGTCATGAGCACATTCTCTGGGGGAGAACCGGTCATCTAGTCAAAGGTTGGAGCTGTAATTAGGGATCAGGGGTAATTGCTCTGACAGGCCTAATGAGCAACTGGCCAGACCTATAATATAAACCAAATATTGCTGCATAAGAAAATGATTGACCAAGGGAAGGGAGGGTCAGCTTATTTGTTACATTAGATTAATAGGAGGGAAGTTGTTAAGAGCAAGATTATTATTCAAAGTAAGAAAATACGTAAAGTAATATATACATAGGAAAAATGTTACTCAACCATGTCTTTACATCCATTTTACAATAAAAGTTACTGGAATATGTTTCTTATGGGGAATAGCAAAGATGACCTCCATAATTCCCATACCCTGGTCCACCTTGTGTCCTCCTAAGACACAGTGTTACTCCAGAGTCCAGACCTGCCTTTAAAACAACAGGAGTAAAACCACGAATGCCGCGTACACACGGTTGGACTTTTGACCGGGGAAAACTCTGTCGGAATTTCAAACAGGAAAAATAGAGAACCTGCTCTCTATCTAAAGTCCGTCGAAAATTCTGATGGAAAAAGTCCGATGGGGCATACACATGGTCGGAATATCCAATGAAAAGCTCCCATCTGACTTTTTCCGACTGTGTGTACGCAACATAAATGTTACTTTATTGGATCAATTTATTTTTTGGAAAGGTAAGTAAGCTGAAGCAGTGAAGCTAGTCTACACTAGTTCAATGTATAAGTTTAATGGGTTGGATGAAAGCTAGTTTAAAAGTACAGCTGTCTATTACAAATTAAACCCAAAAAGCATCTCAAAATGTGGACTCCCTGGTTATGATATGAGGATTCTCTAATTGTAAATCTCACAGTTCCTTAGACAGTGAGACTTGGAGCGGGAAAGAACGCAGGAAAAACTTAACGGAGGGCCAGGCATGACTAGGTGTTAGTAGGGCAACGGAGGGTTAACTCAGGAGGAGAAGGTGGGAGTGAATGAGTGAGGAAGCTGTAGTGAAGGGGCGGAGCCATATATAAGAGGGGCGGGTACGCACGTGGAGCCAGTGCGGGAAAGGAACTTTGCAAGGAGGCAGTTTTTCCCACCCACCCTCCCCTATTTTGTTGTGAGTCTTTGGTGATGTACGTTTGTTTTCTTTTATTTCAGGTTCAAGGCAGGGGTCGTCATAGCAGCATTGGCGGTGTTATTTGGTCTTTGATGGTGGCAGTTAACAGATGTGATGGAAGTGGTGGGGGGCTCATCTGTGGGATGGGCCCCTTATGGGGGTTATTCCAGTGGAACGGTGTCCGCTGGAATACAGTTATGTTTGCACTGTGGGGAAAAAGGGGTTGTCTCCGAGCTGGTTACAGCTGGGGGCCAGTTATGGTAATGGTACCGCAGTGTAGTACTGGAAAATAAAGGTTAAGCTGGGTTGCCGTCAAAGACCAATAGTCTGGTGTTAATAAATAGTGTTGAGCAGAATACGCCATATTCGATTTCGCGATATATCACGAATATATAGCCGAATATTCGAGAAATATTCGCTAAATTCGAATATTCGTGATATTTTATCGAAATGAAATGTTTGCGAAATTTCGCTATTGCGAATGCGAAAATAATTGCGAAATTTCGACAACTGCGGAAGGAGCACTCTGATTGGCTCAGAATATTCGTGATATTTTATCGAAATTTCGCAAAATGCGAATGCGATATTTATTGCGGAATTTCGACAACTGCGGTAGGAGCCCTCTGATTGGCTCAGAATATTTGTGATATTTTATCGAAATTTCGCAAAATGCGAATGCGATATTTATTGCGGAATTTCGACAACTGCGGTAGGAGCCCTCTGATTGGCTCAGAATATTCGTGATATTTTATCGAAATTTCGCAAAATGCGAATGCGAAATTGATTGCGGAATTTCGACAACTGTGGTAGGAGAACTCTGATTGGCTCTGATGCAAAAGAAGGGCGGAGAAAATAATCGCGCAATATTCCTATTGCCGAATATTCGCATTGCGAATATTCGGCAATATAAAATGATCGCTTCAGCTACTCGGCCGGGTCGGCCCAAGGTCTCTAATCATACCAGCAATGCTTTTAGACGTCGATGGAGATCACTAGGATGTGATCTGTTCTAAAAATAAAATTGAAAAAATCTGAATATTCGGAATAGCGAATATTGACCGCGAAATTCAAGATATTCGCGAATACTCGAATATGCCATATTCGAGCCGAATATTCGCAATACGAATATTCGTGAGCAACACTATTAATAAAGTTGTTTTGGTTAAATGTTAACCACTTGGGATCCGCCTGCCGTCAATTGACGGCTACAGCGCGGATCCCAAAAGCCAACACGCCGTCAATTGACGTCCGCCCCTTTGGGCGGTCCCCGCGCGCGCTCCAGAGCGCGCAGCGGGGAAAATCTGTGTTGGCCGTGTCCCTCGGACACAGCCAATTACAGATCGCCGCGAACGGCCAATCAGAGTGGCCGTTTGCGATCTGTGCGGCCAATGAGAGATGATCTCATATGTAAACATATGAGATCATCTCTAATTGCCGTTTTACACAGAGACAGCGGTGCTGTCTCTGGAGAGGAGACCGATCTGTGTCTCTTGTACATAGAGACATAGATCGGTCACCCCCCCCAGTCACCCCCCCTCCACCTACAGTTAGAACACTTCATAGGAAACATATTTAACCCCTTCCTCACCCCCTAGTGTTAACCCCTTCAATGCCAGTCACATTTATACAGTAATTAGTGCATATTTATAGCACTGATCGCAGTATAAATGTGAATGGCGCCAAAAATGTGTCCGATGTGTCCGCCATAACGTCGCAGTCCCAATAAAAATCGCAGATCGCCGCCATTTCTAGTAAAAAAAATAATAATAAAAAATAATAATTCTGTCCCCTATTTTGTAAGCGCTATAACTTTTGCGCAAACCAGTCGCTTATTGCGATTTTTTTTTATTTTACCAAAAATATGTAGAAGAATACGTATAGGCCTAAACTGAGAAAAAAAATGTGTTTTTTTTTTTAAATTGGGATATTTATTATAGCAAGAAGTAAAAAATATTGTATTTTTTTCAAAATTGTCGCACTTTTTTGTTTATAGCGCAAAAAATAAAAACCGCACAGGCGATCAAATACCACCAAAATAAAGCTCTACTTGTGGGGGAAAAAGGACGTAAATTTTGTTTGGGAGCCACGTCGCACGACCGCGCAATTGTTAGTTAAAGCGACGCAGTGCCGAAAGCTGAAATTTCACCTGGGCAGGAGGGGGGTATATGTGCCCAGTAAGCAAGTGGTTAATGAAGAAAGATTTGGAATTATTTAATTATTTTATTTAATTAAAGTGTTTAAAATAAATAGGCTGTTATGGCCATTTTACTCCAACATCTGTGTCTCTCGCTACTGGTAGAAATGGGGGGTAAGATAATAATGGGGGGGGGGGTTATGGTTAAAGGTAAAAGGTTGGGCTATCTTACTACACTAGTCATGGAACTACTCGTTTTGGGTTGCTTTTGGAGGATGGAAGCTTGTATACCCTTTCCTGGGGAGAGAATCTGTAGAGTGGGGTTGTGTATGTTTTTTTCACTTATTTCTATTTTTTTATTTACTGTACACCCGCCCCCTTTTTTTCTACAATCTCCCTATACCCCACCTTTATCCTTCCCCCGTAAACTCTAAAGCCTCGTACACACGATCAGTCCATCCGATGAGAACGGTCTGAAGGGCCGTTGTCATCGTTTAACCGATGAAGCTGACTGATGGTCCCTCGCGCCTACACACCGTCGGTTAAAAAAACGATCGTGTCAGAACGCGTTGATGTAAAACACAACGACGTGCTGAAAAAAATGAAGATCAATGCTTCCAAGCATGCGTCGACTTGATTCTGAGTATGCATGGATTTTTAACCGATGGTTGTGCCTACTAACGATCGGTTTTGACCTATCGGTTAGGTATCCATCGGTTAAATTTAAAGCAAGTTGGCTTTTTTTTAACCGATGGTTAAATAACCTATGGGGCCCACATACAATCGGTTTTGACCAATGAAAACGGTCCATCAGACCTTTGTCCTCTGGTTAACCTATCGTGTGTACGAGGCCTAAATCTAACCATGACAGGAGAGACACTGGTCACTTTGTATGTTTCTGATTGCACTACTTACCATATCCACCTTTTCTGTGAGTTTACTAGACACTGGCTTTGAAACATGGATCATATTTGGTTTCTATGTACTGCCCAACTATTATGTTATTTGATTTGTTTAACTGGCTGTCTGCCCTGTTCCTTTATTGGTCTAATTAAAGAATATATAAAATTTAAAATGAATACATACATTTGTATCGAAACTATTATAGTTTCTATTTGTGGAGATAACTTTGTCCCAAAAGGGCAAGGTAAAGGTGTCTGTTAAGCCCTGTACACACGATCAGTTTGTCCGATGAAAACAGACCGATGAACTGTTTTCATCAGACAAACCGATCGTGTGTGGGCACCATCGGTTTGTTTTCCATCGGTGAAAAAAAATAGAACATGTTTTACATTTTTCCTATGGATAAAAAAACAATAGAAAAAAACGGTCGTCTGTGTGGAAGTCCATCGGTCAAAAATCCACGCATGCTCAGAATCAAGTCGACGCATGCTCGGAAGAATTGAATTTTTTTCAGCACGTCGTTGTGTTTTACGTCAATACGTTTTGGCACGGTCGGATTTTTGACTGATGTTGTGTAGGCAAGACTGATGAAAGTCAGCTTCATCAGATATCCGACCAAAAAATCCATCGGATTAGGTTCCATTAGATATCCGATCGTGTGTACGAGGCTTTAGAGCCAAAAATAAATACAGTATATAGGATGGCTAGGTGTTTGGGCTGGTCTGTTGACTTTATTTCTATTTTTTCAGGGTGATCACTGGTACAGGCGGTCCCCTACTTACAAACATCCAACCTACAAACAACTCCTACTTACAAATGGAAGGAGACAACAGGAAGTGAGAGCAAATCTACCTGCTAGGAAGGGAAACTCTCTCCTGTTAGGCCTTGTACAGACGAGCGAACCTGTCCGATGAAAACGGTCCAATGTAGTTTGCCTTTTAACATCAATTTTGAACTGAATGGAATCTACCAAACGAAAACCTTAAGAAGACAGCAAAAATAAAAAATGTATATATATAGTGAGTGAGTGAGTGAGAAACTTGTAAAGCGCAACAACATGCGAACTGAATCGCCTCTGGGCGCTGTTTCCATTTCATGGGTAAGGAAACCCCTTGACCTCAGAAGAGATGGGTTTTAATCTTTCTCCTGAAGGCCAAGTGGTCTGAACCCGTCGGATGTTAGTTGGTAGCGCATTCCACAGTCGAGGTCCCTGGACTGCAAATCTTCGATCTCCTTTGGACTTGTATATATATATCTTACAACATAACAAGCCCAATCTTTCACTGAAGTCCAGGTGAGTAAGCTGAAGCTGCCTTATATTGGACATATGAGAATAACTAAATCACTGAAAAATACTATTTTGCTTTCAAAAGTTGAAGGGAAAAGAAAAAAGGAAAACCAGCGATAAGATAAATGGATACAGTAGCAGAAATTATAAACATGACGTTGCAAAGATTTAAGACCCAAACAGAAGACATATCACTCTGGAGAAACTCTTCTCCATGTGGTCACCAAGAGTCGTCATCAACTTGATGTCTAATCATAAAGGCCCACACAGCAAAAAACGTTTAAAGCATTCTTATGTCTGGTGTTTTATTATACGTTGCATATGAATTTATTGCTAATATGTTGATTTTAAAGGTGAGGTCACAGTATATGTCCAATCCAATTTGTAAAGAACCCTGACTACTTTATATTCACCTCTCCAGTGCTCCTTTGCCACTCTGGGCCAGATTCTCAAAGAGTTACGCCGGCGTATCAGCAGATACGCCGACGTAACTCCGAATCTAAGCCCGTCGTATGTCTAAATGTATTCTCAAACTGAGATACACTTAAACATGCCTAAGATACGACGGCCCGCGCCGTCGTATCTTAGGGTGCAATATTTACGCTGGCCGCTAGGTGGCGCTTCCATTGCGGTCGGCGTAGAATATGCAAATGAGCCGTTACGCCGATTCACGAACGTACGCTTGCCCGTCGCAGTAAATTTACGCCGTTTCCGTAAGAGATACGCGGCGTAAAGATAAACATGCCCCCTAGGTGGCGTATCCAATGTTAAGTATGGCCGTCGTTCCCGCGTCGAAATTTGAAAATTTTACGTCGTTTGCGTAACTCGTCCGTGAATGGGGCTGGACGCCATTTACGTTCACGTCGAAACCAATGACGTCCTTGCGACGTCATTTAGCGCAATGCATGTCGGGAAATTTTAGGGACGGCGCATGCGCAGTACGTTCGGCGCGGGAACGCGCCTAATTTAAATGATCCACGCCCCGGATCATTTGAATTAGGCGGGCTTGCGCCGGGGGATTTACGCTACGCCGCCGCAACTTTACAGGCAAGTGCTTTGTGAATCAAGCACTTGCCCGTAAATTTCATACGTTACGCCGCCGCAGATTTGCCCGATTCTACGTGAATCTGGCCCTCTGTCTTTTGTGGCTGGCACTGAAAAATATCCAGTGCTTCAATGCTTGGAGAAGAACATAACCGTCTCTCTTAATGTAGCACGCTAGCAATTAGCTACTAGGCCTTAGCACGGTCATATGATGGAAGGGTTGTTGTAACCCCTGCTCTCTTAGAACTTGACACTAGTCAAAAATGGGTATTTTGGAGGTGGTTTTCATGAAGCAGTGTGGCAATATAAGATGGTCACGGATGGGCTTGTAACCATATTAGGTCAATGATGTCTCAACATCCCCACCCTTTTGTTATGTGTGGTTGCGGGATGAGGAACTCCCGGGCTGAAATTAATTGGGCTGGCAGCCTGCTATTGTAAGAAATGTCAAAACCAGGTACCCCATAAAAAAGGATTGTAGTTTTGCTAATGGAGAACGTAAAACTCATGGTATTTCTATTAAATCATCAGTAGATGGCAGCATAGAGTGAAAAGCCTGAATGACAGAAAGCACATTCTAATGGGACCATTGCTAATAAGTAGGGGAACCAAAAGACTGACCTTTGTTTCTGGTGGGAACACAATAGCAGTTACTACCCAGTATATCAGTCTGAAGGTCATGTGTTTGTGTCATTGCAGAAATTTTTCAATAAAAACACTTCTGGTTTTACCCGGGCCGCTCCCTTCGCACATTGGAATTATTGACCATACTTTCAGCATGTGCGACACTATCATGTGGAAGGTTTCCGCAGGTTTGAGCTAAACCTTAGCTCATCACTAGCCCTGACCAAGGAAATTGAATTTCAAGGTTCGATTTGTAAAAACTAGAAAAATAATAATCAGTTAGATTTCTTGTCCTCGTTATTTTCTCTGCCCTCCAGGAACAGACAGACCCTGGTTATTATGGGCAGCGCCGAGCAGATATCTTCATCCATTTCTTAGTAAGAAGTTGTCTCTTTTTTGTGAGATTGGCGCTCCAACTTATGAAAGGGTGCATATATTAACACTCGCTTTTGGGGAGTATGGGAAACGTCTTGTTTGGAGACGTCCATGTTAATTTGTCTTGATTGCAGTTTTGCCACGCTGTGTAGTAATGTGTAAACACAGACAAGCATTAGCTAATCTCACACGGCCACCGCAAAGAGGAGACCCTGTGGGCTGCACTCCATAATGTCTAAGCTTATTAAGGCAAAATGACGTTTTCCCAGACGTCCTTCAAGACGAATAATAAAACAAATAATTCAATATTCCTAGAAACTTTAAATTATTTCAAGGTAACCTGTGCTGGAAGAAGTATTGCGTATGACATTACTGACCTTCTAAAAATGCTAGTTGCCTGGCCATATAATTCAGCCATACAAATTAAAGGTCGACCAATGTGGGTTTTTCTCTGGCCGATGCCGATATTTAGAAATGGCAGATATATAATGACGATTTTTGCAGCCAATATTTTTTTTTGGCAGGTGGCACTGGCAGGTACTGGCTCGTGTCACTAACAGCTGACAATTGGCACTGGCAGGTTGCACTGGATGGTACTAATTGGCACTGGAAGATGGCACTAGCAGATGCCACGGATTGGCAGGTGGCACTGGCAGGCACTAACAGGTGGCACTGGCAAGTGGTACTGGTTTGCACTGATTGGCAGGTGGCACTTATTGGCACTGGCAGGTGGCACTGGATGGAACTAATTGCCACTGGATGGCACTGGTAGGTGGCACTGGATGGCACTAGTTAGCACTGGCAGGTGGCACTAATTGGCACTGGCAGGTGGCACTGGGTGGCACTAGTTAGCACTGTCAGGTGGCACTGATTGGCAGGTGGCACTGGCATATGTAACTGATTGGCTCGTGGCACTGGCAGGTGGCACTAACAGGTGACACTGGCAATTGGCACTGGTTGGCACTGATTGGTAGGTGGCACTAATGGACATTGGCGGGTGGCACTAATTGGCACTGGCAGGTTGCACTGGATGGCAATAGTTAGCACTGGCAGATGGCACTGGTTAGCATTGGCAGGTGGCACTAGATGGCACTAGTTGGCACAGGCAGGTGGCACTGGTTGGCACTAGCAGGCACTGGTTGGCACTAGCAGATAGCACTGGCAGGCAGTGGCAGGTTTCACAGCCGATAATGTAACTGTATGAAACAAAAGTTCTTGTCCGAAATTCTGATCGTGTGTAGCCTATTCCGACGCACAAAATTCCACGCATGCTCGGAATCAAGCAGCAGAGTCGCACTGCCTATTGAACTTCATTTTCCCTGGCTCTTCGTACTTGTTGTACGTCACCGCGTTCTTGACGTTTGGAATTTTCGGCAACATTTGTGTGACCGTGTGTATGCAACACAAGTTTGAGCCAACATTCCGTCTGAAAAAAATGCGGTTTTGTTGTCAGAATGTCCGATCGCGTGTACGCGGCATTAGAGTGATATCAGCACTTCAAACAAGCATACTTGCCATCAGTCAGCGACTCAAAGTATTGAGGCTCGTCTTCACGAGGCCCCTCTACAGGCTTCACAATTAAGAAAACACGCACGAGATTGTGGTAAGGCAGTACTTTTTCTAATATAATGCTCCCAAATGCTTCCCCCTGGAAGTTCTCACAGCCGTGTTTCATGCTATTTTATTTTTATTTTTTTTACTCCTCTTTGGTTTCCACCCAGCGGTGAGCAGTCATCCATAATGCAGAGAGCTGTAGTAGAAAATAAGAGCATCAGAATGTAGTACTGGTAGTAGTACTATTCTTTGACATATTAAAATGGAAGTCTGGTCATAACAATTACATAGCTATTGCAAAGGTATTACCTTACTACAATCTTTTCTTAACTGTGAAGCCTGTCGAGGGGCCTTCTGAAGATGTGCACCCCAACGTTTCAGTGCGAGCATTTCCAGTAACAACCAGTCAGGGTTGCTCTCTCTGCTTATGGATGCAGGGTGAGCGGTCTGGTTACCATGGCCCGGATTCACAAATACTTACGCCGACGTCGACGTATCTAATGATACGCCGCGTAAGTCCACGGATGCGCCGTCGTATCTATGCGCTTGATTCTGCAAAGGAGATACGCCTGAATTTCGGCTCCATCCGACCGACGTAAGTCTCCTACGCCGTCGTATCTTGGGCGCATATTTACACTGGCCGCTAGGGGCGCTTCCATTGATTTACGCATTGAATATGTAAATGACCTAGATACGCCGATTCACTAACGTACTTGCGCGCGTCGCAGTAAGCTACGCCGTTTACGTAAGGCGTACGTCCGGCGTAAAGTTAAACCATCAAATAGTTGGTCCAAGTCATGTAGGGAATGGACGTGGGAACTGCCGTCGGATTTTACGTCGTTTACGTAAGTCGTACGTGAATGGGGCTGGGCGTAGGTTACGTTCACGTCGTAGGCATTGAGCTGGCGTATCTTAGGGAGTAAATTCGACGTGATTCTGAGCATGCTCGCGCATGCGCCGTTCGTTCGGCGCTTCATTTACATGGGGTCACGCTTCATTGTAATACATCACGCCCACTACCTGCCTACTTTGAATTAGGCGGGCTTACGCCGGCCCATTTACGCTACGCCGCCGTAACTTAGGGAGCAAGTGCTTTGTGAATACTGGTCTTGCCTCTCTATGTTACATCGGCGTAGCGCATATGAGCTGCGCTACGTCCGCTCAAAGATACGCCGCTGTACGTGAATCTGGCCCCATCTCTTTTTGCCCTTCTGGTTCTGGCAAGGCAGCACTGACGTCCTTACGCCTGACTGTAGTGACTGTAGATGGGTACTCTTTATAGAGACGTGCATTTAAAGCGGAGATCCACCCTAAAGTGGAACTTCCGCTCATCTTATCCCCCCCCCCCCCCGGTGCCACAATTGGGAAGAGGGGACAGGATTCACTTCAGGGAGCCTCAGCCATGGATATTGACGTCACGACTGGGGCTAGCTCCTCCTCCCTCCCCCAGCCGCCAGGCCAGTAGGAGAGAAGAGCGTGCTTTGTGCATGCGCAGTAGGGTTCCTGGCATGAAGCTGAAAGGCTACACTGCAGGGGTTCCCTTACCCGCTATGGCGGCGGCAGCAACCGACATCACTGGACTCCAGGACAGGTAAGTGTCCTATTATTAACCACTTACCCCCCGGACCATATTGCTGCCCAAAGACCAGAGTACTTTTTGCGATTCGGGACTGCGTCGCTTTAACAGACAATTGCGCGGTCGTGCGACGTGGCTCCCAAACAAAATTGGCGTCCTTTTTTTCCCACAAATAGAGCTTTCTTTTGGTGGTATTTGATCACCTCTGCGGTTTTTATTTTTTGCGCTATAAACAAAAATAGAACGACAATTTTGAAAAAAATGAATATTTTTTACTTTTTGCTATAATAAATATCCCCCAAAAATATATAAAAAAACATTTTTTTTCCTCAGTTTAGGCCGATACGTATTCTTCTACATATTTTTCGTAAAAAAAATCGCAATAAGCGTTTATTGATTGGTTTGCGCAAAAGTTATAGCGTTTACAAAATAGGGGGTATTTTTATGGCATTTTTATTAATATTTTTTTTACTAGTAATGGCGGCGATCAGCGATTTTTTTTTTGGTATTGCGACATTATGGCGGACACTTCGGACATTTTTGACACATTTTTGGGACCATTGGCATTTTTATAGCGATCAGTGCTATAAAAATGCATTAGATTACTATAAAAATGCCACTGGCAGTGAAGGGGTTAACACTAGGGGGCGGGGAAGGGGTTAAGTATGCCTGGGTGTGTTCTTACTGTGGGGGGGGGGGGGTGGCCTCACTAGGGGAAACACTGATCCTCGGTTCATACAGTGTATGAACCGAAGAAAAGCATTTCCCCTGCTGACAGGAACGAGAGCTGTGTGTTTACACACACAGCTCCCGTTCCCCGCTCTGTACCGAGCGATCGCGTGTGCCCGGCGGCGATCGCGCCCGCCGGGCACACGCACGGGAGTCGGGGGCGAGCGGGGGGCGCGTGCGCGCGCCTCCGGCGGCGCGCGTGCGCCCCTAGTGGCGGCTAAAAGGTAGGACGTCATAATACGTGATCTCGCCTAGGAGAGCCACCTTGTGGACGTATTATGACGGTGCGGCGACGGCAAGTGGTTAAAAGCCAGCAGCTGCAGTGGCTGCTGGTTTTAATCTTTTTATTTTTTTGGGTGGAACACCGCTTTAACATACACTCACTGGCCACTCTATTATGTACACCTGTTCAATTTCTTGGCAACGCAAATTGGTAATCAGCCAATCACATGGCAGCAACTCAATCTTCTTCACCTGGTGAAGATAGATGACTTGCTGAAGTTCAAACCGAGCACCAGAATGGGGAAGGAAGGGGATTTTAGTGACTTTGAAGATGGCATGGTTGTTGGTGCCAAACTGGCTGGTCTGGGTATTTCAAAAACTGCTGATCTACTGGGATTTTCACACACAACCGTCTCTCGGGTTTACAGAGGATGGTCTGAAAAAAGAAAAAATATCCAGTGAGCGGCAGTTGTGTGGAGGAAAATGCCTTGTTGAGGTCAGAGGAGAATGAGCAGACAGGATTGAGACGATAGAAAGGCAACAGTAATGCAAACAACAACTTGTTACAGCCAAGGTATGCAGAATAACATCTCTGAACGCACAACACATCAAACCTTGAAGCAGATGGGCTACAGCAGAAGAAGACCACACCAGGTGCCACTCCTGTTAGCTAAGAACAGGAAACTGAGGCTACAGTTCACACAGGCTCACCAAAATTGGACCATAGAAGATTGGAAAAACGTTGCCTGATCTTATGTCTCTATTTTAACTGCGACGTTCAGATGGTAGGGTCAGAATTTGTCATAGACAACATGAAAGCATGGATCCATCCTGCCTTATATCAACGATTCAGGTTGGTGGTGTGGGAAATATTTAAGGCCATGGCCTACCTGAGTATTGTTGCTGACCGTATCCATCTCTTTATTATAACAGTGTCCCCCCATCTTCCGATGGCTCCTTCCAGCAGGATAATGCGCCATGTCACAAAGATCCAATCATCTCACCACTGGTTTCCTGAACATGACAATGAGGTCACTGGACTCCAATGGCCTCCACAGTCATAAGATCTCAATCCAATAGAGCATCTTTGGAATGTGGTGGAATGGGATATTTGCATCATGGATGTGCAGCCAACAAATCTGCAGCAACTGCATGATGCCATCATGTCACTATGGACCAAAATCTTCCAAAACCTTGTTGAATTTATGCCACAAATAATTAAAGCGGAGGTTCACCCTAAAACAATTATATACCATTACATCCAGCATACTTTCGACATGTACAGTATGCTGTTTTTTTGGGGGTTTTTTGCCGTACATACCATTTTATTGTCATTTTCCCCCCGGCTTCTGGGTTCTGGCGTTCCTATTCAGAGGTTAGATGATTGACGTCTGGTGAAAAACTTCCCCTGGAGCATAAGGCGCGTCACCAGTTTTCCGTAACTAGCCGACCTGCGAGTTGGCTCTATACGGCGCCTGCGCCCGCCGTGTAGAGCTGACTGCGCAGGCGCCATATAGAGCCGACTCGCAGGTCGGCTAGTTACGGAAAACTGGTGACGCGCCTTATGCGCCAGGGGAAGTTTTTCACCAGACGTCTAACCTCTGAATAGGAACACCCAGTCCCGCGGGAATCAGAACCTGGGAACCTGGGAGCCGGGGGGGAAAATAACAATAAAACGGTATGCATGGCAAAAAAAAACAAAAACAGCATACTGTAGATGTCGGAAGTATGCTGGATGTAATGGTATATAGATGTTTTTAGGGTGAACCTCCACTTTAAAGGCAGTTCTAAAGGCAAAAGGGGGTCCAACCCAGCACTAGGAAGCTGTACGTAATAAAGTGCTTGGTAAGTGTATGTTTAATTTAATGTGTTTTAGTCACTCTATTTACTTGTAAAAGATGTCCCAGGTGATTTCTCTTTAGACGAAACGTGTCGGGACGAGCCCTGCTGATGTCGTTACCCACAAACTTCAATTTTAAGCGATTGATCCACTGCGCCAAATTCTCCTGGAAGTTCAAGGTCACATAGAACTTGTATATAAAAAAAAATATTGATAGAAATTAAAAACCCTGCACATAAGCATTTGAAATGCTTGATTTCTTGTGCCTTTGTCTGCACTTTTTTGGTTTGTGACAGGGACTCTTTATAATTACCTGTTCTATATGCAAATAACACTCCGTGTTAGTAAAAGACGATTTGCGCTTTTCAGTGTGTTACAGCGTGATGAATGTGCTTACTCTATTACAAACGGTAGTTTTACCAGAACGATCGCTTCCGTCTCATAACTTGCTTCTGAGTATGCGCTTTTTTTTCACGTCGTTAAAGCCCACACCTGACCATTTTTTACAACCTTAAAAACGACAACGTTAAAAACGTCGTGAAAAAATAGAGCATGTTCTAAATTTTTAATGCCCATTTTTTACATTGTGAAAAATGCCCTGAAGCCCACACACGATCGTTTTTAACCACTTAAGGACCGGACCAATATGCTGGTAAATGACCCAAGGGGTTTTTAGAAATCAGCACTGCGTCACTTTAACAGACAATTGCGCGGTCGTGCGACGTGGCTCCCAAACAAAATTGGCGTCCTTTTTTCCCCACAAATAGAGCTTTCTTTTGGTGGTATTTGATCACCTCTGTGGTTTTTATTTTTTGCGCTATAAACAAAAATAGAGCAACAATTTTGAAAAAATGCAATATTTTTTACTTTTTGCTATAATAAATATCCCCCAAAAACATATATACATTTTTTTTTCCCCAGTTTAGGCCGATACATATTCTTCTACCTATTTTTGGCAAAAAAAAAAAATCGCAATAAGCGTTTATCGATTGGTTTTTCGCAAATTTATAGCGTTTACAAAATAGGGGATAGTTTTATTTTTTTTACTACTAATGGCGGCGATCAGCGATTTTTTTCGTGACTGCGACATTATGGCGGACACTTCGGACAATTTTGACACATTTTTGGGACCATTGTCATTTTCACAGCAAAAAATGCATTTAAATTGCATTGTTTATTGTGAAAATGACAGTTGCAGTTTGGGAGTTAACCACAGGGGGCGCTGTAGGAGTTAGGGTTCACCTAGTGTGTGTTTACAACTGTAGGGGGGTGTGGTTGTAGGACTGACATCATCGATCGTGTCTCCCTATTAAAGGGATCACTCGATCGATGCAGCCGCCACAGTGAAGCACGGGGAAGCCGTGTTTACATACGGCTCTCCCCGTTCTTCAGCTCCGGGTCGCGATCGCGATGGAGCGGCTATAAAACGAATAGCCGTCGTCCCGGATCGCTCCCCGCGGGAATCCGACCGCCGCATGTAGCGGGGGGGGGGGTCCCGATCGGACCCACGTCTAGGCAGGGACGTACAGGTAAGCCAATGTGCCTGTACGTGCCATTCTGCCGACGTATATGTACATGCGAACCCGAAAAACGGTTGTGTGTACGCGGCATTAGAACCTCATATAATCATGTTCATATTCAGTACAAGAGTAGCTCAAGGCTGTCATACATTATGCAAATAGAAGCATTTTACACAAAATGTTTTCTATTATCCATATTGAGATCAAAATGAGTTTGTTTATTCTAATCCTCCACACTTAGGGAGCTGGTCATTGGTCCCAGCTGTTCTATAGAACACATATTCTGCTGTCTGTGTTATATATTAGTGAGAACACTCTGCGAGAACTTCTTCCACATTTACAAGAACTGGGTACAAAGTAGTATTTTTATATATTATACAGAGATTATAAAATGAATGTAAAAATACAGTAAATAACACTCTTTTAAAGGGAAATTGTGGTCATTTTAATATTTTTTGTATACATGTAAAAATTATTAGCTAAACCAATTCCTGCCCACCATCTACATATAGAATTATCCTACCATGAAGCCCAGTGCTAGAGATTCAATATCTCACAAAAGTGAGTACACCCCTTACATTTTTTGTAAATATTTTATTATATCTTTTCTTGTGACAACACCGAAGAAATTACACTTTGCTACAATGTAAAGTAGTGAGTGTACAGCTTCTATAACTGAGGCCAGATGCTGTCTTTTGCTTGCCTCTATCCTGTCCTTGGGGTACTATTCCTCCCACTGACACCAATGATGAGGCACTATTCCTCCAACTGACACCAACAATGGAACACTTTTCCTTCCACTAATACCAACGACAAGACACCATTCCTCCCCCTGACACCAACAGTGGGACATAATTCTTCCCACTAATACCAATGATAAGACACCATTCCTCCCCCTGACACCAACAGTGGGACATAATTCTTCCCACTAATACCAACGACGAGACACCATTCCTCCCTCGGACACCAACAGTGGGACATAATTCTTCCCACTAATACCAATGATGAGACACTATTCCTCCTCCTACTAATCACAAGTACTATATACTTTTTTTTTTTACTTGCACTGACCACCAAGCCAGAGGCATTGTTTGCACCCACTGATGCTGGGGCATTTTTTTACTCCTGGTGACACGTTCCGATGTCTTGTCAAGCTGGTTCCTCCCTCGACTGCGCAGGCGCAGTAGGAGGCCACGGAAATCTCCAAGGCTCAACAGCTGATTGTCAGCTTAGACGCGCTCGCTCCCGATGCCTGCTTATACACGGCGCTCTATAGTACACGCCGCTCTACACAGCAAGGGGCGGATGTGATATTGAGGAAAATAGTTGGAAACAACTGCGCTAAGGTAAGAGATCGGGATTAATAAGCAGCAATTAGGTTGTGTATAAACAAAAATAACAAATAAGAAAGAAAATAATTGCGCTAAACCCAAATACACACTCGTATTAAGCAAGTGTATGTGAAGACCATTGTATCTATAAATGAATGATCCAATGGAATCAGGAAGTCAGGGTTACCTACCCTGCTGATAATGGTATATATAAACCCAGTGATCAACAACATGAGCAGTGATAAACCTTAACTTCAAAATAATTAAGGTAAAAAATAACAATATTAGTGTTAGAAAGTCCATAAAGTCCAAGACTAATTTTTAAATTAGATGGTAAGTCCATATGATGGATAAAGACACCCGTGAAGATTCCAGAAATATTGTAATTAATACACCAATCCACCCGACGCGTTTCGTGACAAGATCACTTCGTCTCGGGGTACCCCGAGACGAAGTGATCTTGTCACGAAACGCGTCGGGTGATTGAGTGACGTGTGGACGCCATCCCCTGCATTCCTCCAAGCGAGTGGCCTCTTTTTGTTCCTGGACACGTCCGGCCGGCGTTACAGGCCAAATGCTGGTTTATTCAACCTAAATGTGAGTTGTATGTATATATGCTTACTACTGTTTTTTAAAATAAATTACCCGGATTTATGCTATGTGGAGCTCTGTCTTGTTGTCTTCTATATCCCTCGTTGAGCACGGAGTGGTTTAGTGCAAGTGAAGGAGTTACTACTGCCTTACAAAATCTCTGGTTGAGAGATATGTGGATAGTGGTCCGGCAGGACCCAGATTTCTGGTAAGCAGCTGCATGATCGGTGGAGGATTCACGTCTGGTGTATTAATTACAATATTTCTGGAATCTTCACGGGTGTCTTTATCCATCATATGGACTTACCATCTAATTTAAAAATTAGTCTTGGACTTTATGGACTTTCTAACACTAATATTGTTATTTTTTACCTTAATTATTTTGAAGTTATGGTTTATCACTGCTCATGTTGTTGATCACTGGGTTTATATATACCATTATCAGCAGGGTAGGTAACCCTGACTTCCTGATTCCATTGGATCATTCATTTATAGATACAATGGTCTTCACATACACTTGCTTAATACGAGTGTGTATTTGGGTTTAGCGCAATTATTTTCTTTCTCGGATGTGATATTGAGCAGTGCTTTTTTGATTGGTTATCCGCGGCGTGGATAACCAATCAAAGAAACACTGCTCAATATCACATCCGCCCCTTGCTGGCCCTTGCTGTGTAGAGCGGCGTGTATTATAGTGTATAATCACCCATCGGGAGCGAGAGCATCTACAGCTGACGAACAGCTGTTTCCGCTCTGAGTTTTCCATCGGCTCTGAACCATATCGATGGTAGGAACCAGCTCGTTAGAACACCGGCTCCCCTAAAGTCTGAAGGACAGTAAACTGGCACTTTGTTTAGAATGTTTGGAGACCCCTGCTGTACAGTATCCGCAAAAAAATATTAAATAAATTGATTAAACCATATAATGTAAAAATTTTCATTTTTACAGTTTTATGTACACTGCTCAAAAAATTAAAGGAACACTTTTGAATCAGAACTCCTGGGATATTGATCTGGTCAGTTAAGTAGCAGAAGGGGGAGGGGTGTATACAGAGGGGGAGGGATGTATACAGAGGGGGAGGGGTGTATACAGAGGGGGAGGGGTGTATACAGAGGGGGTTGTTAATCAGTTTCAGCTGCTTTGCTGTTATTGAAATTAACAACAGGTGCACTAGATGGGCAACAATGAGACGACCTCCAAAACAGGAATGGTTTTTCAGGTGGAGGTGTCTGACATTTTTTCCCTACTCATCTTTTCTGACTGTTTTTCACTAGTTTTGCATTTGGCTAGGGTCAGTGTCACTACTAGGGCCAGCGTTACTACTAGGGCCAGCGTCACTACTAGGGTCAGTGTCACTACTGGTAGCACGAGGCGATACTTGGACCCTATAAAGGTTGCACAGGCAGTCCAAATCCTCCAGGATGGCACATCAATATGTGTCATTGCCAGAATGTTTGCTGTGTCTCCCAGCACAGTCTCAAGAACACGGAGGAGATTCCAGGAGACAGACAGTTACTCTAGGAGAGCTGGACAGAGCCGTAGAAGGTCCTTAACCCATCGGCATGACCGGTATCTGTTTCTTTGTGCAAGGAGGAACAGGATGGGCACTGCCAGAGCCCTACAAAATGACCTCCAGCAGGCCACTGGTGTGAATGTTTCTGACCAAACAATCAGAAACAGACTTCATGGGGGTGGCCTGAGGGCCCGTCGTCCTCTAGTGTGCTCTGTGTTTACTGCCGGACACTGTGGAGCTTGATTGGCATTTTCCATTGAACACCAGAATTGGCAGGTCTGCCACTGGTGCCCCATGCTTTTCACAGATGAGAGCAGGTTCACTCTGAGCATATGTGACAGACGTGAAAGGGTCTGGAGAAGCCGCAGAGAACTTTATGTTGCCTGTATCATCGTTCAGCATGATCAGTATTGGTGGTGGGTCAGTGATGGTCTGGGGAGGCATATCCATGGAGGGACGCATAGACCTCTACAGGCTACACAATGGACCCTGACTGCCATTAGGTATCGGGGTGAAATCCTTGGACCCATTGTCAGACCCTACGCTGGTGCAGTGGGTCCTGGGTTCCTCCTGGTGCACGACAATGCCCGGCCTCATGTGGCGAGAGCATGCAGCCAGTTCCTGGAGGATGAAGAAATTGATACCATTGAATGGGCCCCACGCTCACCTGACCTAAATCCAAAGGAACACCTCTGGGACATTATATTTCGGTCCATCCGGTGCCGCCAGGCTGCACCTCAGTCTGTTCAGGAGCTCAGTGATGCTCTGGTCCAGATCTGGGAGAAAATACCCCAGGACACCATCCGTCGTCTCATTAGGAACATGCCCTGATGTTGTCAGGCATGCATACAAGCACTTGGGGGGCCATACAAACTACTGAGGACCATTTTGAGTTTGAAATTTCAGCAAAATGGACTAGCTTGCTGCATAATTTTTTTCACTTTGATTTTTGGGTGTCTTTGAATTCAGCCCTCTGTAGGTGGATAATTTTCATTTCCATCAAATGATGTGCCATCCTTTCATTTCTAACACATTACCGAGTCCATATCAGTATAGATATCCAGCATGAGATTTTTGCCCGTTGAGATCTGATATGTTTTCAACGTGTTCCTTTCATTTTTTTGAGCAGTGTATTTGTCATAAAATAATAATAGTGCAGCGCAAAACAAACAATTTTAAACTATACATACAGAAAGTTAAAACATATGATATATGATATATAATTAAAAATTATATAATAGAGTCCATATAAAGTGCTCAAGTGCAAAAAGATGATCCAAATCGGAATATAATAGTGCAAAAATCCAAAGGGTGATATCCAGAAGGAACCTCCACCAAATAGCAGGAATGGCCTCTCACCTTACAACTTCGACCTGCAATAGGTCACAAAGCATAATCAGAGAACCACCTGTTCTCAGAGGACAGCAAGCAATGCAGCAGTAGAACCACGATATCAGTCAGACTCAGGATCAGGACATGGCAATCAGGGCATAAAAAACAAAGGAGAGGAAATCTAGTGCTCTCTGAAGCCAAAATACATTTATTTAAGAATAAAAAACGAATACACTCACTGTATAAGCACTCTCAAACGAGTGCAGCGAAACAGCATAAAACATCCATAAGAGCATGGGTTTCAGTCTAGGTCGGCGATCGCGGTTGACGTCACACGTGGCCCCTTCCCCTTGTACGACGTTACGTCCCTATGAGCGGGACTTCATCAGCGTGGGGTGAAAAAAGGCAGCCTTTTTTCACCCCACGCTGATGAAGTCCCGCTCATAGGGACGTAACGTCGTACAAGGGGAAGGGGCCACGTGTGACGTCAACCGCGGTCGCCGACCTAGACTGAAACCCATGCTCTTATGGATGTTTTATGCTGTTTCGCTGCACTCGTTTGAGAGTGCTTATACAGTGAGTGTATTCGTTTTTTATTCTTAAATAAATGTATTTTGGCTTCAGAGAGCACTAGATTTCCTCTCCTTTGTTTTTTATTCCCTGATTGCCATGTCCTGATCCTGAGTCTGACTGATATCGTGGTTCTACTGCTGCATTGCTTGCTGTCCTCTGAGAACAGGTGGTTCTCTGATTATGCTTTGTGACCTACTGCAGGTCGAAGTTGTAAGGTGAGAGGCCATTCCTGCTATTTGGTGGAGGTTCCTTCTGGATATCACCCTTTGGATTTTTGCACTATTATATTCCGATTTGGATCATCTTTTTGCACTTGAGCACTTTATATGGACTCTATTATATAATTTTTAATTATATATCATATATCATATGTTTTAACTTTCTGTATGTATAGTTTAAAATTGTTTGTTTTGCGCTGCACTATTATTATTTTATGTCAATGTGAGGTGTTTTATTTGAATTTACCTTAGTGCTGGCTCGCATTTTTTAGTTTATATTTACATTCCAGCGCTGAATAATTTTTCTTTATTAGTGTATTTGTCAGCCTATTTTATATTAAAACAGTGTACCAAACTAATTATTTTATGTTCTTAAACATTTATGTGCACTGCTTTGTTGGGTTCTGCCAGCCAATAAAAAGTTGCAGTTTGCTATGGGAGGGGCTGGTTCATGCACTGGAAACAAACAAAATCATGGTACTTGCATTTATATGCACTGCCATCAGTAGGGTGTACAATGCACACTAAACACCACAAACAAAAAAAGGACCTGCATTTTTTGTTGGCCAATTAATGTTGACACAGCAGAAGTGGTAAAAAAAAGAAGCACTTGTGGTTTTAACCAATCTTGTTATTTTGTACAATTCTCCTTTAAGGGGGCGTGTCCTACGCCTGCATACTTTTGCTGATAGGTGTCCCTCATTCCCATCTCAAAAAGTTGGAAGTTAAGTTTTAGGGGTCCTGGACACTCAGTAAGGTTTGTGGCACTAACTGCATGCAGATTTATATGCCATTCTTCCAGGGATAGGGACAGTTTCCTATTTTCAAAGTGATGATAAGTTTCATTTCAAATCATGAGCTACAAAAACCCTCCATCTTCCCGATGTGGCCACCCGGTAAATATGATGCATACTTTGTGAAAGTTTTGTTTTATTATGGGACTGTGGCCGCCCTTAAAGAGAACAAGTCATCAATAGGTAACTAACACTGTAATGTTTAACCAGTTTTCCTTGAAGTCCACTTTAACCACTCAAGCCACGGGATTGTTTTTCAGACTCTGTGTTTACACATTAAGTAATTTTCTAGCAAAAAAAATGTTTTTAAAGTGGAGTTCCACCCATAAATATAACATTACATCAGTAGTATTAAAAAAATGTCATTAGTCCTTTAAGAATTTTTTTTTTTTTTTTAGATGCCTTCAAAGTGTTGTTGCTAGGCAGAATAGTTAATCTTCCCTCTTCCTGCACCTAGGTGCTTAAGCTTCCTAACCTACACCGCACAGACTCCTGGGAATGTAGTGGGTGTAACTTTCCAGGAGTCTGTGCACTCCCCAGTCTCGAAGAATCATGTGACTTGGACAGTACAGGTGCTGAAACCTGATCTGAAACCTATTACACTGCTTGTGCAGCACTGAGCATGTGCAAGATCTGCAAGGCTGAAATCCAGGAAGTCATACAGTCTGGCTTCATGATGCCCACACTTAAGATGGCCCCCAGTCAATTTCTATTTTATAAAGTGTCTAAATGCTGTAACAACCTAACAAAACGGACCTTAGTTTACAGACTAACTATACTAGAATACATTAAGCTTGTGTATTACAGGGGTATTTATATTTAAAAAGTGAAATTGTGGCCAGAACTCCGCTTTAAAACACCCAAACATTATAAAAAAAAAAAAACATTTTATTATTATTTATTTTACTAGATTTTATTTATTCTTGCACAGTTTAAAAAATAAATAAATTGGGTCACTTTTATTCCTATTACAGGGAATGTAAACATCCCTTGTAATAGAAAAAAATCATGACAGGTCCTCTTAAACATGAGATCTGGGGGTCAAAAAGACCTCAGATCTCATATTTAGAATAAAATGCAATAAAAAAATAAAATAAAAATGTTGTCATTTGAAAAAATTACAAAAATAAATTGTCCCTTTAAGACGTATGGGCGGAAGTGACGTTTTGACATCGCTTCAGCCCTGCTAAGGTATGGATATGGGTGGGGGCCATCTTGCCCTCACCTCGCATCCATGCCCAGCACGAAAAAGGACCCGATCGCCTCTACTGATAACAGCTGCGGTAAGCGGCGGAGGGCGCGGGAGAGCGGCGGGAGGGGTGCCCTTCTCCCGCCGCTGATAACGGTGATCTGGCGGCGAATCCGCCGCAGGGACCACCATTATCGTTTACAGGACCACCGCCTGAAGAGATGGATATCTCGGTTATGGCAGCAGCTACTGCCGTTACCAACATATCCCTCTTTAAAGTCAGAATGTATAGAGTCGTGCGGCGGTCCTTAATTGGTTAAGTCATCAACCACATGGTAGAAATTAATATACACTTTTAGATGTGAAATACATGAGAAGGGGATCAGCAAGCTCCAAAAACGTGGTTGAAGTTAATTCCTCGAAGTCATTAATCTCTGTGCTCAGATGAAATGCATCATTTGGTAGTACAAGATATTCCCGAAGCTCCTGACTGGTAGTAAGTCATCGGGATCGTGAACCTCGGTACCCCACGCCTGATGGATGTTCTCACTCTCCAGGGTCTTCAGCTTAAATCCACATTAGTTCTTATTTCTCCAAACTCTATTCAGGGATTGTCTTTGACACCAGAAACAGAAACTCTGTAATATTCCATTGTTACAGTGAAAGTACGTGACCGCTCAACTGCAAACTCAGGTAATAAAACAATACATAGCATAGGTAACATATTGACATTTACTTTTGTGAAAAATTGGTTGTTTCTACTTTTATTGGTCGAACATGGGACCCTACAGCGTTCTTTCATATCCTCTCTCTGATAGCGGGGGGGGGGGGGGGGGTAGGTCAGCTTCTAAAGGGGACAGGCAGTTTATTACATCAGACAGATGGGGGGAGTACCAGATTGTATAGATACAATTTTAATGCTGACAATTTTGGTGGATGTCACTGCAGTCAGTTGGACCACACACTACACCACCCACTACTTGCTCACAATGTTTCTCGATGTACTTGTAGAATAATATACAATTCCACTCTGTTTATATAGTTATTAGAGGAACGTTCACGGTTTTATATGTAGCGCTACCCCCTGCATAGCCAGGCAACACACATTTCCAACTTGCACTTGTGTGGTTCACCTGCATTCAGTTGGACCAACCACACACACACACTATACCACCACTTGCTCACAAAGGGGTAGATTCAGAGAGAAGATACGACGGCGGATCTCCAGGTACGCCGTCGTATCTCCGAGTCCGGCCGGTCGTATCTATGCGCCCGATTCATAGAATCAGTTACGCATAGATTTCCCTAAGATCCGACCGGCGTAAGTGTTTTACACCGTCGTATCTTAGGCTGCATATTTACGCTGGCCGCTAGGTGGCGCTTCCATAGATTTACGCGAGGTATATGCAAATGAGCTAGATACCCCGATTCAGAAACGTACGTCCGGCCGGCGCATTTTTTTACGTCGTTTACGTTAGGCTTTTTTCGGCGTATAGTTACCCCTGCTATATGAGGCATATCCTATGTTAAGTATGGCCGCCGTTTCCGCGTCGAGTTTTGAAAATTTTACATTGTTTCGTAAGTCGTTCGCGAATAGGGCTGGACGTAATTTACGTTCACGTCGAAAGCAATGACGATTTGCGGCGGAATTTCGAGCATGCGCACTGGGAAAAACGTCAAAAACGCGGGGTCACAATTAATACACATAAAACACGCCCACATCATCCACATTTGAATTAGGCGGGCTTACGCCGACACAGATACGTTACGCCGCCGTAACTAAGGGCGCAAGTGGTTTCTGAATACAGAACTTGCGCCCTAAATTACGGCGGCGTAACGTATCTGAGATACGTTACGCCGGGCGGACAGATAGACCATTCTATCTGAATCTACCCCAATGTTTCTAGATGTACTTGTAGCATTATACACAATGCCACTCTGCTTATTTAGTTATTGTTTTTTTTTTTTATGTTTTTTTTTTTTTTTTTTTCTTTACATAAAAAACAGCATATGGAAAGGCACAGGGCAAATACACTGCCAAAAACAAACATGAATACAATCCTCTTGACAAAAAAAAATACATACATATTCGCTCTGGACCCTCCCATAAACTCCCTCACTAAATCTTCCCACTCTAACCCTTTTCTTAGTCCTCACTATCTCTCACAGAGAGGCAAGTGATGCATCTGCCCTTTCCCAGCTCCCCCCCCCCCCCCCCCCAAAAGGCGAGAGAAAAAATAAATAAATAAAAAAGAGAAAAAAAGAAATAAAAGAAAAAAAGAGAAAAAAGAGGGGGAGAGAGGAGGGGAACCCCATCCTCTCCCTCCCTTAAACCACAAATCATAACAGGAAAGTCGGTTTATCCTTCATATTATATTTTACATTATAATTCCCTGCGCGTATCCGATTCTTCATTAATCAGGTTCAGTCATTAATCTTTTCCCCTCATCTGAATTTTTAAACAAATTCCAGCTCTTCCACGTTTCTTTGTATTGTTTATTTTTACCCTTAGCTGAGAGAACTAGGTCTTCCATAGCTTCTATATCTCTAACTCTATTTATCCACTCTAAAACTGTTGGTGACGTAGTATCCCCCCACCGTAGGCAGGGCTCAAGTCCTGCGGGAACGCGTGGGAACGGAGTTCCTGCACTTTTTTCACAGCAGGAACGCAGTTCCCTTTGCAGGACTAGAGCAGCTGAGAGCAGCCGAGCCGCCTGAGCCAATCCTTCACTAAGCCCAGCTCGAGTCACTGTCAGGGGCAGGCGAACCTTAGTAATCCTTTATGTTACTGGCCGCTTCCTGTATATGGATTCATCGGGTAGTGTGCGGGTATTCTGTCACTTCCTCGATGCCGCAATGTCTCCTGGGACCTTTTGTCATTGTTCCCAGGAGACATTGCGGAGGTTATCGCGGGATTTAGAAAGAACATGCGGTTTAGTAATTATGCATATGAGCGTATCATTTTTTTTTTTTTGGTGGGGGAGTGGATCTTGGGTGGGAGTTCCCACACTTTTTTCCCCAGGACTTGACCCCTGACCGTAGGGGTATACCTGCTTTAGCTGCATTCACCAAATGGCACAGTACTGAGTTCCGATAAGTCTGAACTGGGATCTCAGATAGGTGAAGTAGGAAAAAAGCGGGATCATTGGGTATTTTTAACTCAGAATTTTTTTGCAAGATTCTTATAATTGACAACCAATAAACTCTTATTTTTTTACAAAACCAAAATATATGAATCAATGTCCCGCTTTTTTCTCCACATCTCCAACATCTGTCAGAATTTTCATTACAGAATTTTTTGAGTCGTACTGGAGTATGGTACCACTGCATCAAGATTTTATAGTTTAATTCTTGAGTTTGTGTACAGATTGAAGAGTTTAGAGTCAAAAAGATAATCTGTTTACGTTGTAATGCAGAGAAGGTCCTATCTAGGTCCTTCTCCCATTTGTTAAGGCCTGGTATCTCCTGATCCTCCCTAAGTTTATTTAATAGTCCATACATTTTAGAGATCCCTCGGGCTAGTGGTTCTAAATCATTACAGTATTATTATTTAGTTATTAGGCCTCTTCCACACAAGGTGGACTCTGTAGTACAGAGTCCGCCGGCTCAGCGGGAGATCTCTCTGCTAAGCCGGCGGATGACAAGTCCCTCTCTGCTCACTGAGCGGGGAGGGGCTTGTGCAGCACCGCTGTCTCCTATGGGGAGATCTGATGAAAACGGACAGCATGTCCGTTTTCATCAGATCTCACCCGATCCGCCATGGACAGATGGGGACATATCGCCATACGTCCGATTTTATCGGATCGGAGCGGGTCAGATGTCAGCGAACATGTCTCCGCTGACATCCGACGCTCCATAGGATTGCATGAGTGGCTGTTGAGGTTCGCCGTCAAAACTGACAAGCGGACCTGAACAGTCCGATTGCGTGAAAGGGGCCATAGAGAAATGTTCACGGTTTTATATGTAGCGCTACCCCCTGCACAGCCAGGCAACAGGCATTTCCAACTTGCACCCAGGAACAAGAAATTGCACTATCCCCGTAGGAGCTGCTGGTTTCGTTTTGGGCCTTGCAGGTTACCTCGCTCTTCGTTGTCTAGGGCAGGGGTCTCCAAGCATTCTAAACAAAGGGCCGGTTTATTGTGCTTCAGACTCTAGGAGGGCCAGACTTTGGCCGGGGGGGGGGCTGAAATCTTCCCAGTATCAGTGGGACTAAACATCTGGTATTAGGGGGAAAAATAGTGCCCAATCGTTGGTATCATAGGGTGGAATAGTGCCCCATTAGTGGTGTCAGTGGGAGAAATGGTGCTCCGCTGTCGGTGTCAGATGTCAGAATATTGCCTCGTATCAGTGGGAGGGATACTGCCCCAAGGGCCGAATAAAGGCAAGCAAAGGGCCGCAGTTTTGAGACCATTGGTCTAGGGGATGAGATGAGAGTCTAAGAAACTTCAATGTCCACTCAAGTTGTAAATCCCTTTTCTGTAGGTTTTATTTCACACAAACTTGTATAGGTAGAGGGATGGAGGGTCAGGGGAAGGTTCAGGCACACGATGCAAATCACTGGGGAACTTCTAAGTGTCAAAGTCACTTTCCTCAGAGTGGTTATTGCTCACCCGGATAGGCTCCTCTCACCAGCCTAGCACCTGGGATGATGTACGGACAAAAGAAAACGAACAGTCTCTGCCACAGACCTTTCTTTGGAACAGTCTTTGCCACAGGATTTAGTACCTGGATTTCCAGCCGTACAGTTTAGAGCCTTTAAGCCGATCCGGCAACACTGTAAGGCATCATAGAATACGGTGCATCCTCCAATAAAGTTACCAGGCCTCTCCCGAGATACCAGGCTTCCGCTTGGTCCTCCCTTGGTTTTCTCCATTGAGTGGCTTCCTCAAGCACAGAATCACCTTTAAAGTGCAGGCCCCAGTCAAAACAACTGGGCCTACCTGGCAGAAATGCAGCCTCGGGCCAACGTGGGGGCTGAAAATGGACCATCACATACCTCGAGCCAGAAGGGCCACGAGGCAAAGAGCCAGAGAAAATGGCGCCTGCCCCTTAAGTATCCTTCCCCAGCATGCCCAGCGGGGAGACCACTCCCACTGGGCTGTTCCCGGGGAAAAACACCCAATACACTCTGGCCTGCCTGTGTTTCAACATTAGCCTGTGGTGGTAACGCCACCTACAGGCGAACAATGGGAAAACCCTCCAAGCAGAGCCATAGCTGGAACAGAGGCCGATTTAGCCTTAACCATCAGAGTCTGAGCTAACTACCAGCTCAGACACCCACTAAATTAAAACATAGCGCCTGGTCATCAGGAGCAGGGCGCTACACTTACCTTGAACCAGTGATGTTCATAACGTTCTCCACGGCTTCTCCCCAGACCCTTTCACATCTGTCACATGCATACCTCCCAACTTTCTGAGATGGGAATGAGTGACACCTATTAGCAAAAGTCCGTAGGCATAGGACACACACCCTGCTACGGGCCCCCTAAAGGAGAATTGTACAAAAGAAATTGATTGTTTCCCACAAGTGATTTTTTTACCACTACTAATCCCTGTTATATTGGCTTTCGGAATTTACAAATGCGGCAATTTAGAAATTGGATGAAAGGTTTAGCACTGTAAAATAATTTTGATAGATAAATAGTGCATTTTGTATACAATTATATAGATCAGACCAAAATGAGGGACAGAGGGACTTTGTTCCAAATCAGGGACAGTCCCTTGAAATCAGGGACAGTTGGGAGCTATGGTCATAAGTGCTCAGGGTGAACCTGCTCTCATCTGTGAAAAGCACAGGGCGCCAGTGGCGGACCTGCCAATTCTGGTGTTCAATGGAAAATGCCAATCGAGCTCCACGGTGCCAGGCAGTGACCTACTAGAGGACATTGGGCCCTCAGGCCACCCTCATGAAGCCTGTTTCTGATTGTTTGGTCAGAGACATTCACACCAGTGGCCTGCTGAATGTCATTTTGCAAGGCTCTGGAAGTGCTCATCCATTATGGCTCGGAGCGAGAGAAAATAAAATGAAAGATAATGCAGGGCCGACATGACACTGTGAGAAGGGGAAGCAACTATGGGGTTAAGGATTGTAGGTGGTGAATGGGGGAGAGGTGTATTGGTTGAAGCAACAGGATGAGGAGGGGTTTGTGGTAGCTAGTTATGGGATACGTGGGGTCTCCTGGACAGCAGAGAAGGGAAAAATGACAAGCAGGCAGTTTCCTACCCACCCTCACTGTGTTTTGTTTGGTTGGTTTGCTTTATCTCTTTGCAGGTACAATATGAGCAAAGGATGTTATGGCAGCTGATCGTGTGGCGGTGGTTGGTCTTTTGACGGTGGAAGAAAATACGGTTGAGATGGAAGTGTGGGGGGCTCATCGGTGGTATGTGCCCCTCTGGTGTATTCCAGTTACTAAGGTTAGCTGGAATACAGTAATGGTTGCACTGCGGGTGTGGGTTGTCTCCGGTCTGGTGTATCACAGCTGGAGGCCTGGTATGGTAAAAGGTCCTGCAGTGTTACAAGTGGAACAAATTGGAATTCTGGGTGCTCTCATAAGACGAATAGGCTAATAAGTTGTTTTTATTAATAAAAAGGCTGCTATGGCCATTTGTACTCCAATTCATGTGTGATCTCATTAATTTAGTTGATAGCAAGGAGGGTGGTGAGTACTCCTGGTCGGGCAGACATAAAACAAGGTGGGACATCTTATCTACACTGGTCATGTTCCTCCTGCCTGTCTCCTGGAATCTCCTCCATGCTCTTGCTGGGAGACGCAGCAAACCTTGTGGCAATAGGATGTAATGATGTGCCTTCCCGGAGGTGTTGGCATGCCTGTGCAACCTTTATAGGGTCCAGGTATTGCTACATGCTACCAGTAGTAACACTGACCCTATTAGTGACACTGACTCTAGCCAAATGCAAAACTAGTGAAAAACAGTCAGAAAAGACGAGTAGGAAAAAAAAGACAACCCTAATTCATACGCATCTTATATGGTCACCACCTGTTCATCGTAATAAAGAACCAAAGTTACAGACAGTCTGGTTATTTAGGATGCAAGGTTTAAGCTGTATGTTGAGCTACATATACGCCAGGGGCAAACGTGTAGCGAGAACAGAACACCATGTCAGGGAGTAGTCTTTACACAAACACAGTTACTTGGGAAAAGTGACAATGAAATAAAATGCATACCTCCCAACTTTTTGAGATGGGAATTGTAACGGGAGTCCCTTTAGGGGCACAGGGTGAATGAGAACCCCACTATGGTCTGTGCTAGTCACATTTAATGCGGTCAGATATTGTATATATATTGTGTGTTGGCTGTTGTATACTAGTAAGCTTGCTGTGATGAAAGGGGTGGGGTGTGATTGCATTCCATTGTCTATTGTGGTAATTAAGTCGGCTATGTGGATTGGAGCTTGGTAGTCAGTCTGCATACCTATTATGGGATGTTTAAGTGTCTTGCTGTGAGGAAAGGGGGGGAATCACTCCAGCAGCCCCCCCCTGCTGGGACTGTTTGCTGAAGGAGAAGTTTGAACACACCTGACCTGTATCACCATTGTCATTGGACAATTTAACCCACCCTGTTTCCCAAGGGTGGGAGGGATGTATTTTGAAGAGAAATGTGTTACCATGTGCAGATAATAAAGATGCATTCCCTGATTTAAACCTCAAACAGAGCTGTGTGTCTCGTTTCTGGGGGAATTCTTATGGGTCGTGTTAGTTTGCCTGATTGTGGAGTGTCTATAAGCTGTCTTGGATGGGATGGAAGGTCGTAAACGGTGGTGACCGTTACAGTGGTGGCACAGCAGTGGGATAATTCCATCGCTTAAAGGACAGCTACAAGGACACAGGACAATGGAGTCTCAGTATGCACGGCTGAAGCGCTCCACCCTCAAGGACTTACTGGAGAGCCGGGGCAGACCGCCCAGCAACCGTAAAAAGATGGACATGGTCACAGAACTTGTCCAAATGGATGGAGCGGAAAGACCCAACTTAACGGAAAGGCCCAGCGTAACAGACAGGACCCCGGAGGAGGCAAGCTTTGATCGGGCTGTCAAACTAAGACTGGCACACTATGGTCCTAACCCTCCACCGGAGATCATAGACCGAGATATAGCTGCTGTGGATGCAAATTGGCTACGGCAAAGAGGTTCCGGAGCAGCAGAAGTCACAGCAGCACCAGCTGAAAGGAGAAAAATACATTTTGCTGCTTTTAAGAACTTCATTGAAACTGAAGGGGAGATTGATGGGTACCTTGCTGATTTTGAACGGCAATGTGCCCTACACCGGGTGCCCACAGAGGAATGGGTTACCATTTTGTCTGGGAAATTGTCCGGCCGGGCCAGTGAAGTGTTCAGGGCCATCCCAGACAAGGATATTATGAACTATGGACTGGTAAAAGAAGCACTTTTGGCCAGGTATGCCGTCACACCGGAGGCATACCGGAGGCGGTTCCGAGAGACGAGCAAGCAGACTGGAGACTCATATACCGAGTGGGCATGCCGCCTACACCGCACAGCATCCCACTGGGTCGATGGATGCCAAGCAGAATCCGGGGAAGAGGTGCTGCAGGTGTTCCTGCTGGAGCACTTCTTTGACAAACTGTCCCGGGAAGTCAGAGAATGGGTCCGGGACAGAAACCCTTTCTCCTTGTCTGAAGCAGCTCGCCTGGCGGACGAATACACAGACGCCCGCAAACAGGATAACTCGGTGGTCAAGACCACAGCTCGGGTGGATTATCGATCAGCAGCACCCCTGCCGGCTATTGCCTACAAACCCCAGTCGGACCGTCCTACAACACCACCTTTTTGGAAGGCTTCTCTTCTGGGGGATGTGAAAAAGAATAATCTGTACTATGGGGATTTTGTTTGCTAAATATTTTCTTCGTTTTTTTATCATCTACCGTCTTCTTCTGCTACCTCTTTTACTCTGACAATCCAAACCGTCAGTGCCATATATACATAATGTTCTCTGCATTTATCACAATGTTCATGTACCCCTCTGCATACCCCTGGGGACCTCGCTTTCAGGCGCAGATAGGCCATTTTGGCATTCCTCTTATTGTCGCTCTCTAGCTAGGCGCACGTAAGCCATCCCTCCTCTTCCTTTGGGAGACGGCTTTTTCAGACCTGGTCCCCTTGCACCCTTGGGTGTTTCTGACCTTGGGTCTATACTTGCGCCTACAACAGGGGCACGGATTATACAGTGGACATCCCCTATGCCCCTGTCCTTCCTCATTGCCCCTGGACCATATTGGCCCCCGTGTCCATATCCTTGCATAATTATATCCCCTTACATATATTATGTTGCTGTCCCTTTAATGTACCTGTTATTTATTTAGGTTCGATCATACCTGTATTCCTATAAATAATTTTATATATACACTTTGATGTGCACTTGGTATTTTCCAATATGGTATTCTTTTCCCATTATTGTTATTCCCTTGCTGGTGCTATAAAAGTAATCCAATTACCCTCTAAGTATACATTTCCTTTGTGCCTGCGTTGGTGATGCTTTTGCATCACACCGTTTTGGCCTATCCCGTCCAAACAGTGTATTTACTCTGTGTAATTCTAGCTCCATGGTCATGTGATTCCCCTAGTCACATGCTATGACGCTCTTTCTTTGCTTTGGCGCACCGACGTCATTTACGCTGTGAGGCCGCAAGTATGGGCAACGGTGAGATGACAGGACGTACTATTCGCCCTCTCTCTCCGTCCCATCCACCTCACACATGACGCACTCGCATCTCCACGCGGCCCTGTAACACCTACGTCACCAGTGCGGGCTTCCCTGTGAGGACAGCGAGGCATATTCATCCTCCCCCTCCTCACTTGGGGCGCAATACGTCACTACGTCTCTGTCCCGCCCCTCTCCCACACCGACCTATTGCAAACCAGCTGTCAATGACTGACGCCTCCCACTTCACTCGCCCTTCCCCTTTTTCTCCTATTTAAAGCCTCAGCCGCCCCACAATGTCAGACATTGCGGGACGGCTGCAGTGTCAGCATCCTACTTCACATTGACTGGGAATTTTCCCATGTGAGTACTCCCTCCCTTGGATGTTTCTCAGCTAGACTCCCAGTCCCCCTCATTCCTTTCTATATGTTTACTTCCTATACTTCTTATATCTCTAATTCCCATTCCTATCTTTCTCATACTTCCAGCTACTGAGTTCTCTACTGACCTCTCTGGCCACTACTCGATATTACAGGTATGTTTTTACTTTTATATACAGTTCTTTGGTTCAGCTTTGTCTAGCGGTCTTTTTTGCTGGGCACCTATTATATTATCTTGTCCTTTTATTTTTGGGACAGGTTAAAATAAAATAACCAAAACCTTTTACGCTGTGACACTTCGGGCCAAAGGTCTTGCTACATTGTGATCAATATAGGATGCCAGTCTCCTTTCCTCTCTTCACCATCTGAGGTTTTTGATGCGTCCTGCTCGCGATGTTCCATCTAGGGGTGTGCTGAGCTGTATAAACGTCTTGGGTGGTAGGATGCTTTCTAATCTGTGTTATTTTGATATGTATATTGCTATTTTCTCCATTGTATGTTATTATTTTCAACATATATGTTATTTGTTTGTTTTTTCTAGAAAAGTTGTTTATTAGACTTTTGACTCCACGTATACTTCGGCCCCTGAAGAAAGAAACCCGAAATGCGTTGGGCCCTGTATTCATACTGTGGACTCTCTACTCTTTTCAAGTTACACCCCAATATGTGTTGTTTTTAAACTACTGTGTTATATATGTTTATCATATTTTTTGTCCATTATTAAACTATTATATATTTTTGTATCTACCGTGACTATTTGAACCACTGTTGCCTTAAAAGCCCCACCTTGGGGGATTCTCCATTTTTTCCTACAACACCACCTCCAGCGGCCACTTATCCTCAGAAGCCTAGGTTCAACTCCCAGGACTACTCACAGTCCATCAGGTGTTTTGGGTGTAAACAGCTAGGACACAGAAAGCTAGACTGTCCATTGAATCCACCCAGGCAGTCACAGTCATGGAGACAGCCAGAAAGGGGGAACCCCCGCACATCCATGCCTGCGGCCCACTGCGTTGAGGAGGAAGAACATTGGGGCGTTCTGCACGAGGCAGATCCGATACAAGCAGCTAACCAGGACAACAGGCAGCAACACAGGCAGACTGTCTGGGTCAATGGAAAGGTAGCCAATGGACTAAGCGATTCTGGGGCCACAATGACCCTGCTACAGAAGAAACTCATCCCAGAGAGCCAGCACACCGGAGACACCGTAGCCGTAAGAGTAGCGGGAGGCACCGTCTTCCGGCTACCCGTTGCCCGGGTTCACCTGGATTGGGGGGTTGGTTCGGGACATGTGAATGTGGGGGTGATGAAGGATTTGCCAGCAGATGTACTACTGGGGAATGATTTGGCCCCCCTTGTTTCTGCGTACGCCCCGATGTGTCCCGCTGAAGCCCACACAGTGACTACCTGTGCCCCAACCCGCGTTGCTGGAACCAACTCGCTTGCTGCTGAGACCCGGGTAAGACTACCTTCCCCGACATGTACTGTAGATCCGGCACAATATCACAGTCTAAAATGGGAATGTGACAAGTTGGCCAGTGAGAAATCAGAGATGCAACAACACTATGTCATGTATTATGAGATGTCCCGTGGCTTGAACATTGAAATGCACAAACAGGCTGAAATTGTCAAAAGATTAAATGGGATTTGCATCCAGGTGGTGCCTTATCTGTCCCAAGAGCATCAGCAACAGGTTTTGGGAGCCATTGAGAGAGCAAAGCAAGTGACTGTTCCAGAGCTGAACTCCATTATTCACCTTCACCATCAGCTACCGACCTGGTAAGCCAAATGGCAATGCTGAGGGGTTATCCCGGCAAACAGACGTCATCCCGGCCTCCTAGTTCCGGACATCCCCAAGTTGACCCGAAAAGGATCAAGCCGGGTCTGCCGGAGTGTTCCACAAGGAGGGAGCCATGTAACGGGAGTCACTTTAGGGGCACAGGGTGAATGAGAACCCCACTATGGTCTGTGCTAGTCACATTTAATGCGGTCAGATATTGTATATATATTGTGTGTTGGCTGTTGTATACTGGTAAGCTTGCTGTGATGAAAGGGGTGGGGTGTGATTGCATTCCATTGTCTATTGTGGTAATTAAGTCGGCTATGTGGATTGGAGCTTGGTAGTCTGCATACCTATTATGGGATGTTTAAGTGTCTTGCTGTGAGGAAAGGGGGGGAATCACTCCAGCAGCCCCCCACCTGCTGGGACTGTTTGCTGAAGGAGAAGTTTGAACACACCTGACCTGTATCGCCATTGTCATTGGACAATTTAACCCACCCTGTTTCCCAAGGCTGGGAGGGATGTATTTTGAAGAGAAATGTGTTACCATGTGCAGATAATAAAGATTCAAACAGAGCTGTGTGTCTCGTTTCTGGGGGAATTCTTATGGGTCGTGTTCGTTTGCCTGATTGTGGAGTGTCTATAAGCTGTCTTGGATGGGATGGAAGGTCGTAAACGGTGGTGACCGTTACAGGAATGATGGACACCTATCGGCAAAAGTATGCAGGCATAGGACACACCCCCTTAAAGGAGAATTGTACAAAAAAAACAAGATTGGTTAAACCCACAAGTGCTTTTTTTTACCACTATTCCTTATTGGCTTTTGGAATAATAATTAAAAAATGCAGCAATTTAGAAATCAGATGAAAGGTTTAGCACTGGAAAACACTTTTTGATAAATAAAAAGTGCATTTTTTTTTACATCTATATAGATTAGACCAAAATGAGGAGGAATGGGGGACAGAGCTTTAAATCAGGGACAGTCCCTAGAAATCAGGGTCAGTTGGGAGCTATGGAAATGTAATTACATTTTCTAAATAACTTTGAGAGAGACCCAAGTACTTGTTTTCTGCTGTAGAAGAACTCCCAGCTATAACTGTTCCCTCTGTGTTTGCATCTTGTAAACCTGTACAATGGAAAGTGATGAGATGTGTTGCTATGAGGAAGTATTTTGCTTATTATCCACAATAATTTTATAGAGCTCCCTCCCTTCTCAATGAAGCGCGGAACTCAGTCAAGCAGAGAGTAAAGGAACGCGCCCAGGACACCGACCCTGATGGGAAAACATAGAAGAACAAGTAATGGAAGCCTTGGAGGAAAACATACTGACAACACAGGAGATTTGTATACTGAAGACAATGTATAGCTTTTATGACTTTTTTGTTGAGATATGCATAAGAAAAAAGATCAGCTAGACTTAGTTTTGTTTGTGAAATCTCCAGATATGACCAGTGATACCACTGACATCTACTGATGATAGTAAGAAGTCATAATAAGCCAACTTAAAGTATAACTAAAAGGTAAAACTTTTTTTAGTATTGGATAGTCAAGAGCCCTCAATCTTTTGTTGGCGGAAATTCCGACAGCAAAAGTCCGATCGAGCCTACACGCGGTCGGAATTCCCGTTCAAAAGCTCACATCGGACTTTTCCTGTCGGAATTTCCGATCGTGTGTACGGGGCATTGCTCTTCATCTTCCTCTGATGGTGGGCTGGTCCTGAATGCCGCGTCATGGCTTGCCACTCTCTGCAGCCCTGTGAGCCCAGGTGGTGATTTTTTTGACAGTCTGGTTCCATGGCAATAAAGTTAAATGATCTGGGTCTTGTTCAGACTCTAAAAGTAGAAGCGTCTAGTGGCCAAGAAGTACTGTTAACCTGGGCCCCCTAAATTTTTATTAAATTTTATGTTTGTATGTTTAATATATTTTATGGAAAAAAAAATACTAAAGAAAACGGTCATTCGTGACCTCTTCCTAAAAATGCTAGTTGCCCGGCTACCATGCCAATGCTCTAGATCATTGCTTTGCTTGCCTTTATCCAGCCCTTGGGACACCATTTCATCTACTGATTCAAACAACAGGGTATCATTACTGTCACTGATAGGAATTATGGGGCACTATTCCACCCACTGACAGGAACGAAGGGGCACTATTCCTTCTACTGACACCAAGGATGGGGCGCTATTACTAACACCAACACCAAGGACTGGGCACGATTCCTTCCGACAACAATGATGGGGCACCATTTCGCCCACAAACACCAACGAAGAGATAATATTCCTCCTACTGACATCAACAAAGGGGCACTATTCTTCCCACCGACCCCAATGATGGGGCACTATTCCCCCCACCAAAACTAGGAATGGAGCACTATTTCCCCCCCCCCATACCAACGATGGGGCACTATTGCTCCCACTGATACCAATGAAGGGGTACTATAACTCCCACTGATAGGAAATATAGGGCACTATTACTCCCACTGAAAACAATGGGGCACTATTCCTCCCACTAATACCAATGATAAGGCACCATTCCTCCCACTGACACCAATCATGGGGCACTATTCGCCCTACCGACAATGGGGCACTATTCCTTCCACTGATACCAATGATGTGGCACTATTCCTCCCACTGGCACAAATGATGGGTCACTATTCCTCCCACTGATACCAATGAAGGGGCACTATTACTCCCACTGATACCAATGAAGGGGTACTATTGCTCCCACTGATAGGAAATATAGGGCACTATTCCTCCCATACTACCAAAGATGAGATTTCTACCCCCACTAGCCACATTCCGGACCCCCTAATGTCTGAAGGACAGTAAACTGGCCCTTTGTTTAGTAGGTTTGGAGACACCTGCTCTAGAGTCAACAGGTTGAGTCTCTTACAAGTATAATTCGTTCAAGGAGAATGCTTGTAATACAAAGTACTCGCATATCAAAGCGAGTTTCCCCATTGAAGTCAATAGAAAGAAAATAATTTGTTCCGCATTAACTTCAATGGCATGCAATACCGCATGCGGCCAGAGGTGGGGGGGGCGCCGGAGAACCTCGGAAACGTCCGGAAAGGCCCGAGGACAGCTCGGCAAACCTCGGAAAGGCTCGGGAACTGAATATTTCCGTGTCTTTCTAAATCTTTCTGGGGATTTTCGATTGGCGCCGTTCGGCTCCAGCGCCCCCTCCCCACCTCAGGCCAAACGCGGTACTGCACACCGCTTTGGCCTGAATCCTGCTCGTTTTGCGAGACAACGCTCGTAAACCGAGTTAGGATTTTTTTTAAATACAGTGCTAGCATTGCAAAAACGCTCGTTAACCGCGTTACTCGCAATCCCAGGTTCCAGTGTAACAAGTGTGCAAATGAAGACTTATGACTTTCTTAGTTCTCTGAGCTCTGGAGCAGTTACCGAGAAAGTATTGAAGCCAGAGGGTGGACATGAAAACCCAAAATTATGTTTGCTTGCCCACTCCATGGAAGCTGCATATGTATGGGTAGTCTCCACCCACACAAATTATGCCATGGAGATTAGTCAGGAAAGGAAATTATTATTTGGCACCCCTTCTTGGAATACACCTACCTGGTGTCCAGAAGACGTCAACCGAAGGTAAGGTCAAGAAGCCCGGTATTCCTCAGCTGAATGCGACTACAATAAAGGTGTCTCAACCATGGATTAGGTAGAGAAATCGCGAAGATCCAACACACATCTGAGAACAGCTCAGTTCAGACAGATAGCAACCCTTAATAGGGTAATGGGGACCAGCTGGAGACACAAAAATGTTTCCTCCACAGAGCATGCAAAGAAAAGAAAAAATAGGGGCTCCGATGGTGCAAGTCAGCAAAAAAAGGTTTTAAAGTGGAGTTCCACCCATTTTTTTATGTTTGTCTGTGCTGCATGCTCTAATCTCATAGTGTTCAGAATGGACAATTTTTATTTAATTTGTTGCTTGTAAATACCTTTATTTTGTAGTCCTTCATTACTTCCTCCTCCTTATTTGCCTAGGCTATTTGCAAGGGTTTCTGGGATAGGCATCATGTTTCCCAGTAGTCCTTGCAAACCTGACTGAAACCTATTACATTGCTTGTGCACTGAGCATGTGCAAGATATGCAAAGCTGAAATCCAGGAAGTCATACAGTCTGGCTTCATGATGCCCACACTTAAGATGGCCACGGTCTATTTCTAGATTATAAACTATTTAAATGCTGTAACAACCTAACAAAACGGACCTTAGTTTACAGACTAACTTTACTAGAATACATTAAGCTTGTGTATTACAGGGGTATTTATATTTAAAAAGTGAAATTGTGGGTGGAACTCTCCTTTAATGGTAAAAACCAGCATACAGGTTAAAAAAGTGTTTAAAGATTTAAAGATTAAAGAAAGACTTTCGGAAAGATTCATAAAGGCGTTTTGTTCCAAGAAGTTCCTCTACTGGGGCATCGGATGCCCCAGTAGAAGTCCTTCTTGGAATGAAATGCGTCGGGCTAGCAACACCTGCTCCCATATTGCTTTTATGAATCTTTAAACACTTTTTTAACCTGTATGCTGGTTTTTATCATTAAAACCTGTTTTTGCTGACCTGCACTATCGGAGCCCCTATTTTTTATTTTCGTTGCATGGTCTGTGGAGGAACGTTTTTTTGAGTGTCTCCAGCTGGTCCCCATTACCCTTTTAGGCCCCATTCACACGAGGAGTCTGCCTGCTCCCGCCAGCTCAGCGGGAGATCAGTCCGCAGATCTCCGCTGAGCCGACGGATGACAAGCGCCTCTCTGCTCACTGAGCGGGGAGGGGCTTGTCAGGCACCGCTCTCTCCTATGGAGCGATCTGATGAAAACAGACAGCATGTCCGTTTTCATCAGATCTTACCCGATCCGATCCGCATGGACGGATGGGGACGTGTCCCCATACGTCTGTTTTTAGCGGATCGGGTCGGATGTCAGCGGACATGTCTCCGCTGACATCCGATGCTCCATAGGGATGCATGGAGCGGCTTTTCAGGTCCGCCGTCAAAACTGACAGGCGGACCTGAAGGGTCCATCCGTGTGAATGAGGCCTTAAGGGTTGCTTTCTGTCTGAACTGAGCTGTTCTCAGATGCATTTTGGATCTTCGCGATTTCTCTACCTAATCCATGGTTGAGACACGTTTACCGGAGTCACCTTCGGCTGAGGAATACCGGGCTCCTTGACCTTACTTTCGGTTGACGTCTTCTGGACACCAGGGAGGTGTATTCCACTTCTTTTTGGATCTTCGCTGACAGTCCCGTTGAACAGCTAGTTGGGTACCGCAAGCTCGATTGACCTGTTGTCGTATGACAGTCGGGATCCAACGGTTCCGGTAAGCACATTCATAATTACATCTTACATCTGAAGATCTTCGTTTGGGTTTGGGACTTTGAATGAGGCATGTGGATAACACATGCCTCCATCCCTGAAAATTGAAAGAGAGAAAGGGTTGGGACTTTAAATGAAATGCGTGTTGATTCAAACAGTATGTTTTTAACATACTAAGTTAGACAGTTGAATTCGGCTTGCAATTTGGTTGGCAAGTTTGAGCCTGGTCATTACGCTATACAACTTTATTTACTTATACATACTGTTTGCATCAACATGCATCTCATTTAAAGTCCCAACCATTTCTCTCTTTCAATTTTCAGGGATGGAGGCATGTGTTATCCACATGCCTCATTCAAAGTCCCAAACCCAGTTCCATGTTTACCAATAGGGATGGAGATGCGATTTTTATGCTTATACATTTACCCTCATGCGTTTTTTCCAGTGCTCTTTATTTCCACACCTATTTTAGATGGAGGCTGGCTGGTGACACACACCCTAGTCACCTGCTCTCCATCTACTCATTAGCACTTGTATGCCTCTACTGAGGAAACTAGAAAAGTTTAGATAGGACCACAGGAATGCAGAGAGCCTTGTAAGCGGCCTGTGGCTTATCCATATATTTGCAAATGTGTGCAACCAATCCTCTGGTTTTAACATACTAAGTTAGACAGTTAAATTTGGCTTGCAATTTGGTTGGTAAGTTTGAGCCTGGTTATTACGCTATACAACTTTATTTATTTACTTATACATACTGTTTGCATCAACACGCATCTCATTTAAAGTCCCAACCCTTTCTCTCTTTCTGTTCCCTGGCGGCGCTGGTGCCGTAAGGCAAGTGCCCATGTTGCCTTGTGCTAGCGCCGGCCCTGCGGAGGGGGATTCATATAATATTCATCACATGTAATGCTACAGAAGGCTGTTTGAGGCAAACATACAATAGTGGTTGGAAACCGAGCACATGCTGCAGAAGACCATTAGAGATAAGGAGCATGGAACATGAGCTAAAAATCACTGCCATTACAGCCTCAAATCAGCAACCACACTCTCCTAATGGCTGCTGGAGAGCCCAAGGGCCCACAATATGTGCCAATGGGTCATAATATTGGCCACACATTTTATTAGACAGCCCATTAATGTTCTTTTTCTGAAGCTGTTGTGAGCAGCACTACTTCATATCTGGACGTTGTAGCCAGGTTGGGTCGATTACAGAAACCATTCTGTCCTGTATACCCAGAGGCTCCATGGTAACCAGTAACATGAAGTGTGCCGGGCTGAATGACAGAGCCAAGGGAGAAAGAAAAGTAATTGAAATTATCTGGAGGCTGAAAATGTCTCCAAGATAAGATTGGCAGAGAACATTTTTGTCTCCCATCGTAAAATAGAAGGTCTCCTGCGCTTTAATGAGTTCGTTTTGATGAGAACAGTAGTAAAAAAAGTTATTTTCTTTCTTTGGTTTGTGATGTTAATGTTGCAGGAAATACAATTCACACTACCAACTGAGGCAGTAAAACCAATAGCAGATGTCATTCAGTGAAATATTACATCCGCGCAGTTCCTAGAAGTTGCCTCGTGTGAAAATGCAAGGAAACAGAATATTGACCAACATATTGTCAACGCTACATTGAGTTGTCTTGTCACCTCCTCTGTGTCACAAATAAAACTATGATGGCTTTGTCTCTTATGTCTTGTACACACGGTCAGACTTTTGACCGTTGCAAAAGTCCGCCGTGACCCCGTCGGAAGTCCGACAGACAAAAAGAGAACATGTTCTCTATTTAAGGTCTGTCGGACTTCAGACAAAAAAAGTCAGATGGAGGCTACACACGGCCGGACTTTCCGAGAAAAAAAGCCTGTCTGACTTTTTTTCCTCAGAAAGTCCGGCCGTGTGTACGAGGCATTACAGTCCGCCAAGGATGGGAGGCACCATCCTTGGCTGTGGGCAACTGACCCAGCATTTCCATCGTTTGTCACCCAGGCTAGACTTCAACATAAAAAAGACAGAAGATGGGAAGCACTCCAAGTGATGACAAAGTTTAATGAAGATCCCGGTTAATGAGAGTCCCAACCAGGGCCATCTTTAAGGCAGGGCAAAAGGGGAAGCTGCCCTGGGCACTGTCATAGTTGTGGGGCCCAAAGCAGCTGCCTCATACTTGCCAACAATCCCAGTTTAAATTCCCTTGTCCCTTAAAGTTTTAGTCCTTTGCTGTGTCCTTATATCTGCTACTAATGCTGCCCAGCTCTGCCTTATTGTTGTGTACAAATGACTCGCCTGCAGACCCTGTGTTTGCGGGATAATTCTGCAGGATAATTCATATGTAAATAGCGTCAGAATTCATATGTAAATAGCTGAGGCTGGCAGCATTCATATGTAAATAAAGGTGGCATTCATATGTATATCATGCCAGTCTGCAGTGAAGAGATGATGTGCTGTAACCTCTAGCAACCAATCAGTGAGCAGTATTACTGTACAGTAATCTCTAGCAAACAAACAAGAAATCGTGTGCTGTAACCTCTAGCAACTAATCAGTGAGCCGTAATGTCTGCTGTAACCTCTAGCAACCAATCTCAATCACTACCTGATCTGATACAGTAAACTGATTTTAAAGGGGTTGTAAGGGTAAAAAAAAAAATCCCTAAATAGCTTCCTCTACCTTAGTGCAGTGCTCCTTCACTTACCTCATCCTTCCATTTTGCTTTTAAATGTCCTTATCTCTTCTAAAAAATCCTCACTTCCTGTTCTTCTGTCTGTACCTACACACCGTAATGCAAGGCTTTCTCCCTGGTGTGGAGTGTCGTGCTCGCCCCCCTCCCTTGAGGGGGGAGGGGGCGAGCAGGAGAGTCAGGACGCCCACTAACACAGCTCCTTTCTCTATCTGCAACGTAGAGAGCATCCTGACTCTCCTGCTCGCCCCCTCAAGGGAGGGGGCGAGCACGACACTCCACACCAGGGAGAAAGCCTTGCATTACTGTGTGGAGTCACAGACAGAAGAACAGGAAGTGAGGAATTCTCAGAAGAAATAAGGACATGCTTCCCAGAAGAGTTGAAGCTGTTATGGCTGCAAAGGGTGGGCCAACTCAATATTGAACCCTACGGACTAAGACTGGGATGCCATTATAGTTCATGTGTGTGTAAAGGCAGGCGTCCCAATACTTTTGGTAATATAGTGTATATACATGCACCTGCCACTTAGATTGGTACACTTGTTCAAATCAAACTGCTAATTAGCTAATCACATGGCAGCGACTCAATGTATTTAGGCATCTGGACATGCTGAAGTTCAAACTGAACATCAGAATGAGGGAAAAAAGGGTATTTAAATGACTTTGAATGTGGCATGGTTGTTGGTGCCAGACCCGCTGGTCTGATTTTTTCAAAAACTGCTGATCTACTGGGATTTTCACACACAACCATCTCCAGGGTTTACAGAGAATGGTCTGAAAAAGAGAAAATATCCAGTGAGCGCCAGTTGTGTGGAGGAAAATGCCTTGTTTAGGTCAGACGAGAATGGGCAGGCTGGTTCAAGATGATAGAAAGGCAACCGTAACTCAAATAACCACTCGATACAACCAAAGTATGCGGAATACCATCTCTGAATGTACAGAGTAAACGCCAAGGCCTACCTGAGTATTGCTGGCCATGTCCATCCCTTTATGACTACAGTGTCCCCATCTTCTGTTGGCTCCTTCCAGCAGGATAATGCACCATGTCACAAAGCTCCAATCATCTCACCACTGGTTTCCTGAACATGACAATGAGGTCGCTGTACTCCAATGGCCTTCAGAGTCACCAGATCTCATCCAATAGAGCACCTTGGGATGTGGTAGAACAGGACATTCACATCATGGATGTGCAGCCGACAAATCTGCAGCAACTGCGTGATGCTATCATGTCAATATGGACCAAAATCTGAAGAATGTTTCCATGTATCCGAATCACCGAATGAAATGGTAACAAATTTAGTTGAAATACATTAAGACTTGTTTCATTTATTCATTTTCTAACGAATTCCAATTTATCAGAACGATTAGAATTCTATGAGAAATGGCTGGTTGCTAAGCAGCGGGCCAGGAAGCCAGCCACCTAGTCCTTAACAACTATAAGCAGTGGCGGCTGGTGCTCAAAATTTTTGGCGGGGCGCAAAGAAAAAAAAAATTGCAGTCTCACTGTGCCCAAACGCAGCCACTGTTACATGCCATCAAATGCAGCCACTGTGCCATCAATTCGCACCACTGTGCCATGCCATTAAACGCAGTCACTGTGCCATGCCATCAAATGCAGTCACTGTGCCATCAATTCGCACCACTGTGCCATCAATTCTCACCACTGTGCCATGCCATTAAACGCAGTCACTGTGCCATCCATTGTCACCACTGTGCCATGCCATTAAACGCAGCCACTGTGCCATACATTGTCACCACTGTGCCATGCCATTAAACGCAGCCACTGTGCCATCCATTGTCACCACTGTGCCATCCATTGTCACCACTGTGCCATGCCATTAAACGCAGCCACTGTGCCATCCATTGTCACCACTGTGCCATGCCATTAAACGCAGCCACTGTGCCCTTTAATGGTCACCGCTGTGCCAATTGTCCCCACTGTGCCCTGTAAATTGCGTTCTTCCCCCCCCCCCCGCCCGGCACTTACCTTTACTGGAGTCAGGCATCCACGTCCCACGATGTCTTCTCCCGCCCTCGATGACTGACAGGCGTCTCAGCCAATCAGGTTACAGGTAGCCAGAACCGGCCAACGTGATTGGCTGAGACGCCTGTCATCTTATTCAAGGGGTGTACAGTCTGTAAGCTCCGAGAATAAGCTTCCGGGACCCGAGGGATGTATTGGGAAAGCCTATCAGAGCCGTTGGCTTTGATAGACATTTCCCTACAGCCAACCAGCTGGCGTTATTCAGATGGCCGGACATTGAGCGCCGACCATCTGAATAACAGCGGCAGCGGCGAAAATAACATAGATTCGTGCAATGCATGAATCTATGTTATTTCACTCAGTGGCGGTGAGATCCAGAGGGGGCGGCGCTCCAGCGCCCTCTATGGACGAACCGCCACTGACTATAAGTCATCATCTGTCCGCGGATGAATGTAAAGAAAAGAATGCCGGCATTGCCTGGCAATAGATTTTTTATTTTTTTTTAAATGGCGTGGGCCCCCCCCCGCAAGTCCATACCTGACCCATCAGGTCTAGTATGGATTTTAAGGGGAATCCCAAGCCAAATTTATAAAAAAAAAAAAAAAAGCGTGCCCCCCCCCCCCCCCCCACCCAGATCCATACTAGACCTTTTTCTGATCATGCAGCCCAGCAGGTCAGGAAAGGGGGGGACTAGCGAACATACCAGGCCACATTCCCTCAACATGTTGATGGGGACAACGGCCTCTTCCCGTCAACCCTGGGCTGTGGTTGTCGGGGTTTTCGGGTGGGGGGCTTAGCGGAATATGGAAGCCCCCTTTAACAAGGGCCCCGGATCTTGGCCCTCCCCCCTATGTGAATGGGTATCAGGTATAGGGTTGCCACCTCATCCCTTTAAACCCGAACACATAGTAATTACACAGGTTCTGGGGCTAATTTAATGTCGATAAGGCACCAAGTGAGTTAATTAGCACCTTAATCAGCCAGAGAACCTGTGTAATTAATATGTGTTCGGTTTTAAAGGGATGAGGTGGCAACCCTAATCAGGTACCCCTACCCATTCACCAAAAAAAGTGTCAAAATATAATAAAAACACAGACAGTTTTTGACAAATCCTTTATTAAAAAATAAAAAACTGTCGTCCGATGTAGATCCGTCGTCAATCACGCTGCCGACCCATCCGCCACCGGTCCGTGACATCAGAAGGGGGCGGTGCCACCCGATGACGTACACAGGTGGCCCCACCCCTTCCCTATAAAAGAACTGTCAAACGGAGGAGCCTGCAGTAGGCATAGAGCCTCTGTGGCAGCGATGAATAAGCACTGATTTTGTGCGAAACGTCGGCTGTTCCCCTGTTTTTGTTGCTGTGATCTGGTGATGTATTTGCTGTTCATTTAATAAAAGACAACCTGTACGGTTTTTGGAGTGCGGCCATCCATCCTTCATTCAACTTTTATGCTTGCCTAGTGCACCGCCAGCACCCTTGGAATCCTGTATCAGTGTGTGACCATATAGTAGACCCACCTGGAGCGGTGACTTTCTTTCTTCTAGGCACCACCTGTCTGCTGATATTATGCCAGCACACCAGCTATACTCTGGTACCTCCTGCATACAGTCGAGCAGGCGACCCATGCTACTTTGGGCCTGACTTCTCCTGTTTTCACCCTCAGGGGGGTCTGGAACTTGGCCGCAAGGGAAGCCCTCTCTCTTCATTGGCCTCCAGCACCAGGTATGTGATGACTAGTCCAAATCATTTGGTGGGGGGGGGGGATTATGGTGTTGGGTTGTTTTTCAGGGGTTGGGCTTGGCCCCTTAGTTCCAGTGAGGGGAACTCTTAAAGCGGAGGTTTACCCAAAAATCCACTTTTTGACATTAGCTGTAGCATACTGCTAACATCTGCAGTATGCTGTTTTTTTTTTTTTTTTTACTTGTACTTATCGTTATATGAGCCCTTGTTTTCCGGCTCCGAGCGGGGAATCCTGCGGGGAATGGGCGTTTCTAAGCGAAGAGGAGTTGATTGACAGCTGCTAAGGCATGTCTTGGCCTCTGTTTAATCTTCAACTGCCATGATGCTGCACATGTGATCAGTTATGACACCAGCCATTGGATGGTTTGACAGTTTGGTTGAGAGCACAACCAATGTGACAGTTAGCATTCCCGGCATGCCAGGAATGTAACTGCTTTTTCAAACTGTTAAATTGATGGGTTTACTTCCGCTTTTAAGGATGTTGGAAAGTTCATTTTGAGGGTGAACCTCCGCTTTAAGGCGTCAGCATACCAAGACATTTTCGACAATTTTATACTCCCAACTTTGTGGGAACAATTTCGGGATGGCCCCTTCCTGTTCCAACATGACTGCACACCAGTGCACAAAGCACTTTTTCCATTTACTGCATGTGATATACAGACTTTAGATTGTAAATCCCTCGAGGATGTGATTGTACAGTAAGTAAAGAGCTGCACAAATTGTCAGCACTATATGCCTATAAAATTCTTTTGGACTCATTGGGGGGCCGAACTTAAAGCCCTATTTGCCAGGACTAACACTGGCATAAACCGTATGGTGACTGGTTCTCTTTAATGTTCTGTCCTACAATGCTGGTATTAAGTTCCATTTCTGACCCATGTAATATCGCAATTCTATATTCTGCTACAAAAATATGAGCAGTCGGGAATCCCCCCCCGAGATTATGATGCGTTTTCCTTTAGTATGTAATTGAACAAACAGGAGTTCACACTTCAGTGCATTTCAATCAATGTATAAGATTACAGGTATCTCCTGGAGAATGGACTCTGCTGAGAGATCTATACAGTGTTCTGTCACTAGTGATCATAGATGAGCAGCTGAATTTATTCAAAGGATCTCTCCTGTACCGGATAATTAAAGCCGCACATGTCAGATTAGCATAACCCACATATGGTTCATATCTGGACAGGTAAGTGGAAGTGACTGTGGATGTAATACAGACATTTCAAATACGCAATCCATATGTGTATGACTTATCTCCCTGTATGTTTTACCCAGAACAAAATATATTGGGAAAGAATATATTTCCATGAATTGGATTTGATCCTAGGCAATTTTACGGTTTCACAGAGAATATAATTTCTTATCATTTTTAGGTTGATACCATTTAAAGGGACCCTGTCCCCAGACCATTCATTTCAACAGCAATCTTTCCATTTATATTTTAGGAATGGTATTTATTTGTAAGGGTTTGTTCACACTAGCTTTGCCCCTCTGAAGAGTGATCTGCGTTCAGATAATTTTTCAAAGAGCATTTGCCAGCATCGCACTTCAACCTGCTTTAACCCCTTGAAGCCTGCACTAGCTCACCACATCCTCATTTTCTTGAATGGGCGTTTGTCAGGATGTAGTAGCTGCCGAAAGCAACATGGGGTATAATTAGAGGTCGACCGATATATCGGCAGGCCGATATTTGGCCGTTTGAGAAATCGTCATCGGACGATTTTCATCCAAATTAGGCCGATATTTAACATGGCCGTTGGCGGTGCCTCGGATCCGGAGCTAGGCCGAAGCCGCGGCCTTTCATGATGCTGTGACCACATCGGCAATCAGCGGTTCCAGAGCCACGGCCATCTTGGTACACCCAGCGCAGCGGCCCTCCCCTCTGTTTACAGCCAGAGGAGGATGGGCCCGCTCGCTGCTATCTGCTGACCTATTCTGCATTCTGGGGATTGTAGGCAGAGGCGGGGCAGCAGCACGGCAGGGCCAGGGACGAATAGAGTCTTGTGCTAGGCTGGTGGGCATTGGTGAGTGAATGACATTGGGCTGTACTGGTGGGCACTGAGGTGATGCACTGGTTGGCACTGAGGTGATGCACTGGTTGGCACTGAGGTGATGCACTGGTGATATGCGCTGGTGGGCAATGATGGGATGCACTGGTGCATTGATGAGGTGGCACTGATGGGCTGCACTGGTGGGCACTGATGTGGCACTGACAGGCTGCACCCCACTTCTCCACCCTAAACAATTATCTCCTCCCCACCTCTCCACCCTAGGTTTTTTTAGAGGAGGGAAAAAAATAAATAAATAAATAAAATAAAAAAATTAAAATCGGCAACACATATCGGCTATCGGCTGCCCCGATTTCCAAATATCGGCATCGGCCAGAGAAAAACCCATATCGGTCGACCTCTAGGTATAATTCCTGCTATGGCCATGAAGAGGGTCACAGCCGTGTACACCCACGGCCATTGCATCTGGAGTTAAAGGGGGTACTGCCCCCCAAAAACCAGTGTGAACATGCCCCAAATGTCTCCAAAAGACATCCAAAACCAGAGAATGCAGCATTCTTAAGTATAAAGTAAACCTCTTCAACATTTTAAACGTTAAATGTCTTGCTTAAAGTGAGGTGACCAGATTTTTTTAATTAAATCCGGGGACATATTTTTTTTTACTAGTAATGGCGGAAACTCAGCCACTCTGCCCGTCGCTGCCCGCCTCACACCCTGTCAAGTCTTATGTTGGCCATACACTATGTGAAAAATCGTTCAGACAGTTTGTTCTTTTTTTTCGAAAACTCAATGGGCACAAAATCGTTGGGACTTTTTGAGCCGAAAAAACGAAGGACAAGTTTGGTAAATTTTTGACGAACGAACAATAAATCGGAAGGTTAATGTGTTTCCCGTCCGAACTTTCTGCACTAGGTATACGTAAAAAAAATAAACAATTTTTTTTTTTATTTATGTCCACTGAACAATTTATCGGTCATTATGTGATGGCAATGTCGTTTGCGCTCACGGCCGAACGTTCGTTTTTTGAAAGTTTGTTCGGACGATTTTTCGCAGAGTGTATGGCCAGCATTACTCTCAGGGCCCCGGCTACTACTGAGGGGGTGGGGAGGAAGATCACTCCACCAGGGAAGACAAGGAGATAAGCAGGCAGCTGGCTGGAACTTGAGCCAAGGCAGAAGAACAAGTGGGCAGAGCTAAATGGGCAACCAAAACTGAAGAAATATCCCCTCCGACCAGCACATGATCATCAGAAAGGGGACAGATAATTAAAATATACACCCCCCCCCCCTAAGTTAGTAGGCACAGTAGAGCGGGAGGGTGTAATTCAGATTTTTTTTTATTCTGCACTGACTTTGAAATTGGCCCAGCCCCTGTTCAAATCCAATCCGGGGACAGACTTGGTCCGGGGACAGTGTCCTCAATCCAGGGACTGTCACCTGAAACCGGGGATGTCTGGTCACCCTAGCTTAAAGGCCTCATTCTTACGGGCATACTAAAGTATACACCCATGCGAGCAGCTGCCTAGGGCACACTTCTGCCTGCGGTGCAGCCACGGCCGCTGGTTTCCCTACTCTCTGCCACAGGGACATAGATAAGGGTGCCCCACCAGAGGACCCTGCCCAAATGTCCAGTTACATAGCTCCCAACTGTCCCTGATTTTGGAACAAAGTCCCTGTTTCCTCCTCATTTTGGTCTGATCTATATAGTTGTATATAAAATGCACTTTTTATCTTTCAAAAAGTGTTTCCCAGTGCTAAACCTTTCATCTAATTTCTAAATTGCTGCATCTGTAAATTTCAAAAGCCAATATAAAGGAATAGTAGTGGTTAAAAAAAAGCACTTGTGGGTTTAATCATTTAATTTTTTTTGTATAAGTCTCCTTTAAGGGGGCATGGCAGGGGGTTTGGCTTGTGCCAACATACTTTTGGTAAAAGGTGTCCCTCATTCCCATCTCAAAAAGTTGGGAGGTATGAAGTTATGAATATTTACACATATTTCCTTCAGCCAATCCAGTAGGAGGTTTATGCCGCTGATACATGCTGGGGTCTCTCTCTCTCTCTCTCTCTCTCGGCCCAGGGAAGTGCTACTGTATGGAGCTGTAAGGCCAAATAGCCTGTTTTGGGGCCTAACTTTTGCTGAAGTTGTCCTGCCTGGAGAGGAGGAAGTTGAGCCAAGGAAAAGACCTAGGGGAGGCCCCTTGCTGAAGAGGGACAGGAAGAAGCCCTGTCTCTTAGAAGGGCCTGGAGGACACACTGAAATTTGGAGGACACACTGAACGTGCTTACAGTGTTGCCGTGTCAGCTTAAAGGTTCTGACACAGTAAAGATGGACAATGATCTGGATCTGAAGAGTCTTTAACTGCTTCCCACCCAGTCAATGTAAACGGCTGGGTGGGAGATTCCCTGTTTTGAGTGGACATACTTGAGAATAAGTGCAAGAACACCTGTCACAGTGTACCAGTGTCCCATGAACATGTGTACCAGTGTCCTATCAACATCTGTACCAGTACACAAAACATCTGTCAGAGTGTACCAGTGTCCCATCAACATCTGTCAGTGTCCGCCGATAGATGATCAACATCTGTCACAGTGTATAAGTGCACAACAATACCTGTCAGTGTACCAGTGTTCCAACAATAAAGAAATATAAAAAAATTTAAGCGCCCCTGTTTCCCCATTCTCACGTGCAAAGCCAAACACACATGTTGGTCCCATATGCATAAACCAGCGATCGCAACACACTTGTGAGGTATGGCCATGAATGTCAGAGCAAGAGCAATACCTCTAGAACCAGCCCTCCTCTGTAACTCTAAATTTGTAACCAATAAAGGCTTTTAAAGCGTCGCCTATGGAGATTTTTAATTACCAAAATTTGGCACCATTTCACAAGTGTGCGCAATTAAAAAACGTGACAGCTTTGATATCTTTTTACCTGGCACAACATCATATTTTATATTTTACCCCAAAATTTGGTATTACATTGTCCTTGTGTGCATTGAAATTCATTAAACTGTATTCATGCGTTAGTGTGTAAAATTGCATTTGAAAAAACGCTGCGCAAATACCGTGTGACATACAAATTTGCAAAACCCATCATTTTTTTCTTTAGGGCTTCTGCTACAAATATAATGTTTGGGGGTTCGATGTAATTTTCTAGCAAAAATACAGATTTTTCAGAAGAAGGCTTGGTCTTAAAGGCTAACTTCACCTTTTTTTTATTTTCTAAGTTCCAGCTCCCCTTTGTACCAAGTTTGCATTAATGTACTTTTGAAAAAATATAAAAGCTTTCCATTAAATCTACAGACACTTACTGTCGGTTCACACTAGGGCGACACGACTTCCAGCACGACTTTCAGAGGCGACTCCGACACGACTTGAACATGAACCACAGGGCGATCTGGGGCGATTTACAACACGACTTGAAGTCGTCTCCAGGACAGGAGACTTTCCAGTGGCCAATCAAACAACAATCAGCTCTAGGGGAGGGAGGGGGAGGGAGAGGTTTGCCTGAGAAATGTATGTTATCTTCCTGGAAAGTCGCTTCAGTTAAGACAGTGATCAGACTTGGAGGCGACTTCCATTGAAATCAATGGGTACAAATCGCCAACAAATCAGATTGAAGTAGTACAGGAACCTTTTCTGAAGTCGGATCGCCTTGAGTCGTGTGTATTAACACCGCTCCCATTCACTTACATTGTTTTTCTCTACAGCGCGACTTGAGGCGACATGAAGTCGGATCGCAAGTCGCCCCAGTGTGAACCGGCTCTACCGCACTGTTTTCATGGATGTTTCAAAACACTTCTCCGTTACGTCTGCCTTACCTCCTGGGCAGACTAGAGGTCATGAAACAGGAAGGAGTTGACCAGCTGACCTCATTAGCACACACCCTGCATTATCCATTCTCCTACCTACCCACCCATTTTCAGGTGCATGTTTTTTAAATGAGATGCAATCAATCAGTGATCACCCTTTTCAATAAATACACAGGCATCAATTTTTTATTAATTTTTTTCCTACCTTAAGGCCCCTTTTACACTGAGGAGTTTTTCAGGCAGTTTAGCGCTAAAAATAGAGCCTAAATACCGTCTGAAAAACTCCTGCCCTGCATTCTCAGTGTGAAGGCCCGTGGGCTTTCACACTGAGGCGATGCGCTGGCAGGACCACTCCAAAAGTCCTGCCAGCAGCATCTTTGGAGCGGTATAGGAGCGGTGTGTTTACCGCTCCTTCCCATTGAAAGCAATGGGAAACCGCGGTAATATAGCCGGCAATGCGCCTCTGCAGAGGCGCATTGCCGGCGGTATTAACCCTTTTTCGGCCATTAGCGGGGGTTAATACCGCACCAAATTCCGCCGCAATTCTGCGGCAACTCAGACGGTATAGCGCCGCTAAAAATACCGGCGCTATACCGCCACCGCACATCCCGCACCAGTGTGAAAGGGGCCTTACTTTAATGTTGCATATATCGTTTAGTTGGCATTTTGAAGTGTGCAGGAAATGAGCGATGAGATAACAGCCTATTATACAATCTAATTGTACAATTTTCTTTAGCTCTACCAAGGGCCTCTGATTGGATACAGAGTGAATAGATAGATAGATGGGTACTCCTAATCCATAGTTCTGGTAAATCTAAACTAAATTGTACAGAGAGTGTACAATCAGACCGCACAGTGTTTGGCCGTCTTTATACAAGTACATAGGAGGGAGTGGACAGAAACACTCAGCTGTCAAGCCCTATTTACATCTCTGCATAGCGGGAACTCGCATCCCCTGCCCCAAATCACCCCCATGTTGAGGGCATGTGGCCTGGTATGATTAAAGAGGGAGCGCTCGGTGGTCCCTTCTCTTTCCTGACCTGCAGAGCTGCTGGAATGGATTTGTAGAGGGACCCCATGGCATTTTTGTTTTTTTATTTTCGTGTGGGGTTCCCCTCCACATCCATACCAAATACCAAAGGTAAGGGTCTGGTATAGATCTGGGGGGGGGGGGGGGGGCGGGGGGGCCCATGCTGACAATTCCTTTTTTACATTTAGCTGTCAGCAGGGAACCCGCTGACAGCTGATGACTCATCGATTGTTAATGACATGGTGGCTGGCTTCCTGACCCACTCCTTAGCAACCAGCTATATGTTTTAAAGGGAGTAAAAAAAATGCAAAGAACATAAAATGCATGAAAACTGCATGCAAAAACGCATAAAAAACCCGGGTTTAAAAAGGCAAAACATGCCTGAAAAACGCATCAATCCTGCAACAGCATAGATGTGAACCTAGACTCAAAGCAGGTAGTGTTGTGTTGCTTTATAATCACCTGCTTTAACCCTTGGATCCCACAGAAGCATACAGTTGTGGGGGAAATGCAGAGTGGCCCCATTTACTTGAATGGGTCACGATTGGCAGACGGTAGCACCGACCAAAAGCAACAGGGGTTTTAATTCCTGCTGTGGCATGTGTACAACTTTGGCTGCTGCCTCATTGGGATTAGGGGGGGAGGTGGTAAAACTGTGACTCAATTGCAGGGTTTTACCACCCCCCAACTTTACGTGTGAATGAGCACTAAGGATGTTGCTGCCGAATGCAACTAAAGTTGCAGCAAGCGCTGCTGCCCCCCTGAAGAGAGATCAGAGTGGTGGGAAGCCAATATGTTGCCTCCTCACCACCTGATTTAAAGCCATGATTGCCGTGCAATCAGGGCTGGACTGGGACAAAAAATTTGGCCCTGGACTTCATCCAGACCGGCCCAATGGGGCGCTGCCAGGGCGTTAAAAAAAAAAAGTCCTCCAAGCAGCATCTTTGAGGCGTGGAGGAGCGGTGTATAAAATGCTCCTGCCCATTGAAATTTATGGCCACCGCAGCTGAAGCGCCTGCAGGGCTGGTGGAAGGATTTTTGACACCCTAGGCGAAACTTAATTTTTCTGCCCCATTGGCTCCACCCCTGACTCCACCCCCTTTGCCCTGCCCATGTATATCCCACCTTTTTAATGAAGCGCCCATCAAATGCAGCCTACCAGCGCCCATCAATGCAGCCTCTGCAGCGCTTATCAATGCAGCCTCACCAGTGCCCATCAAATGCAGCCTACCAGTGCCCATCAATGCAGCCTCACCAGTGCTTTTCAATGCAGCCTCACCAGTGCCCATCAAATGTAGCCTCACCAGTGCCCATCAATGCAGCCTCACCAGTGCCCATCAATGCAGCCTCACCAGTGCTTATCAATGCAGCCTCACCAGTGCTTATCAATGCAGCCTCACCAGCGCCCATCAAATGCAGCCTACCAGTGCCCATCAATGAATGTTTGCTTACTTCCAATTCATTCAGGAGTCAGGACACAGACACAGTCCCCCACCACCGCTGCACCTCTGACACTATGTGAAAACGGAGCGGCGGCTGCCTGCTGATGCTGAGACTTAGTTGCTTGGAACACCATTGGCTGGGCGCCCTAGGCAGCAGTGCGCCCTAGGCGGCTGCCTAGTTTGCCTAGTGGTAGCACCGGCCCTGAGTGCCTGCAAAGCACTTCGCCAGCAGCGATACATGGGCGCATTTAACCTTGAATTCGGCTGCTAGTGGGGGTTAAAAGCGCCTGCTAGACGCCGAATAGTGCAGCTAAAATGACAGTAAAGTGCTGCTAAAACCAGCAGTGTTTTACCGACAATGCCTGCCCCAGTGTGAAAGCAGCCTAAGGCCTCGTACACACGACCGAACATGTCTGCTGAAACTGGTCTGCGGACCAGTTTCCGCGGACATGTTCGGTCGTCTGTACGGCCGACCGGACAATTTTCCGGCGGATCGGACAGGTTTCCAGCGGACAAATGTTTCTTAGCATGCTAAGAAAAATGTCCGCTGGAAGCCTGCCTGTCGGACATGTTCGGTCGTCTGTACGACTCACCGGATATGTCCGCTCGGCCGAAAGCCCTCGCATGCGTCAAAGTGATTCGACGCATGCGTGGAAGCATTGACCTTCCAGGGTCGCGCACGTCGCCGCATCATCGGCGTGGCCACGTCACCGCGTTGGCTGTCCGCGGGAAATTTGGTCTGATGGTGTGTACAGCCATCAGACCAAAATCCGCCAGCGGACATGTCCGATGAAAACGGTCCGCGGACCGTTTTCATCGGACATGTCCCATCGTGTGTACGAGGCCTAGGAGTCAGGGAGCTGAGAGATAGAGGGGGGGAGCTGAGAGACAGAGGGGGGAGCTGAGAGACAGAGGGGGGAGCTAAAAGAGGATGGGAATGAGAGACACGGGGACTGAGAGACAGAGGGGGGGGGGACTGAGAGACGGGGGTCTGAGAGAGTCTCTGTTTTAAAAAACGGCCCACTGAGCCATCGGCCCACCGGGAAACTCCCTGTAGTCCCTATGGCCAGTCCATCCCTGCGTGCAATTCACGTGATTGCCACATGGTAGTTGGAGGTTTAAATCAGGTGTGAGGAGGCGACACTGAGCGACACTGTGCCCAGAGATCTTTGACTTCCCGTGTTGTTCAGGTAGATCTCAACCTCAATAAGGTTGCCTACCCCTGGTATAGTCAACGGAAAGGTCATTTCAACGTTTTTTTATCAGCATCGTGGTAAAGAAACAGGAATCCCAGAATGAATCACATTTAGATTAGATCCATAAAAAAAAATAAAAAAAAAGCATATACGTGTGTGGCTGCACTCCGAGGAAGCCCCAGAGGTCCAGAGACTGGCACTCCGCTTCAATGTTGAAATAATCTGCGGGCTACGAGGTCGTCGTAACAATGGACACAGAGAGAAATGATTATGAGAACAAGAACATCTATAATGTTTTATGGGGCACATATTGCTTATCATGTTTTAGTGTATTCTGTCTTCGCGGTTTGCAAATAAATTCCCACTTGTGCCTCCGCTAAGCAATGTAGGTTTGTGATTATGTAAAACTTCTGCAATGCACGTGAATCGCAAATTGAAAACATCAGTTTCAGCAGTGAGAGTTATTCAGCACTGTACAGCCTGTGTCCCTGCCAGAGGAAAGGCTTCACAATGGCTCTGGTCCCAACTACAGGGTCTGTACTAAAGATGGCCATACAGAGATCGAAATTTGACAATCAGCAGGGACACATTTCGATCCACGTATAGGTATTCCCATTCAAGAAGAAGTGATCTAGTGATCAACTCCTCCTTAAAGCGGGAGTTCACCCGAAATTTTTTTTTTAACATTAGATTGATGCTCATTTTCTCAAGGGGAATCGGGTAGTTTTTTAAAATCGAGGCCGTACTTACCGTTTTAGAGAGCGATCTTCTCCGCCGCTTCCGGGTATGGTCTTCGGGACTGGGCGTTCCTATTTGATTGACAGTCTTCCGACAGGCTTCCGACGGTCGCATACATCGCGTCACGAGTAGCCGAAAGAAGCCGAACGTCGGTGCGGCTCTATACGGCGCCTGCGCACCGACGTTCGGCTACTTTCGGAAAATCGTGACGCGATAGATGCGACCGTCGGAAGCCTGTCGGAAGATTGTCAATCAAAATAGGAACGCCCAGTCCCGCAGCCCATACCTGGAAGCGGCAGAGAAGATCGCTCTCTAAAACGGTAAGTACTGCTTTGTTTTTAAAAAAACTACCCGATTCCCCTAGACAAAATGAGCCTCAATCTAATGTTAAAAATTAACATTTCCGGGTGAACCTCCACTTTAACAGGACTGTCTGTATATTTCCACTCGGTTAGTGCTTGCAGCCAATAGGAAGAGTCCTGCTGCCGCTGTCAGAATACAATAGGACAGAAGGGGGATTCTCCCATCTACCTTGATGTGTAGATGGGGGAATCATATTCGTTTTTATTTTATTTTTTTTCGGATCAGCCAGGTGAAGGATAACAAAAAAAGATCCATCTATGGTCAGTGTGCTGTTACACTTGTTGTGTGAAAATGTAATTCAATGCATAGTCATGGCTAATGTTCATATTACTGTGAATTGAGAATTAATATAGGTAATTTCCCTAAAGTGGTTCTAAAGTCCGAAGGTTTTTTTTACCTTTGTAGCGCCCCCTTACTTTCAGTATGGGCACTACGCTAAAGTTAGTGGAGAATGGGAGAGTTATTTTGCTCCCATTCACAATTTGTTAAATTGTGGACTGCTGTCATTCCGGAACTGTCCTGTAGGTCAGTCTGTGCTCCAGGGATGCAATCCCATCCCTGGGCGACAGTTGGCGCCAGAGGGGTTTTGGCAGAGCCGCTTTTCCCCAGCAGCCAATTAGAGGAGTTTTCGGGGCATGCTGGGGGAGGGTATATCTGTGGCGGACGACATTTTGTGTGGTTCTTCCCGTGGGTTCCAGGTGCGGCATCCACCTTTAGGGTGCGCGCATCCAATGGCCCCCGGCGATGGGCTTCCAGGCCGGGGTCGCATTCTACGTGAAGCTCCATATTGCAGAGAGGGGCCCCAGTGACTTACTGGGTCCCCTGCTTTACTGAGAAGATCCCAGGCTGGGTGCTGCTCGATTGGGGGGTCGGCTTGAGGAGAACCCGGAGGCAGGTTGTCCAACAGAGCTTGAACGAACCATCTGGGATCTGGTGACTGAAATGCTGACAGGTACTCTTTGCTGTCATCCGGTGACCTATGTTCAATCTACTGGGAGGATTCGCTCAATTCAGCCATTTAGCTCATTCAAGTAGTAGGCCTGTGGCAGAGGCCCTAGAGCCAGGTCTGTGGCAGAGGCCTGTTCCTCCCAGCAACACTAAGTGACACTTCGACTGCCAGGCTTGTGGCAGAAGTCTGTCCGGGGGGGCACTTCACCCACTCTGGCTAGAGTGGCGACGAATGGTGACTACTATTATTGTGCTGCTGAGAGCAGGATTGCTCTTTGTCTACATCCAGGCCTGATACCGCAAGTTCTTTATCGCTTCATCAACCTTTTCCTTCCTACTGCATGTTGATGTTGGCTATGTTGGGCCTGAAATAAAGCATTTGAAAACTTTCCTTCATGTACTGGACATTCGCTCACTACTTTTATTCATCAGCTACACCCCTAGACAACATTGAGGTAACTTAATATGCCGATCCCAACAACAAACCAGCGGCTCCTGCGGGGGTAGCGCTACACCTTTATGTATTCTAACCTTCCCAAATACTTACCTGAGCTCTCTCTGGATCCAACGATGTGCACAACAGCCTTGGCTCTCCGGGGATTCTCCCTCCTCATTGGCTGAGACATTGGGGCGGGGGCCGAACGCAGCCCTGTGTCTGAATGGACACAGAGCAGTGGCTCGGGAGTGTGACTGCTTGGGTTCCCCCATTGCAGGCTGCTTGCTCTAGGGGTACTCGACAGGAAGGATGGGCCAGGAGCACTGGTGGGGGACCAGAGAAGAGGAGGATATAGCCTCTACAAAATAGGGGTTAGATTTATGGCATTTTTGGCAATCTGCAATTTTTAGGGGGACTGTGACATTGCGGCAGACAGATCGGCCACTTTTGCCACTTTTTTGGGACCAGTGACATTTATACAGCGATCAGTGCTAAAAAAATTCAATGATTACTATGTAAATGTCACTGGCAGGGAAGGAGTTAACACTAAAGGGCGATCAAGGAGTTAAATGTGTTCCCTGGGAGGTGTTTCTAACTGTGGGGGATGGGACTGACTTGAGGAAGAGAGATCGCTGTTCCTAATCACTAGGAACAGCAGATCTCTCTCTCCTCCCCTGTTCTGTGTAATGTGGGAGACCAGTTATAGTGAATGCAGGGTCCTGGGTTTAGTAACACTTTAAGGTCATCTGCTCCTCTTCACAGCTACATAAAAAGCTGCACAGGGAAGATAAGCTGTGATAGTCACATGTGACTTATCTCAGTTGCATAAACAGACATCTTAATGTGGAGTATGTATTAAAAATATAGAAGGTTTACTGTAGATGCGTAATATCAGAGGTGCAAATGATAGCAACTAGACATGTGCACTGCCGAAAAATATGTTTGTTTTAGTTTAATTCGTTTTAGTTTTTTTAGCTTTTCGGTTCATAAATTTGCATATATAATTCGACAATACATCCTGTTATATCATAGAAAACATGAACTATAATACTACAACGCCACCTGCTGCATAGATGGGTATAATACATACAGAATTGTCAGTTTATTAAAGCGGGGGTTCACCCTTAGGCCGGGTACTCACGGACAAACATGTACGGTGAAAGCGGTCCGTCGGACCGTTTTCACCATACATGTCTGCCAGAGGGCTTCTGTACGATGGTTGTACACACCATCGTACAGAAGTCCGCGCGTAAACAATACGCGGGGCGTGTCCGCGGTGTCCCCGCGTCGATGACGCGGTGTCGCCGCGACAATGACGCAGCGACGTGGGCGGGCCGCCTTTAAAATGCTTCCACGCATGCGTCGAAGTCATTCGACGCATGCGAGGGACGGCGGGCGCCTGGACATGTACGGTAGGTCTGTACTGACGACCGTACATGTCCGAGCGGGCAGGATTCCAGCGGACTGTTTTAAAACAAGTCCAGGAATATTTGTCCGCTGGGAAAAGGCCCGGCGGGCAAATGTTTGCTGGAATTCGGCCCGCTCGCGCCCACACACGACCAAACATGTCTGCTGAAACTGGCCTGCGGACCAGTTTCAGCAGACATGTTTGGTCGTGAGTACGGGGCCTTAGAGGGCACTTTTCCCCCTTAGATTCCTGCTCGTTTTTACTAGGGGAATCGGCTATTTATTTTAAAATATGATCCGTACTTACCCGTTTACGAGATGCATCCTCTCCGTCGCTTCCAGGTATGGGCTTCGGGAATGGGCGTTCCTTCTTGAGTGACAGTCTTCCGAGAGGCTTCCGACGGTCGCATCCATCGCGTCACGATTTTCCGAAAGAAGCCGAACGTCGGTGCGCAGGCGCAGTATAGAGCCGCACCGACGTTCGGCTTCTTTCGGCTACGAGTGACGCGACGGATGCGACCGCCGGAAGCCTCTCGGAAGGCTGTCACTCAAGAAGGAACGCCCGCTCCCGAAGACCATACCCGGAAGCGACGGAAGAAGATGCAGCTCGAAAACGGGTAAGTACTGCTCATATTTTAATACAAATAGCCGATTCCCCTAGACCGAACGAGCAGGAAGCTAAGGGGATAAAAAAAATTTTTTTACAAATGGGTGAACTCCCGCTTTAACAACGCTGCATTACGTACTGTTGTTCTTTTCCAACAACATCATCACGTTTGTGTAGACTCACCGTACCCAGCCCCAGTTATGGTTCTTCTCAGTGGTGGCTGGTCGTCAACATTTTTGGGGGGGCGCAAACAAACAAAAAAAAATCATCAATTGCAGCCTCACTGTGCCCATCAAACGCAGCCACTGTGCCCATCAATTGCCACCACTGTGCCCATCAAACGCATCCATTGTGCCCACCAATTTTCGCCACTGTGCCCAGCAATTGTCACCACTGTGCCCATTAATTGTCGCCACTGTGCCCATCTAACGCAGCCACTGTGCCCAGCAATTTTTGCCACTGTGCCATGCCATCAATTGTCGCCACTGTGCCATCAATTGTCGCCATTGTGCCATCAAACACAGCCACTGTGCCATGCCATCGAACGCAGCCACTGTGCCATCAATTGTCACCATGGTGCATATCAATTGTCGCCACTGTGCCATGCCAAACGCAGCCACTGTACCATGCCAAACACAGCCACTGTGCCATGCCATCAATTGTCAACACTGTGCCATCAATTATCACCACTGTGCCCATCAATTGTCGCCACTGTGCCATCAATTGTCGCCACTGTGCCATGCCATCAAACGCAGCCACTGTGCCATCAATTGTCACAACTGTGCCATCATTTGTCACCACTGTGCCCATCAATTGTCGCCAGTTTGCCCCCTCAAAAACCGCCAGATTGCTGCCCCCCGTCCCCCAGCACTTACCTTTCTCGGGTCAGCCATCCTCCATCGATGTCTTCTCCCGAGTCCCGCCCTCGATATCGTCTCAGCCAATCAGGTTACCGGTAACCAGACCCGGTGAACCTGATTGGCTGAGACGAGTGTCAGTGTTAACCAGGGAATGCACACCCCCTGCGTCCCCTGGTTAACTATTTGGAAGCCGATTACAGCCCTCAGGCTGTAATCGGAAAGCCTATCAGAGCCAGCGGCTCTGATAGACACTTTCACACAGCCAACCAGCTGCTGTTATTCAGATGGCCGGCGCTCACCAGGGGGCTGGTCATCTGAATAGTGGGCCGCAACAATACATAGAGATTCATGCAATATATGAATTTCTAAGTATTGTACACTAAGTTGAGTGGCGGCGCAGGGGAGAGAGGGGACAGCGCTCCTGCGCCCACTATGGACACACCGCTGCTGGTTCTTCTTCCAGTTTGAATAGAGATCAGGGTCATCCAACCCATTTTCTATGAGCCCAGGCTATCAATGACATGCTCTTGGGGGTTAATTATCATGCAAACAGGGCTCACAATACTCCTGGTCTGAGAGGAGCTCCCCTAACATAATCCTCAAAATATTATAACTCCTAAAGATCGGTACTTATCTTGTTGCCTTGTTGGTTAACAAAAGTATCAGGTGATCCTGTGCCCAGGTCATTACTAACATTTCCCTTTTCATACTGGGATCTATTGTGGCCCAACTGATTTGAAAAAATGCGATTTAAATGTATTACATCTTATATACGCAAACAAGATATTAAACAAAAAACAATTCAATGTTCTGTAATTCCAGAGCTGTCATGTCTTAAGAAAGCATCTGGGAACAGAGAGCTGAATCAGCTTACGATGTACCCGGGTCCAGCCTTAATGGAGTCATTTAGTGTTCATTCTTGTGAATGCTACAGGGATGCCTTGATTGTGGGATTTCAGATTCAAATTATTTCTTCCATGTGAAATTCTCCTCTGCTGATGAAGAACATTTTCTCTATTTTGTCTATTACCTTAGAAACATATAAAACAAGCTTATAGTCAGTATATAATAAACTGCAAACAAGAACCCATTGTGTACAGTCTTGTGTCCATTGGTGTGTACAGCCTATTGCATTAGGGTGTGACCCCAGAACACAAACACACACGTGTGTATATCAGCAGAGCAGTGGACGCTGTCAGTTGAGTAGAGATTGGTGTTAGTAGGGCAGTGGACGGTGTCAGTAGTTTTCTATTTTTATTGTTTTTTACAATATTTTTTATTATTTTACATTTTTTAATTAGGGGGCTTTGGTGAAATGTCAAGGGTCTAACAGACCTCTGATGTCTCACTTTTAAGACAGAGAAAGGAACTGAGGACAGAGATTCCACAGTCCTTTGCTCTGCAGCCTCCCTCACAGCTTGAATGATCAACCACACACACCTGCTAGCCCTTTATACACCCTGAGTGACCTCCAATGATGCTTATATGCTCCCTACACGTATGGGATCTTCATCCCTATGACTATGTTCTGGGGGCGGAGTGAAGCACATTGGGGTCTTGGCCTGGCAGGAGGTTGTCTCGCTCTTACTACCATAGGACTCCGTGGATGTGCGGCACCAGGGATCTTTCTTCTCTTCCTTCCGGTGTCTACAGGAGCTGGGACGAGCTCCATCACTTGCTGGCACTCCTGCAGTGGTTGTAGCATCACCTACACTACTCACCATAGTGATCGAGCCTGAGCGGCACACTAAACAAACCAGGGGGCGCTAGAAACCAGGGGGAATCGGCACAGCATGGGGTGATTAGGGTGTGGGCAGGCACATCGGGCACACCCTGTGTGCACACCTATGTTTGTGTCCATTCACTGGCATGTATAGGTGCAGAATTTGATGACATGGAATGATGACATGGAATTTTATAGATGGGCAACCCCTATCCTCATATTGATTAGTGATAAATTAATAATAACTACTGCAGTAGAGAACAGACACAGAAGATACATTCTGCATCTTTCCAAATAATTCTGCTTTATTATGATGCAATTGAAGATTTTTATACACATGATTTACGTAGGTATCACATTAAAGGAGTTCTCTGACCTAAAACTTTTAACCCCCGCTGTGCCCGGGCTGTAAAAAAATAGAAAATAAACTGTCACTTACCTGCCTACGAGCCCCCGTTGTTCCGATATCGCCGTCCCGTTCTCCGGTCCCGGGCCCCTTCCGCTTCCTGTGTGTCGGTGACTCATAGTGCGCTCAGCCTATCAGCGGCCGCAGCAATGTCCCGTCGCGGCCACTGATAGGCTGAGCGCACTATGAGTCACCGACACACAGGAAGCGGAAGAGACCGGGACCGGAGAACAGGACGGCGATATCGGAACAACGGGGGATCGTAGGCAGGTAAGTGAATGTTTATTTTCTATTTTTTTACAGCCCGGGCACAGCGGGGGTTAAAAGTTTTAGGTCAGAGAACTCCTTTAATTATACTTTTATGGTAACAAGGGGCGTAACATGGGCAGGCTAATTCTAATCGGGACTCGAAAGGATGCAAACATGTAATGAAAACATTATTAGTGCCATGTGCACAATGAGTGCAGTGTGCAATACATACAAAATAGAATACAATTATATACAGAACTTACCAATTTCCTTTATAATCTCCCCTCTTTTGATCAATACTTTGATCACTAACCATGCCTGCTATCACCTTTAACCTGGAACCTGCACAAGCGTGGAGGTAGGTGGAGGTAGTCCTGGCCAAAGAGGCAAAACTCCATTGTGGAGAATATAATAGCTGAGCAGCTTTTTAACTACAAAATGACTTTTTATTGTGAAAAACAAATGATTGATAAGACATATTTACAGAGTATTGGCTGTACACTCCTGTGGCCAGAATGGCCTTCTAGCTTAATTATTGGCATGCTGACTTATCAGCATATGTAAACACAGGCAATTTCTACATAAATTGGAAGATGTATAAAAGACAATATGACTTCAACATGGCTAAACTACTTTTAAAAATCACATTAAACATATATTTATATCCCCTACAATTAAAGCATAATATGAATAAATGGTATCCCAAACTGTGATTCCACGAGGCAAATTAATCAAACACAGAGGGCCAGATCCTCAAAAGGGATACGCCGGCGTATCTACTGATACGCCGTCGTATCCCTGTTTCTATCTTTGGAACTGATCCACAGAATCAGTTTCCAAGAGATAGACAGAAGATCCGACATGTGTAAGGGACTTACACTGTCGGATCTTAGGATGCAGTACCGCAGCCGCCGCTGGGGGCATTTCTCGTCGAAATCCAGCGTCGGGTATGCAAATTAGCACTTACGGAGATTCACAAAGCTTTTCAGCTTAGTTTTTTCTCCGTAAGTTTTAGTTTGCAATCGTAAAATTAGGGCTGCTTTTACAAAGTGTAAACTGTTTACACCTTGTAAAAGCAGACCCTTCTGTCCAGCGACGCGTTTTTTTTTTTTGTTTTAAAAAAAATTTTTCCCGCCGTATCTTTTCTTTCTTACGCGTAACGTAATTTCGCGCTATGCACGTCGGGAAAATGAAGTCCCGAGCATGCGCAGTACGGCCGGCGCAGGAGCGCGCCTAATTTAAATGGGAATCGCCCCCATTTGAAGAGGAACGCCTTGCGCCGGTGGAATTTAAGTTACACAGCTGAAAATTTCTAGGTAAGTGCTTTGTGGATCGGGCACTTAGGTAGAAATTTTAAGGCAGTGTAACTTAAATGGGAATTTTTACGTTACGCCGGCTCTTTGTGGATCTGGCGCAGAGATTCTTTAACTTAGTCATTTTTGCAGTGTCTGGTGTGGATCCAGGTGACTTTTCCTTCAAGTTTTGCAAAGCTGTAAATTATTAAACGCTGTATTGAGTCTCCAAACATAATTTCCTTATATACACTGGGGTAGATTCAGGTAAAGGCGCACACTGATACGGCGGCACAGCGTATCGTCTTTATGCTACACCGCCGTAAATTACAGGAGCAAGCGCTGTATTCACGAAGCACTTGCTCCGTAAGTTGTGGCGGTGTAGCGTAAAAGGGGCTGGCGTAAGCGCGCGTAATTCAAATGATCCGGTAGGGGGCGTGTATCATTTAAATTAGGCGCGTTCCCGCGCCGAACGTACTGCGCATGCGCCGTCCCTGCAGTAAATGACGTCGCAAGGACGTCATTGGTTTAGACGTGAACGTAAATGGCGTCCAGCGCCATTCACGGATGACTTACGCAAACAACGTAAAATTTTCAAATCGCGACGCGGAACGACGTCCATACTTAACATTGGCTGCGCCTCCTAATAGCAGGAGCAGCCTTACGCCGAAAAAGCCTTAACGCAAACGACGTAAAAAACTAACGCCGGGCGCACGTACGTTTGTGAATCGGCGTATCCAAGAAATTAGCATATTCTACGCCGACAACAACAGAAGCGCCCCTAGCGGCCAAAGTTATATTGCACACAAATTATACGCCGCCGCAATCAAGTTACGTCGGTGGAGGAAGCCTATTTTTTCAGCGTAACTGCCTTTGTGAATCGGCGTAGCGCTACGCGGGCGCGGAATTCATATTACGGCGGCGTATCTGGAGATACGCCGCCGCAAAAGGTACCTGAATCTACCCCACTGTATAAATATGTAGCGCCTGTGTACTTTATGGTACTGGTGCTAGTTAAATTTAAGGGTAGTTCAGAGTGTATTTAAACTCTGATCCAGATTGTTAAGTGCAAAATAGGGTCTCCGTCTCAACTCTCAACCGTCAGCTGTGCTGTGGGCTCATTCTGTTGTACTGGGGTGTTCTTCCAACCCCGGTGCTGCAGGTGGCAGCAGTGTAGTCAAGGTCTGGGTGCTCTTTCCCAGCAGCCAATCAGGAGGGTTTTTCCTCGCTGTGCATGCTGGGGAGGGGTATTTATGAGGGACGCCATTGGTTCTGGGTCTTCTTCGTCCAGTGTGGCACCCACCTTTAGGGTGGCCACATCACAGCGCCCCGGCGCTACCTGGCCTACCTACCTACCTACCTGGCCCGGGGCATGCGTGCAATGCGGCATTCCTGGTTCCTGAGCCATGCTGCCCTGGAGCATCTGAACAGCGACGGGGTCCCAGTGAGTGACTGGGTTCCCACTTCTGAAGATCCCAAGCTGTACTGCTGTTCGGTGGGGAGTCAGTCTGAGGAGCGCCATTGAGAGGCTGGCAGTCCAAAAGGGCCTGGACAAACCACCGGGGATCAAGGTAGCCGCACACCGAGGGATTGATCACCTGTCAGTAGGCACCTGGGCGACAAGTTGAAGGAGATCCAGGCGTAACTCATCTAAGGAGGCATATCTCCAAGAATTCAATCCAGAGAGGGCCTGTGGCAGAGGTATCTTTCTGAGGCTCACCGAGGAGAGTCTGTGGCAGAGACGTTATCCTACAATTGTTTGAGTGATACTCCGGCTGCCAGGTCAGTGAGAGAGGCCTGTCCAGGTACACTAAACCCACTACGGGAGGAGTGGCGCATACAAGTGTTACGCTTGGGAGCAGGACTGTTTCCCTATCATCACGCCTGAATCTGCTATTCTCCTATCTTCTTCAACTTTACTTTCCTCACCACAAGTTTACTGTTTTTACCTGGCTGGGTAGTAAAGAGCACAGCAAAGGGCACCTGTCGTGGACATTCCTTTACTTCTACTATATGCAATACGCATCATTCACCCCTAGGAATTTTGGAGGAGCCATGAGGTAAAATCCAGCAGCTCTTCCAGGGGTAGTGCTACAAATATATATGTATATGTATATATATAAAAATGTCTCTTAACAATCCACAAGTCACCTGGCTTTTGTCTATGGGATCCTTCCAAACTGTTGGGATCTGGATTTGGGGAAAAACCTTAAAATATCAGCAAAATTCTCTGCAAGATCTGAGTGGAGGACTTCAGCTGCTGAGACAAATATAAGCAAGTGAGTAAAGCCGCGTACACACGATCAGTCCATCCGATGAGAACGGACCGACGGACCGTTGTCATAGGTTAAGCGATGAAGCTGACTGATGGTCCGTCGCGCCTACACACCATCAGTTAAAAAACGATCGTGTCAGAACGCGGTGACGTAAAACACAACGACGTGCTGAAAAAAACGAAGTTCAATGCTTCCAAGCATGCGTCGACTTGATTCTGAGCATACTTGAATTTTTAACCGATGGTTGTGCCTACTAACGATTGGTTTTGACCTATCGGTCAGCAATCCATCGGTTAAATTTTAAAGCAAGTTGGCTTTTTTTTAACCAAAGGTTAAATAACCTATGTGTGTACGAGGCCTAACACACGCCCAAACCAAATCTCATAGGGAGAGAGTCCAATATCTCCTTAGGGGCTTAATAAAATATAAGAAAACATTCAGTGCTAGGGTGACCACATTTCCAAACTACCATTCAGGGACACCCTCCCTTCCCAAAAATCAGCTTGTGCTGTAACGAATCACAGCACAGTGATTGGACACAAGAGGGCAGAGAGAGGCAGATTTACTGACTTACTGCGAACCTCTGTGGGTGTCAATGTAAAGTTAACAACATCCCCAGATTGGTCAACAGATCGCAGTGCGAACTGTAAAATGGTGCAGGAATCAGATTGCCTAAGTGTGAACACCCATGCGATCTGATTCCAGTGCGGACCAAAAAAAAGTCCTGCACCATTTTGGTGCGAATGTGATGTGATTTTAGCCATACAGTTTGTATGGCTGAAATTGCATCACGCAGACATCACAAGTGATCTGAACAGCAATGCAGTGCGAATCACATGCAATGTCTGGCATCGCACTAGTGAACCGGGCCTCAGGCAATAGTTTTCTAGTTTCTTACTCTACTTTTTCTGCTACATTATAAACAGTAGGGAGTGTAAAATAAAACCTCAAAACCTCTAGTAAGGTAAGGTGACCAGATTTTTTAAATTAAATCCGGGGACATATTTTTTTTTAAATATACACTGTCACTGTATTAATGACACTGGCTGGGAAGAGGATAACATCTAGGGCAATGGAAAGGGCTAAATGTGTGCTAACCAGTGTTTTCTCACTGTGGGGGATCAGGATCAATGTCTTCCATACTGACAGAACGGCGATCTGCCTTGTTTACATAGGCAAACAACAGTTCTGCCTGTGTACATAATGATCAGCGGGTACCGGTGGACCCAGAAATGCAGGATCGCATACATACGTGATCCTTCGCAGCGCAACTGTCTTGTAGCAGTGAATCTGCCTCTCTCTGCCCGTTGCCGCCGCCTGCCTCACAGCCTCTCAAGTCTTACTCTCCAGGCCCCGGCTACTACTGGGTGGGGAGCGGAGGAAGATCGCTCCACCAGGGAAGGCAAGGAGATTAGCAGGCAGATGACTGGCCAGGACTTGAGCCAAGGCAGAATAACATTCGAGCGGAGATGAATGGACATGCACCCGAAACTGAAGAAATATTCCCTCCGCTCCGACCAGCACATGATCATCAGAAAAGGGCACAGATAATAGAAAAAATACACCCCCTAAGCTAGTAGGAGCGGCGGAGCAGGGGTGTGTGATTCAGATTTTTTTTTTTAATTCTGCACTGATTGTCTTTGAAATTGCCCCAGCCCCTGTTCAAAAAAAATTCGGGGACAGACTTGGTCCGGGGACAGTGTCCTCAATCCGAGGACTGTCCCCTGAAACTGGGGATGTCTGGTCACCCTATAGTAAGGACTCTCCCATAAAAATATTTCCTCCTATTACTCTCTGTAGATTCTGGAACGCTGTAGTTACAAACTACTTCTGATAATACTTCTAAGGCCTTGTACACACGGTCGGACCAAACCGATGAGAATGAACCGAAGTTCAGTTTCATCGGACCAAACCGACCTCGTGTATAGGCCATCGGTCTGTTTTCCTTCGGTCCAAAATTTTAAAACATGCTTCAAAACCGAACCGATGGACCGCTGCCCCATCGGACCAAACCAATGGTTAGTACAGAAAAGCATTGGTTCAAAACCCACGCATGCTCAGAATCAAGTCGACGCATGCTTGGAAGCATTGAACTTCGTTTTATTCAGCACGTCGTGTGTTTGACGTCACCGTGTTCTGACCCGCTCGGATTTTGGACTGATGGTGTGTACACACATCAGGCCGTACGGCCACTTCAGAGGTGAACCGATGAAAACGGTCTGACGGACCAGTAACATCGGTTTGGTCCGACTGTGTGTACAAGGCCTTACTGTTGCATTTGCCAATGGACATCCAAAAAAAATCCCATACAGACAAAATGCATACTCGTAAGATCCTGACTTGGACATCTGGATATGTTTTTTTGTAATCTCTGGAAGGGATGTTCAGCTTTTGGTAACACCTTTTGGTAACAGGTAAAACAAGAAGTGGTATATTATAAAAACTGTAATGAACCCTGGCACTATCCCACGCTCATTTACTAAGGCTGCCATAACTGCTTGTAACTAATGACACAGTCCATATGTCAAGCTGGAGGGAAAACAGTGGCAGACATAAACAATCACCTTTTTCCAAAGTCCTGTATTATAAGAAATTTGTTGTTTTATATTGTTGGCCTGTAATTCTTAAGAATAACTTACTTACATCTGTCCAAACAAGAGTCTAGGTATGATAAAGTTTGAAACACGAAATCAAAAATTATAATATAATAAATATCTATAAATAATTATAAAAAAATTATAATATAATACATTTTATTCCAGAATGTAATTAAATCAAAAACACTGAAATTTGTCCAAACAAGGATGCAATATTACTAGTCATTGTAATACTAGACAATGCATATTGGTTTAGTAAACATCCCGGGTATGACATTTTTTGAAACATGGGACTGCACAAAGTCCGAAGTCACAATCAGGACAATGGAAATCGTCCCTCTACGTCAAAAGCAGTTTTAGACCAGCTAGAAAACGGAGATAGTGTATTAGAATCACTTGCAGAATTGAGCGATAGTGATTAGTGGGCAATATAGTATATCGTGTATATTACAGAGTGTTCATACTCACAAAACCACTGAAGCATTTGTTTTGTGTAGAGTGAAATATACCTGATTGATCCTGCCTTCAGCTGTCCCTCCCATCTTCTCTGTGTCTCTGCTACAGCCTGAGATTTTGTAGACCAGCTAGTGTCCTCTACTTAGCATGCTCAATGTCAGTCCCCTTCTAAGCTCTTAATTTCTTAATTTTCCTTATCTGTGCAACTCACATGACTATAGAGTCACACGTGTTGGCACATATACAGTGACACCACCCTCCCTCCTCCTCCATGTCCTCCATTAAGTACAGTAAAACCTTGGTTTGAGAGTAATTTGGTTTGAGAGCGTTTTGCAAGACAAGAATTTTTTTTTTGATAAATTTGGACTTGATATACAAGCGATGTCTTGATATACATGTAGCGTCATGTCACAACAGAGTATAAAATGGAAGAGAGGTGCCTCAAGTGTAGCAATATGGTTACATTTAACCGCTTGCCGACTGCTGCACACAGATTTACGTCTGCAGCATGGCACGGGCAGGCAAAAGGATGTATATATGCGTCCCCTTTAAGAAGCGGCATTGTGGATGCCTGCACCGCCGCCAGCTCCGTGAGCCCGACCGCGGGACTCGATGTTCATGGGGATTCCCGTGATCGTCTCACGGTGAGGAAGAACAGGGGAAATGCTGATGTTGTAACAAGAATTTCCCCAGTCTTCCTAGTGACAGGACACTGATCACAGCTTCCTGTAATCGAAAGCTGTGATCACTATCATGTCACACACAGCCCAGCCCCCCTACAGTTAGAATCACTCCCTAGGGCACATTTAACCCCTTTAGCGCCACCTAGTGGTTAACCCCTTCGCTGCCAGTGTCATTTTCATAGTAATCAGTGCATTTTTATAGCACTGATCACTGTAAAATGACAATGGTCCCAAAAATGTGTCAAAAGTGTCCGATGTGTCCACCATAAAGTGGCATCCTCTACCACAGACCTTCCTTTATCAGGAGACACTTTCAGTCCAGAATCCTCTGCCACAGGATTCAGCACCCGGATCTCTCCAGATTAACTTTTCTAGAATCTAGATCTGACAGGCGACCACCAACGAGCCTCTCAGTGTATGGTGCATCCTTCGATGAAGTTTCCAGGCCTTCTCACAAGATACCAACCTCTTGCATGGCCCTCTCCAGGATAGGTCCTCTCCTGGCTCCCTTCATCAAGTGGCTTCCTCCCACAGGACAGACAGCACAGGATGACCTGGAAAGTGTAAACCCAGTGGGCCTACCAATTGAAGCCGCGACCCCAGACCAACGTGGTCCCGGAGTCAGGATTCAGGATCACGCACCCCCCGGCCAGGGGCGTCTGTCCCTTAAGTACCCCTCCCCAGCATGCACAGCGGAACTATCACTCCCACTGATTCGCTGCTGAGGGGGACACCCAATACGCTCTGACTCTGCTGCTGCCACCCTTGGCCTGGGATGGCAATAGCACCCCCAATGGTGGTTACTCCCAGCACAGCCATGGCTGGAACAGAGGCTAAATTGCCCTTAATTTCACGTGTCTGAGCCAAATAACGACTCAAACCCCACTAAATTTAGAGCAGCGCCTAATCAACAGGAGCAGGGTGCTACACCTATAAAGTAAAAAAAAAGAGCCTTGGATGCAGAAATAAAATGAAAGCAACTGTGATTCATTTCTGACTCCACCTACGGAATATTGATGCACGAAAATACACATTTGATGTTCAATAAAGATTTATTGGGAGCTGTAAAACAGTTATTTGATATTTAAAATCTAATTTTATTTGGTCTTCTGAAAATGTTGTTAAAGCGGAGCTCCACCCTAAAGTGGAACTCACGCTGATCACGCTTTCAGGGGGGAGGGGGGTGCAGATACCTGTCTAAAGACAGGTATTTGCACCCACTTCCGGCCACAACAGTCGGGCAGACTGCGGATATGACGTCACCTCCCGTCCAGTCCAGTCCCGTTGTGTGCTGGGAACACTCGGCTCCCAGTACACAGCGGGAGCCAATCGGCAGGCACAGCGTAACTCGCGCATGCGCCGTAGGGAACCGGGCAGTGAAGCCGGAGCGCTTCACTTCCTGGTTCCCTCACCGTGGATGGGGGGGGGGGGGAGCAGCAGAGAGACGAGCGATCGCTCATCCTCTGCTGCGGACATCGCTGGACTCCAGGACAGGTAAGTGTCCTAATATTAAAAGTCAGCAGCTGCAGTATTTGTAGCTGCTGGCTTTTAATATTTTTTTTCCAGGGAACATCCGCTTTAACCTCGTGAAGTGGTTAACAAAAGTCAGCCAAATTTCGATCAGTCTATGGCCAACTTTATTCTCACTTCCTGTTGCATGTCCAGTACAAGAAGTGAAGGGAACTCTCCACAGTGGTACAAATACACTGACAGGGGTTTTAACCATTTGCTATTCTATCCCAAAAGTTTTTGGACTATACATAACACTTTTTTTGACTATAGACGTGCTTATAGAAGAACTGGTTGTAATTATCTGTCTTTTCTGCAGAATAATAGAATACAGGGAAATACATGTTAATTTCTCTAATCATCTCTTTTTCCATTGAAGTTTTTCCAGCGCCATTATAGAATGTCACAGCCCCCATTGTGCGAACCTTCCGCCGTTCATGAATTCTCCAGTCCGGGTGGTGGAAGGAAACTCGCTGCTTATGTTGCTTCTGCAGTCAACACACTTTTCCAATTATACAAATAATTACGACTTGCTTTTGCTTTAGTCCGCAGCCAAGCGCTGATTTGTGAGTTGGTATCAGGACATAAAATATGCGCAGTGTATAAGGCCTGTATTTACATTAATCCCAATCTTTCATAATGACGGGATGTCTATTTGTTTTACTTGGATTCTACTGGAACCCGGAGTGTCAAAGATAAACAGAGTGTGGCTCTGAACATCAATCCTTCTGTTGTACGATTCCTAGGATACCCACTGCTGTTCAGAGTCTTATTCTAGGCCTAGAATGCCTTTCCTCTAATGTACTATTTCTCACGCTCGCTTAAACCGTGCCCAATTATTGTTTTCCTGATTGACTGCTGTTCAGTAGATTGTACAGTGCAGTGAACAGGCTTTGCATACTCTGGGCTAGATTCACGTATCCTGGCGTATATTAGTGCGGGCGTAGCGTATCCCATTTACGCTACGCCTCCGCAACTTAGACGGGCAAGTGCAGTATTCACAAAGCACTTGCTCCGTAAGTTGCGGCAACGTAGTGTAAATCAGCCGGCGTAAGCGCGCCGAATTCAAATTGAGAAGAGGTGGGCGTGTTTTATGTAAATAAAACATGACCCCGCGTAAATGACGTCTTTAACGAACGGCGAAAGAATCCCAGTGCGCATGCTCGAAAATTCCGCCGCAAATCGTCAATGCTATCGATGTGGACGTAATTTACGCAAAGCCCTATTCGCGAACGACTTACGCAAACAACGTAAAAATTTCAAATTTCGACGCAGGAACGACATCCATACTTAACATTGGTTGCTCCTCATATAGCAGGAGCAACGTTACGCCGGAAAAAGCCTTACGCAAACGACGTAAAAAATTCTGCCGGGCGCACGTACGTTTCTGAATCGGCGTATCCAGTGCATTTGCATATTCTACGCTGAAATCTACGGAAGCGCCCCTAGCGGCCAGCGTAAAATTGCACACAATTATACGCCGGCGTATTCAAGTTACGTCGGCGGAGGAAGCCTATTTTTTCAACGTATCTGCCTTTGAGTATCGGCGTAAAGATACGACGGCGCAGATTTGAAATTACGGCGGCGTATCTGGAGATACGCCACCGTATGTTGTTGCTGAATCTAGCCCATTGTGGGTTCCTTCAACCCAAAACCAAAAAATTATTATATTGCAGCTTACTACTGTTGAGTAACGGTTTCAGCCAAATGATCAGACCAGTGGTGTTATGCAATTTGTACTTTACTTAACACTGAAATTCAACACAAATTGTGTAGGAGATCATGTGAACACGGGTATACAGTACAAAACATTAATATGAACCGTAAAGGGAAAGGATATAACAACTATACTGCAGTTCTACTAATGTCCACCAGGTGGCAGCAGCGTGTTCTGAGTTCAATCTACAAATAGAATAGGGGGCTAAAGAATCTCACGTGTCCAAGATAGCAATTGTTCATTCAGCAGACTGTGAGCTGAGTGGACCTCTTGCTGGCACAGACTTCACACTGGTACTGCTTGCTACTTGCTTGGGACAGGAGGTTCTGGTGGCTGCAGATAGGGCCAACCCACTTCATGGACAGCTTCCCCAGATGGACTGTAACAGAGTCCACTCCAGTGACTGGGGCTTGGAAAGATGCTGCGTGCTCTTGTGCTCACTGCTGGTGGCTTGCACACCAGGCTTAACAGGGGAGGACCCAGCACCTGGGAACAGCTCACACCACTCATTGGATGTGGTGGCTGCATTTGTTTTCTTTTCTTAGTTTTTTTTCCGTCTGGTGAACTGGCCACACTTTATAAACGACGAAGTGTGCTGGGTGCAAATATGACTTGTGGGAGATGAGGTCCCCTGACAGACTGTGCCTGTATTACAGATTGGCAATGGAACTACACATCCCAGCATGACTGTGCAGAGGTAAGGGAAGGTCTGTGCCTGGACTCGAAGCAGATGAGGTAAAGACACTGTGGGAGACAGACCATGCTGCAGGCTGTTAGCAGAACGTGTCTCCATTGCATCAGGGACACAAAGAGGCAATGTAGTGGACATGTCCTGGTAGATGAGAACGCCATTGTATTTGACCGGTGCTGCCACCTGTTCGTTGCAAAGAACACCACTGTCGCTAACAGGTACTGCCGCCTGATCATTGGAGAAAACTAACTTCACACAGCTGCCGAAGGAGACAATGCTTCAATACCGAAACTGGGTCCCAACGTGCTAGCCAGTAGGGAAAGGTATTTAATATAGACTGATAGAATTTTATTCTAACATTTTCCCTTAGGCAGGACCCTCCCTAATATATAGAGTTTCGGTTTGTAATGACACCCCGAGTATGAAAGGGGTTAAAGTCGTTTAGGACATTCCATTCCCGAACACAAAGGCAACTACCAAACACTCCAAATCAGCCGAACAAGAAACCCATATGAATAATTCTCCCCCAAGTACGAGATGAGGCTCTGTGTTGAGGGTCAAGCAAGAATCTGACTTTATTGAATGGAATACAAGTCTTATATACAGTAAAAAGAGGAGGTGCATACCTCCTGCTCATATTACTTTGAAAATACACCTGTGACCAGACCAGAATTAACATGAGCGAATTAACTAACCCCTTGAAGCAGCCTGGTCATTGTTAAGATAAATCAGGATTTCACTACAGGTCAGATTTGTTGTCACCGAGCTTCACACAGAAGATGATATATTATCATAAGTTTAAACACAGGACATATTCTCACAATAGCAGGGGCTCCACTAGGAGTCGGCCCATCTCCTACATTGTACAGAGGCCAATGTGATCAGCTCTTTCAACATGTTGAGTTGAGCCGGGATGGCACAGGGTGACTTAGACATAAGAGGTGCATTGGGAGCTGAAACAATCCCATACTTTCCAAAGGATTTTGGGTTCCACGGGCCCTCCCGTCACAAGGCGTTATTCTCTAGACCATTGGCTTACTAACATCTGTATGCCCTAATTGCTACTCTTTATAAATTTGTTTGCCAACTATGAATCCTATTTGTTGGAGGGGTTGTTGCCATTTCCAATTCTCTGGCTGCCACATATATATTATACACATATACTGTATATGCCTGTATATTGTTACAATAAACATCCCCTCTTCAGTCTGGGTTCTGCTTGTATGGTCACAAAGGGACCTGAAGAAACATTGGCTCCTTCAGGGATAAATACTGCATAAATGTTAATGCAAATAAAAAAAGGATCATGGACAGTTTTTGTGTTGCAAAGTGCCTATTTACAATCTGGCAAAATTATCAGCATATAAAATTGTGTGCCGGAATCTCCAGAATACAAAAAATACACCCCAAGCCTGCACAGGAATCAGAAAGGACAAGCATATCATTTATGAAATTCATTATATCACTGGCCTGCATTTGCGTGTCAGAATAGCTTGAAAAGGCAAAGTGACATAAATCATTTTTGAAGTGCAGAATGAAATACATACAGTAAGTGTATGATATCCATTGTATTAGGTATTAGTGCCTCATTTTTGCAATATGATGGTATCTCAATCACATATTGTTCTCGGCAGATTATCACCTGTTTTCAATCCCACCATTGCCCATGAGGACTCTGATTTGGGGGTGAGAGACCCTACAACTTTGAAAACTGGAAGGTTAAGTGCTTTGTATCCATGTTTCTCCCACATCATGCCATCTTTAATTATTTTCATTGACGATACATTTTACTTATATTCTTTTATGACAACAATCATATTCTGGACACAGCAAGAGCTCCCAAAGGAAGGAAAATAAATCTCATTCCTCCTTTGAGTTATGGTACATAGGGTTCTGATATATACCTTCCTTAACGTGACACTAAACAATATCCTGATTCTCAAAAAATAATTCATACACATCCACTTCTCAATGGCCCTGCAATCTATTTTTCAATAAATTGTTTATTACTGTGTTTTTCTGCCCCCTTGTGGTGTCCCTTGCGAGTTCCAAAACCTTTTCTTTTCCCGTTCTTTGTGTAGCACTGCCCCCATGTGTGTAGACCAGTGTTTCTCAACTCCAGTCCTCAAGGTGCCCCAACAGGATTCCCCTCAGATAAAACGGCTTCGTAATTACTAAGACAGTGAAACTGATCAACTCACCTGTGCAAAATAATAGCAAGCCTGAAAACATGACCTGTTGGGGCGCCTTTAGGGTGACCACAATTCCAAACTACCATTCAGGGACATCCCCCTTTGGACACAAGAGACAGCATTTATGATTTCTCCAATCACAAGCAGGGGGGGGGATTGTGCTCTTCCAGGCATTCTCGGCCAGGACAAGTACCATCAGTGAGAAAAGCAGTGATGTGGCAAGCTTTTTTGGGGGCATAAGATTGGCCCGGGGGCAAGCTGTGTCAGTTTCATTCCGGGACATTGTATTATCCTGGAATGAAGGTGCCTGGGACAGACCTGCAAAATGCGGGACTGTCCCGGGCAATCCGGGACACGTGGTCACCCTAGGCGCCTTGAGGACTGGAGTTGAGAAACTCTGGTGTAGACTTCCTTGGGCTTTTCCCCTTCTTATCTTTGCAGCCAGTTACTAAGGGTTTTCACACAACCGCCCAAGCTCTCACCCACTTGTTTCCAATAATCAATCAAGGTTTTTTTTTTTGGTATTTATTGTTGGAACTTGGATAGGAGAAAGGAATAGTTGGATACTCCAACTGGAACTAATTACAATTGAGGAGAACTCTCACTCGGCCTCACAGGTTAGATGTGGTATCAGACTGCTATAGGTTGTATGGGATGAATAAGTCTTTTGTTTGCTATGGCAGTAGTCTTGATTAAACTGTTTATCTTCAGGACACTCACTAGCATTCCCCTTTTGCCAAAACCTGTCCTCGACTCTACTAGCTGAAGGGGTGGCCCTCACAGGACAGGATCCATGACACAGATCTGTACTCACTGTAGGCTGAAGAAGATCCTTCATAACGTGTCTCCCTTCTGGTCAGCTCTGCAGGACAACTATTCTCAGATTCAGGCTCTCAGGTCAGGCACCTGAGGCCGCATGGCAGCTTCTACAGACCTCCGGGACCCCACTCTCCAGCCGAAGACCCAGAGCACATGTGCCCTTAGCATATATACAGTGACCCAGCATGCACTGAGGTACTTTCCACTGCCAATGGCCAGTGCTGTAACTATGCCTGTGCTCTCAATTGTCAGGTTTCCTCCCACTGTCCAATATGCCCTCCTATTGGACCAGTGTGAAACATTCAGACAACATGAGCAGCAACTGAACACCATGAGCAGACCCTATCAATGGATCCCTGCTCCCTGGCAGGCAGAGAGCATCTAAATGTATCTAAATTTACCTGATGGCCTTCCTGTTAAGCAGAAAGACACAAAAACTATACTCTTTTCTACCTAGGAGGGTGCTACATCTGGAACAAGCAGTACACATTAATTATGGTCATGTACACTGCTCTATACACACTACACATCTCATAGTCCATAGTTCATCTCAGAAGTCAGCAAGAGAGGGTGGCTATGTTCCTACATACAGTGGGACCATGGAGAATGAATGTAGTCACCCTTTAACAGGAAGTCAGATCACAGCAGCAAAGAATGAATTTAAATGTAAGGATTTGGAGGAGATTGAAAGCATGTTTCTGTGTTCAGAACACATACTTGTGTAGCACCCTCTAGTGTGCTACTAGTGTGGGTGTAAGGGAAATGTATGTATTGACTTATGCTTCAACCTGTGGTTCTTAGTTGGGTCTTAATTGGGTCATGGGTTTACTTTGTCTCAGGGCTGGAGGTCATGCAGACAAGTCTCTGGTACCTCCCCCTGGGCCTGGGAGTCTACAAGCAAGATTGTGCTGGAGGTAGAGGAGAGGAGAAGTGTATATACAGACTATATATAGTTGTGTCCCTAAAGAGTTCTACTTCTTTGATCAAGTGGGCATCCCATAAAACCCTATCCAAGTTCAACTCCCCTAAAAAAAAAAACAAAGCTGCAAGGACTGTTTCTAGACTTAAGAGTGGTGAGGAATATTCTGTGTGCCTGGCTGTGCAGGGTGGGATATATTTCATTCACCAACGGCTCCTGCGGGGGTAGCGCTAGGTATGAGAAACAACATCAATGTGGGTAAGAGTCCCATGTAGCAGAACATATGCAGCTATATTTTTTGAAAAGACTAGAACAACAAATGGGCCTTATTTCTGGACAACATTGCAAGCCCAGCAGAAGGGTCAAGCAGGACTACAGCCACCCAATCATTCGACTGGGAAAGTGAGAACCATAGTAATATAAAATTAACTTTATCTAAAAAAGCAACCATTGTGGCACCAGCCATTGACTAATTTAGCTGTCAGGTGAACATCGAGAATAGACAGAATATGGGTGGGGGGGGGGGGGGGAGCAAAGGAGAATGGAAGACAGATTCTGGTGGTAGGGGACTCAATTCTTAGAAGGACAGAGAGGCCAATCTGTAACAAAGACCTGAAACGCCGAACTGTATGTTGTCTATCGGGCGCTCAGGTTCGGCTCATCACACATCTGGTGGACAGATTACTGGGAGGGGCTGGGGAAGACCCAGCTGTCCTGGTGCACATTGGCACCAATGACAAAGTCAAAGGCAGATGGAGTGTCCTAAAGAATGATTTTAAGGACTTGGGAGCTAAATTGAGGAAAAGGACCTCCAAGGTAGTATTCTCAGGAATACTACCGGTACATCGAGCCACACCAGAAAGGCAGAGGGAGATTAGGGAAGTAAACAAGTGGCTGGGGAGCTGGTGCAGTAAGGAGAGGTTTGAGTTCCTGAAGGACTGGGCCGATTTCTCAGTCGATAACCAGTACTATAGAAGGGACAGACTGCACCTAAATAAGGAGGGTGCAGATCAGCTGGGAATGAAGATGGCCAAAAAGTTAGAGGGGTTTTTAAACTAGGAGATGTGGGGGTACAGATAGTCAGCGCGGAACATATTCCAGAGGGTAGTAATAGGGGCATTCGTGGTAGGGTAACCAAAGCACATAAACCCAAGGTAAGTATAGTAGCAAGTCCTAGTTGCAATCTCGGACCACCCAATAAGGATAGTATGCAACCGGTCTAAACTACGTGGCATGTTCACCAATGCCAGGAGCCTGGCGGACAAGATGGGTGAATTAGAGATATTGTTGTACAAAGAGGATTTGGATTTTGTGGGAATTTCAGAGACCTGATTCAGCAGCTCTCATGATTGGCTGGCAACCATTCAAGGGTATACCTTTTATCGCAAGGATAGAAAGGGTAAAAAAAGGGGAAGGGTATGCCTATATATCAAGAATAATGTACAAGTGAATGTGAGAGATGACATCACTAAGGGAGCTAGGAAGGAGGTGGAATCCTTATGGGTAGAGCTCCAAAGGGATGAAGCTAAGGGGAAAATAATACTGGGAGTATGCTATAGGCCCCCTAACCCGAGGAAGGAGGGGGAGACAGATCTCTTATCACAATTTGGATTAGCAGCAAGGATTTGAAGTGTTATCATAATGGGGGATTTTAATTATCCAGACATAGACTGGGCAGAGGGAACCACACATTCATCTAAGGCTCGCCAGTTCCTAAATGTCTTGCAGGACAATTTTATGGGTCAGATGGTAGATGCATCAACTAGAAATAAAGCGTTACTGGATCCACTGATGACCAACAATACAGACCTGATCATGGATGTGAAAATACGAGGCAATTTAGGTAACAGCGATCACAGGTCAATTGGATTCAGTATAAATCACACAAATAGGAAACATAAGGGCAATGCAAAGACACTGAATTTCAAAAGAGCCAACTTCCCTAAAGTACGATTCGGTGGGGGTTGATCATCCCGCTGTGCATGCTGGGGAGGGGTACTTAAGGAACAGACGCCATTGAACTGGGGTCGTCGATCCCTGGCTTGTCGTCCCACCACCTCGTGGCCCTCCTGGCGTGTTCCTGCAATCCTGGCTCCGGGACCACGTTGGTCCCGGGTTGTGATCTGTTGAGTAGGCCCAGTAAGCAGGCTGGGTTTTACGGTTTCAAGGTGATCCTGTGCTGTCCGTCCTGGAGGGAGGAAGCCGCTTGATGAAGGACCTATCTAGGAGAGGACCAAGCAAGAGGCTGGTATCTCGGGAGAGGCCTAGAAACTTCATCGAAGGATGCACCACGTACTGAGAGGCTCGATGGTAATCGCCTGTCAGACTTGAATTCTACAGAAATTAATCTGAAGAGATCCGGGTGCTGAATCCTGTGCTAGGGGATTCTGGACCGAAAGTATCTCCACTCAAAGGAAGGTCTGTGGTAGAGACTGTACTTTGTTCCGTGCGCCACTCCGGTTGCTAGGCCAGTGAGAGAGTCCTATCCGGGTGCACAATACCCACTGCACCCTATCCGGGTGCACAATACCCACTCTGGCTAGAGTGGCGAGGAATGCTGTACTTGTTACCCTTCCACCCCTTCATCCACTTCTTTCTTTACCAAGTCCTGCAAATAAATCTTATAAAAAGAAGTGTAAAGTGTGGACATTGAACTTTCTCAACTCTCATCTACCACCCTGGACAGCAAGAAGATAGAGGTAACATGCCACACGAAAATATCCAGCAGCTCCTTCGGGGGTAGTGCTACAAACACATTAAGCAACTTTTAGGTCTGCCTTTAGAGCCCGATCTTTTTTAATCCTATAAGCACTGTAATTGTGAGCACAGCGTTACTTTTGGGGCTGGCTGAATCTAAAGATGATAATAAATGGATGTTATCATTATTTATATGACCAGGGGTATGTATATTTTGTAAGAGGAAGTCTTAGGTATTCATATTTAGATTACCTGTTCATATACTTACAAATACAGTCTATCCTGTGTTTTTAGACATATATAGGTAGATTCAGAAAAGTTAGGCCGGCTTATCAGTAGATAAGCCGACCTAACTCAGAATCTACGCCGACTTATGTTTAAGCGCATGCTCAAACAGAGATACGCTTAAACATATCTAAGATACGATGGCTTGCGCCGTCCTATCTTAGATTGCAATATTTTGGATGGCCGCTATGTGGCGCTTCCATTGCGGTCGGCGTAGAATATGTAAATGAGGAGATACGCCGATTTACGTAAGAGATAGGCCGCGTAAAGTTAGAGCTAGGCCCGCGTCGAAATTCTAATTTTTTACGTTGTTTGCGTAAGTCGTCCGTGAATCGGGATTTACGTCGTTTACGTCCACGTCGAAATCAATAGGCCCGTACGGCGTATTTAGCCGCAATGCACACTGGGAAATGTAGGCGCCCGGCGCATGCGCAGTTAAAAAAAACGTAAAAAACGTAAGGTCAAGCACTATTAGCATACAACACGCCCCCCTAACACACATTTGAATTCGGCGCCCTTACGCCCGCCCGTTTTAGGCTACGCCGCCGTAACATAGCAGGCAAGTACATTGAGAATCATGTACTTGCCTAGCTAACTTATGGCGGCGTAGCCAGTGGCGTCTCCAGCTTTCATATTTAGGGGGGGCACATGGGGGGACAGGGACAAAAGTAGGGGGGCCAACTATAAAATGCAATTATATATATATATATATATATATATATATATATATATCCTGGGGCCCTTTACTACGATCCCACTATGGGCCCTTTCACATGTTCTGCAGTGAGCTCCCTTCCTACTATACTGGGGCCCCCCAGGGTGGCAGAAAACAAGAGATATATGTCACCAGCACACCAAGAAAATATAAGGGTCCAAAGCAGTGGGAGAACTATCAGGGTTGCAAAGGTTGTCTTGCCACCGGGGCCTGGTGTTCTGCCACAGTGGGGATCCCCAGCTGTCCTGTCCCTGCTATTTACAGCGCTGGTCTGGCATCTGTCTTCTTGGCAGCGATGGCAGTCTATTAGGACCTAGTGCTGGTGACATTATGGGTGCATGCAGGGGAAGGCTGGCACTATTGGTTATAGAGAGCCGAGCCCCCAGCTGGTCACCTAGCAGCAGTAATGCTGTATAACCTTCTCTGTTGACATGCTGATCGGCATGTGATCCAGGTGATGCTCCCAGTCAGATCTAATAAACACAGTATTTATTAGCATCAAGAGTACAACCACATGAATATAATCAACCGTATGATCTGCAGCCATGTGGGCTCTATGCCTGTAAAGTGTGGGCTTTGAATCATCATAATCTAGTCATAAAATCACTGATATTTATGACTAGGATTTGACTAAGCGCATCACCTGGATTGCATCCCGATCAGCATGTCAGAGAAGGGTCCACTGCTGCTAAGCAACCTGCAGGGAGCTCAACTGTCTACAACCAATAGAGATGGGCTCGGGTGTGTTTGAAATCCCACATGCCCGATCACGCCAGGAAGCCGACACTCCACAGTGCTAATCAATGTATGGGCTGCCTAAGAGCTAAGACCAGCCATAGACAGTTTAAATCTCAGCTGGTTCAGCAGAAACTGGCTGAGATTTGAACCATTAATGAGCAGATTCTCTTATAATTATCACTAGTGGTTGCTGTATAGTCACCGGTGATAATCACTGTTTGTCGGGAGAATATAATTGCTGGGCAGGAGGGATATTCCCCTGTCAGCACTGTCTGTGTTGATGGGGGAATCATGCAAGTTTCTTTCCTGCAATCTGTGGATGCAGGAAAGAAATTTGCACCATATATTATCTGCCTAACTGAAAGTGAAAGTAAATTGTGAATGTTTTGAAAGAACAGGAGAGGGGGAGGGAGACAGATGGGGGGGAGAGAAGGGATGGAGATAATGTAGTTCAGTGATTACAGTGTACTGCAGTCTGCAGTGCACACACTTAAACACTGCCCAGGCTAGAATATCTGGTTGTGTGAGCGCTCGCATTATGCAGTGTCGGCGAGCACAGGGAGGGGGAGGAATCCCCCGCAGAGCTGACTGGGGACGCTCTCCCTCTCGGGGAGCAAAATACAAAAATTGCAAAAAAAAAAAAAATTTTTTTTTGGGGGGGCACATGGTGGGGCACAGCATGATGTTGGGGGGGTCAGGGCCCCCTCAGGTCCCCCCCTAGGGACGCCTCTGGGCGTAGCCTAAACACGCTAAGCTACGCCGCTGCAAGTTTAGGCACTTCTCTCTGAATCTACCTAACAGTTGGGAATCTGGAACTCCCATATTCTATATTTGCAGGTTTAGGTACAAAAAGTTCCAGGAGATGGAAATTTGGTCTTCAGTTTATGTCCACAGAATTTGCACTAGGACAAAAAAGAGACAATGGGCCAGATCCACAAAAACCTGACGTAACTTAAAAAATCCAATTTAAGTTACACTGCCTTAAAGTTTCTACCTAAGTGGGTAAGAGAGCTGCCGCTCCAGGTGAGCTCACTATGGCTGTCCGCATGCAGTATTTACTAATCTGCATGTGGGTACTCATGTGTGTGGTTATTCAGCCCACCATACATACTATATATAGCTTTTGTACCCCGCTCCAACCCTTCATGCTTTGAGATTTTGCTTAGACGCGATTCCCATATGTAACCTCTTTTTACATGGCCCTTTCACACAGGGTCCTTTCACACTTGTTCAAGTACCAGCGGGGTTACATGGCCCTTTCATACAGGGTCCTTTCACACTTGTTTTAGTATTAGCGGGTTCAAGCGCCTCAATATCAGATATACTACATCATTGACAGTAAGGACTAGTATATGCCCTAGCTGAGTACATATATACATGCATTCACATGCATGCACATCATACACATGTGCAGTTGGAGCCTTTTATCTTCAATTTGTCTTCCTTTATGTGCATATTTATATCTATTACCAGCCTGATTAACTGTAGATTGTATTTCATGTACCTATTGGGCTCTGGTATCGGCTTATGACTAGTACCAAAATCTGTCCGCATACGATATTCACTAATCTGCATGTGTGTACTCATATGTGTGACTATTCAGCCCACCATACATATTATATAGAGCTCGTGTACCCCGTTCCAACCCTTCATGCTTTGTGATTTTGCTTAGACGTGATTCCCACATGTAACCTTTTTTTTTTTTTTTTTTTTTTTTACATGGCCCTTTCACACAGGGTCCTTTCACACCTGTTTCAATACCAATGGGTTCAAGCGCCTTAACATCAGATATATCACATCATTGGCAGTAAGGACTAGTATAGGCCCTAGCTGAGCACATATACACATGCATTCACATGCATGCACATTATATACATGTGCAGTTGGAGCTTTTCATTTTTATTTTCGATTGGTTTTCCCTTATGTGTATATATATATCCATTACCAGCCTGACTAACTGCAGATCTCATTTCATGTACCTATTGGGTTTTGGTAACGGTTTATGACTAGTACTAAAATGGCTGTCTGCATGCGGTATTTACTAATCTGCATGTGGGTACTCATGTGTGTGGCTATTCAGCCCACCATGCATACTATATATAGCTCTTGTACCCCGCTCCAACCCTTCATGCTTTGAGATTTTGCTTAGACGCGATTCCCATATGTAACCTCTTTTTACATGGCCCTTTCACACAGGGTCCTTTCACACTTGTTCCAGTACTAGTGGGGTCAAGCGCCTCAATGTCAGATATACTATATCATTGGCAATAAGGACTAGTATATGCCCTAGCTGAGTACATATACACATGCATTCACATGCATGCATATTATATACATGTGCAGTTGGAGGTTTTTTTGGTTTTCCCTCATGTGCATATATATATATATCCATCACTAGCCTGACTAACTGCAGATCTCATTTCATGTACCTATTGGGTTCTGGCATCGGTTCATGATTTACAGGTTATCCACCATAATTGTCTATCTGGTATGGTTTTATATACGTGTTGTAATTTTTACATCATCTATACAATATTTCAATATACCTACCACTTACATGATTTTGGTTTTAGAGGGTTCTACTCACTCATTTTTACTTTCATTTAATATTTTACTTATAATTTCAAAAATGAAGAAAACATGGTTTTATTTATGTGGAAAATGTCACTACTTCCAAAGACACATTTCATTTGGTACCCCTTTCCCCCCCTCTCCTTATGTGTACGGCCTTCATACGTTCTGTGCATATATATATATGTATTTATTTACATATATGTATTTTTTATTGCCCTTGTTGGGCTTTTCCACAGCATACGGTAATGGACCTCTATACATATACACATACACTGAGGGAGGTGATACATCCCTTTAGTGATGTACCTTTCGAAATTCTGTCTATTCTTTTACTTATCACTTTTTTCCAACACCACACACTACTGGGCACCTTTGCATTTATATATTCTTTTACCGGTTCATTATTAGTTTTATGACACTTTTTATACATATATATCTTTTACACATATATTTGTGTATTTATACCCATGTATACTTTTCACATTTTATACATACTTATTAACATAACATAATAATCACAATTTTTTCTATCATAATATACATTGCAATTGGTTCCTTGCTCACACCATTCTGTTCTTGCTTTAAATATAAGTGACATCACATGCTTCGATTATATGGGCTTGTCGGTCTTTATTTTAGCACATGCTTATAATACATTTTTATTAATCATCAACCCACTTTCTTTATTCACATTTACATTTACACCACATCCCTGTCATACCTCAGCTTTTAATATGTCTTTGATCACTATTTATATTTTTACATAATTATGTGTTGCCTTTTTGGTCACAATTATTGTCCACACTTGTATTCACAGATTTGTTTCACTTTGCAAGCCAGTTTGTTTTATGTGTGCTTTTTTTCACCTATGCCTTTTCTCCCCACCCCCCCCCGCATGTGTGTTGGATACTGGCTAATTGCTGTAGTCAATCACATGCTGGGTGGGTCCAATTAAGCATAGATTTCTGTGTGTATATGTATACCTGTTATTTTTTATTTCATCTATAGCTATGATTAAGCATTGACACTCAATGCGAAACGCGTCAGCTGTTTATCCCACTGTGTGCTGATATCTGTAGTGCATTTTTTCCTGTACCCAATAAAGGGCACGTCTTTTTCAAGTTACTGGAGTGCGGCTGTCCATATCCTTATTGTTTTTTCTACCTAAGTGCCTGATCCACAAAGCACTTATCTAGAAATTTCAGGCTGTGTAACTAAAATTCCGCCGGCGCAAGGCGTTCCTATTCAAATGGGGCGAGTCCCATTTAAATGAGGCGCGCTCCCGCGCCGGCCGTACTGCGCATGCGCGCCGGCCGTACTGCGCATGCGCGAAGTTACGTTACGCCGAGTTTTGAGGATCGCGACGGCTTAAAGTTGCGTCGGGGATAAAAAAAATGACAGCGGCATGCATTCCTGAGGGAGAACTCCATGCCCATTTTCAAAGAAAAAAACGGCATGGGTTCCCCCCCCAGGAGCATACCAGGCCCTTAGGTCTGGCATGGGTTGTAAGGAGACCCCCCCACGCCGAAAAATTGACGTAGGGGGTCCCCCTACAATCCATACCAGACCCGTATCCAAAGCACGCTACCCGGCCGGCCAGGAAGGGAGTGGGGACGAGCGAGCGCCCCCCCCCCTCCTGAGCCGTGCCAGGCCGCGTGCCCTCAACATGGGGGGGTTGGGTGCTCTGGGGCAGGGGGGCGCACTGCGGGCCCCCCCACCCCAGAGCACCCTGTCCCCATGTTGATGAGGACAGGACCTCTTCCCGACAACCCTTGCCATTGGTTGTCGGGGTCTGCGGGCGGAGGCTTATCGGAATCTGGGAGTCCCCTTTAATAAGGGGGCCCCCAGATACCGGCCCCCCACCCTAAGTGAATGGATATGGGGTACATCGTACCCCTATCCATTCACCTGGAGGCAAAAAGTAAAAGTTAATAAACACACAACACAAGGCTTTTTAAAATATTTTATTATTCTGCTCCGGACGCCCCCCCTGTCTTCGTTATTAGCTCAATTACCAGGGGGGGCTTCTTCTTCCACTCTCCGGGGGTCTTCTCCGCTCTCCGGGGGGGGTTTCTTCTTCCGCTCTCCGGGGGGGGGCTTCTCCGGACTCCGGGGGGCTTCTTCCATCTTCTCCCCTCTTCCGCTCTTGACTCGGCGAACCCCGGTTCTTCTGCAGCTCTCCGGTGCCTTCTTCTTCAGCGCTGGCTGCCTGCTATGTTTGTGTGTTAGCTCGATTTCAAACAGGCAGCCGGCGCGGTCTTCTGTGGCGTCAGGGTCTTCTGGTCTTCTGTTCTTCCGATGTTGTCTCGTCGCCTGTTGTCGCTGTAATGATGGAAGCGCGCCTTGCATCACATTTATATAGGCATCACCGTCCCATCATGCTCCGGTAGGTACCCACGTGGTGGGTGCCTACCCACGTGCACCCACCACGTGGGTACCTACCGGAGCATGATGGGACGGTGATGCCTATATAAATGTGATGCAAGGCGCGCTTCCATCATTACAGCGACAACAGGCGACGAGGCAACATCGGAAGAAAGGAAGAGAAGACCCTGACGCCACAGAAGACCGCGCTGGCTGCCTGTTTGAAATCGAGCTAACACACAAAGATAGCAGGCAGCCAGCGCTGAAGAAGAAGGCACCGGAGAGCTGCAGAAGAACCGGGGTTCGCCGAGTCAAGAGCGGAAGAGGGGAGAAGATGGAAGAAGACCCCCGGAGTCCGGAGAAGCCCCCCCCCGGAGAGCGGAAGAAGAAACCCCCCCCGGAGAGCGGAGAAGACCCCCGGAGAGCGGAAGAAGAAGCCCCCCCTGGTAATTGAGCTAATAACGAAGACAGGGGGGGCGTCCGGAGCAGAATAATAAAATATTTTAAAAAGCCTTGTGTTGTGTGTTTATTAACTTTTACTTTTTGCCTCCAGGTGAATGGATAGGGGTACGATGTACCCCATATCCATTCACTTAGGGTGGGGGGCCGGTATCTGGGGGCCCCCTTATTAAAGGGGACTCCCAGATTCCGATAAGCCTCCGCCCGCAGACCCCGACAACCAATGGCAAGGGTTGTCGGGAAGAGGTCCTGTCCTCATCAACATGGGGACAGGGTGCTCTGGGGTGGGGGGGCCCGCAGTGCGCCCCCCTGCCCCAGAGCACCCAACCCCCCCATGTTGAGGGCACGCGGCCTGGCACGGCTCAGGAGGGGGGGGCGCTCGCTCGTCCCCACTCCCTTCCTGGCCGGCCGGGTAGCGTGCTTTGGATACGGGTCTGGTATGGATTGTAGGGGGACCCCCTACGTCAATTTTTCGGCGTGGGGGGGTCTCCTTACAACCCATGCCAGACCTAAGGGCCTGGTATGCTCCTGGGGGGGAACCCATGCCGGTTTTGTTTTTTACAAATTGACGTGGAGTTCTCCCTCGGGAAAGCATACCAAATGCCGTTGCTTGAATGGGCCTTTACAAGGTGTGACTAACTTTACACTGTAAAACGAGCCCTAATTTTACACTTGCAAAATAACACTTACGGCGCAAAAAGGAAGCTAGAAAGCTTTGTGGATCGCCTTAAGTGCTAATTTGCATACTAGCAACGGCATTTCGACTCGAAATGCCCCCAGCGGCGGATGCGGTACTGCATCCTAAAATTAGGCAGTGTAATTCAATTACACATGCCGGATCTTCTGTGTAACTTTGGAAAAAGCCTTTTGAGGATCGTTTCCAAAGTTACACACAGACTGAACAGCAGTTAAGTCGGAGTATCTCTTTTGAGGATAACCCCCAATATTCTCGGGGGCTGTGTCTACTCCAAACTGCAAATGTTCATTTTTTTAATTAAATCACCCCATTTATTGTTTGGGTGATGTGGGGGGTCTTCTTTAACAGTGCAATTAGCTAAAATGAACCAACAAGCTTTTTTCTGTATGTAAACTACCGTATGTGTTTCATGAAAAATAAAAAATAAATGACAACACCAAACGATGGGGTTATCCAGAAAACTAATTTATAACATAGATACAGCAAAATATTTACTCAAGCCTTTGGTGTAGGGCTCACACATTGCAACCCTTTTAAGGATTGGGCGAAGTGGGAAAACAACCATTGTAAGTAGATATAATTAGTTTTGTTTTATGTTGTGTTTTTTAAATACAATAAAATATGTTGTGCATGGAGATAATATCTTGAGTTGAGCTGGCCACACACAGAGATTTTGTGACAATTACTTGAAAAAAAAAAAAGAAAGAACAGCCAGATCATTTTAAAACACACTAACTTTGAGAACAGGGTAGGGTATTTGGCAAATGCATAGGTTTTAGAATTAGCCATGCATATTTAAAAAAACAAATGGGGGCAACCTCGGTTGGCCCAGACTCCAACTAGGTTCATCATACATTGCCTACATTTTGGTAAAATCACATCTGTAGTTCACAATCCTGGCCCTTTGGAGACCTTAAAGTAAACTTGTTCCCAAACTTTACAACAGCTCCTTATTCACCTTCGAAGCTATATGCATTTTGGAGATATTTATCTATAACAAAGGCACTCACAACCTAGATCTATTCCTATTACTTTCTAGGGATGAGCCGAACACCTCCCCCTGTTCGGTTCGCACCAGAACCTTCGAACGAACCGACCGTTCGTGCGAACATTTAGAACTCCATTGAAGTCTATGGGACTCGAATGTTCGAATTCAAAAGTGCTCATTTTAAAGCCTAATATGCAAGTTATTGTCGTAAAACTGGTTTGAGAACCTGGGTCTTGCCCCAGGGAACATGTATCAATGTGAAAAAAAAGTTTTAAAAACTGTATTTTTTTCTGGAGCAGTGATTTAAAAAAAAAAACGAAAAATTCCCTTAAATATCGTACCTGCTGGGTGTCTATAGTATGCCTGTGAAGTGGCATGTGTTTAGAAATGTCCCTGCACAAAATGAGATTACTATAAGAAAAAAGTAATTTAAAGCTGCTTGCGGCTTTAATGTAATGTCTGGTCCCTGCAATATGGATGAAAATCATTGAGAAAAATTGCATTGGTTTCCCCGCCCCCCTCCCCCAGGCCATTACAAGCCCCTTTGGCCCTATATACTTTGAACAGCAGTATACAGGCGGTGCAAACAAGACAGGGACTGTAGGTTTGTTGTTAAGTAGAATCTGTTTGTAATTTTGATCTGGTACTTTTTTAAAGTGTAGCACCAGCCATAAAATCTATTTTTAAGCTTTTCTGAAAACATAGAGAGGGGTTATCACCCCTGTAACATTTGTTTTGCTGTCTGTGTGCATCTGTTCAGAAGTTCAGAAGATTTCAATTCAATTTCTGTCCCAATGACAAATGATTTAAAAAACATTTTTTTTTGTGAAACAAGGATTGGTGATAAAGCACCAGTACACAGGAGACACCTCTTACAGAAGAGAATTTCCCTTCCTAGGGGTAGATTTCCTCTCACTTCCTGTTGTCGTTTGTAAGTTGGATGTTTGAAAGTAGGGGCCTTCTGTATATATATAAATTTGGGCCCTAGGTGTTGGTGTTGCCACAACACTGTAAGCCCTCACAGTTAGTCTTGGTGGGCGCTGGAATGCCCTGCTGTGTGAACTATTATATCAAGAACTGTAATTACATGCCATTGTTGAACAGTGGTAGAAAAATTGGGCCTTTGGTGCTGGTGCCACAACACTGTAAGTCCTCACAGTTACTCTTGTTGAACAGGGGCAGACAAATTGGGCCTTAGGCATTGGTGTTGGTGCCACAACACTGCAACCCCTCACAGATACTCTTGGTGGGCGCAGGAATGGGCCCTGCTGTGAAATATTAGATCAAGAATTGTAATTACTTGCCCCTGTTGAAAAGGGGCAGAAAAATTGGGCCTTTGTTGGTGGTGGTGCTGGTGCCACAACTCTGTAAGCCCTCACAGTTACTCTTGGTGGGCACAGGAATGGGCCCTGCTGGGAAATATTAGAGCAAGAATTGTAATTACATACCCCTGGCAGAAAATTGGGCCTTTGTTGGTGGTGGTGGTGGTGCTTGGTGCCACAACAGGGCAACCCCTCACAGATACTCTAGTTGGAGCGCAGGAATGAGCCCATCCCTTCACTATAGACCAGTTTCATCAATGAGAATGTAGCTTATCCCTTCACTATAGACCAGTGACATCAATGAGAAATTCTCATTGATGTCTAGGGCTAGAGAAGGAGTGACTTATGCCATTGAGCAGAGGGAAAAGGCCGCGTTGGCAGCTGCTTTGCCAGACAAAGTACCCTGAGCTTGGGTGAGAGAGGATGAGGACGGCTTGGTCATCCACTCTACCAAGTCTTCGGCATGTTGCGGCTCAACACGGCCAGCTGCCGAAAAAAAGGACGAGCGTGTCCCACGGCCACGTGCTGATAAGGATGCACCGTGTCCATGACCAGCACTGTTGCCTCTAGACGCAGAGCTTGCTTGCCCTCTTTTATCGGATCGTGCCTCTCCTTGTTGTCCTTTCAGACATACTAATGGCCTGCAGAGGACACAGACAGTACACCACGTGAAAGAACTTGCAGCAATATCCCCTGCCTGTAGTATTATTATGAGCAGATCCCTGCTAGGAGTAAATATGGGAAACACCAGCTTTACGTTAGGTGCACAATGTGCAGAGGACACAGACAGTACACACACCACGTAGCTTTAGGTGCACACTGCAGAGGACACAGACAGTACACACACCACATAGCTTTAGGTGCACACTGCAGAGGACACAGAGGAGTACACACACCAAGTAGCTTTAGGTGCACAATGTGCAGAGGACACAGACAGTACACCACGTGAGAATACTTCAGCTAGCGCAATCACCTGCCTGCATGTCAGTAAATTAGGAAGAGCGGATCTAGCTAAACTATACAGTGTATAAATATATATACAACACCTGGGATGCATATACAGTATATCCTCTACACACTGTGGCCCGGATTCAGAAAGGAGATACGCCGTCGTATCTCTGAGTGCGGGCCGTCGTATCTATGCGACTGATTCACAGAATCAGTTACACATAGATTTCCCTAAGATCCGACTGGTGTAAGTGTCTTAGGCTGCATATTTACGCTGGCCGCTAGGTGGCGTTTCCGTATATTTACGCAAGGAATATGCTAATTAGGTATTTACGCCGATTCAGAAACGTACGTCCGGCCGGCACATTTTTTTACGTGGTTTACGTTAGGCTTTTTCCAGCGTAAAGTTACCCCTGCTATATGAGGCATAGCTAATGTTAAGTATGGACATCGTTCCCGCGTCGAGTTTTGAAAATTTTACGTTGTTTGCGTAAGTCGTTCACGAATAGGGCTGTAAGTAAGTTACGTTCACGTCTAAAGCAATGACGACTTGCGGCATTATTTCGAGCATGTGCACTGGGATTTTTTTCACGAACGGCGCATGCACCATTCGTAAAATCCGTCAAATACGTGGGGTCACAGTCAATTTAAATAAAACACGCCCACATCATCCCCATTTGAATTAGGCAGGCTTACGCCGACACACATACGTTACGCCGCCGTAACTAAGGGCGCAAGTTCTTTCTGCATACGGAACTGGCACCCTAAGTTACGGCGGCGTACCGTATCTGAGATACGTTACGCCGCGCCGACAGATACTGCTATGTATCTGAATCCGGCCCAGTAACTCTAACTGACTAGCCTGCCTGCCTGCTCTATCCACCTGCAATAAATGACACTCTCTCTGTCTTCTCTTAACCACCGCAACACATTACACAAGGCCGACCTGCAGGCGGCCTTTTATAGTGTGGGGCGTGTACTAAACCCCCTGAGCCATAATTGGCCAAAGCCACCCTGGCTTTGGCCAATTATGGCTCTCCGTTTTTTGCAAGCTGTGATTGGCCAAGCATGCGGGTCATAGTTCATGCTTGGCCAATCATCAGCCAGCAATGCACTGCGATGCCGCAGTGAATTATGGGCCGTTGCACGCCACTCGAATTTGGCGCGAGCGGCCTGTAACGTTCGTATTTTGACAAACTAGACGACTAGAACACGAAGCTCATCCCTATTACTTTCTATTGCAGAAGAATCTTGGCAGTCTACCAGGCTCCTACTGTAAGCACACAGTAGGTGTTTCGAGCTTAGACCCCTTTCATACTGACCTAGACCAATTCCCCGGTGAGTCGGATCAGAACTTTGCTTAGATTTGTTTTGGCCATGAAAACAAGGTCCCATGTAATCATTGTGGGTGGATGTATGTGTACCCACCTCCGGTCTGTTCAGTAAAAGTGAACCCAAACACAAACTTTTTTTTTGTTTGGTCCAACAGACCAGAAGGGGCCGGAGCAGGAGGAACATAGGTGGACAAAAGTCTGCTTATATTCACCCACCCATAGGCATGTATTGCTGTCTGTTTTGATCTGTGTAATTTCATGTCAGTACAGTGTAAGAGCAAAGACCTACAGATGCCTGCTAATAACTTTATTGGTTAAAAAAATATTCAATGTGCCCCACCTGAAACTAGGTTCACTGTGTTACTGGAATTGCATTTTTTTTTACTTTCTGCTACCAAACATAGTCAATGAAAAAATTTAAGAAATGCAATTTCTTCATACCTTTGGGTTAATGTGTATTCTGCTACATATTTTTGGTAAACAAAATGTATATTGATTGGTTTGTGCAAAAGTTATAGCATCTACTAACTATAGTATATATATTTTTTTTACTAGTAATAGCGGCGATCAGCAACTTATAACGGGACTGCCATATTGCGGCGGACATGCTGACATATGCACTGTCACTGGAAGGGGTTAGAAAAATGGGGCAATCAATGGGTTAAATGTGTGCCTAGCCAGTGTTTGGGTGTACTGTGTGGTGCTTTTATTAAGGTATGTGATGGATTTTATTCCCTGCTTTGTGGGGAAAGAAAATCAATTATTTTCCTCTCTCATAGGACATAGCTCTGCCTTGTTTACATATCCTGTGTCTTCCTGCTATCGGTGAGTGCTGGTAGTCATACATTGGCCGGCATACGCTGATCGCTATCTGTTGTCTATAATCACAGCACAGCCAGGTTGCCAGCGGTGCTCCTACCTGGAAGTGCCGTATCGCATACCTAGAGCCGCCTTGCCAGGGTACATGTAAGTCATACAGCCGGAAAGTGGGTAAAGTAGATCTAAATGCTAAGGGCTTGTTTAGACTTGTGTCACTAAGTAAAGAGTGTGGCAGGTGTGGCAGATAGGCATTCTGGAGGTGATACTTCCACCTCCTACGTGTCGAGTGTTGGGCTCACGGTTACAGCACAGCCCCATTCACTTGATTATGTTGCATGTGGCAATAATGCCCACTGAACGTGTCAAGGGGATCATTTTTGACACAAAGCAATTATTCTTGCCTGCTGCATGTGTACACCCCTGTCAGGCTGCCTTCACGGTTTAAAGTGGGTGGTTGGGTGAAAAAACTGCAGGTCAACCACCTTGGCGTGATTGGGTATTGTTTGCAAAGAGAAATGTCACCACATTCACTAAGCTGCAAGGAGGTTTGCCATGCAGAGTGCAATTTCCCTTGCAAAGCAAATGGCCTACTCTCCTTTAGTAAATTAACCTCCATATGTCTATATGTGCCATCTACTATTATTGAGGTTCAATAATGGGCATCCCAGTGGGCAGAAGTGGATGAGAAGGTCTAAATGGGAACACGATAAAGGCAATCAAGGGAGACGTTTGCTGACCCTTTACATTAAGACTTGGCAATTACTGTCTCCACCCTGTCCTGGAAAAAAGGCAGATATAACCTTTGTAATTAGGACTACTAAACGTTGGGAGCTTGCAGAAGATGCCGACCACGTAGAAAGCCATGTGACAAAACGTGTTACATTTTAGTCAATCCAATCATGTCCTCATGAATGGCTTGCACTTTTTGTTCTTCGTAAGACGTTGTATGGAGCTACATGATCGTTTTAATTTTCAGAGACGTTTAAAAAGTGACTCACTCAATCAAAACAGCAATCACACTTTTCTGTCTGTACAGCATGATGCCCCTACCCATACTTGAGACCAGTCAAAAATGACATTTAACTTTTATTGGGAAATTGTCTTGCATAACTCTTACGCCCCTGGAAGGGAAGTTACTGATAGGTCTCTACCTGGTACAAGTCATAGTGGTGACTTTGTTGACCTCTCACTCCAGGATCTACACAAAAACATGGATCCATGTAAGGCTCTATACTTCATAAATAAAAAAAGACCAAAAATTGAGTTATGCCGCGTACACACGATCGTTTTTCGGCATGAAAAAAAACGACGTTTTTAAAAACGTCATTTAAAATGATCGTGTGTTGGCTTCACACTTTTTCGGCTGGGCGCATTTGCCGCTCCCATTGATTTTCTATGCACATATGCAAATGAGGGAGATACGCCAATTCACGAACGTACTTGCGCCCGGCGCATAATATACGCGGTTTGCGTAAGTCGTACATCCGGCGTAAAGCTAATCCCCATATAGGAGGCGCAACCCATGCAAAGGTATGGACCAGGGAACACAAGCCATCGTATCTTATGTCGTTTACGTTGTACAAGAATATGACTAGGCGTAGGTTACGTTCACGTCGTAGGCAGTGATCAGGCGTATCTTAGGGAGTAGTTCCGACATGATTCTGAGCATGCGCAGTGGGATGCGTCTACGGGACGGCGCATGCGCCGTTCGTTATTCGTATCTTTATGGCGCTCGACCCATCATTTGCATGGCTCACGCCCACTTCCACTTACGACGACTTACGCCTAGGAAACCCAGCGCAGATTTGGCAGCACTGGCTTTGTGAATCCAGTGCTTGCCTCTCTGTGCTACGTTTTTTTGTCAGGCCTGCGATATTGCAGGGGACATATCGGACACTTTTGACACATTTTTGGGACGATTCACATTTACACAGCGATTAGTGCTATAAAAATGCACTGATTACTGTATAAATGTGACTGGCATGGAAGGGGTTAACACTAGGGGGTGAGGAAGGGGTTAAATGTATTCCCTGCAGGCCCGGATTGGCCATAGGGCAAACCGGGCATTTGCCCGGTGGGCCGCGGCCGCCAGGCCACTGTTCTGACTTGCGGGGCCAAGGCAGGCTGCTCTTTAAGCCCGCGCCGGTCCTCCGACCTTTCCGCGGCCGCCCGGCTGCCAGTTCAGCCTCAGGCTCAGCCTTCGGCGTCGGCATCAGCAGCTCCTGAAGGGGGGAGGGACTAGAGGATACACCACTCCACGGCCGCCAATGAAGTTCAGCCGTTGGTGCCGGGGGGCGTGACCAGGAAGGGAGAGGAGCCTGCTACAGCCTGTGTTCTGCCGATGGGATCTCTCAGCAAAAACGTAAGTGCAGCCCCTGTAACCTGAATAGGAGGAGCGGTGGCTGCATACAGAAGAATAATTCTCTCCATCGTCCCCCCGCGGTCTCTGAATGCCTGCTTCTGCTCCTCTCCCTCTCGCAGGCATTCAGGTACTGCGGGAAGAAGATGGAGAGAATGATTCTTCTTTAAGCAGCCACCCCACCGCTCCTCCTATCCTGCTTATCTCTGCTGCCCCCCCAGTGCTCTCTAGTCTCTACCCCCCACAGTGCTCTCTAGTCTCTACCCCCCACAGTGCTCTCTAGTCTCTACCCCCCACAGTGCTCTCTAGTCTCTACCCCCCCACAGTGCTCTCTAGTCTCTACCCCCCCCAGTGCTCTCTAGTCTCTACCCCCCACAGTGCTCTCTAGTCTCTACCCCCCCCAGTGCTCTCTAGTCTCTACCCCCCACAGTGCTCTCTAGTCTCTACCCCCCCCTCACAGTGCTCTCTAGTCTCTACCCCCCCCCCCCATGCTCTCCACCTCCCTCCTGTGTTCTTCACCTCCCCCCTGTGCCCTCTGCCTCTCCCTATGCTCTACACTTCCTCCTGTGCTCTTCACCTCCCCCCAATGCTCTCCAACACCCCCAGTGCTCTCTAGCCCCCCCCCCAGTGCTCTCCAGCCTCACCTTCTCTCCACCTCCGTCCTGTGTTCTCCACCTCCCCCCATGCTCTATGCTGCCCCCCTGTGCCCTCCATCTCTCTCCCTGTGCCCTTTATCTCTCCCCCTGTGCTCTCCATCTCCCCCCTGTGCCCTCCATCTCTCCCCCTGTGCCCTCCATCTCTCCCCCTGTGCCCTCCGTCTCTTCCCCTGTGCCCTCCGTCTCTTCCCCTGTGCCCTCCGTCTCTCCCCCTGTGCCCTCCGTCTCTCCCCCTGTGCTCTCCACCTCCCCCATGCTCTACGCTGCCCCCTGTGCCCTCCGTCTCTCCCCCTGTGCTCTCCACCTCCCCCCATGCTCTACGCTGCCCCCTGTGCCTTTCGCCTCTCCCCCTGTGCTCTCCACCTCCCCCCATGCTCTACGCTGCCCCCTGTCCCCTCCGTCTCTCCCCCTGTGCTCTCCACCTCCCCCCATGCTCTACGCTGCCCCCTGTGCCCTCCGCCTCTCCCCCTGTGCTCTCCACCTCCCCCCATGCTCTACGCTGCCCCCTGTGCCCTCTGCCTCTCCCCCTGTGCTCTCCACCTCCCCCCATGCTCTATGCTGCCCCCCTGTGCCCCCCATCTCTCTCCCTGTGCCCTTTATCTCTCCCCCTTTGCTCTCCACCTCCCCCATGCTCTACGCTCCCCCCTGTGCCCTCCGTCTCTCCCCCTGTGCTCTCCACCTCCCCCCATGCTCTACGCTGCCCCCTGTGCCCTCCGTCTCTCCCCCTGTGCTCTCCACCTCCCCCCATGCTCTACGCTGCCCCCTGTGCCCTCCGCCTCTCCCCCTGTGCTCTCCACCTCCCCCCATGCTCTACGCTGCCCCCTGTGCCCTCCGCCTCTCCCCCTGTGCTCTCCACCCCCCCCCCATGCTCTACGCTGCCCCCTGTGCTCTCCACCTCCCCCTGTGCTCTTTTCAATTCCCCCTAATTCTCTACAGAATCCCCCCTCCTCCATCTCTCTCCCTGTGCTCTCCACCTTCCCAATGCTCTACGCTGCCCCCCTGTGCCCTCCGCCTCTCGCCCTGTGCTTTTCACTGCCCCCTGTGCTCTCTACCTCCCCCATGCTCTACACTGCCCCCTGTACCCTCTGCCTCGCCCCCTGTGCTCTCCACCTCCCCCTGTGCTCTTTTCAATTCCCCCTAATTCTCTCCAGCCCCCCCCCAGTGCTCTCCAGCCCCCCCCAGTGCTCTCTATCCCCCCCAGTGCTCTCCAGCCCCCCTCTTCTCTCCACCTCCCTCCTGTGCTCTCCACCTCCCCCCATGCTCTACGCTGCCCCCTGTGCCCTCTGCCTCTCCCCCTGTGCTCTCCACCTCCCCCTGTGCTCTTTAATTCCCCCTAATTCTCTCCAGCCCCCCCCCAGTGCTCTCTATCCCCCCCAGTGCTCTCCAGCCCCCCTCTTCTCTCCACCTCCCTCCTGTGCTCTCCACCTCCCCCTGTGCTCTTTTCAATTCCCCCTAATTCTCTACAGCCCCCCCCAGTGCTCTTTATCCCCTCCAGTGCTCTCCAGCCCCCCTCTTCTCTCCACCTCCCTCCTGTGCTCTCCACCTCCCCCCATGCTCTAGGCTGCCCCCTATGACCTCCATCTTTCCCCCTGTGCTCTCCACCTTCCCAATGCTCTACGCTGCCCCCCCCCTGTGCCCTCTGCCTCTCCCCCAGTGCTTTCTAGCCCCTCAGTGCCCTCTAGCCTCCCCTGTGCTCTCTAGCCTCCCCTGTGCTCTCTAGCCTCCCCTGTGCTCTCCAGTGCTCTTTAACACCCCAGCCCAGTGCTTTCCACCTCCCACATGCTCTACGCTGCCCCCCTGTGCCCTCCGTCTCTCCCCCTGTGCTCTCCACCTTCCCAATGCTCTACGCTGCCCCCCCTGTGCCCTCCGCCTCTCCCCCTGTGCTTTTCACTGCCCCCTGTGCTCTCCACCTCCCCCATGCTCTACACTGCCCCCTGTGCCCTCTGCCTCTCCCCCTGTGCTCTCCACCTCCCCCTGTGCTCTTTTCAATTCCCCCTAATTCTCTCCAACCCCCCCCCCCCGTGCTTTCCAGCCACCCCAGTGCTCTCCACCTCCCCCCATGCTCTACGCTGCCCCCTGTGCCCTCTGCCTCTCCCCCAGTGCTTTTTAGCCCCCCCTGTGCTCTCAAGCCCCCCCCCTGTGCTCTCCACCTCCCCCATGCTCTACGCTGCCCCCTGTACCCTCTGCCTCTCCCCCAGTGCTCTCTAGCCCCCCAGTGCTCTCCACCTCCTCCCATGCTCTACGTTGCCCCCCTGTGCCCTACGCCTCTCCCCCAGTACTCTCCAGCCCCCCATTGATCTTCACCTACCCCCTGTGCTCTCCACCTCCTCCCGTGCTCTCTGCTGCCCCCCCTGTGCCCTTCGCCTCCCCGCAGTGATCTTCGCTTCCCCCAGTGATCTTCGCCTCCCCCAATGATCTCCGCCTCCCCCATGTGCTCTTCGCCCCCGTGCTCTCCTGCCCTCCCTGTACTCTCTGCCCCATTCTGTGTTTTGCTTCCCCCTGTGCTCTCCAACCCCCCACTCCCTGTGCTCTCCAGGCCCCCATGCTCTCCAGCCCCCTTGTGCTCTCCTCTTCCTCCCTGTGTTCTCTGCCTCTCCCCCGTGCTCTCACCCCACCCCATGTTCTCAAGGTTCTTCCCGGTGCTCTCTGCCCCCCCTGCTCTTTCCCTGTCCCCTTGCCCCCTGCACCTTTGCAGGGTTTCCCCCTCCCCTCTCCCGGGGGATCCCTCAGGATGAAAAGTGGAGAAGGAGCCGGTTAATATGTCATGGGCTGCTTATTCCAAAATGCCCGGGCCTATTTTTTGTGCCAGTCCGGGCCTGATTCCCTGGGTGTGATTCTTACTGTGTGTGGAGGGGACTGACTGGGGAAGGTGACCGATGCTGTGTCCCTATGTACAAGGGACACAGCATCGGTCTCCTCTCTCCCTGACAAAACGTGAAGAGCTCTGTGTTTACACACAGAGCTCCACGTCCCTGCTGTCACTGCCGATCGCGGGTACCTAGCAGACATCGCGGCCGCCAGGCACGCGCATCGGCATCTCAGCGATGCGCCGGGCACAGTTTTTCCCAGCGGCGCGTGCGGGGAATGCAAATAAAAAGACGTCCATGGGACGTCCACCCGGCAGTTGAGAGCTGCGCTGTGGACGTCTTTCGTCTACAGCGCGGGTCTCAAGTGGTTAAGGAAATTTCTGTTAACCTACCAGTGGTTATGGGATAAAACTCTCACAAACACAGAGGGGCAGATCCACAAAGAGAGTACGCCGGCGTATCTACTGATACGCCAGTGTACTTTCAAATTTCCTGCGTCGTATCTTTGTTTTGAATCCTCAAAACAAGATACGACGGCATCTGGGTAAGATCCGACAGGCGTACGTCTTCGTACGCCTTCGGATCCAAGATGCAATTCTTCGGCGTCCGCTGGGTGGCGTTCCCGTCGTAATCAGCGTCGAGTATGCAAATTAGCTATTTCCGACGATCCATGAACGTACGAGCGGCCGTCGCATTCTTTTACGTCGTCTCTAGTCGGCTTTTTCCGGCGTATAGTTAAAGCTGCTGTTTGGTGGCGTACTCAATGTTAAGTATGGCCGTCGTTCCCGCGTATAATTAAAAAAAAAAAATTGCGTTTGCGTAAGTCGTCCGTGAATCGGGCTGGACGTAATTTACGTCCACGTCAAAACAATGACGTCCTTGCGACGTCATTTAGCGCAATTTAGCGAAATTTAGGGAAGGCGTATGCGCAGTTCGTTCGCTGCGGGACGCGCTTCATTTAAATGAAACACGCCCCCCTACTTGCCGAATTGAATTAGGCGCCGTTACGCCGCAAGAGATACACTACGCCGCCGTAACTTACAGCGCAAATTCTTTCAGGATTCAAACCAAAAAAGTAAGTTACGGCGGCGTAGCGTATCTCAGATACGCTGTGCCGGGGCAGATCTTTGTGGATCTGCCCCAGAAAGAACATCAAAAGTGCTAACAATAGCAGAAACTGAAGCCAGGAACCTAGAGCTTCAAAATGCATGGTCCACTGAGCCGCTATGCCTTCCTTGTACAGACACTAACAAAGCTAAACTGCTAAATATTATGGCAATTTCAATTACAACAGCAATTAAGTCATTAATTTATATTCAGGGAAAAAACTCTAAATGGAGAAATGACGAAGACTTGTTCACTGACGGTGTATGCCTAAAAGGTAAGAAAATGTAAAAATTGCAAGTTTCTTAGGAAATTCATACATCATGTTTTCTCCGCAGTTCTTTCCAAGGTTTCCATAAAATTACATTTGTAAGGATCGCTGCAATTAGGGAGATCCATTACATACTACACTTGTGACTAAGGCGGCTGAATTTTAAGTAGGGAAAGTAATGTGTCACTGAAGATGGTGTTTATGGCACAACTGTGGAGTGGGGGAGACGGGCACGGCTCTACCGGAAAACAGGTTTGCCTACTGCAATCAGCTGCTCGTTCTTATTTTAGAACAATTTTTTCTTGTTGTCAAAGTGTGGTGCTGAGCTGGGATTTTAACCACTTCAGTCCTGGAGGATTTGGCTGCCCAATGACTGGGCCATTTTTTGCGATTCGGCACTGCGTCGCTTTAACTGACAATTGTGAGGTCTGCGACGTGGCTCCCAAACAAAATTGACGTCCTTTTTTTCCCACAAATAGAGCTTTCTTCTGGTGGTATTTGATCACCTCTGCGGTTTTTATTTTTTGCGCTATAAACAAAAAAGAGCGTCAATTTTAAAAAAAAAGCAATATTTTTTACTTTTTGCTTTAATAAATATCCCCAAAAAATATATATAAAAAAACGAATTTCTTTCTCAGTTTAGGCCGATACGTATTCTTCTACATATTTTTGGTAAAAAAAATTGCAATGGGCTTATATTGATTGGTTTGCGCAAAAGTTATAGCATCTACAAAATAGGGGATAGTTGTATGGCATTTTTATTAATATTTATTTTTTTACTAGTAATGGCGGTGATCTGAGATTTTTATTGTGACTGCAACATTATGGAGGACACATCGGACACTTTTGACACTATTTTGGGACCATTTTCATTTATACAGCGATCAGTGCTATAAAAATGCACTGATTATTATTATTATTATTATTATTATTATACAGGATTTATATAGCGCCAACAGTTTGCGCAGCGCTTTACATCGGGGAAGACAGTACAGTCACAATACAAATCAATACAGGAGGGATCAGAGGGCCCTGCTCGTTAGCGCTTACAATCTAGAAGGGAGGGTCAAGTGAAACAAAGGGTAGTTAGCTGTGGGAGATGATCAGATGGACTCAAATGAAAATACAGTTGTTAGGAGTGGGAAGGGTAGGCTTCTCTAAAGAGGAGGGTTTTCAGGGATTCTCTAAAAGCTAATAGAGAAGTAGATAGGCGGATAGATTGGGGTAAGGAGTTCCATAGGCTGGGAGAGGCTCTGGAAAAGTCCTGGAGACGAGCATGGGAGCAGGTGATGAGAGAGCTAGAGAGTAGGAGGTCTCGAGGAGAACGAAGAGAACGATTAGGTTGGTATGACACTGGCAGGGAAGTGGTTAACCACTAGGGGGTGAGGAAGGGGTTAAGTGTGTCATAGGAAGTGATTCTAACTGTGTGGGGGATGGGCTACAAGTGACACGACAGTAATCACTGCTCCCGATGACAGGGAGCAGTAGATCAGTGTCTTGTCACAAGGCAGAACAGGGAAATGCCTTGTTTACATAGACATCTCCTTGTTCTGCAGCTCCATGATACGATCACGGGTCCCGCGGGCACGGGCACGGGCTCGGAGCTCGTTGCAAATTCAAAGCAACGTACCTGTACGTTGCTTTGCGCAGCCGTGCCATTCTGCCGACGTATATGTGCAGGAGGCGGTTGGCAAGCGGTTAATGCAGCAGTATAACTTTTTATCTCAAAGAACTTTATTAAACATTGTGCACAAAAAGTAAAAATTACAGAGTAATATGTACATCAGTAGTACAAAATAAACCGTACAACACTCAAGGAATGTAAGATCATCGGCAATACAAAAGCTTTCATTCACCAGAACATACAGAAACCCACACTTGATAATACAGCCAATTATGGGGTAGATTCAGAGAGAAGATACGACGGCGTATCTCCAGATACGCCGTCGTATCTCTGAGTCCGGCCGGTCGTATCTATGCGCCTGATTCATAGAATCAGTTACGCATAGATTTCCCTAAGATACGACCGGCGTAAGTGTTTTACACCGTCGTATCTTAGGCTGCATATTTACGCTGGCCGCTAGGTTCCGTATAGTTAAGCGAGGAATATGCAAATTAACTAGATACGCCGATTCAGAAACGTACGTCCGACGTTTTTTTACGTCGTTTAGGTTAGGCTTTTTTCGGCGTATAGTTACCCCTGCTATATGAGGCGTATCTTATGTTAAGTATGGCCATCGTTCCCGCGTCAAGTTTTGAAAATTTTACGTCGTTTGCGTAAGTCGTTCGCGAATAGGGCTGGACGTAATTTATGTTCACGTCGAAAGCAATGACGATTTGCGGCGGAATTTCGAGACGTCAAATACGCGGGGTCAAGTCAAATTTGAATAAAACACGCCCACAACATCCCCATTTGAATTAGGCGGGCTTACGCCGGACGAGATACGTTACGCCGCCGTAACTAAGGGCGCAAGTTGTTTCTGAATACAGAACTTGCGCCCTAAATTACGGCAGCGTAACGTATCTGAGATACGTTACGCCGGGCGGACAGATAGACCATTCTATCTGAATCTAGCCCTATGTCTCTTCTCACCTAGACAACAACAAAATGAACAAATCTTCAAAGCAGTATAACTTTGATGGTGACGAGTGCATCAGTCTGTATCAAAGTCAAACATTGAAAGGCAAGTTTTGGACAGTTGTGGCCCCTCAGAGGGTTGCCGAATAGGGTAATGCCAAACACAAAACAATTTAATTTTTTTTTAATTGAAAATATTGAAACATTGGCTTCTAAGTCATAGTGCTATAACGAGTGATGTTTGCAGTGCCATATAATGATCAAAAAATATAAGCTGAAGACTAATTAAACAAAAAAATGAATTTAAAGTGTAACTAAAGGCAAAACTTTTTGGTGTCAGTGGTCACCAGTATAAACTGGTGAGTCTCCCAAATGGGGATGACTACAATAAAAGCTTGACAGAAGGTCTAACACTTTCCCACTCTATCCAAACCTAAGGCCCCATACACACGAGAGGATTTATCCGCGAATACGGTCCAGCGGACCGTTTCCGCAGATAAATCCTCTCGAGGATTTCAGCGGATTTCTCTGCGATGGAGTGTACTCACCATCGCATTGAAATCCGCGCCGAAATCCTCTGGCGATGACCTGTCATATAAGGAATTCCACGCATGCGTCGAATCATTACGACGCATGCGGGGGATCCCTTCGGACGGATGGATCCGGTGAGTCTATACAGACCAGCGGATCCATCCGTTGGGATGGATTCCAGCAGATAGATTTGTTTATCATGTCAGCGAATATTTGATCTGCTGGAATCCATCCCAGGGGATAAATATCCGCGGAAACAGATCCGCTGGAGTGTACACACCATAGGATCTATCCGCTGAAACCCATTCGCTGGGATTTTTCAGCGGATGGATTCTATCGTGTGTATGGGGCCTTAGGCTAATGCCCCGTACACACGATTGGAAATTCCGACAGTAAAAGTCTGATGTGAACTTTTGGTCCAAAATTCCGACCGTGTGTAGGCTCCATTAGACTTTCGGAATTTCCGCCAACAAAAGATTGAGAGCTGTTTCTCAAGTTTTCCGACGGAAAAAATTCCTATCATCTGTGGCCATTCCGACGCGCAAAATTCCGACGCATGCTCGGAAATAATTTGACGCATGCTCAGAAGCATTGAACTTAATTTTCTCGGGTCTCGTCGTATTGTTGTACGTCACTGCGTTTTTGACGGTCGAAAAGTTTCGAGAACTTTTGTGTGACCTTGTGTATGCAAGCCAAGCTTGAGCTGAATTTAGTCGGAAAAACCATCCAAAGTCTTTCTGACGGAAAATCAGATTGTGTGTACGTGGTATAAGTTTCACTTTCTCACTTTCTGAACATATTATATTTTGCACCTGTATTTAGGGGCTGATGACGGGTGCAATACTCAGCAGGCTCCTTAGAAAAAAATAAATGCACATTTTTTTGCCAGTAAAACAATGTGCATTATTCTTTTTTTTCAAAAGGTAAACGTATCTTTAAAAAAAAAAGTTTTTCCTAGAGATAGATTTTAAAAGTACATTATGTTTAGCATTAAACAGTCACTATTTAGACACATACAGTGAATGAACGCAGCTATTAGTGGCATACATTTACAATGAAGTATAGCTATGCACCAGTCAACTCTTCCCCCTTTTTATTGGCGATTAAAGTGGTTGTAAACGCTCACATATACCCAGTGAAGTAAATAGACTCAGATGATACACAGAGATGAAACAAATCCTCCTACACACGTTTTACTTGTATATCTGCTGTCTTCAGCTTTCTACACTCTTTGGAAAGTGCAGATCATATTTAAAATCTTTCTTCCTCTTTCAGGGTGGGTCTAAAGTCTGGACTTACACTGTGTGCGAGCTAATTGGAGGAAAGGGACACCCCCCCCCCCTCTGCAGAGTACCAAAGGAACATGCAGAGTTGTTTATCTCCCTCTAAGTCCCCCCCCCCCCCCACCGACACAAATTTTCAGCTACAGTTATTTCATGTGTCGGAGAACTTGTCAGTGACTCATGCTGATAACAGAGGAACGGAGCAACAGAGAAAAACAGCACTTAGAGCTTTGGAGAGAGACAAGTAAACACTGCAGATTTTATGTGCTTAGTTCAAATTTCATGAATGAGGTTTGTGACGGAAGTCACTTTGGATGGGGGGCTCATACGGAATCCAGCTTACTTTAGAGAAGTCGGGAAACTCCTTGTTCAGCTCTACAGGCCCCTCTTAAGTCACCGGGTGTCTATTAGGGGCACAGGGTGACTGAGAAAATGATGGAAAACTACTAAATAGATACTGAGAATGTGGCTTGGATTACTCCATATGGTACAGTATTATCAACAATATCCCTCAAGAAATATATGAAAACTATTCCTGGTTTGTTTGATTATGAATTATGCATGTTCATTGAAAGAGCTGGTCACATTGCCCTCTGTTCCAAGTTCTTCAATGTAGGAGCCGCACAGTCTGTTACTGGTGGTCTCCTGCTATTGTCTGTTTATTAAGGTGGTATGTGTTTTCTGCTAAGCATATTTGTCCCCGTGTTAATTGTCAATCGTGTCACCTATCTAATCACAACATTGTCTGGGTGTGCATTGAGTCACCTAGGCTGGTTTAAGTGACTAGTTAATTAGCTCATGTTAATTATGTTTCTGTCACAGTTTGTATTGTTAGGGCAATATGATGAGGAGGGGACTGTTCTCCTGTGGGGTATAGCTAAGCTAGTCCCGTCTACTTCTCGATTGCAATATGCGGCTATAATATCTGATGTTCAGACTGGAGGAAGCGGTATACTGACAGAAGCACTTAAGCGGGGTGTGGGGCAGTTCTGTCACAGAGTTTACACTTAAGGGCCCTTTCACACTTATACGACTTGTCTCACGATTTTGGACTGCAAAATCGTATGACAAGTCATTCTCCATTATTTTTAATGACTACCATTCATACTGGCAAGACTTTAAGTAGTGCCGACTTCAAAGTAGTCCTTGTACTACTTTGGTCCGATTTTGATGCCACTTACACAGGCATTCATTGAAATTGCGGCCACGAATCGCGGCAAAATCGCGGTAAATCGCGTCCGCGAAATCGCGGTAAAATAGTGTGACTTTGAAGTCGTACAAGTGTGAAAGGGGGCTTAATGATTTCAACCAAGGGGGAAACGCTCAGTAAAACAAGCCCTCACTGATCTCTTGAGCTTCAACTTTTGTAGAGTAATTAATCCTCAATGTTGCTGTGGAAGCTTCTTATTTGTACTTTCCCATTCTCTCTGTAGCCCAGCTACCCATTCCCAGCATTGAGATGACAGCCTACCAGCCTTCTTATCTTTAATGTAACCACAGAGCAGGTGCACAGAATGTGGAAGAGAGCAGAGCTTGACTTGACCAACTTTACTGCTTCTCTTGTGAACTTTGAAGATGAATCCTTCCACAGTGGTTTATTAAAGGGTTTAGCAGTTCAGAGGTCAGAGGGCTTAGTTACTGATTGTTAAGAACATATTTGAATTAACAATGACTATTGTAATCTTTGAGAATGAATTGCTCCACAGTGGATGTTACTACAGAGGTTGGTGAGGGGTATACTAAAATCTATTTACTGCTTCTTAAGAGTTTTTAAATATTTAATTGTCCAGAGCCTGGCCACAATGGGCCAGATTCACATAGAACTGCAGCGGCGTAACGTATCGTAGATACGTTACACCGCTGCAAGTTTTCATCGCAAGTGCCTGATTCACAAAGCACTTGCGATGAAAACTACACCGGCAGCCTCCGGCGCAAGGCGGGCCAATTCAAATGGGCGTGTGCCATTTAAATTAGGCTTGCTCCCGCACCGGACCTACTGCGCATGCTCCGTTTCCTAACTCCCGCCGTGCTTTGCGTGCCGTGACGTCATTTTTTCGAACGGTGACGCGCGTAGCGTACTTCCTTATTCCCGGTCGTGGGAACGACGGCCATACTTTAGACAGCAATACGATGGCTCACTAAATTTAGGGCAGGTCAAACGACGACTAACTTTGCGATGGGAAACTGGACTAGCAGCGACGTAGCGAACGCGAAAATCCGTCGGGGATCCGCCGTAACTGCTAATTTGCATAGCCGATGCTGGTTTGCGACGCGAACTACACCCAGCGGCGGCCGCGGTATTGCATCCTAAGACCCGACAGTGTAAAACAATTACACCTGTCGGATCTTATGGATATCTATGCGTAACTGATTCTATGAATCAGTCTCATAGATAGAAACAGAGATACGACAGCGTATCAGGAGAAACGCTGTCGTATCTCTTTGGTGAATCTGGCCCAATATACTTACCTGTATGCTTATGTTTAGATGTGTTGTTTTAGGTCTATTTAGATTTCATGCCATCTTCTCTTCTCTTCTCTTTTTCAGAGACTTCTGCAGCATAAAAGCCTATAGGAATTTACAAACTGTAGTCAGTACAAATCCAAATGAAGGTGTCACACCCACATAATGTATTCTCTGTAATGTATAATAAGTTGCAAAAGAGCAACACCTTCATTATCGTCTTTTGGAAGGGTGTGGAGACACCAAGTTCAGCATTTAGATCTTGCCTTCAAAGTTTCCAACAGATAATAATTCAGTCCAACTATATCTTAAATGGCAGCATATCAATGATCATATCAACAGCAATTCAGACAATGCCTTTTTTGTTGCATTGCCTTTATACATTGGGGGAAATAAGTTGGTACTCCAGACTACAGAATCGTGAGTATGGTGAGGTCAGAAGGCTTACAAAAAAGAAGGAATTTTTACCACAGGTGAAGACAAATGATGAGGGAGACCTTGCTGGTGAAGACTGGAAATGAAAAGCAGATTTTGTATATATAACATAATTCCCCCTACAGTCATATCAAGGCATAGACCGGAACTTTAAAGAGAACCAGTCATCATTTGGCTCATGCAGGAATCTGAACATTTAGGCTCCATGCACACTGAAGCTGATAAAAGCTATAAAAAAACACCAGTAGCTTTGCAGGGAGCCTTTCAACGTTTTTTAGCGTTTTTGCAATAGCTTTAATCAGCGTTTTTCAGTGTAGCTTTTTTTTTTTTTTCAAAGGATTAAAAAACGCTGAAAAACGTTTGAGCGTTTTTCAGCGTTTTGCGGTTTTTAGCTTTTTTTCCCGCAAAAAAAAACGTCACTTTGAATGCAAATTTCGGGCGTTCAGAAAAAAGCCAATAAACTCCAAAGCTCATTAACACTAAAAAACGCCCAGGTGTGCATGGGCACATAGGCTAATATAGAGTTCAGTTTATGGGCTTTAAAAAAAAAAGCCAAAACGCCAATAAACTGCAGTGTATCAGCTTCAGTGTGCATGGAGCCTTAGTATTAAAATGTTATAACTTGTAATAACTGCACTATTAACTATAAAATATGAATATGTTCCCACCATTTATTACATTTTATAGCTAATTTCCAGACAGTTATGTGTTTATTATCAAATCCTAACATGTTTTTAAATGCCATTAGTGCAAATACTCGAATATGAGTGTTCTCTGTGTTTTTTAACTTCTTCAGACCCACGCTATAGCCGAATGACGGCTACAGCGCGGACCTGAAAATCCAACTGGACGTCAATTGACATCCGCCCCTTAGGGCGTTCCCCGCGCGCGCTCCAGAGTGCGCAGTGGGGAAACTCTGTGTTGGCCTAGCTCACGGAGAGAGAATATCTGTGGATATTATGCCGCGTACACGCGGTCATTTTTTGGCTTGTAAAAAACTAAGTTTTTTAAAAATGTCATTTAACCACTTAACCCCCGGACCATATTGCTGGTCAAAGACCAGAGCACTTTTTGCGATTCGGCACTGCGTCGCTTTAACTGACAATTGCGCGGTTGTGGCATCCTTTTTTTCCCCACAAATAGAGCTTTCTTTTGGTGGTATTTAATCACCTCTGCGGTTTTTATTTTTTGCGCTATAAACAAAAATAGAGCGACAATTTTGAAAAAAATGCTATATTTTTAACTTTTTGCTATAATAAATATCCCCCAAAAATATATATAAAAAAATTTTTCGTCAGTTTAGGCCAATACGTATTCTTCTACCTATTTTTGGGGAAAAAAACGCAATACGCGTTTATCGGTTGGTTTGAGCAAAATTTATAGCGTTTACAAAATATGGGATAGTTTTATTGCATTTTTATTAATTACTTTTTTTTTTACTAGTAATGGCGGTGATCAGCGATTTTTTTCATGACTGCGACATTATGGCGGACACTTCAGACAATTTTGACACAGTTTTGGGACCATTGTCATTTTCACAGCAAAAAATGCATTTAAAATGCATACTGTAAAAATGACAATTGCAGTTTGGGAGTTAACCACAAGGGGGCACTGAAGGGGTTATGTATGACCTAATATGTGTTTCTAACTTAGGGGGGTGTGGCTGTAGGTGTGACGTCATCGATTGTGTATCCCTATAAAAGGGATCACACGATCGATGACGGCTCCACAGTGAAGAACGGGGAAGCTGTTTTTACACACAGCTCTCTCCGTTCTTCAGCTCCGGGGACCGATCGCGGGACTCCAGTGGCGATCGGGTTCGCGGGTCCCGCGGTCCCAGTCACGGAGCTTCGGACCGAGTCGCGGGCTGCGACCCACGGCTGGACACTAGCAGAGGACGTACCTGTACGTGCTTGTGCCCAGCCGTGCCATTCTGCCAACGTATATGTGCAGGAGGCGGTCCTTAAGCGGTTAAAATGATCGTGTGTGGGCTTCACATAATTTTTCGGGTTCTGAAAAAAAAAAAAAAAAAAAAGAACATGCTCTATTTTTTAACGACATTTTAAACAATTTTTTTTTCGGGTTGTAAAAAATGATCGTGTGTGGGCTTTAACGACGTGAAAAACCCGCGCATGCTCAGAAGCAAGTTATGAGACAGGAGCGCTCATTATGGTAAAACTAGCGTTCGTAATGGAGTAAGCACATTCATCTGTAACAGACAGAAAAGCGCGAATCGTCTTTTACTAACACAAAATTCAGCTAAAGCAGCCCAAAGGGTGGCGCCATCAGAATGGAACTTCCCCTTTATAGTGCCGTCTTACGTGTTGTATATCACCGCGCTTTGCTAGAGCATTTTTTTTCACGATCGTGTGTGGGCAAGACCGTTTCAATGATCACGTTGAAAAAAACGTTGTTTTTTCTAGAGCCTGAAAAACAACGTTTTTTACAACCCCAAATATGATCGTGTGTACGCGGCATTAGTCCAAAACAAAAGAGATGTAGTGCTTCTACCCTTTCAATCCAGGGAGAGGAAATCTGCACCAGTGCTTGACTCTCAGCCTCCACAAGCTGCATGTGATATCAATCAAATAAAACATAGTTAGCTATACTGTTACCGAACAGCATAAAAAATCCTTTATATATAAAGAAGAACCATGAACACCACAAACCGAACACGCTATTTACTAAACTTTTAGGGCCAGATTCTGAAAGGACTTACGACGGCGCAGTGCCATGTACGCCGCCGTAAGTCCGAATCCGACCCGTCGTACCTATGCGCCTGATTCTTAGAATCAGTTACGCATAGATATCCATTAGATCCGACAGGCGTAAGTCTCTTACGCTGTCGGATCTTAACTGCATTTTTTTGTTGACCACTAGGTGGCGCTTCCGTCGAATTCCGCGTTGAGTATGCAAATTAGCTAGATACGCGAATTCCCAAACGTACGCGCGGCCGACGCAGTAAAGTTACGACGTTTAGGTTAGGCTTTTCCCGGCGTAAAATTGTCCCTCCTATATGAGGCGCAGCCAATGTTCAGTATGGCCGTCGTTCCCGCGTCGAAATTTGAAAAAGTTACGTTGTTTGCGTAAGTCGTCCGTGAATGGGGCTGGACGTCATTTACGTTCACGTCGAAACCAATGACGTCCTTGCGGCGTACTTTGGAGCAATGCACACTGGGAAATTCCACGGACGGCGCATGCGCCGTTCCGCAAAAACGTCAATCACGTCGGGTCACAGTAGTTTTACATAAAACACGCCCCCCTGATCCAAATTTGAATTAGGCAGGCTTACGCCGGCCGATTTACGATACGCCGCCGCAACTTATGGAGCAAGTGCTTTGAGAATACAGCACTTGCCTGTGTAAGTTGCGGAGGCGTAACGTAAATCAGATACGTTACGCCCGCACAATTTTACGCGGCTGTACAAGAATCTGGCCCTTAATATTCAGTGCAAACTCATTTATCCATGTCTCTATGCTTAACCGCTTCATCCCCTAAAGGTTTTACCCCTTCCTGACCAGAGCACCTTTTACAATTTGGCACTGCATCGCTTTAACTGACAATTGCGCGATCACGTGACGCTGCACCCAAACTAAATTTGTGTCTTTTTTTCCCCACAAATAGAGCTTTTCTTTTGGTGGTATTTTATCACCTCTGCGGTTTTTATTCTTCGCGCTATTAAACAAAAAAAGAGCAAATAAAAAAAAACACAATTTCTTATTTAACACACCCAATAATTTTTTTTAAAAAAAATCGAATTTCTTCATCAGTTTAGGCCAATATGTATTCTGCTACAAATCCCAATAAGTGGTTTGTGCAAAAGTTATACAATCTACAAACTATGGAATAGATTTATGGAATTTTTATATTTTTTTTCTAGTAATGGCGGCGATCAGCGATTTTTAGTGGGACTGCGACATTGCGGCGGACAAATCTGACACTAAAGCCCTGTACACACGATCGTATATCTGATGGAATCTAATCCGAAGGATTTTTTCGCCGGATATCCGATGAAGCTGAGTTTCATCAGTCTTGCCTACACACCATCAGACTAAATTCCAACGCGGTGACGTAAAACACTACGACGAGCTGAAAAAAATTAAGTTCAATGCTTCCGAGCATGCGTCGACTTGATTCTGAGAATGGAGTTCCACACAGACGATCGGATTTTTCTATCGTTTTTTTATCCATAGGAAAAAATTTAAACATGTTCTATTTTTTAACACTGATGGAAAAAAGACTGATGGGGCCCACACACGATCGGTTTGTCCGATGAAAACAGTCCATCGGTCTGTTTTCATCGGACAAACTAATCGTGTGTACACAGCTTTAGTGACACTTTTTTGGGGACCAGTGACACCAATACAACGATGAGTGCTAAAAAATATGCACGGTCACTGTAATAATGACACTGGCAGGAAAGGGGTTAGCAACAGGGGCGATCAAAGGATAAAATGTGTTCCTAGGGGGTGCTTTCTAACTGTGTGGGGGGTGCTTGTACTGTGGGAAAGCAGAGATCCGGGTTCCTGCTTAGCAGAAACAAAGAATCTCTGTCTCCCCTACTAGCAGAACGGTGATCTGCCTTGTTTACATAGGCAGACCACCTTCTGCCTCTCTCATGAACAATCAGCAGGTCCCGGACCTGCTAAATAGCTCCCTCTGTGTCCAATAACAGCGGGAGCTGGCCACCGGCAGAGCGCATGCATGTTGCAAACTCTGGAAGACGCGATCACATTCAGGTAAGTGATTTCGCCTCTAGAAGCCGCTGCCCCGCAGCACATATACGCGGGGCTGATCAGCAAGCGGTTAATCTGCTATAAGGGAACAGGAGCTCTCTTTGTTATTTTTTTTTTTCGAGTTTCAAAGTTTAAAACAAGTAAATATGATATACATTCATTCAGTCTTTGTAGCTCCTGACTTTTTTTGGGAAAGATTTATGTCTTTTTTACTAGTAATGACGGCGATCTGCGATTTTTAGCGGTATTGCGACATACAGATCGGACACTTTTGACACATTTTTGCTTTAAAAATGCACTGATTACTGTGTCACTGGTAGGGAAAGTGTTAGCACTAGGGGGCAATCAAGGGGTTAAATGTGTGTTTCCCCAGTGTGTTCTAACTGTATGGGGATAGGACTGAGTAGGAGAGGAGACATATCAATGTTCCTACTCACTAGGAACAAACAATCTGTCTCCTCTCCTCTGACAGCACAGGGATTTGTGTGTTTACACACACAAGTCCCTGCGCTGGTGCTCATGCACGCCGGCCACGCGCATCGGGTCCCCATCAATAGACGTGAGCCGGTCGGGAACCGGTTAAGTAATGACGCATTTTTCTATGGGCCGGTCGGCAAGTGGATCCTCTGGGAAGCAGTTAAAGCTGAATTCTGGGCACAAAAACCTTTCATTTGAATATATTGCTCAGCAGTCACAAAGGTTATAAATTCACTCTGAATGCACCACAAAATGACATTTTCTATCAAGTGCACATGTGCTTTTAGGCCCCTTTCACACGTGTGCCATCTGAAAGCAGGGCCGTCTTTAAGGCAGGGCAACGGGGAAGCTGCCCTGGGCCCTGTCATTGTTGTGGGGCTTAAAGAAGCTGCCTCATGCTTGCCAACTATCCCAGTTTAAATTCCCTTGAAGTTTTAGTCATGTGATGTGTCTTGATACCTCAGTGTGAAGTGCTGCAACTAACGCTGCCCAGCTCTGCCCTATTGTTGTGTACAGATGACTCACCTGCAGACCCTGGGGCAGATTCACAAAGATCTGCCCCGGTGCAGCGTATCCGAGATACGCTACGCTGCCGTAACTTACTTTTTTTGGTTTGAATCCTCAACAAATTTGCACCGTAAGTTACGGCGGCGTAGTGTATCTCTCGCGGCGTAACGGCGCCTAATTCAAATCGGCGAGTAGGGGGGCGTGTTTCATTTAAATGAAGCGCGTCCCCGCGCCGAATGAACTGCGCATGCGCCGTCCCTATATTTCCCGCCGTGCATTGCGCTAAATGACGTCGCAAAGACGTAATTTTTTTTAACATAGACGTGAATTACGTCCATCCCGATTCACGGACGACTTACGCAAAAAAAATAAAAAAATTCTAAAGAAACGCGGGAACGACGGCCATACTTAACATGGCAAGTCTAACTATACGCCGCAAAACACCAGCTTTAACTATACGCCGGAAAAAGCCGACTAGAGACGACGTAAGAGAATGCGACGGCCGCGCGTACGTTCGTGGATCGTCGGAAATAGCTAATTTGCATACTCGACGCGGAAAACGACGAGAACTCCACCCAGCGGACGCCAAAGTATTGCATCTAAGATCCGAAGGCGTACGAAGCCGTACGCCTGTCGGATCTAACCCAGATGCCGTCGTATCTTGGTTTGAGGATTCAAACCAAAGATACAACGCAGGAAATTTGAAAGTACGCCGGTGTATCAGTAGATACGCCGGCCTACTCTCTTTGTGGATCTGGCCCCCTGTATTTACATGTAAATAACCGTCATTCATATGTAAATAGAGAGATCATTCATATGTAAATAGCGACAGGATTTATATGTAAAATGCTGAGGTCGGCGACATTCATATGTAAATAAAGGTGGCATTCATATGTATATCATGCCCCTCTGCAGTGAAAAGATGATGCGCTATAACCTCTAGCAACCAATCAGTGAGCAGTATACTGTAAAGTAATCTCTAGCAACCAATCAACAAGAAGAAATCATGTGCTGTAACCTCTAGCAACTAATCAGTGAGCCGTAATGTGTGCTGTAACCTCTAGCAACCATTTAGTAATTGGTAATGATATGCTGTAACCTCTGGCAACCAATCGCAATCACTGCCTGATCTGATACAGTAAACTGATTTTAAGTCTAGCTGATATTTATTGTATGTCTCAGAGCAGGTGGAGAGCAAAACTGCATGGGGGGGAGCCAAGACATTTTTTGCCCAGGGTCCAATCAACATTAACCACTTCCATACCAGGCACTTACGCACCTTCCCGCCCAAGCCAATTTTCAGCTTTCAGCACTGTCGCACTTTGAATGGCAATTGCGCGGTCATGCTACACTGTACCCAAACAAAATTGGCGTCCTTTTTTCCCCACAAATATTTTTTGCGCAACAACTAAAAAAAAGACTGAAAATTTAGAAAAAAAAATATGTTTTTTAATTTTTTTTGTAATTTTTTTGTAGATAAGTAAGTTTTCTCTTTCAATTACGAGCACTGATATGGTGGCACTGATGGGCACCGATGAGATGGCACTGATGGACATCGATGAGGTAGTACTGACGGGCACAGATGAGGTGGCACTGATTGGCGGCGCTGGTATGCGGCACTGATGGGCACACATAGGCGGCACTGATGGGCACACATAGGCGGCACTGTTGGGCACTCATGGGCGGCACTGATGGGCACTCATGGGCGGCACTGGGCACTCATAGGTGGCACAGATGGGCACTCATGGGCGGCACTTATGGGTGGCACTGATGGATACTTATGGGTGGCACAGATGGGCACTGGGCATGGATGGGCATTGTGGGGTGGCACTGATGGACACTGTGGGGTGGCACTGATGGACACTGTGGGCGGCACTGATTTACCCATGTTGCCCGTCAGTGCCCATTTGTGGGCACTGATTGGCATCTTTTTTATTTTTTAATGCTTTTTTTTTCAGACTTTTTTTTTTTGCCCCCTTTTTTTTTTTTTTTGCCCTTCCCTGGTGGTCCAGTGTGGCGATGCGAGGGGGGCTGCGCTGATAAACAATCAGCGCGAACCCCCCCTGTCAGGAGAGCCGCCGATCGGCTCTCCTCTACTCGCATCTGTCAGACGCGAGTGAGGAAGAGCCATCAACGGCTCTTCCTGTTTACATTGTGATCAGCCGTGATTGGACACGGCTGATCACGTGGTAAAGAGCCTCCGTGAGAGACTCTTTACCGAGATCAGTGTTGCGGGGTGTCAGACTGACACCCTGCAACAACCATCGCCGCGATGCGCGCCCCCGGGGGCGCGCAGCGGCTCAGAATCCTGAGGACGTCATATGACGTCCAGTCAGGATTCTACAACCACTTTGCCGACGTCAATATGTCATTGGCGGGCGGCAAGTGGTTAAAGATGGCCCTGCCTGAAAGTCACACAATTTTGGCACGATTTTTGCTGCAACTTGACACAACTTGAAGTCATATCAAAGTAATGCAGGGACTACTTTTAGGTTGCTGCCACTTGAAGTCGCACAGATATGAACGGTACGCATTGGAAATCATGATGTACAACCTGACATGCAGTCCCAAGTCGCAGGACAAGTCGCAAAGTGTGAAAGGGAACTTACCTGAATTTTTAGGTTGGTGGCAAGGACTCCTTAAAGGGTTTGTAAAGGAATTTTTTTTTTTCACCTTAATGCAATCTATGCATTAAGGTGAAAAAACGTCAGTCTATACCACCCCCCCCCCCCACCCTGAGCCACTGTTTTACTTACCTGACCCGTCAAATATCCCGCGCTCGGTCTCAAAATCCTCTTCGCCGCTCAGCCTGGCCGCTGAATGGCTAGAGTGGATGGATTGAGAGCAGCGCAGCCATTGGCTGGCGCTGCTGTCAATCACATCCAGTGACGCAGCACGCCGAGGGGCGGGGCCGAGTGATACAGTGAGCGGCTATGGCCGCTCGCTGTATCACGGGAGCGCGCCCGCAATTACTCACCACCATGCGAGCTCTCGCATGACTGTGGTCAGTACTTGTGGGGAGGACCAGAGACAGCCGCCAAGGGACCCCAGAAGAGGAGGATCGGGGCCACTCTGTGCAAAACGAACTGCACAGTGGAGGTAAGTATAACATGTTTGTTATTTTAAATGAAAAAAAAAAAATCCGTTACTAACACTTTAAGGTAAATATCAGTCTAATATATAACAGGATGTTCACTAAAAATACACTATAGACTGCCACTATACATCAGTTTTACTGCAGATATCTCAGACTTCGCTTTCCTCTTCTGACACATTGCAGGGAACCCCGTTTGTGATTTGTCATCAAGTTTCATAATTTACTGTACATGCTGAAGATATTTTGTAGTATTTTACATGACTGCTTTTAGATGCTACCGGTCTCTGTAAATGACTTTGGTTCCCTCTAGTGACCAAAATAGAAAATACGTATAGCTGAATCGATCCTTTCTCACCAACACAAGGACAAGGCAAAGAATGTTTCCTATTGTTTGCAATACAAAGAAAAGAACATGTTGCACCGCAGCGCAATCTAACACACTGTAACACATTAAAATGCACTACAACACAGCACAACCCAGAATGCAACACAGCACAACCCAAAATGCAACACAGCACAACCCAAAATGCAACACAGCACAACCCAAAATGCAGCACAGCACAACCCAAAATGCAACACAGCACAACACAAAATGCAACACAGCACAACCCAAAATGCAACACAGCACAACCCAGAATGCAACACAGCACAACCCAGAATGCAACACAGCACAACCCAAAATGCAACACAGCACAACCCAAAATGCAACACAGCGCAACCCAGAATGCAACACAGCACAACCCAAAATGCAACACAGCACAACCCAGAATGCAACACAGCACAACCCAGAATGCAACACAGCACAACCCAAAATGCAACACAGCACAACCCAAAATGCAACACAGCACAACCCAAAATGCAACACAGCACAACCCAAAATGCAACACAGCACAACCCAAAATGCAACACAGCGCAACCCAGAATGCAACACAGCGCAACCCAAAATGCAACACAGCACAACCCAAAATGCAACACAGCACAACCCAAAATGCAACACAGCCCAACCCAAAATGCAACACAGCACAACCCAGAATGCAACACAGCACAACCCAGAATGCAACACAGCACAACCCAAAATGCAACACAGCACAACCCAGAATGCAACACAGCACAGCCCAAAATGCAACACAGCCCAACCCAAAATGCAACACAGCACAACCCAAAATGCAACACAGCACAACCCAAAAGCACATGCCGGTATGTGTGCATTACACGTAAATGAATACATGTGCTATGGTGTCATCAAGCCCTCGGAGGAAATTACCCTTTTATAACCTGATAATTGCTTTTTTTGTATTCACTGGCAATTATTCAGGGCCAGATCCACATACATGTAGAACGACACAGCGTATCAGACATACACTACGCCGCCATACCTTACCTGGCGTATATTCAAATCCTCAGCAAGTTCGCGCCGTAAGTTACGGCGGCGTAGTGTATTTCTGGTGGCGGATTTGAATTTGGGCGGGTTGGCTGCGGGTTTCATTTAAATGAAGCGCGTCCCCACGCCTAATGAACTGCGCATGCGTCGTCCCGAAATTTCCCGACGTGCATTGCGCTAAATGACGTCGCTAGGACGTCATTTTTTTAAATTAGACGTGAGTTACGTCCATCCCTATTCACGGACGACTTACGCAAAAAAAATAAAAAATTAAAATTTCGACGCGGGAACGACAGCCATACTTAACATGGCAAGTCTACCTATACGCCGCAAAATACCAGCTTTAACTATACGCCGGAAAAAAACGACTACAGACGACGTTAGAAAATGTGACGACCGCGCGTACGTTCGTGGATCGTAGTAATTCGCTAATTTGCATACCCGACACGGAAAACACCACCCAGCGGACGCCGAAGTATTGCATCTTAGATCCAAAGGCGTACGAAGACGTACACCTGTCGGATCTAACCCAGAAGCCGTCGTATCTTGTTTTGAGGATTCAAAACAACGATACGACGCGGGAAATTTGATACGCCGGCGTACTTCGTCTGTGAATCTGGCCCTCAGTCTTTATCAGCAAGTTTGGCTTCTCCAAATTCTTCACACCTGCCTTTGGCTTCTTGCCTATTTCTTGCTGTTGATCACTAACTACCGCTGGTTAGGAGCATGAGAAAGCTGGTCAGCTATTAAGCTCACAATAAAGACAGCACAATAAAGTTGAACTGTGTATAAAAATATACCACGCTGAGTCTCTAAGTGACGCAGTGCTGAATCGCAAAAAATGGCCTGGTCATTAATCAGCCAAATCTTCCGGGGCAGAAGTGGTTAAACAGCCATTATTATTTTTTCGATAATTTTTTTTCAATGATTGCAGCACATCATGCTTCCCATACACCTGTGTGTCTGGCGTCACACACACACACACACTTATGCCACGTACACACGACCGTTTTTCATGACGTTTTTTTTTATGTCATTAAAAACGATCGTGTGTGGGCTCCAGAGCATTTTTCATGATGTGAAAAATGGCCATTAAAAATTTAGAACATGCTCTATTTTTTCGTGTAGTTTTTCACGTTGTCGTTTTTCACATCGTGAAAAACGGTTGTGTGTAGGCTTTAACGACGTGAAAAAAACGTGCATGTTTAGAAGCAAGTTATGAGACGGGAGCGCTCGTTCTGGTAAAACTAGCGTTCGTAATGGAGATAGCACATTCGTCACTCTGTAACAGACTGAAAAGCACGAAGACTGAAAAGCGCGAATCAGCAAAAGCAGCCCCAAGGGTGGCGCCATCCGAATGGAACTTCCCCTTTATAGTGCCGTCGTACGTGTTGTACGTCACCGCGCTTTGATAGAGCATTTTTTTTTCACGATCATGTGTAGGCAAGGCAGGCTTAACAATAAAGTTTTTTCTAGACCATTAAAAATGGTCGTGTGTACGCGGCATGAGGCCTCTTTCCCACGAGGATCTGTTTTTAAACATCCGCTTGCTCAGCGGGGATCGCTCCGTTGATCCCCACTGAGCCAGCAGATGACAGGTCTCGCTCTGCACACTGTGCAGGGACCGACCTGTCAGATCGCCGATCTCCTCTATGGGGGATTGGATGAAAACGAACAGTCTGTTCATTTTCATCCAATCCGATCCGCCAGACGGATGCAAAATAGGGTTTGCATCCGTAACATTCCAGATCGGGGCTGATCGGGTGTCAGCAGACATGTCACCGCTGACATCCGACTCTCCATAGAGTTACATGGAGCGCCCGTTCAGATCCGCCTGAAAAAACTGACAGGTGGATCTGAACGGGGCCAGTATTTTTTTTTTTAATGATGAGTAGCTTTGCAGGGGCGGGCCGCCACTGATTGGCGTCCATTTACTGCAGGCGCACATGCATGCTTATATATATATAAAAATAATGTTTGGTATTATTTTCTGTATACTATTACAATGTTTATTTTTCTGCAGATTATTATGTCCTCTATTAAAACTCCTAAGGAAGCGGTTTTCCCACAAAACCTGTCAAGTAAAAAACTGAATTCCTACTAAGATAGATTCCCTATGGTTGGAAGAATACTATATACTACAATATCCAGTTTCCAAATGGGAATACAGTTGTTTTAATATTTCATGTGTTTTGTCGATTGTTACTGACAAACAAGTCTGTGAAATTATGTTTTAACACAAATTAACATACTATGGCCCGGATTCAGAAAGAGTTTACGTCGACGTATCTCCGGATACGCCGTCGTAAGTCTGAGTGTGCGGGTCGTATCTATGCGCCTGATTCATAGAATCAGTTACGCATAGATTTCCCTAAGATCCGACAGGTGTAAGTGTCTTACACCGTCGTATCTTAGGCTGCATATTTACGCTGGCCGCTAGGTGGCGCTTCCGTCGATTTACGCGAGGAATATGCAAATTAGGTAGATACGGCGATTCAAAAACGTACGTCCGCCCGGCGCTTTTTTTACGTCATTTACGTTCAGGTTTTTCCGGCGTAAAGTTACCCCTGCTATATGAGGGGTATCCTATGTTAAGTATGGACGTCGTTCCCGCATCGAATTTTGAAATTTTTACGTCGTTTTCGTAAGTCGTTCACGAATAGGGCTGGACGTAATTTACGTTCACGTCGAAAGCAATGACGATTTACGGCGTCATTTCGAGCATGCGCACTGGGATTCTTTCACGAACGGCGCACGCGCCGTTCGGAAAAAACTTAAAATACGCGGGGTCACACTTCATTTGAATAAAACACGCCCACATCATCCCCATTTGAATTTGGCGGGCTTACGCCGGCCCACATGCGTTACGCCGCCGTAACTTAGGGCGCAAGTTCTTTCTGAATACGGAACTTGCGCCCTAATTTACGGCGGCGTAACGTATCAGAGATACGTTACGCCCGCCCATAGATACGTAAATGTATCTGAATCCGGGCCTATGATTTTAACAAAAATTTAGTATTGTGAGTTCGGGTGTACCATGAAAGGCCTGAGTGCCTCATTGTCTCTCCAAATTTTGATTTCATATATGTTTATTTCCTATGATCATCTAGTGGCCATGATGTGATATTTTCCTGATTGATGTACACTATACCAAAAGTATTGGGATGTCTGCCTTTACACGCACATGAACTTTAATGTTATCCAATCTAAAGCCTCGTACACACGGTCGGACATCAAACAAACTTTCCCTTGGATTTTTGTCCAAAGGGAGTTGTCCGGTCACACCCATAGCATGCAGTGGGGATCAAAAGTTTGGGCACCCCCAGTAAAAAATTGTATTAATGTGCATAACAAAGCCAAGGAAAAATCTCCAAAAGGCATCAAATTACAGATTAGACATTCTTGTAATATTTTAAAAAAAAGTTAGATTTTATTTCCATCATTCACACTTTCAAAATTACAGAAAACAAAAAAATGGCGCCTGCAAAAGTTTGGGCATCCTGCAGAATTTATAGCATGCACTGCCCCCTTTGCAAAGCTGAGACCTGCCAGTGTTATGGATTGTTCTTAATCATCAGGTGATGTCAATCTCAAAGGTTTTAAATGCCCAGACTCATCTGACCTTGCCCCAACAATCAGCAGTTGTCTAGAAAACTGAAACTGAAAATAGTTGACGCTCACAAAGCTGGAGAAGGCTATAAGAAGATAGCAAAGCGTTTTCAGATGTCAATATCCTCTGTTCGGAATGTAATTATTTCTTCTTTTGTTGTTTTTCAAGAACATGGTGAGGTATTATGCAAATACCCTACCCATGAACACTCGGGGCTGAAGTGCATGTTGGGAAGGAGATAAAAAGCCCTGTGGTAGCCATCTTAGGTCTCTTGTTCCTGGAATGCATGGCCTGCCAGCAGAGCTCTGTATGTGTGTGTGTTTCATAGAGCTCGGGCCTACTAACTGCTGAGCAGAACAGCAGCCTTTGATTCTGGTTTACACTACAGCGTGCTGGAGCAGCAGTGTGGTCGAACCAGAGACCCTTGAAGGAGGTAACGGAGAACTCCCGGTCGTCTGTGAAACAGAACAGCGTGACAGTGTGGTCGCAGCAAACAGACTGAGATCCTGTTGAGCGGAGGCATCCATCTGTCTGGACCTCGTGTGGTGAGAGGGCTCATGCCCAGAACTTTTTACTGTTTTTCACACACCTAGACTGACTGCATAGTGTTGCTGGGACCGGTAGTTCCACGGAACAGTCCAGGTAAATAGAGCCATATGTGCATAGGCCTCAAGCCTGATTTGATTGTTTGGTGACTGCCGCTGGAGGTGCGTTTCTGGGAAGGAGTGCACAGATACTTTCCACAATTTAAGCTACAGTTCTATGTTATGCTACATTGCTTTATTGATCAGAGAACCCTTTGGATTACAATCTTTGTTTCACAATAGCTAGCAGAAGACAGAAGAAAAGAAGACCAGAGACTATACTGTTTCTTACCGCAAGGCCTTGCATTGCTGAATATTGAGTTAATTATACTGTGATATATCATTCCTGCCGAATACTGTGTGCCGCATGGTGGGTTTCATAGTGTCTACATGGTGTGCTGGAAGTGGGAAGGTGCCCAGTGCTGAGGTTGTTGCCTGAGCATCAGTCCCACTTGGAGACACTCCTGCTGAAGCAATACAGGTGGCTCTTAGGCTAGGGTGACCAGACATCCCTTGACCGACGTCATTTACCGCAATGCACAACAAACCTGTATATAAGTCACCGTTGTGCTAATTCTTGCCCTTGTCAACCCAACCTAATCTTATCTAAATGTTATGCCATTCACATTTATACAGCGATTAGTGCTATAAATATGCACTGATTACTGTGTAAATGTGACTGGCAGGGAAGGGGTTAACCACTAGGGGGCGCTGAAGGGGTTAATATGTTCCCTAAGGTGTGTTCTGACTGTAGGGGGGAGGGGACTCACAAGGGGAGGAGACCGATGTGTGTTCCTCTGTACTGGGAACACACATTGGTCACCTCACCGCTGACAGGAGGTGGATCCACACAGATCCACACGGCCGTGATCACCGGCAATCACCGGACTCGATGTCTGCCGGTGTCCCGCGATTGTGTCACGAAGCAGCAGAACAGGGAGATGCCTATGTAAACAAGGCATTTCCCTGCTCTGCCTAGTGACAGGACACTGATCTACTGCTTCCTATCATCGGGAGCGGTGATCAGTCTCGTGTTACATGTAGCCCAGCCCCCCCACAGTTAGAATCACTCCCTAGGACACACTTTACCCCTTCATTGTCCCCTATTGTTTAACCCCTTCCCTTCCAGTGTCATTTAGACAGTAATCAGTGCATTTTTATAGCACTGATCGCTGTAAAAATGACAATGGTTCCAAAGTAGTGTCAAAAGTGTCCGATGTGTCTGCCATAATATCACAGTCACGATAAAAATCGCTGATCGCCGCCATTACTAATAAAAAATATAAAAAAAATGCCATAAAACTATCCCCTATTTTGTAGACACTATAACTTTTGTGCAAACTAATCAATATATGTTTATTGCAATTTTTTTTTTTTTTTTTACCAAAAATATGTAGAAGACTACATATTGGCCTAAACTCAGAAAGAAATTCGTTTTTTTTTATATATATATATATATATATATATATATATTTTTGGAGATATTTATTATAGCAAAAAGTAAAAAATATATATATTTTTTTCAAAATTGTTGCTCTTTTTTTGTTTATAGCGCAAAAAAAAAAAAAGAAACGCAGAGGTGATCAAATACCACCAAAAGAAAGCTCTATTTGTGGGAAAATAAGGTCCTCAATTTTGTTTGTGTGCCACGTCGCACAACCGCCCAATTGTCAGTTAGTGCCGAATCTCAAAAAGTGCTCTGGTCAGGAAGGGGGTAAATTCTTCCGGGGCTGAAGTGGTTAAAGCGTCACCTACTATTGAAAATATACGGTATCAAAGTCTGTTGTCTATTTGCAGGCGTGCGAAAATTTAAAGATTGGCACGTTGGGTATCTATTTACTTTGCGCAACTTCAACTTTTATATTTTACCCCAAAAAATTGGTAATATATTGTGTTTATATTCCCAAAAATGAACTTTTGTGTATTTTTACCTGAAATTTCGTTTTTTCTGTTATCATGTGACATGAAAAAAAATAGATCTACCACTATTGTACTTTCTAGGGAAGTGGCTGTCAACTTATGAGCTAAGGGGGGCCTCAAATGCGGCCCCTGACATCACATAATCACAAAATTCCCTATTTACATCTGAACCCACAGAGTTACCCTACACTGTAAGGGGGGGACTCTGCAGACTCTGATTTAAGGGGGAACACTGAGACCTCTGATGCATGGAGAGGTCTCTGATGTAAGGGGGAACACTGTGGCCTCTGATGCATGGAGAGGTCTCTGATGTAAGGGGGAACACTGTGGCCTCTGGTGTAAAGGGGAACTGCGATTTAAGGGGTGCTCTGAGAACCCTGATTTACCTTAGTGTATTCACTCAGAAGCAGGAGAGAGAATGGGGGAGGTGGGAAGACTTCAGTGACAGACAGGGATGGATGGTGAGCTCACTCACCCCTTGGCAGTCAGCACCTCTCATCCAGTTGTATCTGAGGCTACTGGACTTCAAATTTCTGGCCCTCACTTTCCTTTTCTGGGGAACTCTGCTAAAAAAAAACATATATAATGTTTGGGGGTTCTGTGTAATTTTCTAGCAAATAAATTATGTTTTTTTCTTGTCAGAATTGGCCTGGTAGGCAAGTAGTTAACCACTTGAGAACCACCTAACGCCGATACACGTCGGTAGAATGGCACAGCTGGGCACAAGCACGTACAGGTACGTTGCCCTTTAAGTGCCCAGCCGTGGGTCGAGACCCGATCCGAAGCTCCATGACCGCGCCCGAGGGACCCGCGGACCCTATCCCCGCCAGTGTCCCGTGATCGGGTCACAGGAGCTGAAGAACAGGGAGAGGTGTATGTAAACAAGCCTTCCCCGTTCTTCTCTGTGGCTTGTCACTAATCGTCTGTTCCCTGTCCTAGGGAACAACGATCAGTAACGTCACACGTCCAGCCACGCCCCCCTACAGTAAGAAACACACAGGAGGTCACACTTAACCCCTTTAGCGCCCCCTAGTGGTTAACCCCTTCACTTCCATTGTCATTTTCACAGTAAACAGTGCATTTTTATAGCACTTTTCGCTGTGAAAATGACAATGGTCTCAAAATAGTGTCAAAAGTGTCCGATGTGTCCGCCATAATGTCGCAGTCACGTAAAAAATCGATGATCGCCGCCATTACTGGTAAAAAAAAATGATTAATAAAAATGCCATAAATCTATCCCTTATTTTGTAAACACTATAACTTTTGCACAAACCAATCAATAAACGCTTATTGCGATTTTTTTTTACCAAAAATTTGTAGAAGAATACGTATCGGCCTAAACTGAGGAAAAAAATGTTTTTTATATATTTTTTGGGGATATTTATTACAGCAAAAAGTAAAAAATATTGCATTATTTTTCAAAATTGTCGCTCTATTTTTGTTTATAGCGCACAAAATAAAAACCGCAGAGGTGATCAAATACCACCAAAAGAAAGCTCTATTTGTGCGAAAAAAAGGACGCCAATTCTGTTTGGGAGCCACGTCGCACGACCGCACATTTGTCAGTTAAAGCGACGCAGTGCCGAATCGCAAAAAGGGGCCAGGTCCTTTACCTGCATAATGGTCCGAGTCTAAGCCTTACAGACCACTTAGACCTACAGGTAAATCTAGATTAAGGCTTACCTGTAGGTGCAAGAAATATCTCCTTAAAAAGTGGATGTCACAATGTAGAGTATAAGATTTCCAGTCTTGCCACACAGAGTTAATCCAGCTCTGAGCAATCCTCTTTTATTGTTCAGTGAAAATTAACAGACTTCCTGATAAAAACCTGTCTAAATAAAAAGTCCTTTCCTCTCTCCTTGCTTTGAGTGACAGGTTATTTACATATCTAGCTTGGACATGTTTATCATATGTTATGTTATGTTTATCATAATATGAGGTGATCCACAGTTCATTGTATATTACCAGCATGTGTTATGTGGGGGAGGGGTGGATTTCTCACTTTTTATACTGTGGGTCACCTCATATTATGATAAACATAACATAACATATGATAAACATGTCCAAGCTAGATATGTAAATAACCTGTCACTCAAAGCAAGGAGAGAGGAAAGGACTTTGTGCCAGATTCACAGCGGAGATACTCCGTCGTATCTGTTGTTCTATCTATGCGGCTGATTCATAGAATCAATTACGCATAGATATCCATAAGATCCGACAGGTGTAATTGTTTTACACTGTCGGATCTTAGGATGCAGTACCGCGGCCGCCGCTGGGGGGAGTTTGCGTCGTAAACCAGCGTCAGGTATGCAAATTAGGAGTTACGGCGATCCACGACGGATTTTCGCGTTTGCTATGTCGCCGCTAGTCTAGTTTCCCGTCGCAAAGTTAGTCGTCGTTTTCGGTGCCTTAACTTTACACAGCAAACGTATTGCTGTATAAAGTATGGCCGTCGTTCCCGCGTCGAAATTTAAAAATTCACGTCGTTTGCGCAAGCCGTCCGGGTATACGGAATTACGCTACGCGCGTCGCCGTTCGAAAAAATTACGTCACTTCGCGCAAAGCACGGCGGGAGTTACAAAACGGAGCATGCGCAGTAGGTCCGGCGTGGGAGCGCGCCTAATTTAAATGGCACACGCCCATTTAAATTACGCGGGCTTACGCCGGAGGCCACCGGCGTAGTTTTCATCGCAAGTGCTTTGTGAATCAGGCACTTGCAATGAAAACTTGTGGCGGTGTAACGCATCTACGATACGTTACGCCGCCGCACTTCTACCTGAATCTGGCCCTTTGTATTTAGACAGGGGGCCAGATTCTCCAATAATCTGCGGCAGCCTCGCGTAAGCCATTTACACTACGCCGCCCCAACTTACTGGAGCAAGTGCCGTATTCCTCAAGCACTTGCTCCGTAGTTTGCGAAGGCGTAGTGTAAAAGGCCCGGCGTATCCCCGCGTATTTCAAAGGGGGAGGCTTATATTTAAATTAAGCGCACCCCCGTTCCGATCGAACTGCGCATGCGCCGGGCTTAAAATAGCCCAGTGCGCATGCTCCAGTTCTCGGCGGAAAACGCCAATGACGCCGACGTGTGCGTCATTGACGTAAAGTCGTATTCAAGAACGACTTAGTAAAACGACGTACCCGACGGGAAAAGACGACGCGGACCCGACGCCATACTTAACATGGCATAAGTGGGACTGGCGTAAGGTTACCCCTCATATAGCAGGGGTAACCTTACGCTTACGCAAACGACGTGAGCGACGGTTACGCGACACGATTTCGTTCGGGAATCGGCGTATCAGGCTCATTTGCATAAACAAATGAGACCTGAACGTAAACGCCACCTAGCGGCCGGCGGTGAATTACATTTAAGATCCGACAGTGTAAGTGACTTACACCTGTCGGATCTACAGCGTATCTATGCGAAAATCATTCTAGGAATCACTCGCATATATACACTGGCCAAAAAAGAGAGATACGACGGAGTTTCCTGAGATACTCCATCGTAACTCTTCTGAGAATATGGCCCAGGGTTTTATCTGTCTGTTAATTTTCACTGAACAATAAAAGAGGATTGCTCAGCGCTGGATTTACTCTGTGTGGCAAGACTGGGCACAGATGATAGGAAATCTTATACTCTACATTGTGACATCAAAAAAAAAATGTTGGGTTTACATCCACTTTTTAAGAAGATATTTTCCCAAAAACAGGCACCAGTGTCTACGGTGCGCAACGGCGCAGGCGCACTGAGCGTGCCGCTAGTGAAGGCGCTGGCGGTCATGCCATCACCCATGCGTATGTGTGAGAGTGACGTCATTGCGGCTCCGGCCAGTCACAGCGCCGGAGCCGCGATACAAGTAAGTGAGATGGCGGCGGTGGAGGAGAGAAACGAGGGCCATTGCGGGGGCTTCGATCTCAGGTAAGTACTACATAATGAGCTAGTATGCTATGCATACTGGCTCATTATGCCTTTGTCTTGCAGGGGTTTTTTTCTTTTTTTTCTAGAGGAGGGTTTACTTCCTTTTTAGGCTCCATTCACACCTAGGCGTTTTGTCGCCTGTAGCGCGACGCTATTGCAGCCTGCAATACGCTGGAGGGGTGATTTAACATTGTCGGCTATGGAGATGGTTCACATCTCCACGCCGAACGCCGAAACGCCATACGCCTGAAGCTCAAAACAAGTCCCTGACCCTTTTTTTCAGGCGTCTTCGGCATTCGGCCATAGCCGACAATGTGTAATCAACCCTCCAGCGAAAACCGCGGTAAAAAACGCCGCGTTTTGTCGCCGGAAATCGCGGCACAAGACGCCGCAATTTGTCGCGGCAAATCGCGGTAAAATACGCCGCGTTCAGGTGTGAATGCAGCCTTAACCACTTCCAGACCTGCGCACGACGATGTACGTCCTATTTTTAAAGATTGATATCTCGGTAACGGCAGCAGCTGCTGCCACAACCAAGGTATCGATCTTTAGTGTGCGCGGTATGGTACACGATAACGGCAGTCTCCGCGGCGGATTCGCAGCGAGATCGCCGTTATCGGTGGCGGGAGAGGCCCCCCCCCTCCTGCCGCTCTCCCGCGCCCTCCGCCGCTTACCGGAGCCGTCGGTAGCGGCGGAGGCGATCGGGACCGCTCGGCAGCTGAGCGGGGACGAGACTGAAGGAAAAATCTCCTTCACCCGTCCCCATAGCTCGGCTGGGCGGAAGTGACGTCAAAACGTCAGTCCCGCCCAGCCTCTTAAAGAGACAATTTTTTTTTTTGTCATTTGAAAAAATTACAGTTTAAATTTTTTTTTTTTTTTTTTTTGCATTTTAGTCTAAATATGAGATGTGAGGTCTTTTTTTTTTTTTCAGTGTAAAAAGTAATAAAATAAATAAAAATAAATAAGAAAACCCCCAAAAAAAATTTAAAGCGCCCCGTCCCGACGAGCTCGCGCGCAGAAGCGAACGCATACGCGAGTAGCGCCCGCATATGAAAACGGTGTTCAAATCACACAAGTGAGGTATCGCCGCGATCGTTAGAGCGAGAGCAATAATTCTAGCCCTAGACCTACTCTGTAGCTCAAAAAATGCAATCTCTAGAATTTTTTAAACATCGCCTATCGAGATTTTTAAGGGTAAAAGTTTGACGCCATGCCACAAGCGGGCGCAATTTTTAAGCGTGACATGTTGGGTATCATTTTACTCGGCGTAACATTATCTTTCACAATATATAAAAAAATTGGGCCAAATTTATTGTTGTCTTATTTTTTTATTCAAAAAAGTGATTTTTTTCCAAAAAAAGTGCGCTTGTAAGACCGCTGCGCAAATACGGTGTGACAAAAAGTATTGCAATGACCACTATTTTATTCTCTAGGGTGTTAGAAAAAAATATATATAATGTTTGGGGGTTTTAAGTAATTTCCTAGCAGAAAAAACTGTTTTAGTCTTGCAAACACCAAATCTGAAAAACACCTAAGGTCTGGAAGTGGTTAAACATGTGCAAAAACATCTCTGGCAGCGAATAGGTTAAACATATCAGTATCTGTAAACAATAAATAACTAGAAATAAATGACAGAAATCAGAGAGGACATTTAATCTGCAGGGGATTGGATGGACAAATAAAACAAAGGCCGTGGATTAAAGTCTCTGCTGGGGGTGAGAAAGTGTTCTACTTTCACAACAGTTGGCTGTACATACCTGTTTAGGTTTTCAGAGATTGGCAGAATGAAGGAGAACGCAGCACGCCATGGCGAGCTCGGAATATCTTCCCGCTGAATTGAAACAACATCTGTTGCCTCCCCCCCCCCCATATGTCTACAGCAAAAAGGAACCAGCGGCCCAGAGCAAATCTGATTCTGGCAGCGTGATTCCACAACAATGCTGGTGGTAGATCGGAGAATTTGCAAGTTTGCTGCGTCCATTGCGGTTGCCGTAGTAACGGAGTCTTTACAACTCGGCGTTCTTGCTTTTAGCATCTAGCAGTCGACGCTCAGTGAAAGAAAACTGACATTTGTTGTCACAACACCCCACGTCCCGTGCTACGGGCCTGAAAATTTGGCGTAAACCTAATTTAAATAACATAAAAAAATAAAAATAACAAAACAGTGGAAAGAAAGTCCGCGCCAGCACTGCGAAATCACATTTCTTTTCTTGGCACCGGGAAGCCGCCACAATCGTCTCAAACGATTCGAAAATGAATTTCACGCCGGCCAAATAACTGCTTGGCTCCAACGTGGTCTCCAAATACCAGAAGTACTTTTATAACGTCAGAGCCGAGCGAGACGGCCGCCATTTAACTGTCCTTTTCATTTTTTATTTCAGTTTATGGAAGTTTTTAGAAGGATAGTTTACTTTTACATAAAAACTGCCTATGCAGATAAGGGATGTTGGGGGGGTCACAGTATATTTTCGGATAGGGCAATAGACTCAGGCAGAGGTGGTGGAGATGGGATTAGTGACACGTTGTTTTTCAGCATGTCCAAAAAACGAAGTTTTTCCAACTTCATCATTAAAAACGACGTTGCCCACACACCATAGTTTTAGAAAAATGATGAACAAAGCGCAGTGACGTACAACACATACGACGGCACTCTAAAGGGGAAGTTCCATTCGCCTTTGGGCTGCTTTTAGCTGATTCCGCGTTGGTAAAAGACGATTCGCGCTTTTTTGTCTGTTACAGCGTGATGAATGTGCTTACTCCATTATAAACGGTAGTTTTACCTGAACGAGCGCTCCCGTCTCATAACTTGCTTCTGGGCATGCGCTGGTTTAAAACGTAGTTTTTGCCCACACACGATCATTTTTTACAACCCGAAAAACTGCATTTTTTAAAACGACGTTAAGAAATGCAGCATGTTCGGAAAAAAAAATTGTCGTTTTTCAGAAGCCAAAAAACGATGTCCACACACGATCATTTTTAATGACGTTTTTAAAAACTTCATTTTTTTTTCATGCCGAAAAAATGATCGTGTGTACGCGGCATCACTTTCTCTCAGTGTAGCTGCTGACTTTTAATAAGGACACTCACCTGTCCTACTCGCCCGCGCTGATGGCCCCCCCGATTCCGATCTCTCTATCTGTGCAGGTCCCGCACCGCCATTCACACTAAGGGAAACAGGCAGTGAAGCCTTATGGCTTCACTGCCTGTTTCCTACTGCGCATGCGCGAGTCTAGCGCTGACTTGTGAATGGGCGGCTGCACTCTGGGAACACACACATTCCCCAGAAAGCAGTGTGCCCCATTCACTAGAAGAAGAAGATAGACCGCGGCTACGAAAGAGGCAGATTACGGACTTAGCTATCATCAGATGCATTGAAAAGCTCAAAGCACATCAGCAGGGACTGTGGTAGCAGGGTGACTTTAAGAACTGGGGACCAAGTACGGCACAGGGCTGCACAGAACACCTCTCTTGCATCAATTAGATGCATCCAGGAAAAGAAAATAAAAGGCATCTATGCCTTGTGTGTGTTTTGTTACATCTACTCATAAACATATAAGCAGTTCAGGCATAACACGCATCTCCAGCACCGCTGCTGACTCGGCGAGCGTGATGACGTCAGCACATGCCCCATCCCTACGCGTTTCGTCCAATGAGACGCTCTCAAAGGATCCTCTAGCAATGTCCAAACGATTTTATTCAAAGAGATCATATCACATGTCTGATGAAGGGGTCCTATGCAACCCCAAATATCCCCACTGTAATGAGATCTCTTTGAATAAAAGCGTTTGGGTGTCACTTGAGAATCCAAGGTGTACTGGCAAATATGTGCGTGGATTTTTGCTCACTGACACCAATGATGGGGTTTCATTTTGCTTCAATTGACAGCATCAATAAATATTTTACACCAACTGGCAATCTTGGTGCCAGGTGGCCTATTTAGAGAACATAACTGAGTTAAAGGGTCACTAAAGGAAAAAAATGTTTTGCCTAAAATTAATGTCTGCAAGGTAGACAGACAGAATAGTGTAATGATTATGTTAAAAAACGAGTAAATACCTATTAAATTCCTTCATCTATATCACCTCCGGCATTCTAGTTTCTGTTCTCTCATTCACTTCCTGGTTTGCATTGCTCGTTCATGTAAGAACTACATTTCCCAGTATGCTTTGCGGCACTCCCAGTAATTCACACCTCCTTGAAGTCTCTAACACGTAGAGAGCGTCCTGCCACACAGATGTAGTTCCCAGGAGGGGGCAAGCGTGTCACTGACCACCGTAGTAAAGCCTCCCGTCAGGGTGGTCAGTAAAATCAGACAAGCAGGAAGTGAACAGAACAGAGAAGAAATAGAGCAACTTCTGAGCAAAAACGAACAATGAGGAAGTGAAAAGAGGAATGTCTGCAGGTAAAGAATGCTTATTATGAAAAAAAAAATTCCTTTACAACCCCTTTAAGAAGTTGCTGGGTGGTCTTTTACCCTGGGATTGAACCTGAACCTGCTCCTGAGTTCTGCGTTTCCAATGCTGATCCAGCTTATCTGTGCCGATCCTTGGTTCGATCTTGGCTAATTCCTGATCACGTCTTATCTGAAGCCGATTCTTGGTTTGACCTTGGCTAGTTCCTGACCATCCATGGCTTATCTGTGCTGACCTTCTGTAACCTTGGCTTGCCTTCCAATCACAACTGCTGACCATCTCCTTGGCTACAGACCACCGCGTGTCCAGACCTCACTTACAGCCTACTGTGTCGTCCTGTGTTTTCCGGCCAGCTGCCCTCTGGTCCAGGGCCGATCCTAGGGTCACAGGCGCCTTGGTGCAGAAATATTTCTGGTGCCCCCACATGGGCGTCGTAATTTTACCAACTCCTCCCCTTTACAAATGTTTCTATGGCAATGACTCAACCACAGAGATGCTCCCCCACAAAGACTTCATTAATCTGGGATCCTTATGTGATCTCTTAACAATAAACAAAATACAGGAAGAGAAGCAGAGTACTTTATTGGGACCTGGAGGGGGGCCTCTGATGGACACAGAGAGGGCTTCTGTTAGAGAGTCTGTTAGATGTTCGGCGCCCCCACCTCTGCAGGCGCCTGGGTGCAATGCACCCTGTGCACCCTGCCTAGGATCGGCCCTGCTCTGGTCTATTTTTTTTCATAGGTCTTACTGATTTGTCTGCACAAGCATTTCACAGCTAAGCCTGCCTAAGGGAGCTTTCAAACAGCGTGCATCAGACACCATGGGCCAGATTCACAAAGGAGATACGACGGAGTATCTCAGAAACTCCGTCGTATCTCAGAAACTCCGTCGTATCTCTCAGAGTATCTATGCGACTGATTCATAGATAGCCATAAGATCCGACTGGTGTAATTGTTTTACACTGTCGGATCTTAGGATGCAATACCGCGGCCGCCGCTGGGGGGAGTTTGCGTCGTAAACCAGCGTCGGGTATGCAAATTAGGAGTTACGGCGATCCACGACGGTTTTTCGCGTTCGCTACGTCGCCGCTAGTCTAGTTTCCCATCGCAAAGTTAGTCCTGGTTTTGGGTGCCCTAACTTTACACAGCACACGTATGTGCTGTATAAAGTATGGCCGTCGTTCCCGCGTCGAAATTTGAAAATTCACGTCGTTTGCGTAAGACGTCCGGGAATACGGAAGTACGCTATGCACGTCGCCGTTCGAAAGAATGACGTCACTTTGCGCAAAGCACGGCGGGAATTTCGAAAGGGAGATTGCGCAGTAGGTCCGGCGCGGGAGCGCGCCTAATTTAAATGGCACACGCCCCTTTAAATTACGCGGGCTTACGCCAGAGGCCGCCAGCGTAGGTTTTCATTGCAAGTGCTTTGTGAATCAGGCACTTGCGATGCAAACTTGCGGCGGTGTAACGTATCTACGATACGTTACGCCGCCGCACTTCTACGTGAATCTGGCCCCATAATCCTAACTATCTTACATGCCAATAACGCTAGGAAATGTTAAAAGGGGTTGTAAAGGCACAATTTTTTTTCTCTAAATAGCTTCCTTTACCTTAGTGCAGTCCCCCTTCACTTACCTCATCCTTCCATTTTGCTTTTAAATGTCCTTATTTCTTCTGAGAAATCCTCACTTCCTGTTCTTCTGTCTGTAACTCCACACAGTAATGCGAGGCTTTCTCCCTGGTGTGGAGTGTCGTGCTCGCCCCTCCCTTGGACTACAGGAGAGTCAGGACGCCCACTAACACACAGCTCCTTTCTCTATGTGCAACATAGAGAGCGTCCTAACTCTCCTGTAGTCCAAAGGAGGGGGCAAGCACGACACTCCACACCAGGGAGAAAGCCTTGCATTACTGTGTGGAGTTACAGACAGAAGAACAGGAAGTGAGGATTTCTCAGAAGAAATAAGGACATTTAAAAGCAAAATGGAAGGATGAGGTAAGTGAAGGAGGACGGCACTAAGGTAAAGGAAGCTATTTGGCAAAAAAAAAAATTGTACCTTTACAACACCTTTAAACATTTTTACCAGGATGCCTCTGATAGCAGTTTTGCAGGAAATCTTTTAACATGTATGTATCCTGGCCCTTTATCAGCACTTGTTCATCATCCAAGCAAGCAGAGCTAAAGCTGCATTCCTTATTTTGAACACCAGAGGGCAGTAATGTTACAAAATGTCAATTGCCATCAAAAAAGCATTATGTAAAACAGTTACCTCTCCTTAGGTCTTGTCCTCTCCGAATTTACACATTTATAGCTGGATTCACGTAGGTGTGCCTAACTTTAGGCGGGCGTAGTGCATCTCATATACGCTACGCCGCCGTAAGTTAGAGAGGCAAGTGCTGTATTCACAAAGCACTTGCGTCCTAAGTTACGGCGGAGTAGCGTAAATGTGCCGGCGTAAGCGCGCCTAATTCAAATTGTGAAGAGGCGGGCGTGTTTTATGTAAAAAAAGCATGACCCCACGTAAATGACGTTTTTAACGAACGGCGCATGCGCCGTTCGTGGACGTAACCCAGTGCGCATGCTCCAAATTACGCCGCAAAGACTTATTGGTTTCGACGTGAACGTAAATTACGCCCAGCCCCATTCACGGACAACTTACGCAAACAACGTAAAAATTTAAAAATTTTACGCGGTTCCGACGTCCATACTTAACATTGGCTGCGCCATCTTTTTGGTGGAATGTCTTTAGGCCTGAAAATGCCTTACGTAAACAGCGTATCTTTACTGCGACGGGCAAGCGTTCGTTCGTGAATAGGCGTATCTCGCTGATTTACGCATTCTAGGCGTAAATCAGCGTACACGCCCCTAGCGGCCGGCGTAAATTGACAGCTAAGATACGACGACGACGGCGGTCGTATCTTAGCTAGATTTAAGTGTATCTCAATTTGAGAATACACTTAAATATACGACGGCGCAGATTCCGAGTTACAAAGGCGTATCTATATTTGGTTTCCTAAAGCACTGTGCATCATAAACAATTTCCATGCGTTTTCCTTATTTTTTTATATCCTAATTTTGCATTTCAGTGCGCAGCGGATTACCGTGTGATAAGGTGCGCTGCTTTAAGGCAGACCATACATTTTGATTAATTGTAAATCGTTTGGCAGCGCACCTTAGAGTGGACCTTCACCAATCTGATGCGCTAGGCTTCATGTCACTCCTCCCCTTTCCACAATGAAGGCCTCTTGAGCCCCCTAGGGAAAGAGAGCCCTGACTGATGGGGGCATGACCAGGTACTGGACAAGGCGGTGGTCATGGTGGGATTGGCTACTTGGGGGGTTGGGTTGGGCCCGAGCTCCGATAAAAGGGATCGCCCCAAGGAATTCTGGGTCCTTTGGAAGCGCGCTGGGAAGAGCTGCTGAGGGAAGTGCTGCTCCCTGACGGACGTAACTGACCTTGTCCCTGTCCCTCAGCCATGGACACTGAGCACCTGTTGGCCAGGGTCCGCGACCTTGCCCTCCACGGCCAGGCTGACATGGCTTTTTGCTCTCCTTTCCCGTGCGGTGTCTTTACCCCCCCCACCACCGCCCGGGGCCCCTAGTGCGGGGCCCTCGGCCCCCAGGGCCAGGAGGAGAGTTCGCCCTCCTTCGCGCTGGAGCCCCAGCTCCTCCAGTGCCCCCGACCTCCCCCCCCCCATCCCTCAAACCGAAAACTACGAGCCCACAGGCCCTGTCCTCTCCCCCCAGAGGAGGCCTGGTAGTGCGGCCTGCAGCCGCCGGGGCCTCGCTCGGCGGGCATCCCCATCCCCTGACACGGCTGCGACACGGGCATCCCCCCGCCACGCGCGTTCGCGGAGCCCCCGGGCACCTCCGGCCGCATACAGCGGCTGCCTACCTGTTCCCCTTGTGGATGTGGCGGTGATGTCGGCCCCCCCTCCGCACTCGCGGGCGTCGCGTCGTGGTCCCGCTCCCGCGGCTCGCGGGGGGATGGCGGCTGGCGGCGCTCCGCGCCGTGCTGGCCGTGCGTCCCCTCCTGTGCCCCGGCGGAGTGGTCGCGGTCGTGGTCGGGGAGTCCCTCCTGGGTCTCCGCTGGGCGGCTGCTCCCAGCCTCCGAGCGGCAGTTCCGCGCCTCGTGCTGCGGCCGCGCTGCTGCCCCCAGTGGCTCCTGCTCTCCCTGCGCCCTGCAGGGCGGGAGATTTAAACGTGCCACCGTCCTCTGTCAGTAATGAGGCGGCTGGACACACTCTCCCTGCGCCCTGCAGGGCGGGGGGGCTACCATGCCCATGTCCTCCACAATAAACAGGGTTGATGTGCAGGATCCCCCTGCGCCCTACTGGGCGGGGGATTTGCACATGCCCCTGTCCTCTGCCCTGCCCCTGATGGCCGTACAGGATCCCCCTGCGCCCTACAGGGCGGGAGATTTTTGCGAGTCCCGGTCCCCTGCCCTGACTGCTCTGCCAGCCCCGGATCTCCCTGCACCCGGCTGGGTGGGAGCCCACATCTCTTGCCCTGCCGCCCACCCCGTACGTGGCTCCCATTACGGTCACGATCCCCCTGCGCCCGGATGGGCGGGGGTCGGCCACTGCGCGCCGGCTATACGCCCTCTGCTGCCGCCGGCAGGGCGACGACATGCCCCTGCACCCGGCAGGGCGGGAGACCACCTCTCTGCGCCTGCCGCCCACACCTTGCCTATGCCAGCTGTTCGCCAGCATCTCTCGGCGCCCGGCCGGGCGGGGGATGTGCGAACTGCCTCTGCCTCCCTCTCATCACCACTGGCTCACGGGGACCCGCACCTCCCTGCGCCCGGCTGGGCGGGAGGTTACCGCGGGCCGCCTGCCACCACAGCCCAAATTCGTCTCCCTGCGCCCGGCTGGGCGGGAGACTCCTCTACCGGTCCCGGTCAGTCTACTGCTCCTGCCTCGGGTGCTGGGGTCCACGGTTGCTACTGTCGCTGTTCGGCCGCTGCCCTTGGCCAACCGGGCTCCTCAGGGTCGTTGGTCGGATCCCCGCCCCTGGACCTTTCCTGCCGTTCAGCTCCTGCCGTGGTTGATCCTGCTCTGGACGTCCCGCCTGGACCCGCCGCCGGTGGCCCGTCATCGTCTCTGCCTCCGCGTATCAGTGAGTATGACTGTGATTTGATTTGGGGTAGACCTAATGACGCTCCTGTATCGGGCCCACCAGATGATCACATAGCCACGGTCGTAAAGTCGGTCTTGTCCCAGATGGGGGTCTCGGGTTCCGCGGCGGGTTTGGGCTCCGTCTCGGGCGGTGCTTTGTGGGCGGTTTCTCCTACTGGCGCGCACTTGACGGATGAGGTTAAGGGTAAAATCTGGCGTCGCGAGTTTGTCGATTTTATCGCGCTCGTCCCTCCTGACAGGGAGTCGATCGACAAGTCACGTCGGGTGGACGTCGCGGTGCAGGGTGAGAAAGCTAAGCAGCTCGGACGTTCGGGAACTGGCTGCAGGGGTTTTGCGCTTACGCGGGAGTGCTTTGTGAGCGGTTCCCGGAGTTGGCCGCATCCCTATTTTGTTATTTGGACCTGGTTTGGGGTGCTTACAAAGTGTATGGGGGTCAGTGTTGGTTCAATTATGATACGCAATTTCGCCAGAATATGGCGGCGCGTAAGGAATTCCGTTTTGATTGCCAGGACGGTAGCCTGTGGTTGCTGCTCATGTGCCCCCACAGGCCTTCGTCCTTTCAGTCCCCGGCCGGCGCTCCTCCTGGAGCGTCGGCCGTCCCCAAGAAGGGTATCTGCTGGCTCTTCAACGAGAGCCACTGCAAGTGGTACACCGCGTGCCGCTTTAAGCACGAGTGTTCCGGTTGTGGTGGCGCTCACCCCGCCAGCAGGTGCTTCCGGAAGGGAAAGCAACCCCTTGCCCGGCCGGGAGGCAAGCCTGACCTACCTAAACCGGAGGTCGCCAGTGAACGTGTCAGAGATCCTTCCCTGGCTAGACCAGTACCCCCTTCATAGGGAGGCTTTGATTTTGAGGGACGGCCTGGACCGCGGTTTTTGGATACCCTTCACTCCTTCGGATGTGCCTACCATGTCACCCAATTTAAAATCCGCAATGGAGTTCGAATCCGTCGTGGCTGACAAGCTCCAGAAGGAGCTGGAGCTTGGGCGGATGGCAGGCCCATTTGATTTTCCTCCTTTCCACAACCTGAGGGTGTCCCCTCTCGGTGTGGTCCCAAAGAAGGCGGATGGAAAATTTCGCCTTATCCACCACCTGTCCTACCCTGCTGGATCCTCGGTCAACTACGGCATAGACAAAGAGGAATCTCGGGTCCAATATGCCTCCTTTGACAGGGCCCTCCAGCTGGTCAGGGCTGCCGGCCAGTCGGCATTGTTGGCAAAGGCGGACATCGAGGCCGCTTTCCGGCTCCTCCCAGTTCACCCGGACTGCTTCCACCTCCTGGGCTGCTACTTTCGGGACAGCTACTTTTTTGACATGTGCCTGCCTATGGGCTGTGCCATCTCTTGTTATTTCTTTGAATTGTTCAGTAGCTTTCTCGAATGGGTGGTTGCTCAGGAGGCTGGTTGCCAGTCCTCGCTGCATTATTTGGATGACTACCTCTTCGTAGGCCCAGCGCACAGTGATCGGTGCCAGCGTCTCCTCTCCGTTTTTCAGGACACCTGCAGACGGTTTGCCGTTCCACTGTCCGCTGACAAGACCGAGGGTCCCGTGACTGTCCTGGCCTTTTTGGGCATAGAAATAGACACGGTTGCCATGGTCTTTCGGTTGCCCAGTGACAAGCTGGCCAGGCTCCTCTCCCTGGTCCGCTTGGCTAGAGGGGCCAAAAAACTACAATTGAAACAGCTCCAGTCTCTGCTGGGTCATTTGGTTTTTGCCTGTAGGGTCATCTGCATGGGGAGGGCTTTCTGCAGACGCCTGGCTTGGGCCATGAAAGGGGTGGCTGCCCCCCACCACTATGTCCGTATCACCAAGCCCATGCGGGACGACTTGGGGATATGGCTGTCTTTTCTCCAGGCCTACAACGGCCAGTCTTGTTGGCTTCGGGAGGAGGTGCCGAACTCGCAGCTGGAGCTGTACACTGACGCGGCTGGCTCCTGTGGTTTCGGTGCCTTCTTCCGAGGGGAGTGGTCTGCCGAGTGCTGGCCGGCCTCATGGGCCCGCTTGGATTTGTTGCGCAATCTCACCCTGCTGGAGCTGTTCCCGATCATTGTCGCCGTGGAGCTATGGGGCGACCGGTTGCGCAACCACCAGGTTGTTTTTTGGACCGACAACATGAGCGTGGTGCAGGTGGTTAACAGACAGTCCGCCAGCTCCCCTCCAGTCGTGTCGCTGTTGCGTTTTTTGGTTTTAAAATGTTTGCGGTTTAATATCTGTTTTAGGGCCAAGCATGTCCCCGGGGTGGATAACGATATCGCTGATGCTCTCTCCCGTTCGCAGGTCGCCCGGTTCCGCTCCCTGGCTCCGTCGGCTTCCCTGGAGGGCCTCCCCTGTCCGGCCTACTTATGGAACCTCGTTTCCGAGGTTTGCTAGACCTCCTCCGGGCGTCGTTGTCCCCGCAAACTTGGTCCGCATACTGTCGGGTGTGGGACGAATGGGTCCATGCGTCGTGCGGTGAGTTTTCGTTTTCTTCCCCCCTCGACAGACGCATGGCCTTGTTCACTTACCTTGTTTATTTGCAGCAAAAAGGTGTTTCGGGTTCCACGGTTTCATCTAACATGTCGGCTCTGTCCTTCTGGTTTCAACTCCTCGGGTGGGAAGACATCACAAAATCCTTTTCGGTCCGTCGGGTACTCCGGGGCTGGAGGCGTGTTACCCATCTCCCCGATTCGCGGCGGCCGGTTTCCCTTCGGATCCTCTCCGGTATCCTTTCCCTGCTTCCATCCGTGTGCTTCTCGCCGTTTGAGACGCTCCTTTTTCGCGTGGCCTTTTCTTGGGCGTTCTTTGGGGCCTTTCGCATTGGCGAACTGGTGTCAAAATCCACGTCTTCGGCAGGCGGCGTCCTAGCTGAGGACGTATCCGCCTCCGAGCAATGCGTATCGGTGCTGTTGCGCACCTCGAAGACTGACAGCCTCGGCAAGGGTAAGAGGATTGTTCTGTACCCTTGCGGTGGCCCATTTTGCCCTGTGGCACTAGCCTCCCCTTTCGTGGCTGCACGCCCCTCGTCTCCCACTTTTTTCGTCCACGCTGATTCCTCGTCCCTGAGCAGGTTCCAATTTTTACGGGTTTTCCGGCGTTGCCTTGAATTATTGGGTCTCCCGGCGCGCGAATTTGTGACCCACTCGTTTCGCATCAGCGCAGCCACCGCGGCTTCTGGTATGGGTTTTTCCGATACGGATCTTCAGCGTCTAGGTAGGTGGGAATCGTCTCGGTTTTCTCTGTACGTCCGCCCACACTTGTTATTTTAATTTCAGATCCCCGCCCGGCACAAGTATGGATACTGGGGGACTCCTTTATCCACTGGGCCGCCCGTCGGTCGGCTTGCCGTCATGGTGGCAGCAATTTGGGTTTCGACAATGGCATTGCCAGGATCCGTTGGCTCGGGCTCCGCGGGTTACGCTGGTTTCAGGTCCTTCCGGAATGCTTGCGTCTTCGGGCTCATGTTTCCGGCCCCATCGTCTTAGTGCTCCACGCCGGCGGGAACGACGTCGGCTACGCCGTTCCGTGGATCTGATTTCCGCAATCAAGAGCGACATCGCCCAGTGTTTCGCAACATTTACAAATTTGGTCCTGGTATGGTCGGAGATCGTGCCTCGTTTGCTTTGGGCTCGGGAAATACCTGGCCCACAACTGGAACGCTTTCGGCGGAAAGTTAATGCTCAGGTCTCCAAGTTTGTTCGCCTGATCGGGGGATTCGTGATCCGACACAAGGACTTGGAAGGTGCCAATGGAGATCTGCTGAGATCGGACGGTGTCCACCTGAATGACATTGGCCTGGACATATTTAACCTGGGCCTTCAGAGTGGGGTGGAACAAGCGCTGGCTGCGGTGGGGCGCCCCGTCAGTTAGCCACTGACGGGCGGTGGCGGTTTTCTTAACCTTGCCAGCAGGAAATGGCCGTAGTGGGCCATGCCCCTTTATGGACACCGGAAGTAGGCGGCCTGTCCAGCACTTATGGTAAGGACAGGCCCCTCCCCCCTTCCGGAATTGTGCTCACAGTAACACTGTGACTGGCACTGGTTACAAATGGTTTAAAGTTGTTATGTTTGCTTTAATAAAGCTGTGGCCTTGCCCTTTCCAACTTAATGGTCGTAAGAGTGTTTATTTATTGGATGAAGGGGCAAGGGGGGGAAGGTTTATTTACATAAGTTTGTATTAAGGGGTACCTGGTAGCATTGCGCCTCAGCAGTCATGAAGGCCTCTTGAGCCCCCTAGGGAAAGAGAGCCCTGACTGATGGGGGCATGACCAGGTACTGGACAAGGCGGTGGTCATGGTGGGATTGGCTACTTGGGGGGTTGGGTTGGGCCCGAGCTCCGATAAAAGGGATCGCCCCAAGGAATTCTGGGTCCTTTGGAAGCGCGCTGGGAAGAGCTGCCCACCCTCCCGCCCCTTTTGTTATGGTACGTCACAGCTTGCTGCGGTTTTCTTGACCTTGCCAGCAGGAAATGGCCGTAGTGGGCCATGCCCCTTTATGGACACCGGAAGTAGGCGGCCTGTCCAGCACTTATGGTAAGGACAGGCCCCTCCCCCCTTCCGGAATTGTGCTCACAGTAACACTGTGACTGGCACTGGTTACAAATGGTTTAAAGTTGTTATGTTTGCTTTAATAAAGCTGTGGCCTTGCCCTTTCCAACTTAATGGTCGTAAGAGTGTTTATTTATTGGATGAAGGGGCAAGGGGGGGAAGGTTTATTTACATAAGTTTGTATTAAGGGGTACCTGGTAGCATTGCGCCTCAGCAGTCATGACAAACGTTTTTTTTTTTTTTAGGTTGGCCTGTCCCCCAGCCACCATTCTTGTGGGAATTGCATCTTCTGCGCTCTAAAAACCTCCTGGCAAATGCATGTCACATATCCCAAGATGCTTCAGGCTCCATTTGTGCGGCTGAATGTGGGTGGATCTGGTGGTGTGTCATCAGGGGATCGGGGTGCCTGAACCCCAAAAAAAGGCACCCGGCACCCAATGATGTCAGGACCGAAGATGGCGGCATGGGCCCTGGACTCTGGCATCTCAGTGGATCACAGCAGAACAAGGCTTTACTCTGCCAGGCGAGTGAGTATGTGAAATGAGCACAGTGATGCATGACAGGTAAGGGGGGAGGCAGACTTAGGCTCCATTCACACCTCCGCGACAACGGCGTACGGCGTACGCGGCGTATTTTGCCGCGAGTGTGAAACTTTTTTTTTTTTTTTTTTTAATTCTTCCCATTGCTGTCAATGGCAGAACGCCAATGTCGCCTGAAAAAAAGGGTCCGGGACTTTTTTTCAGGCGACAGGCGTACGGCGTCTATGAGATGTGAACCATCTCCATAGACAGCAATGGGAATTCCCCCCTCTAGCGGCACAAGCATCCGGCATCGGGCGTTTTGTCGCATAGATGTGAATGGAGATGTGAATGGAGCGTACGCCGTACGCCGTACGCCGTTGTCGCGGAGGTGTGAATGGAGCCTAAGCTCCTATTTAATGTTTGAGAAAAACAGACCCAACCCTTCTATTTTAGGCTCCATTCACACCTAGGCAGACAAATTCGCGGTACAAATAGCGGCGTTTTGTACCGCGATTTGCGGCGACAAAACGCCGGTATTGTCCGCCTAGATGTGCCCCAGATTGACCCCCTCTATGGAGATGGTTCCCATCTCCTAGCCGAACGCCGCCTGAAAAAAAGGTCCGGGGCCTTTTTTCAGGCGGCAGGTGTTCGGCGTCCGGCGTTCGGCGTGGAGATGTGAACCATCTCCAAAGAGGGACATGTGTTTTCATCCCTCTGGCGGCAGCGGCGTAGCACTACAGGCGTTAAAACGCCTAGATGTGAATGGGGGCTTAACACAACACACCAAAACGCATGACATGTGCAATGCAGTGCGGGTGCATTGCCCACTACTGTTCTAGTACGTTGAGGTATTCAATTTATTTATTTATTACAAGTACTTATATGGTGCCATCAATTTACGCAGCGCTTTACATATATATTGTACATTGACATCAGTCCCTGCCTTTAAGAAGCTTACAATCTAAGGCCCAGATTCACATAGAATCGCGGCGGCGTAACGTATCGTAGATACGTTACATCGCCGCAAGTTTTCATCGCAAGTGCCTGATTCTCAAAGCACTGAAAACTTACGCTGGCGGCCTCCGGCGTAAGCCCGTGTAATTCAAAGGGGCATGTGCCATTTAAATTAGGCGCGCTCCCGCGCCGGACCTACTGCGCATGCTCCCTTTTGAATTTCCCGCCGTGCTTCGCGCAAAGTGACGTCATTTTTTCGAACGGCGACGTGCGTAGCGTACTTCCGTATTCCCGGACGTCTTACGCAAGAAGGAAAAATTTTTTAATTTTGACCCGGGAACGACGGCCATACTTTATACAGCACATACGTGTGCTGTGTAAAGTTAGGGCACCTAAAACGACGACTAACTTTGCGACGGGAAACTAGACTAGCAGAGACGTAGCGAACGCGAAAAACCGTTGTGGATCGCCGTAACTACTAATTTGCATACCCGACGCTGGTTTACGACGCAAACTCCCCCCAGCGGCGGCCGCGGTATTGCATCCTAAGATCCGACAGTGTAAAACAATTACACCTGTCGGATCTTAGGGATATCTATGCGTAACTGATTCTATGAATCAGTCGCATAGATACTCTGAGAGATACTCCGTCGTATCTCTGCTGTGAATCTGGCCCTCAGGTCCCTAACTCACATCCATACATACACATACAAGGGCCAATTTAGATAGGAGCCAATTAACCTACCAGCATATCTGTGGGGTGTAGGAGGAAACTGAAATACCCGGAGGAAACCCACACAGGCACAGGGAGGACATGCAAACTCCATGCAGGTAAGTGCTGTATTAAATGAATAATGCTGTACCATAATTCACGTGTTGTGGTAAAGGCCCCTTTCACACTGAGGAGTATTTCAGGCGTTTTAGCGCTAAAAATAGCGCAGAAATACCGCCTGAAATACTTCTTCCCCAACATTCTCAATGTGAACGCCCGAGGGCTTTCACACTGAGGCGATGCGCTGGCGGGAGAAAAAAAAATCTCCTGCAAGCAGCATCTTTGGAGCGGTGAGAGGAGCGGCGTGTATACCGCTCCTTCACCACTCCTTCCCATTGAAAACAATGGGACACCATGGTAATACCGCCCGCAATGCAGAGGCGCATTGCCGGCAGTATTAACCCTTTTTCGGTCACTAGCGGGGGTAAATAGCGCACCGCTAGCGGCCGAGTACCGCCGCAAAAAAAATAGCGGCGCTATACCGCCACCACACCTCCCACCCCAGTGTGAAAGGGGCCTTATGGTAACACAATGGGGTTTATTTACTAAAGCTAGAGAGGGAAAAATAAGTCCCAATTCTGCAGAGAAATCAATCGGCTTCCAGGTTTTATTGCTAAAGCTTAAAGCGGAGCTCCACCCTAAAGTGGAGTCCCGCTGATCGGAACCCTCCCCCCCTCCGGTGTCACATTTGACACCTTTCAGGGGGGAGGGGGGTGCAGATACTTGTCTAAAGACAGGTATTTGCACCCACTTCCGGCCACAGTCTGCCGGCATGACGTCACCTCCCGTTGCCCCCCCCCCCCGTTGTGCTCTGGGAACACTCGGCACAGCGGGAGCCAATCAGCAGGCGCAGCGCAACTCGCGCATGCACCGTAGGGAACCGGGCAGTGAAGCCGGAGTGCTTCACTTCCTGGTTCCCTCACCGAGAATGGTGGGGGGGGGGGCAGCAGAGTGACGAACGATCACTCGTCCTCTGCTGCGGACGGCGCTGGACTCCAGGACAGGTAAGTGTGCCGATATTAAAAGTCAGCAGCTGCAGTATTTGTATCTGCTGGCGCGCCTAATTCAAATGATGAACAGGGGGGCATGTTTTATGTTAATGACTAGTGACCCGACGTGATTGACGTTTTTAACGAACAGCGCATGCGCCGTTCGTGGACATATCCCAGTACATTGCTCCAAAGTACGCCGCAAGGACGTATTGATTTCGACGTGAACGTAAATTACGTCCAGCCCCATTCACGGACGACTTACGCAAACAACGTAAAAATTTCAAAATTTGACGCGGGAACGACGTCCATACTTAACATTGGCTAGGCCAGCTTTTTGTTCGACTAACTTTACGCCGGAAAAAGCCTTACGTAAACTATCTAAAAAAATGCGCCGGGCGCACGTACGTTTCTGAATCGGCGTATCTAGCTCTTTTGCATATTCTACGCCGAAATCAACGGAAGCGCCACCTAGCGGCCAGCGTAAATATGCACCCTAAGATACGACGGCGTAGGAGACTTACGCCGCTCGTATCTTAGCCTAATTTAAGCGTATCTGGTTTCCAGAACACGCTTAAATTTACGACGGCGTAGATTCAGAGTTACGACGGCGTATCTACTGATACGCCGGCGTATCTACTGATACGCCGGCGTAAACGTCTCTGAATCGAGCTAACAAAGTGCATTTTATATACAACTATATAGATCAGACCAAAATGAGGGACAAATGAGGAGGGATGAGGGACAGAGGGACAAATCAGGGACAGTCGGGAGCTATGCTTTTACCACATTGATCCCACAAGGTGAAGCATCCCAGGCTGGGAACATGTGCCCTCTAACCCTTGCAGCTAACTCTGCTGCACTCATTCCTTAGTAAAGCCAAGCGTCCAGTCACGTGTCCCGTCATCTACATGGCGTGCCCCCTCCCATCGCACAGGCACAGCTGTTGGCTGGAAAGTTCTCCAGTTTGGATTTGATAGGCTGGTCTTCCTAACCTGGGAAGTCAGTCAAGTGTTGGAATCAGGAACTCAGTAATAATGTGCTGGGGGGGAGGGGAGGGTCAGGAGAGAGGACATGGCTGAAGAGGACACTGTACAGGTGAGAGGCTGACCATCAACAGGCTGGGCACCATGGACCTACTGCAGGGGGACTATAAATACCAGCATGACCAGGAACTGCTGAGCTTTTGTACAGTAGAGTACAAATTGCTAATGCCAATGATTTGCAGCTACAAAAAAGCTTGAGTCGCAGGCGATAGTGCTACAGCATTGGGTTCTGATCTTTACAAGTCGCTCTTCAGTAATTTGAGTAACATTCCATAGCGATGCATTAAGAATGATTGTCGCTAGCGATTTTACCACGGACACACAATGCTGCAGAATCTCAATCGCTTTAACCACTTGACCTCCGGGAGATTTACCCCCCTTCCTAGACTATTATTTGCTATATAGCACTGCGTTACTTTAACTGACAATTGCGCGGTCATGCAACGCAGTACACAAATAAAATGTATGGCCCTTTTTTTCCCACAAATAGAACTTTCTTTTGGTGATATTTGATCGTTTCTTTTTTATTTTCTTTTTTTTTGTGCAATAAACAAAAAAAGCAACAATTGTGGGGGAAAAAAATATATATACCGTATTTGCCGGCGTATAAGACGACCCCCTAATTTTCCAGCCAAAATGTTGGTTTTGGGATATACTCGCCGTATAAGACTACCCCTTTCCTACTAGTCATGCCTCGCCTCACTGTGCCACCATTACATGCCAGACTGTGTCACTTCATGCCAGACTGTGCCCCAGTACATGCCAGACTGTGCCCCATTACATGCCAGACTGTGCCCCAGTACATGCCAGACTGTGCCCCATTACATGCCAGACTGTGCCCCATTACATGCCAGACTGTGCCCCATTACATGACCAGACCGTGCCCCATTACATGCCAGACTGTGCCCCAGTACATGCCAGACTGTGCCCTTACCTTATCCCAAGACATGCAGACGACTTTCTAACCCCTTAAAATCTTCTTAAAAGTCGGGGGTCGTCTTATACGCCGGTAACCTAACCTTACCTTATCCCAGAATCGCAGCCGTACGATTTTTCAAAAGCCGTGCCTTCTACGTCTTCTGTTCCGTGATAGGCGGAAACACTCAGCTTCCCAGGAGGCACTGTGTTCAGTGTTCGCCTATCACGGAGGCCCTCTCGTCCGAGGACGAGAGGCCCTCTGTGATAGGCGGATAGTGTTTCCGCCTATCACGGAACAGAAGACGTAGGAGGCGCGGCTTTTGAAAAATCGTACGGCTGCGATTCTGGGATAAGGTAAGGTTAGGTTACCGGCGTATAAGACGACCCCCGACTTTTAAGAAGATTTTAAGGGGTTAGAAAGTCCTCTTATACGCCGGAAAATACGGTATATATATACACATATATATATATATATATATATATATATATATATTTACTTTCTGCTAGAACTGCACAATTCTGGCTAAAATGAGAATCACAATTTTTTTTTTGTTTAGAATAAAAATCATGATTCTCGCTGTGTAACATCTTCTTTCACATTACACAAACAAATTGGGCTAACTTTGCTGTTTAGTTTTGTTTTAATTCATTGAAGTGTATTTTTTCAAAAAGAATTGCGTTTGAAAAATCTCTGCGCAAATTCGGTGTGACATAATATGGAAGAGCCCTGGGGCCATCATAAAAAAAAAAATACTAAATTCTGTGTTTCAAAGTCAGAATTCTGAGATTAAATGTCAGAATTCTGTGTTTTAAAGTCAGAATTCTGAGATTAAATGTCAGAATTCTGAGATTAAATGTCAGAATTCTGTGTTTCAAAGTCAGAATTCTGAGATTAAATGTCAGAATTCTGAGATTAAAAAGACAGAATTCTGAGTTTCAAAGTCAGAATTCTGAGATTCTAAATATAGTAGTCTCTATTAGGAGGATTTTAGGAGCAATTAGCAATAATGTAGTAACACCCATAGACCATCATTCTGCAGACATACAAGTCTGGTGCTCTAGATATAGATCTGTAAATCTATCTTAGTTACAGCATACAGTATGGAGAAGCAGGCAATGCTGGGCTCTCTGGTTCCTCTACAGTCCCACAGTTTACTGTCATTTGCTCTAACATAAAGAGGGATGCTGAAAACGAGTGTATTGTGTGTGTGAGTGTGGGGGGGGGGGGGGTGACACAGCTTCCATAGATAACAGAACACAATGCACCCCAACTTTTAGGAAACATTGCACTGTTGCCCCAACAAGAGGGAATTGTGAGCACAATGTGTGTCTTTGTTCAGAACGGATTGATTATAGCAATTACATGTCTGGACTAATTCTTACAGAGAATGAACCTCATATTACACATAAAAATCAATACAGGTATATAGCTTGAGAAATAGCTCAATGCATAGGGTGACAGACTTGTGATTGATATTTTGTGGGTTCGAATCCAGGAGACAGCACAATTTGTTTTTTAGTTATATGTATATATACATATTATTTTATACATTGCTCTTAGATTAAAATAGAGATGTCCCAATACCAATATTAGTAAATCAATATATTGAAAATGTATATGTCTTCAAAAAATTAAGCTCTGAGCTGGATTCGAACCCAAAACTTAGAAACACAGAAGTCTATTACTCTAACCATTGAGCTATAACCCAAATCATAAAACTCTGCTGTTTTTTTAGGTTTAATATGGGGTTCATTCTCTGTAAGAATTAGTCCAGACATGTGATTGCTATGATCAAGCCGTTCTGACCATAGACACACATTGTCCTTCTGCCTTCTAGCCATTCACAATTCCCTCATGTTGGGGCAACAGTGCAATGTTTCCTTAAAGTTGGGGTGCATTGTGTTCTGTTATCTATGGAAGCTGTGTCACCCCCCCCCACTCACACACAGACAATACACTCGTTTTCAGCATCCCTCTTTATGTTAGAGCAGATGACAGCAAATGGAGGAACCAGAGAGCCCAGCACTGCCTGCTTCCCCATACTGTATGCTGTAACTTAAATAGATTTACAGATCTATATACAGAGCAAAAGACTTGTATGTCTGCAGAATGATGGTCTATGGGTGTTACTACATTATTCTTAATTGCTCCTAAAATTCTCCTAATAGAGACTACTATATTTAGAAACTCAGAATTCTGATATTAAATCTCAGAATTCTGACTTTGAAACTCTGAATTCTGAGATTAAAAGTCAGAATTCTGAGATTAAAAGTCAGAATTCTGAGATTCAAAGTCAGAATTCTGAGATTAAAAGTCAGAATTCTGAGATTAAAAGTCAGAATTCTGAGTTTCAAAGTCAGAATTCTGAGATTAAAAGTCAGAATTCTGAGATTAAAAGTCAGAATTCTGAGTTTCAAAGTCAGAATTCTGAGTTTCAAAGTCAGAATTCTGAGATTAAAAGTCAGAATTCTGAGATTAAAAGTCAGAATTCTGAGTTTCAAAGTCAGAATTCTGAGATTAAAAGTCAGAATTCTGAGATTAAAAGTCAGAATTCTGAGATTCAAAGTCAGAATTCTGAGTTTCAAAGTCAGAATTCTGAGTTTCAAAGTCAGAATTCTGAGTTTCAAAGTCAGAATTCTGAGATTAAAAGTCAGAATTCTGAGATTAAAAGTCAGAATTCTGAGTTTCAAAGTCAGAATTCTGAGATTAAAAGTCAGAATTCTGAGTTTCAAAGTCAGAATTCTGAGATTAAAAGTCAGAATTCTGAGATTAAAAGTCAGAATTCTGAGATTCAAAGTCAGAATTCTGAGATTAAAAGTCAGAATTCTGAGATTAAAAGTCAGAATTCTGAGATTCAAAGTCAGAATTCTGAGATTAAAAGTCAGAATTCTGAGATTAAAAGTCAGAATTCAGAGTTTCAAAGTCAGAATTCTGAGATTTAATATCAGAATTCTGAGTTTCTAAATATAGTAGTCTCTATTAGGAGGATTTTAGGAGCAATTAAGAATAATGTAGTAACACCCATAGACCATCATTCTGCAGACATACAAGTCTTTTGCTCTGTATATAGATCTGTAAATCTATTTAAGTTACAACATACAGTATGGGGAAGCAGGCAGTGCTGGGCTCTCTGGTTCCTCCATTTGCTGTCATTTGCTCTAACATAAAGAGGGATGCTGAAAACGAGTGTATTGTCTGTGTGTGAGTGGGGGGGTGACACAGCTTCCATAGATAACAGAACACAATGCACCCCAACTTTAAGGAAACATTGCACTGTTGCCCCAACATGAGGGAATTGTGAATGGCTAGAAGGCAGAAGGACAATGTGTGTCTATGGTCAGAACGGCTTGATCATAGCAATCACATGTCTGGACTAATTCTTACAGAGAATGAACCCCATATTAAACCTAAAAAAACAGCAGAGTTTTATGATTTGGGTTATAGCTCAATGGTTAGAGTAATAGACTTCTGTGTTTCTAAGTTTTGGGTTCGAATCCAGCTCAGAGCTTAATTTTTTGAAGACATATACATTTTCAATATATTGATTTACTAATATTGGTATTGGGACATCTCTATTTTAATCTAAGAGCAATGTATAAAATAATATGTATATATACATATAACTAAAAAACAAATTGTGCTGTCTCCTGGATTCGAACCCACAAAATATCAATCACAAGTCTGTCACCCTATGCATTGAGCTATTTCTCAAGCTATATACCTGTATTGATTTTTATGTGTAATATGAGGTTCATTCTCTGTAAGAATTAGTCCAGACATGTAATTGCTATAATCAATCCGTTCTGAACAAAGACACACATTGTGCTCACAATTCCCTCTTGTTGGGGCAACAGTGCAATGTTTCCTAAAAGTTGGGGTGCATTGTGTTCTGTTATCTATGGAAGCTGTGTCATCACCCCCCCTCCCCCCCACTCTCACACACAATACACTCGTTTTCAGCATCCCTCTTTATGTTAGAGCAAATGACAGTAACCTGTGGGACTGTAGAGGAACCAGAGAGCCCAGCATTGCCTGCTTCTCCATACTGTATGCTGTAACTAAGATAGATTTACAGATCTATATCTAGAGCACCAGACTTGTATGTCTGCAGAATGATGGTCTATGGGTGTTACTACATTATTGCTAATTGCTCCTAAAATCCTCCTAATAGAGACTACTATATTTAGAATCTCAGAATTCTGACTTTGAAACTCAGAATTCTGTCTTTTTAATCTCAGAATTCTGACATTTAATCTCAGAATTCTGACTTTGAAACACAGAATTCTGACATTTAATCTCAGAATTCTGACTTTGAAACACAGAATTCTGTCTTTTTAATCTCAGAATTCTGACATTTAATCTCAGAATTCTGACATTTAATCTCAGAATTCTGACTTTGAAACACAGAATTCTGACATTTAATCTCAGAATTCTGACATTTAATCTCAGAATTCTGACTTTAAAACACAGAATTCTGACATTTAATCTCAGAATTCTGACTTTGAAACACAGAATTCTGACATTTAATCTCAGAATTCTGACATTTAATCTCAGAATTCTGACTTTGAAACACAGAATTCTGACATTTAATCTCAGAATTCTGACATTTAATCTCAGAATTCTGACTTTGAAACACAGAATTCTGTCTTTTTAATCTCAGAATTCTGACTTTGAAACTCAGAATTTAGTATTTTTTTTTTTTATGATGGCCCCAGGGCTCTTCCATAACATAAAATATTGCAACAACCACCATTTTATTCTATTAGGTGTTCCAAGTAATTTTCAAGCAGAAAATAATGATTTTTTTACTTGTAAGCGACAAATATCAGAAAAGGTTTGGTCTTTAACCACTTAAGGACCGCCTCCTGCACATATACGTCAGCAGAATGGCACGGCTGGGCACATCCACGTACAGTACGTCCTGTACTAGTGCCCAGCCGTGGGTCGCGGGCGCGCGTCCGCGACGCACTCCCGCGACCCGGTCCGAAGCTCCTGCACTGTGGGACTCGCGGACCCGATCGCCGCTGGAGTCCCGCGATCAGTCCCCGCAGCTGAAGAACGGGGAATGCCGTGTGTAAACACGGCTTCCCCGTTCTTCACTGTGTCGGCGTATCGATCAAGTCATCCCTTTTATAGGGGGACACAATCGATGACGTCACACCTACAGCCACACCCCCCTACAGTTGTAAACACACTTCAGGTCACACATAACCCCATCAGCGCCCCCTGTGGTTAACTCCCAAACTGCAACGGTCATTTTCACAATAAACAATGCATTTTAAATGCATTTTTTGCTGTGAAAATGACAATGGTCCCAAAAATGTGTCAAAATTGTCCGAAGTGTCCGCCATAATGTCGCAGTCATGAAAAAAATCGCTGATCGCCGCCATTAGTAGTAAAAAAAAATAAAAAAAAATAAAAATGCAATAAAACTATCCCCTATTTGGTAAACGCTATAAATTTTGCGCAAACCAACCGATAAACGCTTATTGCGATTTTTTTTACCAAAAATAGGTAGAAGAATACGTATCGGCCTAAACTGAGGAAAAAATAAAATGTTTTTTTTATATATTTTGGGGGATATTTATTATAGCAAAAAGTAAAAAATATAGAATTTTTTTCAAAATTGTCGCTCTATTTTTGTTTATAGCCCAAAAAATAAAAACCGCAGAGGTGATCAAATACCACCAAAAGAAAGCTCTATTTGTGGGGAAAAAAGGACGCCAATTTTGTTTGGGAGCCACGTCGCACGACCGCGCAATTGTCAGTTAAAGCGACACAGTTCCGATTTGCAAAAAGGAGGCTGGTCCTTTAGCTGCATTTTGGTCCGGGGCTTAAGTGGTTAAAGGAGTTGTAAATAAAAAAAATTATGCTGAAATGACTGTTAACAGGGTATAGAGACATAATAGTTAACTGATTCCTTTTAAAAACGATTAAAAAACGATAAAAATCAATCATATAATGTACAATACAGGGCAGTGATGGTTTGGAAAACTAAACTGATTGGTGCTGAGGGGTTTTAGACACACAGTAATCACACCTCCTTGATTAGTGACCACAGAGAGAAAGCTCCCAGGACTGTGGTTATCAGGAAACAGACAACCAGGAAGTGTGGAGATCAGGGCAAAATCGTGGGTGCGCGATATACGGTATAGTCGGGCAGGCTCGGCTCCTCTCGCGGTCACGTCCTGTACATCCTTTACGCGAGAGGAGCCGAGCCTGCCCGACTATACCCGAGTGTACTGCGCTCGGTATATGCCGGCGCAGTGGTTCAAACACAGCGCGGGAAGCAGGGATCGAGCGGGGAGGACACCACGATGGCCGCAGAAGGACGCCGGACCGGACGAGGCCGCCGATGGACGCGTTGGACGACGGGCAGGACGCGATGGACGACAGGCAAGACACCCGACGAGGGGCATCCAAACTAAGTATTTATTTTTTTTCCAATAATTTTCAAGTTCAGGGGTGCGCGCTATACGCCGAGGCGCGTTATAGCCAGATACGGTAATTTGTCATGTCGCGCGAATTGGGGGGGCACAAGTCCCCCCCCCCCCCAGGTCGCGGTAGTGTAAACCATCTCTTAGAGAACCGTGACATGCTGTTTTGAAGATTGGGAAGGGAAAAAGATTGCAATTTCGATTCTTCACAATTAATCGTGCAGCTCTACTTTCTGCTATAAAACATATCCAATAAAAAAATAGAAAAAATCAAATTTCTTCAGCAATTTAGGCCAATATATATTCTGCTACATATTTTCGTGAAAAAATAAATTCTCAATAAAATGTATATAAATTGGTTTGCACAAAAGTTATGGCATCTACAAACTATGGGATATTTGTGTTTTTTTTTTTTTTTACTGGTTATGGCGGCGATCAGTGACTTACATTGGGACTGCGATATTGCGTCAGACATTCTGCCACTTTTTGGTGACACAGTGACACTAATACGGTGATCAGTGCTAAAAGTATGCACTGTCACTGTACTACTGACACAGGTTGGGAAGGGGCTAACATCAGGGGCGATCAAAGGCTTAAAGGGGTGGTTCCCCTAAAAATAAACTTTTGACATCGCATTTAGCAAATAAATTACAATTAGAATCGGCTTGTTTTATTTAAAAAATACCTCCGTACGTATCGTTTCCTATATTCGGTCCCACCGCCACTTCCGGGTACGATGCAGGCGGTGGGCGTTCCTAATTGATGGACAGGCATACGACCGACGCATCCATCGCGTCACGAGATGCCGAAAAAAGCCGAACGTAGGTGCGGCTCTATACGGCGCTTGCGCACCGACGTTCGGCTTTTTTCGGCATCTCGTGACGCGATGGATGCGTCGGTCGGATGCCTGTCCATCAATTAGGAACGCCCACCGCCTGCATCGTACCCGGAAGTGGCGGTGGGACCGAATATAGGAAACGATACGTACGGAGGTATTTTTTAAATAAAACAAGCCGATTCTAATTGTAATTTATTTGCTAAATGCGATGTCAAAAGTTTATTTTTAGGGGAACCACCGCTTTAACTGTGTTCCTAGCCAGTGTTTTATTATACTGTGGGAGGTGCGTTTACTAGGGGAAGGCATGGATCCATGTCCCTGCTTTGCAGAGACACAGGCTCCATGCCTTCCCTCCTGTCAGAACGGCGATCTGCCTGGTTTACATAGGCAGGTCACCATTCCGGCTCTCTGCATAACAATCGGCAGGTGGTGGCAAACATTGAGTCAGCTCCAAATGTGTTTAATCACAGTGGTAGTGAGCCGCATACATGCCCCCTACCTGAAAGTACAGTAGAGTAAAGTAATAATAAAAACTATTGACAGCGTCCACTGCTCTGCTGATATATATGTGTGTTTGTGCTCTGGGTGCACACCCTAATGCAGTAGGCTGCGCACACCAATGGTATACAGTCTTTTTGCTACTTTATTTTTAATAAAGGGTTGTTTGAAATATCTTTAACCACTTCAATACCCGGCTTTAAAACCCACCTCCTCCCCGGGCCTATTCTGGCACTTCTCTCCTACATGTACAAATCATCATTATTTTGCTAGAAAATTACTCAGAACCCCCAAACATTATATATGGTTTTTTTAGCAGACACCCTAGGGAATAAAATGGCGGTCATTGCAACTTTTTATCTTGCACCGTATTTGCGCAATCATTTTTCAAACGGCTTTTTTTTGTAAAAAAAATGGTTTCATAAATTAAAAAATAACAAAACAGTAACGTTAGCCCAATGTTTTGGTAAAATATGAAAGATGAGGTTACGCCGAGTAAATAGATACCTAACATGTCATGCTTTAAAATTGCGTCCACTCATGGAATGGCGCCAAACTTCGTTACTTAAAAATCTCCATAGGCGACACTTTAACATTTTTACAAGTTGCCAGTTTAGAGTTACAGAGGAGGTCTAGTGCTAGCATTGTTGCACACGCTCGAACGCACGCGGCAACACCTCACATGTGTGGTTTGAACAACGTTTACATGTGTGGGCGGGACTTACGTGTGCGTACGCTTCTGAGCGCGAGCTACCGGGGACAGGGGCATTTTAATTTTTTTATTATTATTATTTATTTTTTATTTATTTTTTTAACTTTTTTTTTACATTTTTTTTTTTTCAATCCCTTTTATTCCTATTACAAGGAATGTAAACATCCCTTGTAATAGGAAATGTGTGTGACAGGTCCTCTTTAAGGAGAGATGCGGGGTCAAAAATACCTCACATCTCTCCTCCAGGCTGGAGAGAATGAGATCGTGAAAAAAAATTCACCGATCTCATTCAAACTAGCCGCAATTGCGGTTTGTTTACTTACGGGGACCCGGGCGAGACGTCATCACATCGCGCCCGGGCCTCCGACGGTCATAGAGATGACTGGTGACCATCTGGTCACCAGTCATCTCTATGGCAAACATCCGGCGGACGGCGATCATCTCTCCGGGCCCCCGATGGCACAGGAGAGCCCGGAGAAGCACCGGATGGCGGCGGGAGGGGGGTTGTCCCCTCCCGCCGCCTGTAAGAACGCTCTAGCAGCGGGACGGCCACTATGATTCTTCTTACGGTGCGCAGGATCGCCGCCGCTAAAAAATGATATCTCAATGATGCCTCTGGGTGCAGGCATCATTGAGATATCCCCCCGCAAAGCCCAGGACGTCATATGGTGTCCACCCGGGATAACAGGTCCTCGTTTTGGACGTCATATGACGGCGTGCGGGTATTAAGTGGTTAAAGATACACCTTTTAAGGAAAATTGCATTCAGCTTTGCCCTTAAAGCGGAGTTCCACCCTAAAAATGAACTTTCTTTTAACAGCTTGCCTTTAATGTAAAACATTTTTTTTTTACTCACCTCTATCTGGTTGTTACTAGGCAGATTTCGTAATCTGCCTACTTCCTAGTCCTAGGTGGTTCAACTTCCTGTCCTAAGACTCCATTGCCTCCTGGAAAATGATGACACTCATTTCCCAGGAGTCTCTGGGCATTACTGTGCCTAAAAATCGCCCAGCATGCACCTCTCCCTGAAAACCAGGAAGAAGAAGGAACTGGGCTTCATATGCCCACACATATGATGGATACGGCCACAACATGAGCTGGAGGATAGAAGGCAAGTGTTTGCAATGATTTCTGGAACGATTGGGGAGCTATTGACCACTTAAGGACCGCCTCCTGCACATATACGTTGGCAGAATGGCACGGCTGGGCACAAGCACGTACCTGTACGTCCTCTTTAAGTGCCCAGCCGTGGGTCGCGGGCGCGTGCCCGCGACCCGGTCCGAAGCTCCGTGACCGCGGGATCCGAACGTCGCTGGAGTCCCGCGATCGGTCCCCGGAGCTGAAGAACGGGGAGAGCTGTGTGTAAAAACAGCTTCCCCGTTCTTCACTGTGGCGCCATCATCGATCGTGTGTTCCCTTTTATAGGAAAACACAATCAATGACGTCACACCTACAGCCACACCCACCTACAGTTAGAAACACAAATGAGGTCACACTTAACCCCTTCAGCGCCCCCTTGTGGTTAACTCCCAAACTGCAATTGTCATTTTCACAGTAAACAATGCATTTTTAATGCATGTTTTGCTGTGAAAATGACAATGGTCCCAAAAATGTGTCAAAATTGTCCGAAGTGTCCGTCATAATGTCGCAGTCACGGAAAAAATCACTGATCGCCGCCATTAGTAGTAAAAAAATAAAATAAAAATGCAATAAAACTATCACCTTTTTTGTAAACGCTATAAATTTTGCGCAAACCAATCGATAAACGCTTATTACGATTTTTGTACCAAAAATAGGTAGAAGAATACGTATCGGCCTAAACTGAGGAAATTATTTTTTTTTTTATATATATATATATATTTTTGGGGGATATTTATTATAGCAAAAAGGAAAAAATATTGAATTTTTTTCAAAATTGTCGCTCTATTTTTGTTTATAGCGCAAAAAATAAAAACCGCAGAGGTGATCAAATACCACCAAAAGAAAGCTCTATTTGTGGGAAAGAAAGGACGCCAATTTTGTTTGGGAGCCACGTCGCACGACCGCGCAATTGTCAGTTAAAGCGACGCAGTGCCGAATCGCAAAAACTGGCCGGGTCTTAAGTGGTTAATATGTTTTAGGGACTATTTAATGTGATTCATTTTAGCTTGCAAAAAAAAATAAAAATTATGCCCGGAACCCCGCTTTAAAATTCGAATCTTTAGCCACGAGTAAAAGAGCGGTAAACAATAAAAATAAGTAACAAAAAATAGTATTAAATAAAATAAAAAATAAAACTTAAAACCTATAAAAAACAGTAATAACAAAAGTAGTAGAATGAGTAAAGTTCTATTGAACTGAGTGTTCCATCTGCTCAGATACTTTTATTTTTCATGTGTAGGAATGTCAAGGAGAGGAGACGGGAGATCACAGCTGGGATCTTATCGGACATCAGCCGAGCAGTTGCTGAAGTGTTATGGAACAATTAATTCTGGGAAGAGGCGACACACTAAACCTGAGCCAGTGAGAAATCACACATCCAGGTATGGTGTATGAACAGCTGACTGCCACTGCGCTGTGAATTACATACAGTAGTATAAGTGCAAAGCAATCAGAAAATCTCCAGCTGCTGTGCAGATAACCCCCGGCCCCCACCACGCCCCCTCCGCCCCTCACTATCCGCACTTCCTTGCAGAAGTGACCCCCACCACCATGCACACTATGCCCAGTGCCACAGAGATCAGTCATCTGAATCAGAATCCCTCCACTACCCCTCTCTGATATTTCAACAGCCAAGGCAAGGCAACTCTGCAGCTATGCTAAAGTCACAGGGGCAGATCCACAAAGAAATTACGCCGGCGTATCTATTGATACGCTGGCGTAATTTCAAAATTCCCGCGTCGTATCTTTGTTTTGAATCCTCAAAACAAGATACGACGGCATCTCGTCTAGATCCGACAGGCGTACCACTTCGTACGCCGTCGGATCTAAGCTGCAATTTTTCGGCGGCCGCTAGGTGGCGTTCCCATCGAAATCAGCGTTGAGTATGCAAATTAGCTATTTACGGCAATCCACGAACGTACGTCGACCCGGCGCATTTTTTCCGTCGTTTGCGTTCGGCTTTTTCCGGCGTATAGTTAAAGCTGCTATACTGAGGCGTACTCAATGTTAGGTATGGCCGTCCTTCCCGCGTACAATTTTGAATTTTTTATGTCGTTTGCGTAAGTCGTTCATGAATAGGAATTTGCGTAGAATGACGTCACCGTCGTAAGCACGAGCACCGTCGTAAGCATGCGCACTGGGATACCCCCAGGGACGGCGCATGCGCAGTTCCAAAAAAACGTTGTTTACGTCGGGTCACGACGTATTAACATAAAACACGCCCCCATTAGATCCATTTGAATTCTGCGCCCTTACGCCACGAGAGATACACTACACCGCTGTAACTTACGGCGCAAATTCGTTGAGGATTCAAACAAAAGCAAAGTAAGTTACAGCAGCGTATCTATCTTACATACGCTGCGCCCGGCGCAGATGTATGTGGATCTGCCCCACAATGTCTATTCTACTCTATCTTCAATCTGAATGTCATATTGTCCTGGCTTTGTTTATGGCTTTTGCAGAAGCGCTAATTCCAAACACAACAAGCAATTTAGCGTTTTAACATGAAAATTGAATGGCTGCCTAAATGACAGCTCCTACCCCCCAAATACATAATGTTGAAAAAAAGTTTCTGTAAATAGGATTTATTTATTTTTTTGAAAAAAAAAAATGCAGCTTCTAATGTTTCCAAGATGCACAGTGAAGTCACCACACCTCACCGCTGCGCCCTGCAAAAAAAACTTTATTTACTTTTTTTTTTAGCGCTATAGATTCATAGGCCCGGATTCAGGTAGAGAGGCGCATCTTTGTGCCGGCGTAGCGCATCTCATATGCGCTACGCCAACGTTACTTTGAGAGGCAAGCTGAGTATTCACAAAGCACTCGCTCCCATATTTGCGCCAGCGTAACGTAAATTGGCCGGCGTAAGCCCGCCTAATTCAAAGTAGAAAGGTAGTGGGCGTGCTACATGTAAATTAACCGTGACCCCATGCAAATTAAGGGCCTAACGAACGGTGCATGCGCGGAATCACGTCGCATATACTCCCTAAGATACGCCTGCTCAATGCCTACGACGTGAACGTAACCTACGCCCAGCCCCATTCACGTACGACTTACGTAAACGACGTAAAATACGACAGCTGTTGCGACATTCCCGACGTCCATACCTTAACATGACTTACCCCTGCTTTTGGTGGAGTAACTATACGCCGGACGTACGCCTTACGTAAACGGCGTATACTACTGCGCCGGGCGCAAGTACGTTAGTGAATCGGCGTATCTCGGTCATTTGTATATTTGAATAGGATATCAATGGGAGTGCAAGATGCGTCCATCGTAAATATGCGCCCACGATACGCCGGTGTAGGAAAGTTACGAAGAAGCCGATTTTCAGGCGTATCTAGTTCCGTGGGTATGGCGCACAGATACGAGGGCGCAAATTTACACTTACGCGGCGTATATCGAGATACGTCGGCGTAAGTGCTTTCTGAATCCGGGCCATAATGTGGTATATTGCTGAAATATCTCATTTAGGATGATACTGCATTATGGACACTAGATGGAGCTGACAATAATAGGAAATATTAGATATTATATAAAATATTGGGAGAAAATATGTAACAGTTGTGCTAATACTTGTGACATTTGGCCTGCAATTTTTTTTTATATAAATAGACCTCTATATATTTTGGCATAGCATTGTAATAACACATTGCACTGCCTCTTACACACAGCAGTGAGCATTCTGCCAGTCAGAGCTCTTCAATTATCAGGGAGTGTGATAAATGGGACTACATAAAAAAAGGCTTTGTTTAGATCATTTAGATCCTTTTTTTCGGCACAGTGCAGTGCGAATCAATCCATCACGATGCAGCCGATAGACCTTAATGAAATGTTGCTGTGTGACATTTCGATAAAGTTTGTTTTAAAAAAAAAGGGGACTCTTGCTTGATAAGTCCCCTTTTTTTTTTTAAAACAAACTTTATCGAAATGTCACACAGCAACATTTGATTAAGGTCTATCGGCTGCATCGTGATGGATTGATTCGCACTGCACTGTGCCGGAAAAAAAGGAGTGTATGCAGTATTATTTTCAGCGCACACCACCGCAATGTAGTGGTGTGAACCAGTCAGGTAAGAGGCTAATCATTTAGCCTTGTCTTGAGGTGGTAGTGTGCTGGAATAGCTACGTAATGCAGTCCTTCTGCACCTGGAGTGGTGTCTTCCTTATTCTCCTCCCGGTCAAACAGGAAGTGGGTCTGAGACCTGATTGGCCGGGAGTCTTAGGACTCCCGGAGTCCTGGCCAATCAAGTCTCAGACCCGCTTCCTGGTTGGCCGGGAGAAGAATAAGGAAGATAATAGCTAATTTTAATTCGCTATTGTCACACAACTGGGTCGGCTCGGGGCACAGTGCTCTGCGTCCCGAGCCCACCCTTTTTTTAAGCCAATTAGAGCCTCAGGCTCTAATGATGTGCTTCCAAAAAAAAAAAAAATTTAATCCATGTGTCCGGCTCCCTGCATGGAGTTTGGGGGATAGGCACATGATATAATAAAAAGCATGTTTACTTTAAAACATATGAACTGAGACAATGTTTTTTCTTTCACTGGAGTTAAAGTCTATGCTATGCTAATGTCTATGCTCTGCTCTGTTGCAGTGGTTCCAGCGCAGTCACCTTTTCCCCTCTATCCCGCCACGAAGAACAGCGCCTCCGACCCCGAACCTGCATTGCCTGCCGGGCCTGTGTGACCGCACATCTCCAAAACTCTGTAAAACAAACCGCAGTCCCTAAACTTGAACTGCTGAGCCGAAAAATATACCTTCCTTACTACTCGGGCAAAGGCAACGAAGAAAGGCCGAACCGAAGGGGCAGAGCTAAGGAGACAGAGAGGGTAAGTACTACAAAATTGCCAACCCCCCCCCCCCCACCCCACGTAGACTTAGGGCCCTTTCACATGGAGCTGATCAGTAATGATCCGCTCCGTGTGTCCGCAAAGCTCAGCGGGATCCTCTGTAAAATCCCCGCTGAGCTGGCAGCTGACAGGGCGGTCCCCGCACACTGTGCAGGGACCGCCCTGTCTTTCCTCCGCTCTCCCCTATGGGGGATCGGATGAACACGGACCGTGTGTCCGTGTTCATCCCATCCGATCCGCCAGACGGAAGAAAAATAGGATTTCTTCCGTCTGCAAATGCGGATCTTTGCGGAGGCGGACAAATTACGGGTGTCAGCGGATGTTTATCCGCTGACACCCGGAATCACATAGGGACCCATGTATGTCCCGTTTTCATCCGCAAACGGACGGATGAAAATGCGGACATACGGTCCGTACGTGTGAAAGGGCCCTAATAAACAGTGTTGCTCATCTTCCTTTAAAAAAGTAATTAGTTACAGTTACAAATTACTTGGCCAAAAAGGTAATTGAGTTAGTGACTCAGTTACTTCATTGGCAAAGGGCCAGATCCACAAAAGGGATATGCCGGCGTATCTGCTGTTACGCCGTCGTATCCATGTTTCTATCGTTGGAACTGATCCACAGAATCAGTTTCCAAAAGATAGGGAGAAGATCCGACATGTGTAAGGGACTTACACTGCCGGATCTTAGGATGCAGTACCTCAGCCGCCGCTGGGGGCATTTTGAGTCGAAATGCCGCTTCGGGTATGCAAATTAGCACTTACGGAGATCCACAAAGCTTTTCAGCTTCGTTTTTTCTCCGTAAGTATTAGTTTGCAATCGTAAAATTAGGGCTGCTTTTACAAGGCCTAAACTGTTTACACCTTGTAAAAGTAGACCCTTGTATCCCGCGTCGCCGTCTTTTTTTTTTTTTTCACATTTTTTTTTTCCCGCCGCAACTCGTATTTTTTTTTTACGCCCGTCGCGATTCTCAAAACCCGGCAGAACGTAAAACTGCGCTAAGAACGTCGGGAAAATGATGTCGTGAGCATGCGCAGTACGGCCGGCGCGGGAGCGCGCCTAATTTAAATGGGACTCGCCCCATTTGAATAGGAACTTCTTGCGCCGGCCTGATTTAAGTTACACAGCCGAAAATTTCTAGGTAGGTGCTTTGTGGATCGGGCACTTAGGTAGAAATTTTCCGGCCGTGTAACTTAAATTGAAAAAGTTACGTTGCGCCGGGTTTTTGTGGATCTGGCCCAAAGCAACTAGTTACTCAGCAAAGTAACTGTGACTTTTTTTTTTTATATTCTACAATGCAATCACATGACTCCACCTCCACTCCACATGCCCAGGCAGGCCCAGCAAATGCAATACTGTGTACAATAATTAATATCATCATCATGACACTCCACCTGCCCAGCAATACTGTACAATGTAGATTCAGTGTGCAGTGTGAGTGACACTGCTGCAGTGCACACTGAATCTATATTGTACAGTATTGCAGGGCAGGTGGAGTGTGATGATGATGATATTAATAATTGTACACAGTATTGCATTTGCTGGGCCTGCCATATACTGTACACTATACTGTATAACTGCACTACAAAATTCCATTACAAATAATGCATATTTTAAAATGTTATTAGTAATAACTCATTAGTAATAACATTTTAAAATATGCATTATTTGTAAAGGATTTTTTTTTAAATATGTACAGTGCTTCAAATCAAGAAAGTGGCAACGTGTCAATTATTGGCATACAAATTAGATATTTGCATAATACAATACATTTGATCTCTGAAAACATTCCAGTACAGTACAGCATAAAAAAACTGAAAATGTCATGTTTTTGTTCTAATAAAATTTTGCAATATTAAAGCGGAGTTCCACCTAAAAATAGAACTTCCACTTAACCCACTCCTCGCCCCCTTACATACCACATGTGTGGCAATACATAAAGTGGCATTTGAAACAGAACATCAATCCAAGTGTTTAGTGTTAGGTATGTGCATTGGGGGTGCCACCACAATGCATCTCACTGTGTTGCATGTGTTACTGTGCCCAGGGATTAGGCATGGTAAAGCTGTGAGTTTTATTGTGCATTACTGCAATGAACTAGTATGAACATACTGTAAGAGAAAAGGTTTTGGCCCGGATTCACGTACAGCCGCGTATCTTTGAGCGGACGTAACGTATCCTATTTACGTTACGCCTCCGCAACTTAGACGGGCAAGTGCAGTATTCTCAAAGCACTTGCTCCGTAAGTTGCGGCGGCGTAGCGTAAATAGGCCGGCGTAAGCCCGCCTAATTCAAATGTGGGACAGGGGGGCGTGTTTTATGTTAATGTTATGTGACCCGACGTGATTGACGTTTTTCACAAACGGCGCATGCGCCGTCCGTGGACATATCCCAGTGTGCATTGCTCCAAATACAATACGAAGGTGTAACACACTTACGCCAGTCGGATCTAAGGGAAATCTATGCGTAACTGATTCTAAGAATCAGGCGCATAGATACGACGGCTCCACTCAGAGATACGACGGCGTATCAGGAGATACGCCGTCGTATCTCCTTTGTGAATCTGGGCCTTTGTCTCTAGGAATACTCTGCTGGGGCCCAATCACACGTTAGCTTTGAAGTCATTCCATGCAGCAGTGTTGGGATCAGAAGTATATTTTATTTTAAAAATCATCTTTTTCAGCTTCCAGATTCCAGGAAGTTGATTTCTTGTCAATTTAAACCTCTCAGAAGTGCTCCTGGTTCCATGTCATCCAACAGCTCCAGACACTCGGGTATGAAGTCCGTGTTCATTCACTTTCTAATAATAGGAATATCACTTTGCATTGTTTATTGTACTGCATGGTTCTTTGAGGCTGTTGGTGATGTTTGAAGAATGTTCACGACATGTCACCTACACTAACCCCCAACCTGACATGTATCCTATACCAACCCCCAACCTGACATGTATCCTACACCAACCCCCACCCTGACATGTATCCTATACCAACCCCCAACCTGACATGTATCCTATACCAACCCCCAACCTGACATGTATCCTACACTAACCCCCAACCTGACATGTATCCTACACTAACCCCCAACCTGACATGTATCCTATACCAACCCCCAACCTGACATGTATCCTATACCAACCCCCAACCTGACATGTCTCCTACACTAACCCCCAACCTTACATGTCACCTACACTAACCCCCAACCTTACATGTATCCTACACTAACCCTCAACCTTACATGTATCCTACACTAACCCCCAACCTTACATGTATCCTACACTAACCCCCAACCTTACATGTATCCTACACTAACCCCCAACCTGCCATGTATCCTACACTAACCCCCAACCTGACATGTATCCTACACTAACCCTCAACCTTACATGTATCCTACACTAACCCTCAACCTTACATGTACCCTACACTAACCCTCAACCTTACATGTATCCTACACTAACCCTCAACCTTACATGTATCATACACTAACCCCCAACCTTACATGTATCCTACACTAACCCTCAACCTGACATGTATCCTACACTAACCCTCAACCTTACATGTATCCTACACTAACCCCCAACCTGCCATGTATCCTACACTAACCCCCAACCTGACATGTATCCTACACTAACCCTCAACCTTACATGTATCCTACACTAACCCTCAACCTTACATGTATCCTACACTAACCCTCAACCTGACATGTATCCTACACTAACCCTCAACCTTACACGTATCTTACACTAACCCCCAACCTGACATGTATCCTACACTAACCCCCAACCTTACATGTATCCTACACTAACCCCCAACCTGCCATGTATCCTACACTAACCCCCAACCTGCCATGTATCCTACACTAACCCCCAACCTGCCATGTATCCTACACTAACCCTCAACCTTACATGTATCCTACACTAACCCCCAACCTGACATGTATCCTACACTAACCCCCAACCTTACATGTATCCTACACTAACCCCCAACCTGCCATGTATCCTACACTAACCCCCAACCTGCCATGTATCCTACACTAACCCCCAACCTGACATGTATCCTACACTAACCCCCAACCTTACATGTATCCTACACTAACCCCCAACCTGCCATGTATCCTACACTAACCCTCAACCTGACATGTCACCTACACTAACCCCCAACCTGCCATGTATCCTACACTAACCCCCAACCTGACATGTATCCTACACTAACCCTCAACCTGACATGTATCCTACACTAACCCCCAACCTTACATGTATCCTACACTAACCCTCAACCTTACATGTATCCTACACTAACCCCCAACCTGACATGTATCCTACACTAACCCCCAACCTGCCATGTATCCTACACTAACCCCCAACCTGACATGTATCCTACACTAACCCTCAACCTTACATGTATCCTACACTAACCCCCAACCTGACATGTATCCTACACTAACCCCCAACCTTACATGTATCCTACACTAACCCCCAACCTAACATGTATCCTACACTAACCCCCAACCTGACATGTATCCTACACTAACCCCCAACCTTACATGTATCCTACACTAACCCTCAACCTTACATGTCACCCAGGGCCGGTACTAGGCAGGGGCGGGGCGGGCAGCTGCCCTGAGCGCAATGATTTAGTGCAGGAGGAGGGCGCAGTTTGCCTGGTACAATCATGTCCACCACAGAACAGGCTGCAGAATGTAACACAGCAGACAGAAAGCGGCTTTGTCCCTACATGTAAGCTCGATCGTAGCGCCCGCCCCCTGTCTGCACTGTGCACTATACCAGTACATGTGAGTGATAGAGTGGAGCATCGGCTATCAGTGCTTTCCCTCTCCTAAACAGCGTCTTCTCTCCCCCCTCTCCACTCATCTCTATCACTCCTACTTTCACTTTCACAATGTCCCGTGTCCGAGGGACATCACCAGCTCTGCCCCCCTAATCTCCTAAATGTTATCTCTCTCTTGGAGCCCATTCCTCCTCTTTGTAGTGCCCCCTCCTCCTGTGTCCTTTTCCTTGGACCCCCTCCTCTCTAGCTGATCAGCCAAGCTGACTGATGTCTCTGTGCTGCTGGGCTGCCACTCACTATTCAGCAAACAGGTAACTAACATACTTTCATGCTTCATATCACTGTTAAAGGGGCTGTAAACTTTCATGTTTTTTATAGGATGCATTAAGGTGAAAAAACTTTTGTCACTGACCAGCCCCCAGCCCCGTGTTTTACTGACCTGAGCCCGTTTGTTCCCGTCCCGGAGACACGCAAACGCTCTCTAGCCGGGGGTCTCGGCTCTTCATTGGATAGATTGATAGCAGCGCAGCCATTGGCTCCTGCTGCTGTCAATCAAATCCAATGATGCGGACGCCGGGGGTGGGGCCGAGTCTGGCACTCTGTGTTTATGCACGCAAATGCTGGACTCAGGAGCGCGCACGCTTGGTAAACCCCCAGGGAGAGTGCTTCTCCTAGGGGATTTTCCGATGCGAGAAGGAGCCGCGAGCGGCGTTGACGGCGATCAGGGTCACTCTGTGCAAAACTAACTGCATAGGTGTTGTGTGTATCCCCATGCCAGTACCCCATTCTTATCTACTGGGACATGAGGCTGCATGGACACAGCCACCGTATCCTAACATGACATACAGGTGCAGGTCCCAATAGAAGTGAATGATACGCTGGCACAGGGATGCACACAATGTCTGTACATCCCCTTGCTGATAAAAGAGAGCTCTGCACAGGACACACATGTCTGCACCACCTTAGTTGTGTGGATGGGGGGGATCTGCTCAGTTTTCTGTGATCGGACATAGACTGATTAAAAATATATATATACGGATTCATTTATGGGCAGCCTCCAGCTTACAATACACTATACAATCTTATTGTACAATATCTTTTGGATCTACCACCAACTATGTAGTACAAAGGCCTGACTGATTGGATACTAGTTAAATTAATTGTTTAGGTTTGTCCATATATTACAATATTTTGGTAAATCTAACAGAGATTGCGTAGAGATTGTACAATCAGATTGTATAGTGTATGCTCACCTACAGAATAGTGTTCTTGTGCATGAGTAATAACAATGACAAATGTTTTCATGTTTTCCCTGTTATCTTTATTCTCATCTTTGCAGATTTGTTTTTTCCTAGGAGCTTTGTCTTTGAGTCCATTAAACACCCGGACACATTGTCTAAAGATGGGTACACACTGGGGCTGCGCCAATACCTGTTTTGCACTGGCAATTACGAGTACCAATACTTGTGCTCAAGTACTCACTGATACCAGTAACTGATACCTTTTGTGGCGAGATATGAGCCTATACAAAATTAATGGGTTCATATCATACTGCAAAGAATCGCATGTGATTTGAACAGGAATGCAGTGCGATTTCCTGCACCACTCCTGTGTGAACCCAGGCTGAAGTCACTATGACAAGGCATGGGATTCGGACAGGAATCGCACCGTATTCCTGTTCATATCACATGCAATTCTTTGCAGTATGATATGAACCCATTCATTATGTATGAGCTCAAATCACACTGCAAAATATTGTTTTTAGGTATCGAAGCATTTACATGAGTACAAGTACTAGTACACGCTATTTTTTTCCAGCAGGCTGAACAGATTCCTGCCTTCACTCAAACAAGATGGATGGAGGAATCCCCCTTCTTTGCTTTAGTACTCTGACAGCAGGACTCCTCCACTGTCAGAATACAATGATCAGAGCTGCCCATACATCGAAAGAGGTTTTTGAGCAAGACCAAGATCAGGTTTAGTTCGTTCTAGCGCATCATTTATAATCTTCAGAAATCACCCTCGGGCAGCCAAGTTACTCATTATTGGCTGCGAACCCCATCAAAGCAAAGCGGTGTACTTTGTGATCATTGTGATGACCAATCACAAATTTAAATAGAAATAATGGTGCACTCCGCAACCATTACATATGTTTTTTTATGCTGCTTCTAGCTCCACCCCCTGCTCTGCGGGGGGGGGGGCGCATTTTGGCATCCCCGCCCTGGGCACTGAAATACCTTGTCCCACCACTGATGTCACCTACACCAACCCCCAACCTGCCATGTATCCTACACTAACCCTCAACCTGACATGTATCCTACACTAACCCCCAACCTGACATGTATCCTACACTAACCCCCAACCTTACATGTCACCTACACTAACCCCCAACCTTACATGTCACCTACACTAACCCCCAACCTGACATGTATCCTACACTAACCCCCAACCTTACATGTCACCTACACTAACCCCCAACCTGACATGTATCCTACACTAACCCCCAACCTGACATGTATCCTACACTAACCCCCAACCTGCCATGTATCCTACACTAACCCCCAACCTGACATGTCACCTACACTAACCCCCAACCTGCCATGTATCCTACACTAACCCTCAACCTGACATGTATCCTACACTAACCCCCAACCTGACATGTCACCTACACTAACCCCCAACCTGACATGTCACCTACACTAACCCCCAACCTGCCATGTATCCTACACTAACCCTCAACCTGACATGTATCCTACACTAACCCCCAACCTTACATGTCACCTACACTAACCCCCAACCTTACATGTCACCTACACTAACCCCCAACCTGACATGTATCCTACACTAACCCCCAACCTTACATGTCACCTACACTAACCCCCAACCTTACATGTCACCTACACTAACCCCCAACCTGACATGTCACCTACACTAACCCTCAACCTGACATGTATCCTACACTAACCCCCAACCTGACATGTATCCTACACTAACCCCCAACCTTACATGTCACCTACACTAACCCCCAACCTTACATGTCACCTACACTAACCCCCAACCTTACATGTCACCTACACTAACCCCCAACCTGCCATGTATCCTACACTAACCCTCAACCTTACATGTATCCTACACTAACCCCCAACCTTACACATATCCTACACTAACCCCCAACCTTACATGTATCCTACACTAACCCTCAACCTGACATGTATCCTACACTAACCCTCAACCTTACATGTATCCTACACTAACCCTCAACCTTACATGTATCCTACACTAACCCTCAACCTTACACGTATCTTACACTAACCCTCAACCTTACATATCACCTACACTAACCCTCAACCTGACATGTATCCTACACTAACCCTCAACCTGACATGTATTCTACACTAACCCCCAACCTGACATGTATCTTACACTAACCCCCAACCTGACATGTATCCTACACTAACTCCCAACCTTACATGTATCCTACACTAACCCTCAACCTTACATGTATCCTACACTAACCCCCAACCTTACATGTATCATACACTAACTGTCAACCTGACATGTATCCTACACTAACCCCCAACCTTACATGTATCCTACACTAACCCTCAACCTTACATGTCACCTAAACTAACCCCCAACCTGACATGTATCCTACACTAACCCTCAACCTGACATGTATCCTACACTAACCCTCAACCTTACATGTATCCTACACTAACCCTCAACCTTACATGTATCCTACACTAACCCTCAACCTGACATGTATCCTACACTAACCCTCAACCTTACATGTATCCTACACTAACCCCCAACCTTACATGTCACCTACACTAACCCCCAACCTGACATGTATCCTACACTAACCCCCAACCTGACATGTATCCTACACTAACCCTCAACCTTACATGTATCCTACACTAACCCTCAAACTTACATGTATCATACACTAAGGCCGGGTACTAACGAGCAAACATGTACGATGAAAGCGGTCCGTCGGACCGTTTTCACCGTACATGCCTGCCAGAGGGCTTCTGTACGATGGTTGTACTAACCATCGTACAGAAGTCCGCGCGTAAACACTACGCGGGGCGTGTCCGCGTCGTCGCCGCGACGATGACGCGGCGGACATGTACGGTAGGTCTGTACTGACGCCCGTACATGTCCGAGCGGGCAGGATTCCAGCGGACGGTTTTAAAACACGTCCAGGAATATTTGTCTGCTGGGAAAAGGCCCGGCGGGCAAATGTTTGCTGGAATTCGGCCCGCTCGCGCCTACACACGACCGAACATGTATGCTGAAACTGGCCCGCGGACTGTTTGGTCGTGTGTACGGGGCCTTACTGTCAACCTGACATGTCACCTACACTAACCCTCAACCTTACATGTATTCTACACCAACCCTCAACCGAGAATGCACCCTACGCTAACCCTCAACCGAGAATGCAACCTACGCTAACCCTCAACCGATAATGCAACCTACGCTAACCCTCAACCGAGAATGCACCCTACACTAACCCTCAACCGAGAATGCACCCTATGCTAACCCTCAACCGAGAATGCAACCTACGCTAACCCTCAACCGATAATGCAACCTACGCTAACCCTCAACCGAGAATGCACCCTATGCTAACCCTCAACCGAGAATGCACCCTACACTAACCCTCAACCGAGAATGCACCCTATGCTAACCCTCAACCGAGAATGCACCCTACGCTAACCCTCAACCGAGAATGCAACCTACGCTAACCCTCAACCGAGAATGCAACCTACGCTAACCCTCAACCGAGAATGCAACCTACGCTAACCCTCAACCGAGAATGCACCCTACACTAACCCTCAACCGAGAATGCACCCTATGCTAACCCTCAACCGAGAATGCACCCTACACTAACCCTCAACCGAGAATGCACCCTATGCTAACCCTCAACCGAGAATGCAACCTACGCTAACCCTCAACCGAGAATGCAACCTACGCTAACCCTCAACCGAGAATGCAACCTACGCTAACCCTCAACCGAGAATGCAACCTACGCTAACCCTCAACCGAGAATGCAACCTACGCTAACCCTCAACCGAGAATGCAACCTACACTAACCCTCAACCGAGAATGCACCCTACACTAACCCTCAACCGAGAATGCAACCTACACTAGTCCTCAACCGAGAATGTAACCTATGCTAACCCTAGAAATTAACCTACATTAAACCTCAGCCTAGCACGTAACCTACTCTAAAACTCAGCCTGGAATGTAACCTACACCAACTCTCACTCTGACATCATGTAACCTATGCTAACCCTTACCCTGGCATGTAACCTATGCTGACCCTCGACCCAGGAAGTAACCTACGCTAACCCCCCAACCTAGAGTGCAACCTATACTATCTCATAACCTGACATGTAACCTACACTAAGACCCCTTTCAAACTTGTGGGACCTGAAAGTCGTGTGATTTTGCCACGACTTGAAGCAGTGCTTGTGTAATGTTGAGGTTTACGGACCTCAAGTCGCATCAAAGTCAGACCAAAGTGGCACAAATATGAAGGTTACTCATTGAAAATCATGGAGTACGACTTGCCATGCGACTCTGTAGTCCCAAGTCGCAAGACAAGTCGCACAAGTGTGAAAGGGGCCTTTCACACTAACCTGTAACCTGCTCTAACCTTCAACCTAGCAAGTAATCAATGCTATCCTACAATCTGATCTGATTACAATGTAACCTACACTAACCCTGAACTTGACATGTAACCTACACTAACTCTCAACCTGGAAAGTAGCCTACGCAAACTCTCACCATGACATGTAACCTATGCTAACCCTCGACCTAGGTAGTATCTTAACCCTCTCAACAAGAGCAGGTGAGAATTAATGTGGTTGTAAGAATGTTCATGACATGTAACCTACGCTAACCCTCAACCTGAAATGTAACCTTTGCTAATTCTTAACCTAGCAAGTATCCACAACTTGGCATGTCACCTGCCCTAACCCTCAACCTAACCCTAACATTTTACCTTCACCATTATTCCTAACCTATTAGTTAACACTGACCTCTGACCTACAGAAAACTATACTGTCATTGCTGTCCTCCTGAAAAGACCAGTTGCTTGGCTTTGTCTCCCTTTAATTTTTTATTTTTTTTTATTTTGCCTTCCCTGGTCCCCCCTCAACATGCTAATAGGATTTTAATAAAACCTTTTCATTGCATTACATACTGTTTTGCTTCTCTAGGTAATGCAGGCAGGTCATGGATAGTGGAAGTGGCCTGCAGAATACTTTTCTTAAAGCAGAGATCCACCCAAAAGGGGAAGTTCCGCTTTAAAGCGGTTGTAAACCCGCATGAACATTTTTTTTTTTCCTCCTGTAAGGGAAAAGTCATAATGAGCTAATATGCACCGCATATTAGCTCATTATGAAATACTTACCTGTGATTGGCTGGAGCGGCGATGACGTCACTCCTGCGCGTGCGCGCGGGAGATTTAAAACTCGGCAAGGTCCGGCGGCTGCCGGTCTTTTCGCCGTAGATCCCCCCTGCGCATGTGCAGCGGCGCATTGCGAGGGGAATATCTCCTAAACCGTGCAGGCCGAACGCCGAAACGCGGTACACCTGAAGCTCAAAACAAGTCCCTGACCCTTTTTTTCAGGCGGCTTCGGCGTTCAGCCATAGCCGACAATGTGTAAATCACCCCTCCAGTGAAAACCGCTGTAAAAAACGCTGCGTTTTGTCGCGGCAAATCGTGGGACAAAACGCCGCTATTTGTCGCGGCAAATCGCGGTACAATACACCGCGTTCAGGTGTGAATGCAGCCTAACCATATCAGCCCCGAAAGATTTGGCTGCTCAATGACCAGGCCATTTTTTTGCGATACGGCACTGCGTCGCTTTAACTGACAATTGCGCGCCGTTGTACCCAAACAAATTTGACGTCCTTTTTTCCCCACAAATAGAGCTTTCTTTTGGTGGTATTTGATCACCTCTGCGTTCTTTTTGCGCTATAAACAAAAATAGAGCGACAATTTTGAAAAGAATATCTTTTACTTTTTGCTATAATAAATATCCCACATTAAAAAAAAAAAAAAAAAAGCAAATTACTTCAGTTTTCTTCTACATATTTTTGGTAAAAAAAAAAAAAAAACGCAAAAGCGTATATTGATTGGTTTGTGCAAAAGCTATGGCGTCTACAAAATAGGTGATAGATTTATGGCATTTTTATTCTTCTTTTTTTTTTTTTACTAGTAATGGCCGTGATCTGAGATTTTTATTAAGACTGCTACATTATGGCAGACATATCGAAAATGTTGACACATTTTTGGGACCATTGACAATTATACAGCGATAAGTGCTATAAAAATGCACTGTTTACTGTGTAAATGTCACTGGCAGGGAAGGGGTTAACACTAGGGGGGAGATCCCCTTGGTTAATTGTGGTCCCTAGTTTGTGTTCTAACTGTAGGGGTGATGGGATAGGGCAAGAGAGAGATTGGTGTTCATACATGTTTACACACACAGATCACGGTTCTCGCTCTGTCACGAGCGATCGCGCCGGGCACTCGCATTGGCTCCGTACACACGCTGCCGATGTGCGCCCCTAGTGGCCAAAAGGCGAAACGACATAAGGTAGCATCGTTTCGCCCAGCCGAGCCAACCTGCTGCAGTAAAACTGGTTGACAAGTGGTTAACTTCCTGAAAACAGCACCCTTCCTCCGTACTCCTCGAAAGAGCCCTCTGCCCTGATGAAAGCGGTTGGCTGGCCCTTGGGAGGAGTAATGTAAAAATAAAGCCTTGATGGGTGGATGTCAGTCTGGAGGAGTATGCATTCCTAGGCAGCTTGTATTTACATGCAGACTACACTAGGTAAAGCCCACATGTGATGCTGAGCCTCTATGATCGAAATAACTAAAATCAGAGATTGAAAGGGGTGGGCCGGGGACAGCCCCGGACCTTTAGGCAGCTAAATGCCCAGGCCAGGTTTTGCGATTCGGCACTGCGTCGCTTTAACAGACAATTGCGCGGTCGTGCGACGTGGCTCCCAAACAAAATTGACGTCCTTTTTTCCCCACAAATAGAGCTTTATTTTGGTGGTATTTGATCACCTCTGCGGTTTTTATTTTTTGCGCTATAAACAAAAATAGAGCGACAATTTTGAAAAAAATGCAATATTTTTAACTTTTTGCTATAATAAATTTCTCCCAAAATCATATATAAAAAAAAAATTCCTCAGTTTAGGCCGATACGTATTCTTCTACCTATTTTTGGTAAAATTTATAGCGTTTACAAAATAGGGGATAGTTTTATTGCATTTTTATAATTTTTTTTTTTTTTACTACTAATGGCGGCGATCAGCAATTTTTTTCGTGACTGCGACATTATGGCGGACACTTCAGGCAATTTTGACACATTTTTGGGACCATTGTCATTTTCACAGTAAAAAATGCATTTAAATTGCATTGTTTATTGTGAAAATGACAGTTGCAGTTTGGGAGTTAACCACAAGGGGGCGCTGATGGGGTTATGCTTCACCTAGTGTGTGTTTACAACTGTAGGGGGGTGTGGCTGTAGGTCTGACGTCATCGATTGTGTCTCCCTATAAAAGGGATGACACGATCGATGCAGCCGCCACAGTGAAGCACGGGGAAGCCGTGTTTACATACGGCTCTCCCCGTTCTTCAGCTCCGGGGAGCGATCGCGAGGGGGCTGCTAGAAACGAATAGCCGCGCCCTCATCCCGGATCGCTCCTACGGAAGAACTGACCGCCGCATGTACCGGGGGGGGTCCCGACCCGCGGAAAGTTAGGGACGTACATGTACGCCCATCTGCCTGTACGTGCCATTCTGTGGACGTATATGTACATGCGGCGGTCGTTAAGTGGTTAAAGTGGATGTAAACCCAAATAAAAATATATATATTTTTTTATGTCACAATGTAGAGTATAAGATTTCTTATCATCTGTGCTCAGTCTTGCCACACAAAATTAATCCAGCTCTGAGCAATCCTCTTTTATTGTTCAGTGAAATACAACAGACTTCCAGATAAAAAACAGTCCTTGCTTCTGGAAAAAAGTGCACAATTCACATCCCCCTCCCCTGTGTTTTGATTAAATGTTTTCAAAATATGGGGTGAGTCACAGTTCAGTGCCATGAGAAAATGCAACAGCCATCAGAATATACATAGAGCTGGAGGGAGGAGGGGAGGGGGATGTGAATTGAGCACTTTTTACAGAAGCTGTGCATGTCTGCAAGCAGTGCACGAGATATGTAAATAACCTGTCACTCAAGCAAGGACTTTGGTTTTTATCTGGAAGTCTGTTTTATTTCCCTGAACAATAAAAAGAGAATTGCTCAGAGCTGGATTAACTCTGTGTGGCAAGACTGGGCACAGATGATAGGAAATTGTATTCTCTACATTGTGACATAAAAAAAATGATGCTTGACGCTCTGCAGTCAAGAAAGGAAGCAAGGTCTTTTTGCCTTGCTACAAGTTCTAATGCACACTGTGAGAAGCTTACAGTGTGCAACAAAATCAGAGTAAGCAATTTCAGCAGAGAAGAGTTGCCTTCACAACTGTGCAAGACTGAAGGGAAGGCCGGAGTTTAGCTTTAGTATGCCATCGCTGCTTGAACATTGTTGGGTCGCCCGTTGGGTTGAAGCAGAAGATGAGCTGGTGGTAAATACATGTCAGCAGACCCAGGAGGAGGTAGGGGTCCCCAGGAGATCCATGCACACACCACGGAGTGATAATGATTTCTGCGTGATGGTGTGAACTCTGCAATCAGCAGACCACCAGCTATGCCGCAGTCCTGCGACTTCCGATGTACGCCCTGAAGAGACGCCGCTGTGCTTTTTACTGTCTTTTCTGAACTTGGATCTCAAACACAAGAAACACAGGAACCACTAATAGAGCGCGAACCCCGCTGACTTCCTCCTTCTAGATTATGATCTACAGTCTTTTCTTTTATTTCCCTCCTTTGCTGTTGTGTTTTATGGTTATATTAGGAAATGAAAAATACTATGAACATTTTTTTAAGCATAAAAAAAGTATTAAAATAAACAGTCAATAGATTAAAAACCCGTTAAACGTCATGAAGATGCTGCAGCTTGTGTGATTTGCTTCCTATTTGATTCGATCTCAAGACAATCTCTTAGGGGCTCATTTTGATTTGCCGTGACCCTCTGAAAAGCGATCTACTATAGACGTTGGACAGGTCATTTGGCTGTGTTATGTCGCCTCATCCCTGCTTGTTTTAACCACTTAAGCCCCGGACCTTTAGGCAGCTAAATGCCCAGGCCAGGTTTTGCGATTCGGCACTGCGTCGCTTTAACAGACAATTGCGCGGTCGTGCGACGTGGCTCCCAAACAAAATTGACGTCCTTTTTTCTCCACAAATAGAGCTTTCTTTTGGTGGTATTTGATCACCTCTGCGGTTTTTATTTTTTGCGCTATAAACAAAAATAGAGCGACAATTTTGAAAAAAATTCTATATTTTTTACTTTTTGCTATAATAAATATCCCCCAAAAACATATATAAAAAAAATGTTTCCTCAGTTTAGGCCGATACGTATTCTTCTACATATTTTTGGTAAAAAAAATCGCAATAGGCGTTTATCGATTGGTTTAAGCAAAATTTATAGCGTTTACAAAATAGGGGATAGTTTTATTGCATTTTTATTATTTATTTATTTTTTTACTACTAATGGCAGCGATCAGCGATTTTTTTCGTAAAAGCGAGATTATGGCGGACACTTCGGACAATTTTGACACATTTTTGGGACCATTGTCATTTTCACAGCAAAAAATGCATTTAAAATGCATTGTTTATTGTGAAAATGACAGTTGCAGTTTGGGAGTTAACCACAGGGGGAGCTGTAGGAGTTAGGGTGCATCTAGTGTGTGTTTACAACTGTAGGGGGGTGTGGCTGTAGGACTGACGTCATCGATTGTGTCTCCCTATAAAAGGGATCACTCGATCGATGCAGTGCCATAGTGAAGCACGGGGAAGCCGTGTTTACATACGACTCTCCCCGTTCTTCAGCTCCGGGGAGCGATCGCGACGTAGCGGCTATAAACGAATAGCCGCGCCGTCGTCCCGGCTCGCTCCCCGCGGGAATCCGACCGCCGCATGTAGAGGGGGGGTCCCGATCGGACCCCCCACCCGCTAGAAGGCAAGGACGTACATGTACGCCCATTTGCCTGTACGTGCCATTCTGTGGGCGTACATATACATGCAGCGGTCAGGAAGTGGTTAAAGTGATTGTAAACGTTTTTTTTTTTTATCAAATAAACATGTCTATACTTACCTGCTCTGAGCGCCCACAAACCTCCTCTTTTTGGGTCCTCCGCTAGAGCTCCTGGCCCCTCCCCTCTGTCCTTTGCCCCCATGGTAAGCCGCTTCCCATGGGGGGTAGCACTTGTGCGCACTCGTACCTGAGCACCGCAGCTGTGTCCATTAACACAGACCACAGGACTATGGCTCGCCCCCCGCCGCTTGTCACTGGCTTTGATTGAGAGCACTGGGAGCCAATGGCTCCCGGTGCTCCAGCAAAGCCAGTGAGACCTGGAAGTGAGGGGAGAGAAGAGCTGCACATGCACAGTGCTGGATCAAATGAGGGCTCAAGTAAGTAAAAAGGGGGTGAGGGACCGGCCTCATCGACCTCCCTGAGTCCCCGGACCCCTGCTGTGGCGAGGCGCCGCCAGGAACGAGTGTTGGCCATTCAAAAATGGCACCAGGCGGTGACATTACATCACTGCGCATGTGCGTGCCCACGGTGCCCGGCCGAGCATGCCCAGCAGACTTCGGAACGGCGCATGCGCTGTCAGCCCACAGCCGTCTTTTTTTTTTTTTAGGGGATTAGCTCCAGAGATAAAACGATAATTCTCCCACTCTACAAGACTCTGGTCCGGCCGCACCTGGAGTATGCCGTCCAGTATTGGGCACCAGTCCTCAGAAAAGGATGTACTGGAAATGGAGAGAGTACAAAGAAGGGCAACAAAGCTAATAAAGGGTCTGGAGGATATTAGTTATGAGGAAAGGTTGCGAGCGCTGAACTTATTCTCTCTGGAGAAGAGACGCTTGAAAGGGGATATGATTTCAATTTACAAATACCATACTGGTGACCCCACAATAGGGATAAAACTTTCTTGCGGTTTAACAAGACACGTGGCCACTCATTAAAATGAGAAGAAAAGAGGTTTAACCTTAAACTACGTAGAGGGTTCTTTATTGTAAGAGCGGCAAGGATGTGGAATTCCCTTCCACAGACGGTGGTCTCAGCGGGGAGGATTGATGGTTTCAAGAAACTATAAGATAAGCACCTGAATGAACGCAACATACAGGGATATACAATGTAATATTGACATATAATCACACACATAGGTTGGACTTGATGGACTTGTGTCTTTTTTCAAACGTGCCTACTATGTAACTACCACTTTATTGTCTAAAAGCCCACACCAGCGCAATGAGACAGTTGTGGTACAGCCTATTCAAATGAATGAGTCCCGTTTTGGTGGGTGGTGCTGTAATGAGTCCTCAGTCTTCTCCTACTCTTTTTAGTCCCGGTACACACTGATGTGCGAATTTGCTGCGACTTCTGTGAGGATTCCCCACCACATCCAAATCACATCTCATTCATGCAAACCGCTGCAGGTCCGTATTTAAAAGGATATGTAATGGTTAGTTTAAAAAACAAAACAAATAAACATGTCATACTTACCTCATCTGTGCAATGGTTTTGCACAGATAGGCCCCGATCCTCCTCTTCTGGGGTCCCTTAGCGGCAATCCTGGCTCCTCCTCTTCTCAAGTGTCTACCATTGGAGAGCCGCTCTCCCTCGGGGCACCCGTACGACCAAGCCCACCGGCTCCGGCATCATTGGATTTGATTGACAGCAGCAGGAGCCAATGGCTGCACTGCTATCAATCTATCCAATCAGGTCCTGAGACACCGGCTGGAGCTGCTGTGTTCGTCCCCGCCGCTGGAAAGACTGGGTTCAGGTAAGTAAAAGGGGGGGGGGGTCGTCTGGGGGGCTGCTGCATCACAGGAGGTTGTTCACCTTAATGCATAGAATGTATTAGGATGAAAAACCTTGAGGGTTTACAGCCCTTTTAAGTTAACAACGCCATGAAATCGGTTTGCGAACGCAGTGCGATTTGCAGAATCTGATCACATGGTAGTGAATACCCAATGCGATCCAGTTCTGGTGCAGCCAAATAAGAGTCCTGTGCGGATATGGTGCAACTTGTGCCATACTGAATAATGGCTCAAATTACACTGCTGAGCAATCATTGCATGTGATTTGAGCAGAAATGCGGTGCGATTCCTGTTCAAAATTGCATGCGGGTTCCCGCCCCACGTAGTGTGAGCCGGCACTTGGGCCTCTCTTAGATGGCTGTTCCCATTAGTTCCGCTTGACAGTTTTTCAGGGAGACCTGATCAGAAGGTCCATGCATTCCTATGGACAGGTGGATGTAAATGGACTATTATCTGTTTATACCTGCTTAGTGCTTACCTCCGGGTCTGATCAGGACCGCAAAAAAAAAAATGTGACTTGGAACTCTTCTGTTTAGGTGGAGCAGATCAGAGGTGCCTGGTCCTCCCAGGTCAATATCCATACTGACTGTATACAGCATCCTTCCAGGACCATAAGCATACTGACTGTATATGGCATCCTTCCAGGTTCATATCCATACCAACTGTATACAGCATCCTCCCAGGTCCATATCTATACTGACTGTATACAGCATCCTCCCAGGTCCATATCTATACTGACTGTATACAGCATCCTCCCAGGTCCATATCCATACTGGCCCAGATTCAAGTAGAATCGCGCAATATTTGCGTGGGCAAAGAGCAAATTTTTTTCTCTGCGCCCACGCAAATATTGCGCTTTGCCCGCGATTCACGGAGCAGTTGCTCCGTAAATTGCGCGGGCAATATGCTAAGCAGCCGGGCGCAAGGCTGCCTAATGTAAATGATCCCGCCGGGGGCGGGAATCATTTAAATTAGGCGCGCTCCCGCGCCGAGCGAAGAGCGCATGCTCCGTCGGGAAACTTTCCCGACGTGCATTGCGGCAAATGACGTCGCAAGGACGTCATTTGCTTGTAAGTGAACGTGAATGGCGTCCAGCGCCATTCACGGTTCACTTACGTAAACGACGTGAAATTTGAACGTCGCGAGCGGGAGGCGCAGCTATACTTTAGCATTGGTTGCGCCTGCTATTAGCAGGAGCAACCTTATGCTAAAGGCACCGTACGGAAACTCCGTACCTTGCGTGCGCAGGGCCCGCGCAACTTTTGTGAATCGGTGGTAGTATGCAATTTGCATACTACACGCCGATCACAAAGGCCGCGCCCCCTAGCGGCCAACGCAAGAATGCAGCCTGGGATGTGAAGGCATAAGGAGGCTTATGTTTGTCACATCCTAGGCTGCATTCGGTGTAACGAGGTTCCTGAATCAGGAGCACTCGTTACACCGGAGCAAGTAAGCACTTGCGCCGCGCAACTATGGTTGCGCGGGCGCAAGTGCTTCTTGAATCTGGGCCACTGACTGTATATGGCATCCTTCCATGTTCATATCCATACCAACTGTATGCAGCATCCTCCCAGGTCCATATCCATACTGTCTGTATACAGCATCCTCCCAGGTCCATATCCATACTGACTGTATACAGTGTCCTTCCAGGTCCATATCCATACTGTCTGTATACAGCATCCTCCCAGGTCCATATGCATACTGACTGTATATGGCGTCCCTACAGGTCCATATCCATACTGAATGTATACAGCATCCTCCCAGGTCCATATGCATACTGACTGTATATGGCGTCCCTACAGGTCCATATCCATACTGAATGTATACAGCATCCTCCCAGGTCCATATCCATACTGAATGTATACAGTGTCCTTCCAGGTCCATATCCATACTGAATGTATACAGCATCCTTCCATGTCCATATCCATACTGACTGTAATATATGGCATCCTTCCAGGTCCATATCCATAGCGACTGCCTTAAGCATTTTGTCATATGGGGGGTGTACTGTATAGCTCATGTGGTAGATGTGAGTCAGGAACTGTGGTTAAAGACTTTCTGGCCTACTTTTATTGAAAATGAAACCTTGGTTCTCCGGCAGGGGATTTCAGTTTCGCACAACAAAAACATAACAGAATGCTATACTGAGTAGAGATGCGCACTACGGAAAAATTACTTTTATTTTGTTTCAGGATAATTTAACAAGTGAACCATTTTTTTTGTCCTACTCATTATGCTAGTATGATTCATTTTCAGTATTTGTTTTGTATATACTGACTAATTTTACATATTTATTGCTCTGAATCGAATCGTATTTTCAGGAGTTATTTTCGAAGAACCTGCATTCACTACATCTGATCTCCCACAGTACACAGAACATGGAAATGCAATTATTTTTGTTAATATAAACTGATAAATACCTTTTCTCATCAGCAGTATATAGCAGTCCTGTGACTTGTATCAGTGTCTGGTTAAAGCTTTTAGGAGTTTTCATTTCCCCCTGATTGTCCTATGAGGCTGCAGGACCCCTGACCCTTTGCCTGGACAGAGCTGCACTTGAAAGTGCATTTGTAAGTGAAGTCGCTGTAGATCTGAGGGGAAGCTCTGAATTTAGGGGAAGCTCTACTGATTTTATTATCCAATCAGGTGCAAGCTAAAATGCTGTTTTTTATTTTCCTTGCATGTCCCCCTCAGATCTAATAAGCTTTCCCTTCTCATCTGGAACCTCTCCCTGGCACTAATACTGATCCTGACAGACGGGGAACCTGTTCCTACACTACCCACACATGAATGCAGGCCAAAACCTGGGGAACAGGAACCTAAAAAGACTCTGCTGACCCAAGATGGCCGCCAAGAGTCACCTGGATGCGGCGTAGCCAATCAGAATGCTGCCTCCAGGAATCAGGGAGTCACAGAGAACCGAGTTTCCCTTGACTTTCTTTCCAGCAGTGATACTGCTCCGGTTGGGCGTCACCTACATTGGAGGAAGCAGATTGCACTTGCTTACATACAAACATGTCCTTATCCCTGCCATTACATTGGTAAGGGAAACTGGTAGCTTACAGAAGATAGCTAGGAGGGAGGATAACTTTCAGTGCAGCTCACAGGAAGTGACAAGGTATGGTCAACAGATATTTTCTGTACTTGCTGAAAATGCTCTTAGCTGGAAAAAAGGAAACTAATGCAGCCACCACATCTAAGGACAGTAAACTGCAATATATTACATTTTTTGTTCTTGGGTTTAGTTATGCTTTCACTGTCCAATTACAGGCTGGAGCAGGGAGGTGACCAGGCTGGATTGCATAACTGCCGCAGAGAAAGGTCAGGTCACCAATCTGACTGCACTGCCTGGGTTGACTTTTTAAATCTGTGAACTGGTGCCAGGAGAGTCTAGTGCTCCTGCTCCCCATTCCAGCATCCTGGTTTTGGCTGTGGCAATGTCCTTGTCTGTCTGTCTGTCTACCTACAAGGTGATTAATGTAGCCAGTCTCTGGGTGGAGACCAAACCTGATATAAGCCAGCCAAACCATCAGTCTCATGCTTGCGATAGAGTGTGATAGCATGTGTAATATCTAATCAAGCACCCTGTCTGTCTGCCCAGCTCTGCTAGAATGGATTTTCCTGTGTATGACCTTGGATCGAATAACGACTATTCTCTGAACTCTGCCTGCCTTTTACCTGGACTGTCATTGAACCACTCTGCCTGTCTGCCAACCGCAAGTACATGTTTACTGTGCCCAGTTCACGAATGTCCTAGCCCGGTGACCAGGAACTATAGCATGGTGTATAAGTCCTAGAGGCAACCAAGTACCGGTAGGCCTGCTTGCCTCATGGTAAAGGGAGCTGCTATAGGTGAAGAACGCAGTAGCCGGCTATAGTGTCTGACCACCTGCGTCCCAACATTTCAAAAATGCACTGCAGGACATCCTGTTGAGCGGGGGGGGGGGGGGGGAGGTGGATCAAAGTTGTTGAGCGGGGGGGGGTTGCCGCGGATAGCAGGTGTTGACCGCGGAGGGGTTGCCGCGACCGAAGTTGTTGTGTTGAGCGGGGGTGGGGTTGCCGCGGTTCACAGTTGTTGAGCGGGGTTGCCTACCTGTGCACACAGCCTGTCGGGTTCTCCTCTTCTCTTCAGCTGCCGCAGACCACACAGCGCTCCGCTCCGGTAAGTAAGAGCATGTCTCCCCTCTGACCTTCTTCTTCCTGTGCGGGAAAATTAAACCCTGCGCGGGACTGCGGGAACATGCAGTCTTTTGGAGTGTGGTGTGGATAAAACAGGTGCCTTATATGTATATTAGCCTTTTGCCTGGAACTCTGCTTTAGGCCCATAAAACCTATTCCGTCACTGTAACCCCAAAAATGTCAGGATTACATTATTGGCGCTGAAAGTAATACTAACATCTCCATATCAAACCCCCAGCGCCCAGTCCAGCTACAATGATGTATTGCGCAGTACCGTATCCTGTCAATAACTGTAGTCTTTTTCTTTTGCCAGCTCCAGAAGTAAAGATGCCCCGTCCTCCCGTGCTCCCTCTGCCTTATCCTTCAGGACTGCGGTGTGCTGGCGTACCGCTCTCGCACTCCTCGGACTCAGAGCTCAGGAAGTGGATTGTAGAATTTGGAGGAGATGAACGGGCAGCATTTATGGCGAGGGGGCTACAGAAACTACAGCTGGCTTATGAGAAGGGTAAATCGGAAATGGATCAACGGACTGAAAAACATACACCCCCAAAGTGCCCGCACATCGGCTAATGGTGACTGTGGATGGTAGTTGGCAGCTTGATATACAGGCCAGAACGGGCCACGAATGTGGAGATGCTCGCTGGTATTGCCCAAGCCTCCATGTTCATACAACAGAGCCTGTGCTGGCCTTATCTCTAGCCTATTTGTTTGACGGTTGCCACTTCCCAAGGACATGACAGTCTGTGGACGTCAGTCAGCCACCATCTCATGGACATCTGTAATCAACAAAATGAATTGCCATTTGTATCAATGTATCACAGTACTCCCTGTGCTTGTGTGAGTTTCCTCCGGGGACTCCGATTTCCTCCTACACTCTGAACAAATGCTGGTAGGTTGATTGGCTCCTGTCTAAATTGACCTTAGTATGTGTATGTATGAATGTGAGTTAGGGACCTTAGATTGTAAGCTCCTTGGCCCGGATTCAGAAAGCAGTTACGACGGTGTATCTCCAGATACGCCGTCGTAACTCTGAGTGCGGGCCGTCGCAACTCGGCGCCTGATTCGTAGAATCAGATACGCCTCACAGTTGCCTAGATACGAGCGGCGTAAGTCTCCTACGCCGTCGTATCCTAGGGTGCAATATTTACGTTAACAGCTAGGGGCGCTTCCCAAGACTTCCGCGTCGAATATGCAAATTAGGTAGATACGTACGTCCGCCCGCCGCATTTTTTTTACGTCGTTTACGTAAGGCTTTTTCCGGCGTAAAGTTACCCCTGCTATATGAGGCGTAGCCAATGTTAAGTATGGACGTCGGGCCAGCGTCTAATTTTCCATCTATTACGTCGTTTGCATAAGTCGTTCGCGAATAGGGCTTTGCATTAGTTACGTCGAAACCAATGAGGCTTTGCAGCGTAATTTGGAGCATGCGCACTGGGATACGTCCACAGAAGGTGCATGCCCTGTTCGTAAAAAGCGTCATTTACGTAGGGTCACGAGTAATTTAACATAAAACACGCCCACCTCCTCCACATTTGAATTAGGTGGGCTTACACCGGCCCAGTTACGCTACGCCGCCGTAACTTACAGCGCAAGTTCTTTCTGAATACGGAACCTGCCGCTGTAAGTTACGGCGGCGTAGTGTATCTGAGATACGCTATGCCCGCCAAAAGATACGCAAATGTATCTGAATCCGGGCCCTTGAGGGCAGGGACTGATGTAAATGTACAATTTAAATATGTAAAGTGCTGCGTAAATTGATGGCGTTATATAAATACCTGTAATAACAATTGCAGGTTAGGATGAAGGAAAAAAGCTGGGACAGCCGCACTCCAAAAAAACTCCTCCTTTAATTAAAAATCACAAAATACATGCCACAGCAAAAAACAGCACAACAAAAGAAAAGCTGACGTTTCGCACTATGCGAATGAGTGGGAGGGGGCTCTGGAAACAATTAAGTTAAACAGGGTCCCCTGTGAAGTTTGGGTGTGTCTCGACAGACAATCAGAGAGTGTCTCATGTGGACTATGTCTCATGCAAATTCATAGTGAATAGTGAACATTGGATAAAATGATGTGTTGACCCAATAGAGAAGTGGGGTGCAGAAAAATGTGAAAGAGAGTGTAAGTGTATGTGTAAATGTGAAGAAAAATATTTGGGTGTAAGAGAAGTGAAATGAAGTGGACAGGAAATGGAATGATATGTGTAAAACATGTATAACTTGTATAAATAACAAATAAAATGAAATTAAAAAAACAAAAAATATGATATGAATTGAAGTGCGATAAAGTAAAGTGAAATTAATTAAAAAAGAAGAAAGAAAAACAAATAAAAAGTGAAATGGGGGGAAAAAAAAAAAAAAGGAAAAAAATAGGGGTGAATATGACGTCATATTCACCCCTATTTTTTTCCTTTTTTTTTTTTTTTTTTTTTTTCCCCCATTTCACTTTTTATTTGTTTTTCTTTCTTCTTTTTTAATTAATTTCACTTTACTTTATCGCACTTCAATTCATATCATATTTTTTGTTTTTTTAATTTCATTTTATTTGTTATTTATACAAGTTATACATGTTTTACACATATCATTCCATTTCCTGTCCACTTCATTTCACTTCTCTTACACCCAAATATTTTTCTTCACATTTACACATACACTTACACTCTCTTTCACATTTTTCTGCACCCCACTTCTCTATTGGGTCAACACATCATTTTATCCAATGTTCACTATTCACTATGAATTTGCATGAGACATAGTCCACATGAGACACTCTCTGATTGTCTGTCGAGACACACCCAAACTTCACAGGGGACCCTGTTTAACTTAATTGTTTCCAGAGCCCCCTCCCACTCATTGGGCTGTAAGGTATATATTCACTCATTTTACTGCTTACACACTAGCTATGAAGAAGCACTAAGGCATAGTGCGAAACGTCAGCTTTTCTTTTGTTGTGCTGTTTTTTGCTGTGGCATGTATTTTGTGATTTTTAATTAAAGGAGGAGTTTTTTTGGAGTGCGGCTGTCCCAGCTTTTTTCCTTCATCCTAACCTGCATTTTGATTGCACTGCCTGCACCCTTGCCTCGGACCACAGGAATCAGATTACCTGGTTCTCTTTGAGCGGTTACCCACTCTCTCCTGTAATAACAATTAACGATACACAGTCCAGGACCTAGGGCCGAAGTGTAAGGGTGGCAGCACCAAGCGCCAAAATATACTAACTGGAATCCTTCTGGCCTATTTTGTTTCTCTCTTCTGTCCACCTCTTGGCAGGAGGTGTGGAGGAGTCACAAGACTCACTAAAGTTCAATAAACATAATACAACCTCTTCTTGTTTTCATTGTTTGTTGGTCTGTACAGTGAAGTAGCTGTGCATATAATGCAGACACTCTTCTGCTGCCATTGGCGCATTTTAACCATAGGTGTGTGCAGCCTATTGCATTAGGGTGTGCACCCCAAAGCTCCAACACACATGCATTTGAAATATTTACCGGCCTCTGTACCGCTCTCTATCCTAAAACAATGGGATGAAAGGGGAGCAAGGGAGCACATGGGGGACCCCGGGCAACAGAAGGAAGAATAACAGGGAAAGGAGGGGTGGCATATATTGGTACCAATCCCCCCCACCCCCCATATTTTTCTCCTGTAGCAGCTGAATGTTGACAAAAGGGAGGAGAAGCCTACTTTCAGCTGCTGCAGGAGGAAAATACAGAATCGGTTACACTAAATTCCACTTCCCCTCACCTCTCCTGTTCAGGTTCTGAGGGTCGTCAAGGAAGGATTGCGGTTTACCTGTCACCTGCCCACCATTGACAGGTTGCCAATCCCAGGATTAGGGTGTGCCCAGGCACACCTGGCACACCCCTTGCACACGCCTATGATTTTAACATTAATATATATATATATATATATATATATATAGAGTGAATACTAACACAGTGAACTGAAGCAACAGGACATAGGAAAAATAGCCTTGTCTATGATGTGTGACTGCATGAAATGTGAATGGACCTGTAAACTGGGAGAAATATTACACAGGGTGTACATAATGATACAAACGTAATTGTACTTTTCTCATTCAGTTATACCGAGACATCTGCCTAGTGTCTCAGCATATTACTGCAATCAGTCCAAATGTCCAGCAATATAGGGACATTGATTGTTCTTAATGGGAAGTCTATCTATTTTCAGTTTTTTAAATGAAGCTTTTATACTCACAAGGGCCCAGATTCACAGAGAGCAAGGTGCACATTACGCCGCCGTAGAGCAAACACTGTACGGCACGCCAACGTAGCGCGGAGAGGCAAGCATTGCATTCAGCAAGCCAGTGCTCCCAACGCTGCGCCAGCGTGGGTTTCGAAGGCGCACGCCAGCGTAGGTGGAAGTGGACGTGACCCCATGCAAATGATGGGCCGAGCGCCAGACAGGTACGTATCACGAACTGCGAATGCGCCGTGACGTGGACGCATGCACAGCACCCCCCTGCGCCTGCTCACAACCACGGCGGCACAACTGCCTAAGCTACGCCGGATCACAGCATACGCTGTTTACATAACGTACGCCCAGCCAGACACATGTCCAACGCACAATACGCCGGCTTGTGTTCCCTGGTGCAGACCTGTGCATGTCTTTTGCCCGGTTGCACCTCATTTATGGGGAATAACTTTACGCCGGATGTACAACTTACGCGCATCTCGCGTAGCCTGCGCCGGGCACACGCACGTTCGTGAATCAGCGTATTTCCCTCATTTGCATGTTTGGCTAATCAATGGGAGCAGCACCATGCGCCCAGCCCATATGTGCGCCCACCCTACGCCGGCGTGTGCAAGCTACGTCGGCGGGGTGTAGCCTGTTTTTAGGCGCATGTTGGTTCGTGGGTCTGCCGCACACATACGCCGGCGCACATTGGCACTTACGTTGGCGTAACGTGTTATACGTCGGCGTAAGTGCTTTGTGAATCTGGGCCCTGGTGTACAGAAATATAAAATTGTAACAAACAAATGTATGTTATAAAAAATGTTTGTCATACATAATATATAATAAAGTGAAACAGATGTACAAATATAAAAAGATGATAGATTGTTTTTTTTGTTTTTTTTATATCAAGTCAATATTTCCTTCATTATTATTGAATTTAGTATTTTCTCTCCCAGTTAACAACCTAAAAAAAAGTATTTTGCTTGCTGAACCCTTTGTTGGGTTTTTCTTTCTGTAGATCAGTCATGACTATGGTATACCAGAATTCACCCTGACCGCTAAAGCCCCTTTACAGTTAATACCCCCACTTAACCTTTAATAAATAATGAGACCACTACTTAGTGTTGGAGTAAAAACTGGCCGTAGCAGCCTCCTTTATTTTAAATACTCTTTAAATAATCATAAATAACCAATAACAAAAACCAATAACACATAGAGAAAAAACACTTATTTCCTGAGATAATAACCTCTCTAACATGGTGCTGGACTTTGCAGGACCCATTAACCCTTAACTCGTTAACCTTTAAACTTTGTAACTATGTAACACTTTTTTGGCACTGCGGTGTCCTAACCTCTGGTCATAGGCCTCAAGCCGAAGCTGGCTCAAAGACGACCATTGACCGCAGTGCCCCCATTCACCAACCTTCCAGCTACATTAGTAGACTGGGAACTAGAAACCCCTTCAGAAACCATCCACCACTGGGTACTGGTGTCCATCTTTGGGGTAATATCTTCTCCTGCAAAGTCCAAAAACACCCGCCACCAGCACCCAAAGGTAACCCCTTACCTATGGGAGCACCTCCACACCCTCATCGCTTGCTGTACCCCCTCCTCTAAACGCAACACCCACATATCAATCCCCACGTCCGTGAGGTGAACACCATCACTCCTGAGGTATCTCCATGTGTCCACTTCCAATTCGGGGTGCCGAACCACTAGCCCCCCGTTCCTGAGCACAAACCGCCCCACATTCCTGTTTATCTTCCTGCGCGCCCGATTCACCCCCTCTACCGACCTGGCCATCCTCCATGTTGACCTGGCCACCATGTCTGACCACACCACTATCGTATCCGGAAAGGACATCCGGATCCGCTGAAAGTCAAATTTAATGTCCCGTGCTATCTCCATCATCGATCTCACTCCAAGATCATTCCCCCCGGCGTGAATAACCAGAACCTCCGGTGGCCTGTCCAGCTGTGCAAATTTGTGCACCTCCGGCACCACCTTGCTCCATAACATCCCGGGGACCCCCAACCACCTTACACTCGCCTCCTGTCTCGATATTCCCAGCTGGCGACCGGTCGGGCGATCGTCCGCCCGTCTGGCCCCCCGAACCACATAGGAGTGGCCCATTATCCAGACCAAAAGCGGTCCAGTACCTGAAAAACAGTAAACAAAAAAAAAACACGTCACCAACATACCCACATAGAGATAACCCGCTTTTGAGTAATCCCTGTCACCCCCTTTGCCCCGTAACTCAAAACCCCACTCCCCAGACCTTCAACCCAAACTAGCCACCAGCTGCGGCCTAACATATAATTGAAACCGCCTGGATTCCCAACGCCCTATCCTCTTTATTGCCTCTTCACCCAGTCCATTCCTTGCCGCTTCCGTAGCTGCCCCGATCCTAAAGGAATGAGCCGAGAACTCCTTTGCCACCAGGCCCAATGCCCCCAGACACTTCCTAAACACTGCCACAAACTGATATCGTGACATCGGGGACCCATTTCCGTGTACCAACAAGGCGCCCCCCACCCCCGGACGTATGTCCAGGTAGTCCCTTACCAGCCCGACCGGGCACAACTCCGACCCTTCAATTGGGAACACATGAACCGCCCTTCCCTTGCCACTCTGATCCGTTTTGGACCTTCTGAGCCACAACGTGACCCCCTCCGGGGTCCAACCGACATCCGCAACTCCCATGCCCCCCTGGACCAATTTCGACGGGCTCACCAGCTCGCCCACCCTAAAGGCCCCAAAAAATGCCAGCGCGAATGCCGCGCGGAACAATGTAACTTCAAACCTGGATGAACATATCGCCCCCACTTTAGCCAGGATTCCTCTCAAAACTTCGAAAGACGCCGGGCGGCGAGCGTCAGGTCGCCGCCCCTGTTTCCTGTACCCTTTCAGAGCTTGTCGCACCCAGAAGTCCTTTGTAAGATCCGGCCACCCTTGCCATTTGAACAGAAATGCCAACCCGGCCAATTTCTTATCCAACGCCGACGGCGACACTCCCGCTTCCATGTTTCTAGACAAAAAATACAGAACCAGTGTCCTCACCTCCGGTCCCGAAAGGTGAACCTCCGATTCCCTCACCAAATCGCTCCACTCCGACCATACCTTCTCATAGGCCGCCCAAGTACCCGCACTCAACGATTTCCTAATCCAGGTGGAGATTGTTCCAATGGAATCTGCCACAGCCACTCCGGACAAGGGACCCCCCGTTCCTCTGCCTCCGGCACCAGCTCCCGGAACCTGTCCCACTGAAACCGAGACAAAGCGTCAGCCACGACATTGTCCACACCCGGTAAGTGCACCGCATACACAAACACATTCAGCTGCATACAGCGCAGCACCAAGTGTCTCAGGAGACGAATCACTGGGGGAGAAGATGCGGTAACTCGATTGATGACCTGCACGACCCCCAAGTTATCCCCATGGAAGCGCACCTTCCGATCCCGGAAAGACGTGCCCCATAACTCAACCGCCAGCACCACTGGAAACAGCTCCAGCAGCACCAAATTCTTTGTAAAGCCCGCAGTCACCCAAGACTGCGGCCAAGAGCCAGCGCTCCACTGACCCTGAAAGAAGGCCCCAAAGCCCGCACCCCCGGCCGCATCTGTATACAGCTCCAGGTCAAAATTGCTGACCGGGCCGGACATCCACAAGGCCCTGCCGTTAAAACCCTCTAGAAAAAAGTGCCATACCCGCAGGTCCTCCCTATGCTCCTTCACGAGCCGCACATAGTGATTGGGCAACCTAACACCCGCAGTGCTAGCCGACAGCCGACGACAAAAAACCCTCCCCATCGGGATAATCCTGCAGGCAAAATTCAGCTTACCCAACAACGACTGCAAAGCCCGCAGCTGCACCTTATGCACTCCAATCATACCCCTGACCTCCGCCTTGAGGCCTTCTAGCTTATCCTGCGGCAAACGACATTCCATCTTCTCGGCGTCTATGACTATGCCCAGGAATTGAATGACAGACCTAGGACCTTCCGTCTTTTCGGGCGCCAAAGGCACCCCAAAACGTTCCGCTATGTGTTCTAGCGTAGATAACAAAACTGCACAAATCCGTGACCCCCCCGGTCCAATGCAGAGAAAGTCATCTAGATAGTGGATGACTGAATTCACTCCCGCCACGTCTCGCACCACCCATTCCAAAAAGGAACTGAATTGTTCGAACAACGCACAGGATACCGAGCAGCCCATGGGCAGACATTTGTCCACATAGAACTCCCCTCCCCAGTGACACCCCAACAGTCTGAAGCTGTCCGGGTGCACCGGCAACAGCCGGAAGGCCGCCTCGATGTCCGACTTGGCCATCAACGCCCCCCGACCGTATTTCTTGACCCATCCCACCGCCGCGTCAAACGATGTGTAGCACACCGAACAATCGCCCGCATCAATCGCATCATTTACCGACCCCCCTTTCGGAAATGAGAGGTGGTGAATGAGTCTGAACTTGTTTGGTTCCTTCTTCGGTACCACCCCCAACGGTGATACCACCAGACCCTCCAAAGGGGGGGATTCAAACGGGCCCCCCATGCGGCCTAGCCCCACTTCCTTCCGTAATTTCTCAGAAACCACTTCGGGGTGTTGGAGAGCCGAACGCAAATTCTTGGACAGCGGCGGAACCACCGTCAAGCTACAAGGAATACGGAACCCCACAGTAAAACCTTCCTCCAGGAGCTGAGCCGCCGCTCTGTCCGGATACCTACCGAGAAACGGCAGCATCCTTCTCACCATCACCGGGGTGCTCCCTCTTACCTGAAGAATCCCCGGGACGTCCCTTGCCCTGCTTGAAGCAGCGGGAAGAGGGGTGATTACCCCCACACCCGGAGCACTCATGCTTGTATCGGCACGACCCCCCAAACTTGCAGCTACCCTCGTTGAACTGCCAACAAACCCCTTTTTTCTTTCCGGCCGACTGTCCCAGGGAAGAGGCTCCGCCGGCCCCCCCCCTGAAAAAACGGCGCCGACGTCCTCGGAGCCGTCATAAGCCGCATCCAAAGGCTAATGTCCTTGGCGTCCCAACGAATTTCCGGCCTGATCGCCCGACGTTGCCTGAACTGTTCGTCATATCTAATCCAACCTGTGCCCCCATAGCACCTGTAGGCCTCACTGATCGCCTCCTGGTAACTGAAGAGCGCCGAGCAGTGCTCGGGGTTCTTCTCGCCAATCACACTGGCCAAAATGGAATACGCCTGCGACCAGTTTGCAAACGTGCGAGGTATTAGCCTGTACCTCCTCGTCTCCTCATCTTCCTTCTTAGAATCCTCTGGTTTTACCCTGTCCAAATTGAATTTTTCCAGCGGTAACAGCGTGAATATCTCCACGTACTCGCTCTTCCAGATCTTTTCCCGTACCTCCTGTTTTAGATGCGACCCCAGCGGCGCATCGTAACAGGTGTAAACCTGTCCCCTAGCCTCATCCGCTAGCCGTACTAAATCCCGTTTTTTTGAAGCGGCCCCCGCCGACTCGGCGGTAACCTCCGGCTGCACTGATGCCCCGGCCCCCAAGCCGCCCCCACTTGCCTCCGCCACCGCCGCCGCGGCCACCCCCGTAGCTCCCCCGACCGGCCCCCAAGCCGCCGCCGGGCTTGCGGGAGGTCTGTCCCCCCCTTTTAGCTGACTGACCAGAGCCTCTAACCCCGACAAAAACCTTTGCAAACCCACATCACCTCCAGCAATACCCACCTGTGCATCCGTAACCTGGGACGCCGGTGCAACAACCACATTCCTCTCAACCACATCAACACATTGCCTATTAGAAACATCAGTGTAAAATGACTTACCGGGCTGCGTGGAAGCAATCCCATCAGCCGACCGTCTCGAATCCCTAGTTGCTGGTATCGTCCTGGGCAAGACCTCGTCCTCAGATCCCGACCGCTCTCCCTCCGACCGATCCTCCTCCTCCGATGATGACCCACCGGGCGGCTCGGTCCCGGAGGCCGAAGGCCCAGGGCCGGATTCACTCCCCCTGCGGGCCCTGGACCCGTGCGGCGATTTTGCCGAAGCTTTCCTGCTTGGCGTAACCCTGTTGCTGCCGACGCGCTCCACCTCCTGCAAGTGGCTAGCCGAGGAAGCTGGGGGGCTAGCCACCGTGGCCTGCGATCCCACTCGCCGAGACCCCACCACCGGGCCCGTCACTGCCTGATCCACACGCCGGGCGGGCAAGGCCGCCGCATCTGAGCCCCCTGGCCGTCCCCCCCCTTGCACCCACGCTACTCCTGGTGCCCCCGGCTGGGCCTTCCGACACAATACCCGCCGCCCGCTTCGCGGGGGGGCCCGAAGGGGCCCTGCTATGTCCACTATCCCCCCTCTGCCGTCCCGGGGATATACTGGGCGAATACCGGCGGGGGGGGCGGGACGAGCGCGTCCGCGAGGCCCCCCGGCCTGTGTGACTAGGCCCCGACGACGCTGCTCCCATGCCTGTGTGATCAGGCCCCGATGCGACCTGAATTGTGTCCCCGTGTGCCCGCACTGCTCCCCGGACCGACCGCTCAGGCCCCGACTCCGCCAGCACCACACCTGTGTGCTCCGGCCCCGATGCTGCTTGTCCGGTCTGGACGCAGCTAGGCCCCGACGCCATGCGCCCCATGTCCCCTCCATCCTGCGATAAAGGCGCCCCCAACTGCCTCTGCAGCCAGTCCTCACCCCGGATAGCCGCCTCCGCCCTCAATCTCCCGAATAAATCCTCGATCGCAGCCATCGCCGTGACAATTTGGGACAAGCGAAATCCCTGCAGGCTGAGCAGACACAGCAGGCACTTCACTCCCCCACGCTGCCTCTGCCCGGGAAACTGAGAGTAAGAGATATCTGTGATCTCTCCTCCCCTGCTCTGCTCCTCCCCCCACAGCTACTAGGGTTTCTGTTAACCCTGTCATGGCCGGCCCTACACTGACTTCCAGTTGCTCCGGGCCTCACTTTCCCAACCAGGGGTCCGTCAGGGTTGCCAACTTTCAGTAAATTTATGAACAGTTTGTAAAATCCATAATTGCTGCATCTGTCCTTGAATGTCAGTTATGGACATAGGGCCATATTCCCGTAGTTTTTGGGCGGGCGTCGCGTAAGCCATTTACACTCCGCCGCCCCAACCTACAGGAGCAAGTGCTGTATTCCCCAAACACTTGCTCCGTAGTTTGGGGCGGCGTGGTGTAAATGGCCCGGCGTATGGCCGCGTAAATCCAAGGGGGAGGCTTGTATTTAAATTAAGCGAGCCCCTGATTCTAACGAACTGCGCATGCGCCGGGCTTAAAATAGCCCAGTGCGCATGCTCCAGTTCTCGGTGTAAAACGTCAATGACGCCGACGTGTGCGTCATTGACATAAAGTCGTATTCGCGGACGACTTAGTAAAACGACGTACCCGACAGGAAAACACGACGCGGACCCGACGCCATACTTAACATGGCCTACGTGGGACTGGCGTAAGGTTACCCCTCATATAGCAGGGGTAACCTTACGTCTACGCAAACGACGTTAGCGGCGGTTACGCGACGCGATTTTGTACGTGAATCGGCGTATCAGACTCATTTGCATAAACAAATGAGACCTGAACGTAAACGCCACCTAGTGGCCGGCGGAGTAATTACATTTAGGATCCGACAGTGTAAGTGTCTTACACTAGTCGGATCCTAGCCTAAATCCGGCGTATATTGTTTTGTGAATACAAAACAATGATACGCCGGCGGGAATTTCGAATTACGCCGGTGTATCAGTAGATACACCGGCGTAACTTGTTTAAGAATATGGCCCATACAGCCATCGGGCCAGATTCACAAAGAATACGACGGTGTATCTACAGATACACCATCGTATCTCTGACTTACACTGGTCCTATCTTTGCGCCTGATTTATAGAATCAGATACGCATAGATAGGGCTAGATCCGACAGTGTTACACTGTGTTACACTGTCGGATCTTTTTTTAAATTTAAAAATGGCGCCGGGGGCGTTCCCGCTGATTTACGATAAATAATATGTAAATCAGCGAGATACGCAAATTCACGAACGTACGCGGACCCGTCGCATTGTTTTTACGTCGTTTCCGTAGCGGTTTTCCGTTGTATACTTACCCTTTCTTTTATCAGGCGCAGCCAATGTTAAGTATAGCCGGCGTTCCCGCGTCGAATTTGAAATTTCCTACGTCGTTTGCGTACGCCGATTCACGAACACGCGCGTCGCAAGTCCCGCTCACGTCGCAACCACTGACGTCCTATTGACGTCAGTGGGAGCAATGCACGCCGGGAAATTCCCCGGACGACGCATGCGTATTTAAATCGGCGCGGGAACGCGCCTGATTTAAATATGACACTCCCCTAGCCGCGGAATTTGAATTCCGCTGGGGGATTTAGAATCCGCCGTCGCAAGTTTGGAGGTAAGTGGTTTGTGAATTAGCCACTTGCCTCCTAAACTTGCGGGAGCGGATCTTAATTCACGTAGATCGAGCGGATCTATAGATCCGCTGAGCTACGTGAATCTGGCCCTTCATGTCTGTAATGGAAATTCTGGCTGGAGTGGCGACGTACTGATACAATTACAGAAGGCAGGACTGCTTTCTTCATCCAAAGCCTGATACTGCAAAGTTACTCTATTTTCATCAACCTTTTCTGTCTACCGCAAGTTGATGTTGGCCGTGTTGGGCCAGGAAAATAAAGCATTCAAAACCCTTTAATTACAGATTAGACATTCGATTACTGCTCTGCTCACTACCTTCACCCCTAGACACTACATAGAGGTAACTTAATACACCGATCCCAAATCAATCAGCGGCTCCTTCGGGGGTAGCGCTACATTTATTTAAAATTTGTGCTTGGAGTTCAGCTTTAAACACTTACAGACCGGCCGCCGCAGGAGTACGTTGGCACTTTGAAGAGGAATACCGTTGTTGTGGTAGCAGCTAGCTGTCATAACCCCAGTATCATCTTCTTCAGGGGCGGTCCGCTACAAGATAAATAGAGTCTCTGCGGCGGATACGCCATGAGATCACTTTTATCGGCGGCGGGAGAGGGGCCCCCCCTGCTCTCCGGTTGCCCTTCACCTCCGCCACTGCCGAGGGCTCCGGTAAGCAGTGATCGGATCTTTCCCCTTGCTGGATATGGAGATGAGTGAGGTGAAGGTGGCCCCCACCCGTCTCCATACCACTACAGGGCAGAAGCGACATCAAAACATCACTTCTGCCCGATGCTCTTAAAGGGCATTTTTTTTTTTTTTTTTGCATTTTAGGCTCCATTCACATCTAGGCGGACGAAATCGCGGCGTTTTGTCGCCGCAAATCGCGGTAAAAATAGCGGCGTTTTGTACCGCGATTTGCGGCGACAAAACGCCGGTATTGTCTGCCTAGATGTGCCCCAAGATGACCCCCTCTATGGAGATGATTCCCATCTCCTAGCCGAAAGCTCGAAGACGCCTGAAAAAAAGGTCCGGGACCTTTTTTCACGCGGCAGGCGACAGGCGTCCGGCGTTCGGCGTGGAGATGTGAACCATCTCCATAGAGGGACATCTGTTTTCAGCCCTCTGGCGGCAGCCGCGTAGCGCTACAGGCGTAAAAACGCCTAGGTGTGAATGCGGGCTTAGTCCAAATATGAGATGTGAGGTCTTTTTGACTCAAGATCTCATATTTAAGAGAACCTGTCATTCTTTTTTCTATTACAAGGGATGTTGGAATAAAAGTGACACAAATTAAAATTTTTAAACCAGTGTCAAAATAAAAAAATAAAAGTAAAATAAATTAGAAAAAAAATGTTTTAAAGCGCCCCTTCCAGACGAGCTCGCCTGCAGAAACGTGAGCAGCGCCTGCATATGAAAACGGTGTTCAAACTACATATGTGAGGTATCGCCACGATCATTAGAGGGAGAGCAGTAATTCTAGTCCCAGACCTCCTCTGTAATGCAGCGTACACACGGTCGGAAATTCCACCAGCAAAAGTCCGATGTGAGCTTTTGGTCGGAAATTAAGACCGTGTGTATGCTCCATCTGACTTTTGCTGTCAGAATTCCCGCCAGTAAAAGATTGAGAGCAGGATCTTTTCCGATCGTCTGTATCAATTCCGACACACAAAATTCTGACACATGCTCGGAAACAATTCGACGCATGCTCGGAAGCATTGAATTTAATTTTCTCGGCTTGTCGTGTTGTACGTCACCGCGTTCTTGACGGTTGAAGGTTCCGAGAACTTTTGTATGACCGTGGGTATGCAAGCCAAGCTTGAGCAGAATTCTGTCGGAAAAACCTGTAACGGAACGTCCCACACTCCGCTTGAGTGTTTCCGTCATATGCCGCTTCCTATCAGTCTGGATATAGATATCAGATATTCCAGCTGCTCACAAGCACACAACGAGATGAGACTTGTTTGTCTGTTGAACATGGAGTGTTTAATAGAACCAAGAATACAACCTTATATACAGATTAAAGAGGAGATAACCAGAACATAAATTAACATGAGCTAATTAACTAATCATTTACCCAGACTAGGAGACTCATAGATATGATCTTTCAGGGTAGACGTCACGTCTCCTCGCTCACCTGCTATACAATACACATTATCATAAGTGTAAACAGAGGACATCTTCACACAATAGCAGGGTCAATTAGCACAGAGAACAGACAGATGGCTGGAGGGGAAGGCATTAGCATCTCCTTACACTGTATGTCCCAACAGTATGAATCAGTCACTCTAATATGGCATATACAGGGTCCCCAGGCATACAGCTCACAAAGAGCACCGTTCCCCCAAATGCCAGGGCCCATGATCGCAAGCAAGAGGCTAGCATTCAGTCCCCTCCAAAAGCCTCTGTCCCAGGTGAGTCTGTCACAAAGCCACCCAAGGTTTTTCCGACGGAAAATCCGATCGTTTGTACGGGGCATAACTCAAAACATGCAACCTGTAGAATTTTTTAAAGGTCGCCTATGGAGATTTTTAAGGGTAAAAGTTTGTCGCCATTCCACGAGCGAGAGCAACTTTGAAGTGTGACATGTTGGGTATCAATTTACTTGGCGTAACATTATCTTTCACAGTATAAAAAAAATTGGGCTAACTTTACTGTTGTCTTATTTTTTAATTCAAAAACGTGATTTTTTTGTTAAACTGCTGCGCAAATACGGTGTGACATAAAGTATTGCAACGACCGCCATTTTATTCTCTAGGGTGTTAGAAAAAAATATGTAAAAATATGTATAAAAATGTTTTAACTTGTAAACACAAAGGCCCGGATTCACAAAGCACTTGCGCCGACGTATCTCGAGATACACCGCGTAAGTGCAAATGTGCGCCGTCGTATCTGTGCGCCGTGCCCACAAAACTAAGATATGCCAGAAAACAGGCTTCATCCGACCGACGTAACTTGCCTACGCCGACGTAGAGTGGGCGCATATTTACGCTGGATGCATTTGGCGCTCCCATTGATTTTCTATTCACATATGCAAATGAGGGAGATACGCCGATTGACAAACGTACGTCCGTCCGACGCAGTGCGCGTAAAGTCATACGTCCGGTGTAAAGTTATGCCCCATAAAGGAGGTGTAACTCAGTAGCATCCATGGAAAGGGCTGCACCAGGGAACTCAAGCCGACGTATTTTACGTAGTTTACGTAGGACGTGAATATGACTAGGCGTAGGTTACGTTCACGCCGTAGGCAGTGATCCGACATATCTTAGGCAGTTGTTCCGGCGTGATTGTGAGATGCGCCCATGGGACAGCGCATGCGCAGTTGGCGAAACGTATCTGTCTGGCACTCGGCCCATCATTTGCATGGGGTCACGCCTCATTAGCATGGCTCACGCCCATTTCCACTTACGCCGACTTACGCCTTGGAAACCTAGCGCAGATTTGGAAGCACTGGCTTTGTGAATTGAGTGCTTGCCTCTCTGCGCTGCGTCGGCGTAGCGTAAAGAAGATACGCTACGGCGGCATAAATATGCGCCAGTGTCTGTGAATCCGGGCCTAAATCTCAGAAAGTGGCTCAGGTCCTGAAGTGGTTAATGTAAACTGCTCCAGTGGGAGAAGGTAAGTATCAGCGGTAGGAGGGGGTGTCCTAACAAAAGAATCTGTTGCTTTGTTCCTGAATGGAGGATTGTTTTTTTCAAGGGGATGTTTTCAGTCTCCAACAGTAGCAATTGCCCCTTAGCCCCGAGCTTTGAGGGCCGGATAATTACAAGGCTGGCATCTGATTTCAAGTATTGCTTGTGATTATCTGATCATCTCATGCCAGGAGGTGAACCTGAGCGCCCCCGGCAGTCAATCACACCTAGGCCTTATGCACACGGGCCTATGAGAATAACAGGCATTTTTTCTGCCAGAATTAGGCAATACAATCTCCTTGGATACAGATTGGACACGGAACAGTATTGAAGTCGTAGCATAAAAAAAAATAAACAAATTAATATTCCAGTGTGTGTATATATATACTGGGCCAGATTCACGTAGATGGGCGTATTTTTGGGCGGGCGTAACGTATTTGATTTACGTTACGCAAAGTTATTCACAAAGCACTTGCCTGTAAAGTTGCGGCGGCGTAGCGTAAATCACCCGGCGCAATTCAAATTCGGCGGGTAGGGGGGCGTGTTTCATTTAAATGAAGCGCGTCCCCGCGCCGAACGAACTGCGCATGCGCCGTCCCTAAAATATCCCGGCGTGCATTGCTCTAAATGACGTCGCAAGGACGTCATTGGTTTTGACGTGGACGTAAATGGCGTCCAGCCCCATTCACGGACGAGTTACGCAAACAACGTAAAATTTTCAAATTGCGACACGGGAACGACGGCCATACTTGACATTGGATACGCCACCTAGGGGGCATGTTTATCTTTACGCGGCGTATCTCTTACGGAAACGGCGTATCTTTACTGCGACGGGCAAGCGTACGTTCGTGAATCGGCGTAACGATATATTTGCATATTCTACGCCAAACTCTATGGAAGCGCCACCTAGCGGCCAGCGTAAATATTGCACCCTAAGATACGACGGCGCGGGCATGTTTAAGTGTATCTCAGTTTGAGCATACACTTAAACATACGACGGGCTTAGATTCGGAGTTACGTCGGCGTATCTACTGATACGCCGGCGTAACTCTTTGTGAATCCGGCCCACTGTATATATTTATTTATTTATATATACACCGTGGAACCTTGGTTTACAAGTAACGCGGTAACAAATGTTTTGAAAGACGAGCAACTTTTAAAAAAAATTCCTGACTCGGTTTGCGTGTGTTGTCTCGCAAAACAAGCAGGATTCAAGCCTCTGCGATGTGCAGTACCGCATTTGGCCAGAGGTGTGCGGGGGCGCCGGTGACACTTGAAACGGATCAGAGCCGTTCGGGAAATACTTTGTTCCCGAGTGTTTCAGAGCCTTTCTGAAGCCTGGTACACACGACTGAGGAACTCGAAGGGGCGAAACACATAGTTTTCCTCGTCGAGTTCCTTGTTAGGCTATCAAGGAACCCAACAAAGCAAGTTTCTCCATTCCCGTCGAGGAAAAAGAAGACATGCTCTCTTTTTGGCTCGACGGGATCCTCGACAGTTTCCTTGACAAAAAAAAAATCCCAGCAAGTTTCTTGCTGGTTTTTGCCGAGTAACTCGGTCGTGTGTACGAGGCCTGAGGGTTTCCGAGTTCAGCCGAGCTGTCTCTGAGTATTTCCAAACCCTCACATCTGGCCACATGCGGTATTGCATGCAAGAGAAGTCAATGTGGAACAAATTATCTTTGTTTCCATTGACATCTATGGGGAAAACTCGCTTTGATATGCGAGTGCTTTGGATCACAAGCATTCTCCTGGAACGGATTATGCTCGTAATCCAAGGTTCTACTGTACGTGTGTGTGTGTATATATATATAGGGGTAGATTCACGTAGATGGGCGTTTCTTTGTGCGGGCGTAACGTATGTTATTTACGTTACGCCTCCGCAACTTTTACAGGCAAGTGCCGTATTCTTAAAAGAAAGTTGCGGCGGCGTAGCGTAAATAGGCCGGCGTAAGTCTGCCTAATTTAAATAGTGAAGAGGTTGGCGTGTGTTATGTAAATTAGGCTTGACCCCGACGTGATTGACGTTTTTCACGAACGGCGCATGTGCCGTCCGTGGGCATATCCCAGTGTGCATTGCTCCAAAGTACGCCGCAAGGACGTCATTGGTTTCGACGTGAACTTAAATGACGTCCAGCCCCATTATAGGACGAATTACGCAAACGGCGTAAAAAATTAAAAATTTGACGCGGGAACGACGGCCATACTTAACATTGGTACGCCGCATGTACGCCACCAAATAGCAGGGGTAACTATACGCCGGGAAAAGCCTAACGTAAACGGCGTAAATGTACTGCGTCGGCCGGGAGTACGTTCGTGAATTCGCGTATCTTGCTGATTTACATATTTACATAAATCAGCGTACACGCCCCTAGTGGTCAGCGGAAAAATGCAGTTACGATCCGACGCCGGTCGGATCTAATAGAAATCTATGCGTAACTGATTCTATGAATCAGGCGCATAGATACGACCGGCCTGGAGATACGCCGTCGTATATATCTTGTGTGAATCTACCCCATACTGTATATATCATAGTTTGCAGGCACTTAGACTTTTACACAAACCAGTCAATATACACATAATAGGAATAGTGTGTGACAGGTCCTCTTATGGAGAGAGGCGGGGTCAATAAAACCCCACATCTCTCCTCCAGGCTGGAAAGCATGAGATCGGAAAATAAATTTACTGATCTCATGCTTTCAGCCGCGATTGCGATTCTCTATCCTCCTCATCCGGCGGCGGCCGATTCGCTATCTGGGCCTCTGATGGCACAGGAGAGCCCGGAGAAGCACTAAATGGGGGGGGGGGGGGGGCGTCCCCTCCTGCCGCCTATAAGAACGATCAAGCGCTGCTATGATCGTTCTTATGGTGCGCAGAATCGCCGCCTGATAATAAGGATATCTGAATGATGCCTGTAGCTCCACCCATCATTCAGATATCCCCCCCTAAAGTACAGGACGTCACATGATGTCCTATGGTGGGGAAGTGGTTAAAAAAGGCATCATGCCACGATGATCCCAAAGCATCCGAGCACTATCCTCCTGCCCCTCGGGCGATCCCCGCCTCCACAGAACTTATGCCATGTACACACGATCGGAAATTCTGACAAGAAAATCGTGGATTTTTTTCCGACGGAATGTTGGCTCAAACTTGTGTTGCATACATACGGTCACACAAATGTTGTCTGAAATTCCGAACGTCAAGAACGCGGTAATGTACGACACGTACGACGAGCCAAGAAAATTGACGTTCGATAGGCAGTGCGTGTTTTTTTGTGCGTCGGAATTGCATACAGACGATAGGAATTTCCGACAAGAACTTTTCTTGTTGGAAAAATTGAGAACCAGCTCTCAAATTTTTGCTGTCGGAAATTCCGACAGAAAAAGTCCGATGGAGCCTACACGCGGTCGGAATTTCCGATCCATAGCTCACATCGAACTTTTCTTGTCGGAATTTCCGATCACGTGTACACAGCATTACGAAAAATCACCCCTCTGTTTGACTGCCCAGAGGAATGAGGTGGGGGATGGGAGAGAGAGCACCTTAAGCCATTTAAAGTGGATGTAAACCCGACATTTTTTTATTTTTATTTTTTGCTGTTACAATGTACAGTATAAGATTTCCTATCATCTGTGCCAAGTCTTGCCACAAAGAGTTAATCCAGCTCTGAGCAATCCTCTTTTCTTTTTTCAGTGAGATAAACGGACAAACAGGAGAAAACTTTTGTCCGTTCTTCCCCCTTGCTGTGAGTGACAGGTTATTTACATATCTCATGCACTAGCCTGGAGACAGGCATTATTTTTTAATACCCGCCCCCACTCCTTTTCTGAAGTCATGTGGTTACTTTTCTGGATTTTGACTGGATGTTAGTGATCATAGCAGAATTCAGTGTAAGGAATACACAGGAGAAAATGCATGTTGACATGGGGAGTGTAGAGGTGGGTGGCTGACATCATGACTCCACCCACCGAGCTCCAGACAACAGACCCGCCCACAGAATCTGCAGTTTTTCAGTTCTTATAACAGACAGAGGGGAGACATTTGACAGGTAAGGATACATGCAGGAGGCATCTATATCCTTATAGATCACCACTATGGCAGTCGTTTAGAAAGGATGAGAGTGGCTTTACATCCACTTTAAGTGATAGACATGGCCCACAATGGGCGATGTACAAAATTCAAAAAGTGAAATTCAAGACGTTTGCAGACTTCTGTGTTTGTGAAGGATATTTGCAGGTATGTCTGTATGTTGGCAGCCATCCAGGGATCATTCATACATTGATGCGATTTAGCATGCGATTTGACATTTGCTATTGCTGGCAATGGCACCGTCTGAATCGTTGCAACGCTGACTTTACAGTTTCTGTACGACTTTTGGGTGCGATTTCAATAGACATCTGTGCAGGAACCCCAACAGATGTCTCTGAAATCCCCCTTAAAATTGGACTGACATGCGAGAATGAAAAACGATTTCCATCCCGCAGCAGTGTGAACCTAGGCTAAAGGAGATTGTACAATCAGATTCATAGGCGTGTGCACAGGGTGTGCCAGGTGTGCCCAGGCACACCCTAATCACCCTTTACAGCACAGATTCCCCCTGCTTCCCTCCTTCTCCCTGCAGTGCTACCAGCTTCCCTCCTCTCCCGCCAGCTGTTGCTGCAAGGATGTTTTAGGATGAGTGGAGGAAGGGGCCGGTCAATATGTAATTGACCATCCCCTTCCCTTTCTAAATGAACATCGTGAGTGATCAGTAGTGTGTGTTTGAGCTTTGGGGTGCACACCCTAATGCAATAGACTGCGCACACCTATGATCAGATTCAGGGGCGGACTGACCATTTGAGCACTCGGGCACTGCCTGAGGGCCCCATGCCACTAGGTGGCCCAATCAGGGTTGCCAGCCTCAGTAAAACCAGGGACAGTATGTAAAAAGCTGTTTTTTTTTTTTTAAATCCCAAGATTATAGCTGCCCCACCTCTCAGACATTGTGTGTCTGTGTGTGTGTACTGTGTATGTATACTATATGTGTGTGTCTGTGTGTGTGTACTGTGTATGTATACTGTATGTGTGTGTCTGTATACTGTATACACACACAGACACACACATATAGTATACATACACAGTACACACACACAGACAAACAATGTCTGAGAGGTAGGGCAGCTATAATCTTGGGATTTAAAAAAATGTGTATGTATGTGTCTGTGTGTGTATACTGTGTATGTATACTGTATGTGTGTGTGTATACTGTGTATGTATACTGTATGTGTGTGTGTATACTGTGTATGTATACTGTATGTGTGTGTGTATACTGTGTATGTATGTGTGTGTGTGTGTGTGTGTGTGTGTGTGTATACTGTATGTATGTGTCTGTGTGTGTATACTGTGTATGTATACTGTATGTGTGTGTATATTGTGTGTCTGTTAGGGTGACCACATTTCCAAACTACCATTTAGGGACACCCTCCCTTCCCAAAAATCAGCTTGTGCTGTAACGAATCACAGAACAGTGATTGGACAAAAGAGGCAGGATTTATGATTTCTCCAATCACAATCAGGGGGCGGGATTGTGCTCCTCCAGCCAGGACAAGTACTGTCAGTGAGTAAAGCGGTAATGTGGCGGCCTTTTTTGGGGGCATCAGATTGGCCCGGGGGTGGCTGTGTCAGTTTCATTCCAGGACACTGTATTGTCCTGGAATAAATGTGCCCGGGACAGACCTGCAAAATGCAGGACTGTCCCGGGCAATCCGGGACACGTGGTCACCCTAGTGTCTGTGTGTGTATACTGTGTGGCCACCTATTGCCTGGGGGCCCCATAATCTTCTATTGCCCGGGGGCCCCATAATCTCCTATTGCCCGGAGGCCCCATAATCTCCCATTGTCCGGAGGCCCCACAATCTCCCATTGCCCGGGGGCCCCATAATCCCCTATTGCCCGGAGGCCCCATAATCTCCCATTGTCCGGGGGCCCCATAATCTCCCATTGCCCGGAGGCCCCATAATCTCCCATTGCCCGGAGGCCCCATAATCTCCCATTGTCCGGAGGCCCCATAATCTCCCATTGTCCGGGGGCCCCATAATCTCCCATTGCCCGGGGGCCCCATAATCTCCCATTGCCCGGGGGTCCCATAATCTCCCATTGTCCGGGGGCCCCATAATCTCCCATTGCCCGGGGGTCCCATAATCTCCCATTGCCTGGAGGCCCCATAATCTCCCATTGTCCGGGGGCCCCATAATCTCCCATTTTCCGGAGACCCCATAATCTCCCATTGCCCGGAGGCCCCATAATCTCCTATTGCCCGGAGGCCCCATAATCTCCTATTGCCCGGGGGCACCATAATCTCCCATTGCCCGGAGGCCCCATTATCTCCCATTGCCCGGAGGCCCCATAATCTCCTATTGCCCGGGGGCCCCATAATCTCCTATTGCCCGGAGGCCCCATAATCTCCCATTGTCCGGGGGCCCCATTATCTCCCATTGCCCGGGGGCCCCATAATCTCCCATTGCCCGGAGGCCCCATATTCTCCCATTGCCCGGAGTCCCCATAATCTCCTATTGCCCGGAGGCCCCATAATCTCCCATTGCCCGGGGGCCCCATAATCTCCCATTGCCCGGGGGCCCCATAATCTCCCATTGCCCCGGGGCCCCATAATCTCCTATTGCCCGGGGGCCCCATAATCTCCTATTGCCCGGGGGCCCCATAATCTCCTATTGCCCGGGGGCCCCATAATCTCCTATTGCCCGGGGGCCCCATAATCTCCCATTGCCCGGGGGCCCCATAATCTCCCATTGCCCGGAGGCCCCATAATCTCCTATTGCCCGGGGGCCCCATGAGTTGTCAGTCCGCCCCTGATCAGATTGTATAATGTATGGTGACCCCAAGTCATACCAATCCTCCACTTTCTTTACCCAGGCTGGTAGCGCTCCTACATGGAGTATATGAGATGCAGCATCTGGCGTCTCGGTATCTCCCGTACTTCTAGGCGGGCGCTGCTTTGTATGGCGAGTCGCTGATGAGACGATGATTTAATTATATCCTTGCGGTGTCAAGTCTGTCAGTTCTCAATAAAGCCAGCTGTGTGCAGGCGCTGCTCCGCGCAGTCTCAAGGTCTGCGGATAATTATTCCCCCGTGGATCCGCTCTGTCATTGCACCGAGGACGGATATATTATTGTAGAGAGAGAGGCCGGGGGAGGGGAGATAATGATGGGATAAATAATTGGACAGTATTTTTATCTGGCAATAGAATTTATCCCACAATATGTAATGATACAATCAGTAAATCTAACGAGTTATTCAGCTCTATAAAAAAATAATTCCTTAATTTGGATTATATAAAACGATTCGTGTCAAGAGAACCGAATAAAATACCAAATATATTCATGTTACTTCCTGTACATGATTTTCTCTAAGGCCCCATTCACCCTTGTGCGACTTGTCCTGCGACATGGGACTGCAAAGTCGCATTACAAGTCGTAACCCGTGATTTCCAATGAGTACCGTTCATATCTGTGCGACTTCATAGTAGTCCCTGCGCCACTTTGGTCCGACACTTTAACCCTTTCGCTGCCAGAGCCATTTTTGCAGGTTTTTTTTGCACACGTGTTTAACCACCTGCCGACCGCCGCACGCACTTTTACGTCAGCAGAATGGCACAGACAGGCAAATGGGCGTATATATACGTCCCTTTAAGATTGTCCCCGCCGCGAGCTCTGTGACTATGCCCGTGGGACCCACGGACTTGATGTCTGCCGGTGTCCCGCGATCGTGTCACGGAGCGGCAGAACAGGGAGATGCCAGTGTAAACAAAGCATTTCCGTTCTGCCTAGTGACAGGACAGTGATCTACTGCTCTTTGTCATTGGGAGCAGTGATCACTGTTGTGTCATTTGTAGCCCAGCCCCCGCCCCACAGTTAGAATCACTCCCTAGGACACACTTAAAGAGGATCTCCACCCTAAAGTGAAGTCGCGCTGATCGGAACCCTCCCCCCTCCGGTGTCATTTGACACCTTTCAGGGGGGAGGGGGGTGCAGATACCTGTCTAAAGACAGGTATTTGCACCCACTTCTGGCCACACGTCACAGGCAAAAGACGGGTTTTTCCTGACTTCCCGTCTGTCCCCCGTTGTGTGCTGGGAACACTCGGCTCCCAGCACACAGCGTGTGAGCCAATCGGCGGGCGCAGCGCGACTCGCGCATGCGCCGTAGGGAACCGGGCAGTGAAACCGGAGCGCTTCACTTCCTGGTTCCCTCACCGTGGATAGAGGGGGGAGCAGCAGGGTGACGAGCGATCGCTCGTCCTCTGCTGCGGACGCCGCTGGATTCCAGGACAGGTAAGTGTCCTAATATTAAAAGTCAGCAGCTGCAGTATTTGTAGCTGCTGGCTTTTAATATTTTTTTTTTTGAGCGCACATCCGCTTTAACATCTTCCTCGCCCCCTAGTGGTTAACCCCTTCCCTGCCAGTGTCATTTACACAGTACAGTAAATAAACCCCATTGTGTACTTAAAAGTGGGGTATGCCTGTACTGTGTAAATGACACTGGCAGGGAAAGGGTTAACCAGTAGGGGGCGAGGAAGTGGTTAAAGCGGGAGTTCACCCATTTGTAAAAAAAAAAAAATTCTCCCCTTAGCTTCCTGCTCGTTTTTACTAGGGGAATCGGCTATTTATTTTAAAATATGAGCAGTACTTACCCGTTTTCGAGCTGCATCTTCTTCCGTCGCTTCCGGGTATGGGTCTTCGGGAGCGGGCGTTCCTTCTTGATTGACAGTCTTCCGAGAGGCTTCCGACGGTCGCATCCATCGCGTCACTCGTAGCCGAAAGAAGCCGAACGTCGGTGCGGCTCTATACTGCGCCTGCGCACCGACGTTCGGCTTCTTTCGGAAAATCGTGACGCGATGGATGCGACCGTCGGAAGCCTCTCGGAAGCCTGTCAATCAAGAAGGAACGCCCAGTCCCGAAGCCCATACCCGGAAGCGATGGAGAGGATGCATCTCGTAAACGGGTAAGTACTGCTCATATTTTAAAATAAATAGCCGATTCCCCTAGTAAAAACGAGCAGGAATCTAAGGGGGAAAAGTGCCCTCTAAGGGTGAACCCCCGCTTTAAGTGTGTCCTAGGGAGTGATTCTAACTGTGGGGGGGGCTGGGCTACAAATGACACGACAGTGATCACTGCTCCCGATGACAAAGAGCAGTAGATCACTGTCCTGTCACTAGGCAGAACAGGGAAATGCTTTGTTTACATAGGCGTCTCCCTGTTCTGTAGCTCCGTGACACGATTGGGGGACACCGGTGGACATCGAGTCCGCGGGTCCCACGGGCATAGTCACGAAGCTCGCGGCAGGGGCAAATTTAAAGATACGTATATATATATATGCCCATTTGCCTGTCCGTGCCATTCTGCTGACGTAAAAGTGCATGCGGCGGTTGGCAGGTGGTTAAACATGTGTGCAAAAAAAAAAAAAAAACGCAAAAATGGCTCAGGCAGTGAAAGGGTTAAAGTCGGACCAAAGTGGCGCAGGGACTACTATGAAGTTGCACAGATATGAACGGTATTCATTGGAAATCATTTTTATAGCACTGATCGCTGTATAAATGACAATGGTCCCAAAATAGCGTCAAAAGTGTCCGATGTGTCCACCATAATGTCGCAGTCACGATAAAAATCGCTGATCGCCGCCATTACTAGTAAAAAAAAAAAATATTAATAAAAATGCCATAAAACTATCCCCTATTTTGTGGACGCTATAACTTTTGCGCAAACCAATCAATAAACGCTTATTTCGATTTTTTAACAAAAATATGTAGAAGAATACGCATCGGCCTAAACTGAGGAAAACATTTTATATATTGTTGGGGGATAGCAATAAATTTTTTTTTTTTTTTCAAAATTGTCGCTTTATTTTAGTTTATAGCGCAAAAAATAAAAACCGCAGAGGTGATCAAATACCACCAAAAAGAAAAGAAAGCACTATTTGTGGGGAAAAAAGGACGTCAATTTTTTTGGGGTACAGCGTCACACGACCGGGCAATTGTCAGTTAAAGCGACGCAGTGCCGTATCGCAAAAAATGGCCTGGTCATTAAGGGGGCAAATTCTTCCAGGACTGAAGTGGTTAAAAAAATACATTTCAATGCCCAGGTCACGTACAGCATCTAATCTGCATATATTCTGCCTACCTTCAAAATTCTTACACTGTATTTTGATGACATATTAAGCCCGGTACACACGATGAGATTATTTTTTTGCATGCTAAATCTGATACTGAAAATGAAGAGGAAACTAAAGTTACAAAATTCTCTTGGGACAGAATAAAAAATGGGAAGTGATGTCACGTGTTGTAATGTATTTCTATTGTATTTTTGGATTTAGTGACCCTTTAACCTCTTCCTCGCCCCCTAGTGGTTAACCCCTTTTTTGCCTAAAATTAATGGGGCAGATCCATGTACCTTTGCGCTGGGCGCAGAGTATCTAAGATACACTACGCCGCTGTAACTTATTAATTTTACTTTGAATCCTCAAAGAATTTGCGCCGTAAGTTACGGCGGCGTAGTGTATCTCTAGCGGCGTAAGGGCGCGGAATTCAAATGGATGTAATGGGGGCGTGTTTTATGTAAATACGTTGTGACCCAACGTTTTTTTTTTAACGGCACATGCGCCGTCCATGGGGGTATCCCAGTGCGCATGCTCGAAATTAAACCGGAACCAGCCAATGCTTACGACGGTGACGTCATTCTACGCAAATTCCTACTCGCGAACGACTTATGCAAATGACGTAAAAAATTCAAAATTGGATGCGGGAACGACGGCCATACTTAACATTGAGTACGCCTCATAATAGCAGCTTTAACTATACGCCGGAAAAAGCCGAACGCAAACGACGTAAAAACAATGCGCCGGCCGGACGTACGTTCGTGGATCGCCGTAAATAGCTAATTTGCATACTCGACACGGATTTTGACGGAAACGCCACCTAGCGGGCGCCGAAAAATTGCAGCTTAGATCCGACGGCGTACTAAGACGTACGCCTGTCGGATCTAGCCGAGATGCCGTCGTATCTTGTTTTGTGGATACAAAACAAAGATACGACGCGGGAAATTTGAAATTACGCGGCGTATGAAGAGATACGCCGGCGTAATTTCTTTGTGGATCTGCCCCAATGTCTGCAAGGTAGACAGACAGAATAGTGTAATGATTCTGTTAAAAAACGAGTAAATACCTATTAAATTCCTTCATCTATATCACCTCCAGCATTCTAGTTTCTGTTCTCTCATTTACTTCCTGGTTTGCGGCGCTCGTTCATGTAAGAACTACATTTCCCAGTATGCATTGCATACCTCCATGAAAGCTCTAACACGTAGAGAGCGTCCTGCCGCACAGATGTAGTTCCCAGGAGGGGGCAAGCGTGTCACTGACCACCGCAGTAAAGCCTCCCATCACGGTGGTCAGTAAAAATCAGACAAGCAGGAAGTGAACAGAACAGAGAAGAAATAGAGCAACTTCTGAGCAAAAACGAACAATGAGGAAGTGAAAATAGGAATGTCTGCAGGTAAAGGATGCTTATTATGAAAAAAATGTTTTTCCTTTACAACCCCTTTAAAGCGGATGTTCCACCCAAAAAAAATATTAAAAGCCAGCAGCTACAAATACTGCAGCTGCTGACTTTTAATATAAGGACACTTACCTGTCCTGGAGTCCAGCGCCGTCCGCAGCAGAGCACGAGCGATCACTCATCACCCTGCTGGATCGCCATCCACGCTGAGGGAACCAGGAAGTGAAGCGCTGCGGCTTCACTGTCCGGTTCCCTACGGCGCATCCCTACGGCGCATGCGTGCTGGGAGCCGAGTGTGCTGGGAGCCGAGTGTTCCCAGCACACAACGGGGGGGCGACGGGATGTGACGGAATGCCCGTCTTTTGCCCGTGAATGCCGGGCCGGAAGTGGGTGCAAATACCTGTCTTAAGACAGGTATCTGCACCCCCCTCCCCCCTGAAAGGTGTCAAATGTGACACCGGAGGGGGGAGGGTTCCGATCAGCGGGACTTCACTTTAGGGTGGAGAACCGCTTTAAATGGGTTGTAAACCCCCATGGTTTTTCATCTTATTGCATTCTATGCTTTAAGGTGAAAACCCTTCTGTAGTGCTGCAGCCCCCCCCCCCCCCCGCCCTGTTTTACTTACTTGACCCCAATCTTTCTCTGTCTGGGAGAAGGATCTCCTCCGTCTAGCTGGTGTCTCATGTCCTGATTGGCTCCCGCTGCTGTCAATCAAATCCACGGGTGTCCACCACGGAGAGCCTTCTCCAACATGGACACCCGATGCAGGGAGGAGCCACCAGCGCCGCTGAGGGACCCCATAAGAGGAGGATCAGGGCCACTCTGTACAAAACGAACTGCACAGTGGAGGTAAGTATGACATGTTTGCTATTTAAAAAAAAAACAAGGTTTTACAACCCCTTTAAAGGGGTTGTAAAGGTTTGTTTTTTATTTTCTAAATAGATTCCATTAAGCTACTGCATTGTTGGTTTACTTACCTTTTCCTTCGATTTCCCTTCTAAATGTTTTTTTTTCTTTGTCTGAATTTCTCACTTCCTGATCCTCCTCAGTAAGCTGTTCTGGCTGAATAACCACCGCTTGGATGATGGTGGCAAGTTTACTGAGGAGAAACAGGAAGTGAGAAACCTATTTAGAAAAAAAAATAAAAAAAACCTATACAACCCCTTTAAGGCTTTTGGCCAATTGGATCTTAGGACTCCCGGTCAATCGGGTCTTAGGACCCACTTCTTGATTGGCCAGGAGGAGAGGCAGAAAGTTATTAGCGAATATTAATTTGCTAATGTCACACAAGTGGGTGGGCTTGGGGCGCAGTGCTCTGTGCCCCGAGCCCACCCTTTTTTTAAGCCAATTAGTGCTTCAGGCTCTAATCATGTGCTTAACCACTTTACCACCGGGCCAATTTTGGCACTTCTCTCCTTCATGTAAAAATCTATTTTTTTTGCTAGAAAATTAATCAGAACCCCCAAACATTATATATTTTTTTTAGCAGACACCCTAGGGAATAAAATGGCGGTCATTGCAACTTTTTTTCGGTATTTGCGCAATAATTTTTCAAACACCTTTTTTTGGGAAAAAAAACGGTTTCATGAATTAAAAAAATAACAAAACAGTAAAGTTAGCCCAATGTTTTTGTACGATGTGAAAGAGGATGTTACGCCGAGTAAATAGATACCTAACATGTCACGCTTTAAAATTGCGCACACTCATGGAATGGCGCCAAACTTCGGTACTTAAAAATCTCCATAGGTGACGCTTTAAATTTTTTTACAGGTTACTATTTTCGAGTTTCAGAGGAGGTCTATTGCTAGAATTGTTGCACACGCTCTAACGCACGCAACGATACCTTACATGTGGGGTTTGAACGGCGTTTACATATATGTTACATATTTACAATGTAAACATCCCTTGTAATAGGAATCAGTGTGACAGGTCCTCTTTATGGAGAGATGTGGGGTCAATAAGACCCCACATCTCTCCTCCAGGTTTACAAGCATGAAATTGGTAAAAAAAAAATCACCGCTCACATGCCGACAGCCGCGATTGCGGCTTTGTTTACTTCCGGGTACCGGGCGTGACGTCATAACGTTGTGCCCGGGCCTCCGATGGTCATAGAGATGACTGGTGACCATCTGGTCACCAGTCATCTCTATGCTTTCCAGCAGCTCTGACCGATTCGCTCTCCGGGCCCCCGATGGCACGGGAGAGCCTGGAGAAGCACCGGATGGCGGCGGGAGAGGGGGGACGTCCCCTCCCGCTGCCTCTAAGAACGATCATGCGGCGGAACCACCGCTTTGATCATTCTTATGGTGCAGAGAATTGGCTGCTGAAGACGGCGATATCTGAATGATGCCTGCAATGATCCCAGCAGGGGCGGACTGACAGCTCATGGGGCCCCCGGGCAAAAGAAGATCATGGGGCCCCCTGTGTCCCCGCCCACGTTCAAGCTATATCCACACAAAGTCCCACCTACATATTGCACTGCCCACATTGCAAATAATTTCTCTACACAATGTTCAAAATAAATGTTTATTATAGGAATTTAATTCTTGCCACTGATCACCAATGTAAGGAACATTCTTCTCACTGATCACCAATGTAAATAACATTCTTCCCACTGATCACCAATGTAAGGAACATTCATCCCACTGATCACCAATGTAAGGGACATTCTTCCCACTGATCACCAATGTAAGGGACATTCTTCTCACTGATCACCAATGTAAGGGACATTCTTCCCACTGATCACCAATGTAAGGGACATTCTTCTCACTGATCACCAATGTAAGGGACATTCTTCTCACTGATCACCAATGTAAGGAACATTCTTCCCACTGATCACCAATGTAAGGAACATTCTTCTCACTGATCACCAATGTAAGGAACATTCTTCCCACTGATCACCAATGTAAGGAACATTCTTCTCACTGATCACCAATGTAAGGAACATTCTTCTTACTGATCACCAATGTAAGGGACATTCTTCTCACTGATCACCAATGTAAGGAACATTCTTCCCACTGATCACCAATGTAAGGAACATTCTTCTCACTGATCACCAATGTAAGGAACATTCTTCTCACTGATCATCAATGTAAGGAACATTCTTCTCACTGATCACCAATGTAAGGAACATTCTTCCCACTGATCACCAATGTAAGGAACATTCTTCCCACTGATCACCAATGTAAGGAACATTCTTCTCACTGATCACCAATGTAAGGGACATTCTTCCCACTGATCACCAATGTAAGGGACATTCTTCTCACTGATGACCAATGTAAGGGACATTCTTCTCACTGATCACCAATGTAAGGAACATTCTTCTCACTGATCACCAATGTAAGGAACATTCTTCCCACTGATCACCAATGTAAGGAACATTCTTCCCACTGATCACCAATGTAAGGGGCATTCTTCTCACTGATCACCAATGTAAGGAACACTCTTCCCACTGATCACCAATGTAAGGGACATTCTTCCCACTGATCACCAATGTAAGGGACATTCTTCTCACTGATCACCAATGTAAGGGACATTCTTCTCACTGATCACCAATGTAAGGGGCATTCTTCTCACTGATCACCAATGTAAGGGGCATTCTTCCCACTGATCACCAATGTAAGGGACATTCTTCTCACTGATCACCAATGTAAGGAACATTCTTCCCACTGATCACCAATGTAAGGGACATTCTTCTCACTGATCACCAATGTAAGGGACATTCTTCCCACTGATCACCAATGTAAGGGACATTCTTCTCACTGATCACCAATGTAAGGAACATTCTTCTCACTGATCACCAATGTAAGGAACATTCTTCCCACTGATCACCAATGTAAGGGACATTCTTCCCACTGATCACCAATGTAAGGGACATTCTTCTCACTGATCACCAATGTAAGGAACATTCTTCCCACTGATCACCAATGTAAGGGACATTCTTCTCACTGATCACCAATGTAAGGGACATTCTTCCCACTGATCACCAATGTAAGGGACATTCTTCTCACTGATCACCAATGTAAGGGACATTCTTCTCACTGATCACCAATGTAAGGAACATTCTTCCCACTGATCACCAATGTAAGGGACATTCTTCTCACTGACCACCAATGTAACGGACATTCTTCCCACTGATCACCAATGTAAGGAACATTCTTCTCACTGATCACCAATGTAAGGAACATTCTTCCCACTGATCACCAATGTAAGGGACATTCTTCTCACTGATCACCAATGTAAGGAACATTCTTCTCACTGATCACCAATGTAAGGGACATTCTTCTCACTGATCACCAATGTAAATAACATTCTTCCCACTGATCACCAATGTAAGGAACATTCTTCCCACTGATCACCAATGTAAGGAACATTCTTCTCACTGATCACCAATGTAAGGAGCATTCTTCTCACTGATCACCAATGTAAGGGACATTCTTCTCACTGATCACCAATGTAAGGAACATTCTTCTCACTGATCACCAATGTAAGGGACATTCTTCTCACTGATCACCAATGTAAGGAACATTCTTCTCACTGATCACCAATGTAAGGAACATTCTTCTCACTGATCACCAATGTAAGGAACATTCTTCCCACTGATCACCAATGTAAGGGACATTCTTCTCACTGATCACCAATGTAGGGGGCATTCTTCCCACTGATCACCAATGTAAGGAACATTCTTCCCACTGATCACCAATGTAAGGAACATTCTTCCCACTGATCACCAATGTAAGGAACATTCTTCTCACTGATCACCAATGTAAGGAACATTCTTCCCACTGATCACCAATGTAAGGAGCATTCTTCCCACTGATCACCAATGTAAGGAACATTCTTCTCACTGATCACCAATGTAAGGAACATTCTTCTCACTGATCACCAATGTAAGGAACATTCTTCTCACTGATCACCAATGTAAGGGACATTCTTCCCACTGATCATCAATGTAAGGTGCATTCTTAGTGTACAGATGACAGTATCAGGCCGCTTTCACACTGGGGTGGCGGCAGCGGTAAAGCGCCGCTATTTTTAGCGGCGCTTTACCGTAATTTTTGTGGAGATATTCGGCTGCTAGTGGGGCGCTTTTAACCCCCACTAGTGTCTGAAAAAGGGATAAAACAACCTGCAAAGTGCCGCTGCATTTCAATGGGCATAGATGCTGCTTGCAGGACATTTTTTAACGTCCTGCCAGTGTATCGCCTCAGTGTGAAAGTATCTGGCTTTCACATTTACACTGCAGGGGAGACATTTTTCAGGTGCTTTTCAGGCGCTATTTTTAGCCCAAAAGCGCATGAAAAACATCCCAGTGTGAAAGGGGACTTAGGGAAAAGCACTCAGTGTATACATTTCAATGATTTTATGTAATTCATATATAGGGAATAACACTCACTTGCGCCCAGGTTTACACTGACAGCAGGAATTAAATCATGCAAGTTCAGCTAAACTCGCAGGATTTCATACCCGCATGTCAGTGCGAGTTTGGCGGGCGATTTCAGAGACATCTGAGCGGGTTGCTGCACAGATGTCGATGGAAATTGCACCCCAAAGTCAGCAAAAGTTGCAAAGAAACTACTTTTGGGAATCGGTGCAGGGCCACAAATGGGGCATCGCACTGATTCAGGTAGTGCCTTTACCATGCGATTTGACATGTCAAATCGCATGGCAAATTGCTCCTATGTAAACCAGAGCTAAGTGCTATTCCCTAATATATATATATAACACTGATATCTATACACTGAGTGCTGTACCAGATATCAGTGTGCATTAGTGAATAGCACCTGCCATCTGGTATATAGGCACAGCACAGGGCAAGAAGGAAGGAACCAGGAAGTAACACTCAGCATGGCTCTTGGAACAACACACAGACACAGTAACTGCACTGATTTCATTATCACACTGACCTCCTGCTGCTGCACAAGGCAGATCAGTGTGGATTGATGCCGTTTGAAATTCCAAGCTGACTCAGTCAGCTCTCCTCCATGTGCAGTGCTTTCTGCCTCAAAGGCTCCAGCTCCTTCACAGACTGTAACCCACGGCAGACTTATGGCCCCGCCCCCTCAGCTGGATTCCCTAGGAGAGAGCAGGGGGGAGAGGTGGCTGGAGCGCCTGTCTCAGAATATCCCCGCACGGCTCAGGGCTCTGATGAGCCACCCATCCCAGCCAACAAACACCTCTGAGCTGCTCACACAGCCACAGCCAATGGTTCCATAGCACTGCTTCCTCGGGGGTACAGTTTTTTATTTTATTGTGCATAATAATCAGCGCTGCTGCGGGCACCTTCAGGGACAGACTGAGCCGGCCGGGCCCCCCTCCCCACGGGCCCTCGGGAACTGCCCGACTCACCGAATGGTCAGTCCGCCCCTGGATCCCAGGGACGTCCTCGGTGGTCAAGAGGTTAAAAAAAAAAAACATTGAAATCCATGAGTCAGATGCCCTGCATGGAGATTAGGGCGCGGGCGCATGGACCCCTACGCCCCTCCCTTATGAGCGGCCACCACTGCCGGCCGCCATAATTGCTGGCGATTCCCAAGTTGGCCAATGAGTTACTATCACACAGAGGCCCAGATTCAGGTAGAATCGCGCAATATTTGCGTGGGCAAAGAGCAAATTTTTTTCTCTGCGCCCACGCAAATATTGCGCTTTGCCCGCGATTTACGGAGCAGTTGCTCCGTAAATTGCGCGGGCAATATGCTAAACAGCCGGGTGCAAGGCTGCCTAATGTAAATGATCCCGCCGGGGGCGGGAATCATTTAAATTAGGCGCGCTCCCGCGCCGAGCGAACAGCGCATGCTCCGTCGGGAAACTTTCCCGACGTGCATTGCGGCAAATGACGTCGCAAGGACGTCATTTGCTTCTAAGTGAACGTGAATGGCGTCCAGCGCCATTCACGGTTCACTTACGTAAACGACGTGAAATTTAAATTTCACGGGCGGGAGGCGCAGCTATACTTTAGCATTGGCTGCGCCTGCTATTAGCAGGAGCAGCCTTATGCTAAAGGCGCCGTACGGAAACTCCGTACCTTGCGTACGCAGGGCCCGCGCAACTTTTGTGAATCAGTGGTAGTATGCAATTTGCATACTACACGCCGATCACAAAGGCCGCGCCCCCTAGCGGCCAACGCAAGAATGCAGCCTGGGATGTGAAGGCATAAGGAGGCTTATGTCTGTCACATCCTAGGCTGCAGTCGGTGTAACGAGGTTCCTGAATCAGGAGCACTCGTTACACCGGAGCAAGTAAGCACTTGCGCCGCGCAACTATGGTTGCGCGGGCGCAAGTGCTTCTTGAATCTGGGCCAGAGTTTTCTTTTATTTATTAGCAGAGCTACTTCTTTCTTTTATAGTGAGAAGTAAATGATCCAAAGTATGAAGTGCGTACCGTCAGCACGGCATAGCTTTGGGCCCCGGCGCTCCTTCTAGCCGTGGTTCCCAGGGAGCTCTTTTCCCATCTGTGACCAGCTTATCATTATCTTGTAGATAACATTGGCAGGGGACTAATTGATTTCCCTTGTTTCCTGTAGATGCATTTGGTGGTGTAAGAAGAAAATGACTAGGAACCGGCATCATAAGTGCAACGCGTAAGACAGACCTCGTGAAGCGAATAAATGATACACTTGTTTAGAAGAACGAATGAAACTTAAATCTGCTCTTCAGGCTCACATTATAAACAGGCTGTAATGAAATGCAAAGTTTGATCATTAATTATAACTATCACCCCAAGTCATTCATTACAGACTTAATTCCAACCAAGATTACACAGTACAAACCGTGGAATTCAAGTACCACTAGACATACATGACAGGCAGGTTCCTATAGAGGAGTGCTTAAAGGCATTCTTATATTTTTAGTGTTTAGGTTTGAATTTTTTTTTTTTTTATATATTAATTTCATTAAAATGAGATAAAATGTTGCATAGGAATGGTGCAATGTACAGCCAGTCATTGCAATAGGAGGCTGCACACCTCCACTTCAACGCCAATTTACATTACATGCATGCTGTATGCCCTCTTGTGGTCATGTGCATGAAGCTCTGGTATGCAAATACTGACTCCTCATAGGAAGTCAGGGACTGACCCCACCCTCACCCACCCCCCTTTCCTCATAAATGACTCATCAATGTGATGGGTTGACTTACTGGTTCCATACATGGAGCAAATTTCTTTCCTGCAAACACGGGTTGCAGGAAACAAAATTAGCTTGATTCCTGCATCAACACCGGCACTGATAATGCAAATGCCACTCTTGTTTTTTATTTTGCTCTGTGCAATCGTTTTGCACAGAGCAGCCCAGATCCTCTTCTTCTGGGGTTCCCCGCTGGTGCTCCTGGCTCCTCCTCTTCATTGGGTGCCCCCATGGAAAGCCGTTTTCCCTTGGGGCACCCATGTGGGCTCGCTCGCTGCTGCATTCATCGTTGACGCAGACATCGGGACCTCTCGCCTCCCATTTTTATAGCACTTTTTGCTGTGAAAATGGTCCCAAAAATGTGTCAAAATTGTCCGATGTGTCCGCCATAATGTCGCAGTCATTGCAATGCAATGCAATATTTTAACTTTTTGCTATAATAAATATCCCCCAAAAATATATAAAAAAAATATTTTTTTCCTCAGTTTAGGCCGATATGTATTCTTCTACCTATTTTTGGTAAAAAACAATCATTATTGCGTTTATCGATTGGTTTGCGCAAAATTTATAGCGTTTACAAAATAGGGGATAGTTTTATTGCATTTTTATTAATAGTAAAAAACAAGAAACGGTTTGGGAGAGAAAACCCTCTTCCAAATGTGGGGATTTTTGAGTGAGAAGTGTCAATTGTTATCAAAAGGCAAGTACACCAAACACAGAAGGTTTTACAAAATTATCAAAAGTTTTAATATGTATAATTCATAAAAACAATTATAAACATGAATTGGACCACAGTAGTTACAAAAGCGGGATAAATGATAGTATGCAGGTAGCCAACAAGTTTCGCACAATGGTGCTTCGTCAGGGCCTTGCAACTTTTCTTTTGGATTAAGTGGTCTGTGTGTGACATAAGAATACGCCATTAATACACATCAAATTAATACAGTATAGTACATTACATATTTTTGTCAGAAAGAACATAATATCTGTGGGCCAGATTCACAAAAGAGATACGGCGGCGTATCTCCTGATACGCCGTCGTATCTCTGTTTCTATCTATGCGACTGATTCATAGAATCAGTTACGCATAGATATCCCTAAGATCCGGCATGTGTAATTGTTTTACACTGTCGGATCTTAGGATGCAGTACCGCGGCCGCCGCTGGGGGGAGTTCGCGTCGTAAACCAGCGTCAGGTATGCAAATTAGGAGTTACGGCGATCCACGAATATTTTTCCCGTCGTTACGTCGTCGCAAGTGTTAGTTTCCCGTCGCAAAGATAGGGCACCTTTAACAAGGTGTAAAAGTACTCCACCATGTTAAAGTATGCCCGTCTTTCCCGCGTCGCTTTTGAATTATTTTTAATTTTTTTCTTTTTCCCGGCGTAACTGCTTTGTTGACGTCGCGATTCACGAAAAAGTCGGTGCGTCGTAATTTCACGCAAAGCACGTCGGGAAATTTGCGACGGGAGCATGCGCAGTACATCCGGCGCGGGAGCGCGCCTAATTTAAATGGTACTCGCCCCATTCGATTTGGCCCGCCTTGCGCCGGACGTGTTTACGATACACCGCCGCAAATTTCCAGGTAAGTGCTTTGTGGATCGAGCACTAAATCTGAAAAATTGCGGCGGTGTAACGTAAACAGGTTACGTTACGCTGCGCCCGCTCTACCTGAATCTGGCCCTGTGTGCTCACCAATTCTGCTAATGACTGAACCAAAATTGTCAGAACGCGGCCCAGAGGGTCCCAACGGCGCGAGGAGCAAAGATAACCAAGGCAGTGACCAGTGGAAGCCAGATCCACTCAGTCATAAGATGTGCAGATACTAGAGCGAGTGGAGACCCCGATAATCAACAAGCAATCTGTAAATTATTCAAATATAAAATAATAATAATAAAGTACCATGTATCTGTTTACGTATACAGTCCGTTTGCAGACATGCGTATACAAATATACTTAAAGCGGTAGTTCACCCTCAGTGTCAACATTGTACCATAAAATCAGGCATTGTAGCGCGAGCTACAGTATGCCTGTCTCAAATTTTTTATCCCCGTACTCACAGTGTACTGGTACATTATAGATTCCGACTCCCGCGGGGAATGGGCGTGCCTATAGAGAGGGAGGATGATTGACGGCCGGCTCTGGCACGTCATGCTCCCTGAAGACAGCCGGAGTAGGTCTCGGCTCTTCACGGCGCCTGCGCACAGGCTATGCGCAGGCGCCGTGAAGAGCCAAGCCTATTTCGGCTATTTCCGGAGAAGCGTGACGCGCCAGAGCCGGCCGTCAATCACCTTCCGTCTGGATTGGAACGCCCATTCCCCGTGGGCAGTCGGAATCGTCTATGTACGATTACACAGTGAGTACGGGGATAAAAAATTCGAGACAGGCATACTGTAGCTCGCGCTACAGTGCCTGATTTTATGCTAGAAGAAAAAAAAAAAGTTTTTTCTTGTTTATAGGGTGAACCCCCGCTTTAATGTCCATGATGCTATATCAATAGATAAATAATTGGCCAAGATTGCTTGTTGATTATCGGGGTCTCCACTCGCTCTAGTATCTGCACATATTATGACTGAGTGGATCTGGCTGAAGAATACATATCGGCCTAAACTGAGGAAAAAAAACGTTTTTTTATATATTTTTGGGGGATATTTATTATAGCAAAAAGTTAAAATATTGAATTTTTTTCAAAATTGTCGCTCTATTTTTGTTTATAGCACAAAAAATAAAAACCGCAGAGGTGATCAAATACCATCAAAAGAAAGCTCTATTTGTGAGAAAAAAAGGACGCCAATTTTGTTTGGGAGCCACGTCGCACGACCGCTCAATTATCAGTTAACCCCCCTGACGGTAAACCCGAGCGCGACTCGGGGTTGGTTTTACATGTTAGGATCGGCAAACCCGAGTCACGCTCGGGCTGGACGGGCTTACCTTTCGCTGGATCCACAGGCTTGGTTTACTCACCTTGTCCCTGGATCCAGCGATGCCACCCGCTGTGTGAGCGAGCGGGACCTCCTCGCTCGATTCACAGTCCCCGTGTGACGCCGATCTCCGTTCCCTGCGACGTTACGACGCACGGGGACGGAGAACGGCGCCAAATTCAAAAAAGTAAACAAACACATTACATACAGTATACTGTAATCTTATAGATTACAGTACTGTATGTAAAAAATACACACCCCCCTTGTCCCTAGTGGTCTGCCCAGTGCCCTACATGTACTTTTATATAATAAAAAATGTCATTTCTGCCTGCAAACTGTAGATTGTCCAAAAGTGTCCCTTTATGTCAAAAATGGTTTTAGATCAGCTAGAAAACAGCGATAATAAATTATAATCACTTGCAGAATTGTGCGATAGCGATTTGCGGGGAAATTCGTCATAAAAAAAATAAAATAATGTCAGCGACAATTCTGCAACTGCAAATTTCAGTGATTTTGAGTTGATTACATTATTGAATAATTTTTATTATAATTATATTATTATTTGTTATAATTATTTATAATTATTTATTATATTATAATTTATAATTTTGTTTTAAAAAAAAAAATCATACCCGGGATGCCTACAAGACTCTTGCTTGGTCAGATTTAAGTGAGTTATTTCTAAAAATTACAGGCCTACAGTATAAAACACCAATTTCCTTGCAAAATAAATGTACCGCTTTTGGTACGTAATTCCAGACAGAATCATACCGCCAGGGAGGTTAAAGTGACAAATCACAAAAAGGGGCTAGGCATATTGGTTCAGGTCTTAAGTGGTTAAACCCCCCTATGGGTCTTTAGTTTAGACTTAACCGTGAATAATCACCCTAGAATTACTGTACTCATGGTTAAAAAAAGAATTATTGTTCTCACTTCAGCTATGGCTGACTTCAGATTCTTCCCTGGGCACAGCAGCCAGGGAAAGTGACAGCCTAACCCAGACGTAATGCATGCCACTTCCATGAATAAAGTGAATGATGAGCGCAAAAATAAATGGAATAATGCATATAACACATCAATTGTGAACGATTATAAGATAAAATATGTAAGATCCTCATAGATTGAGGAACTAACGCAAAAAACACCAATCACCACTAATAACTAGTGGCAGCTGAAGTGTGCAATCAGGGGTATTGATACAATAAAATGTCCCAAAATGTGATAAATAATGAAAGTGTCCCAAGTGACAGCAATGAAATGATCCGTGTATAGAGGCTGGCAGCGATGAAATATATCCAATACAGAGTGATGTAAAATTTCACACGGCAGGTGGGCTCACAGAGCGCTTACCTCCCTCACATGGGAAACCAGCATAGAAATCCTCAGATGGGATGCCTGCAAACTTCTCTCTTCTCCGATGGACGACTGTAGTCCAATGGACTCTCTCCAGAAACGTGTCCTTCTCACTGTGTGTAGTTCCAGGCTTCACAAAAATGGCCGCTCCGTATCCATACAATCACAGGTGGTTTCCATGTTCATTCTAGCTATAGGAGATCAACGCATGGATGTTCGCAGGTCTTCCTCTCCTCTACCCAGTGGCACCCAACATGAGGGTCTTGGGCCTGCAGGTGAGACAGTGGAGCCTGGGAAACATGGTGGAGGGGGTCGTGATTTACACACACTCCCAGCTGCTGCTACTGATGTCGGTGATTGCAAAAGTGTTAAAAAGTTAAAGGGGTTGTAAAGATACATTTTTTTTTCTCCTAAATATCTTCCTTTACCCTAGTGCAGTCCTCCTTCACTTACCTCATCCTTTCATTGATTTTTCTTTTAAATGTCCTTATTTCTTCTGAGAAATCCTCACTTCCTGTCCTTCTGTCTGCAACTTCACACAGTAATGCAAGGCTTTCTCCCTGGTGTGGAGTGTCATGCTCGCCCCTCCCTTGGACTACGGGAGAGTCAGGACGGCCCACTTACACACAGCTCCTTTCTCTATCTGCAACGTAGAGAGCGTCCTGACTCTCCGTAGTCCAAGGGAGGGGCGAGCATGACACTCCACACCAGGGAGAAAGCCTTGCATTACTGTGTGAAGTTGCAGACAGAAGGACAGGAAGTGAGGATTTCTCAGAAGAAATAAGGACATTTAAAAGCAAAATGGAAGGATGAGGTAAGTGAAGGAGGACTGCACTAAGGTAAAGGAAGCTATTTAGGGGAAAAAAAATCCTTTACAACCCCTTTAAAGTGTTTGTTACCCCAACACTTCATATTCCTGATATGCGCCTGCTGTACCATGTACTTGTATGAGAAAGTATCCCGTTCTCTGGGTATTGCTTCCTTTATTTGAACTCCTCTGGTGAACCTGTAAGGCCCCGTACACACGACCAAACATGTATGCTGAAACTGGTCCGCGGGCCAGTTTCAGCATACATGTTCGGTCGTGTGTAGGCGCGAGCGGGCCGAATTCCAGCAAACATTTGCCCGCCGGGCCTTTTCCCAGCGGGCAAATATTCCTGGACGTGTTTTAAAACCGTCCGCTGGAATCCTGCCCGCTCGGACATGTACGGTCGTCAGTACAGACCTACCGTACATGTCCGAGCACCCGCCGTCCCTCGCATGCGTCGAATGACTTTGACGCATGCGTGGAAGCCTTTAAATGGCAGGCTCGCCCACGTCGCCGCGTCATCGCCGCGTCATCGTTGCGGCGACGACGCGGACACGCCCCGCGTAGTGTTTACGCACGGACTTCTGTACGATGGTTAGTACAACCATCGTACAGAAGCCCTCTGGCAGGCATGTACGGTGAAAACGGTCCGACGGACCGGTTTCATCGTACATGTTTGCTCGTGTGTACCGGGCCTTAGTCCCCTTGCTTGCCTATTTAAAAATGACCAGACTAAGCAGGAGAGCACAGGGTGGTCAGTTCCTTAGCTATGCTGAGAACTCAGTGTACTCCAATGATCAGACTTGTCCTGACACACCCTTGCTGCACAGCCATTCACTGGGAAGCTCAGTGTGCACACAGGGGGGTAGGGGCAGGAGGAAGAGGAGCAAGTCAAGCCCTCTCTCCTCTCCTGTCCGTGTATGGGGATGGGGCCCGTGCACACCCAATGCACTTGGTGATTGTGGTACTTGGTTACTTGGGGAGCCACAGTCCATTATGAATATTGTGTCCGGGTTTCAGGCAGTCTGAAACCCGGAAGCATGATCCCAAACCCAAACTGTCCAGGTGAATCCCAGACAGGTGGCAACCCTATTTTAACCCCAAAGAAGCGGTTAAAAACTCCTGTGTTGCAGTGCTTTCAAAGAGCTTACAATGGACAGGGGCATTTTGGGAGTGCTGTATACAGAGCTCCCAACCCACCCCAAAGATGCTGCTTGCAGGACTTTTCCGAACGTCCTGCAAGCGCCCCGCCCGGGTGTGAAAGCACCCATTGCAGAGAATGGGAGGCAGTTTTCAGGTGCTATTTCTAGCACTAAAACTCCTGAAAAATTAAAGGAAGCCTCATGCTGCGTACACACGATCATTTTTCGGCATGACAAAAAACGTTGTTTTTCAGCATTTCCAAAAAACTAAATTTTTCCAACTTCATCATTAAAAACGACGTTGCCCACACACCATTGTTTTAAAAAAATGATGAACAAAGCGCGGTGACGTACAACACGTACGACGGCACTTAAAAGGGGAAGTTCTTTTCGCCTTAGGGCTGCTTTTAGCTGATTCTGTGTTAGTAAAAGACGATTCACGCTTTTCTGTCTGTTACAGCGTGATGAATGTGCTTACTCCATTATGAATGGTAGTTTTACCAGAACGAGCGCTCCCGTCTCCTAACTTGCTTCTGAGCATGCGCGGGTTTAAAATGTCGTTTTAGCCCACCCACGATCATTTTTTACAACCCGAAAAAATAGATTTTTTAAAACGACGTTAAAAAATGCAGCATGTTCGAATTTTTTTTTTTGGGCGTTTTTCAGAAGCCGAAAAATTATGTGTAGCCCACACACCATCATTTTAAATGACGTTTTTAAAACCGTCTTTTTTCATGCCGAAAAATGATCGTGTGTACGCGGCATAAGAGCAGATGGATTTCAAATGCTACATGAATCATCTGCCCTTAATCAAGATGGCCACGGCTAGAAATGCTAAAGGTGATTCAAAGTGATTTCTCAACAAAGTAAAGCATGGAGACATGGACAGTGGGGGGAGTTTGCTTTGAATTTAAAAAACGATTTAAATAGAGTTTTCGGTTTGTGGCGCTCAGATACAGTTAGACACCACCTTAGGGGAGTGGGAGGGGGAAGTAAAACTAGACCTCGACTCTCTATTTTTACCCTTCTTCACCTGCATGTGTGAACAAGCCCTTAGGGAGTATGCAGGAGGAATCTGTCTTATTTAAACCTCAGATATCTAGGGTCTAGAAATGTTTATAATGCTATTCTAATAAACAGTGGGGGTTATTTACAAACGGCAAATCCACTTTGCACTACAAGTGCAAACTACGGGCCAGATTCAGGTGGATCAGCGGATCTTTAGATCCCAGTGATCTATCTGATTTAAGATACGCTGCCGCAAGTTTGAGAGGCAAGTGGGTACCGTATTTATCGGCGTATATCGCGCACTATTTTCCCCTTAAAATAAGGGGAAAATCGTGGGTGCGCGATATACGCCGATAGCCGCTTCCCGCGCTCAGTTTGAAATCCTGCGCCGACATATACCGAGTGCAGTACACTCGGGTACATTCGGCTAGTCTCGGCTTCGCTTGTGCTCACGCATAAACGTCACAGAGCGTGAGCGCGAGCGAAGCCGAGCCTTGCCGAATGTACCCGAGTGTACTGCACTCGGTATATGTCGGCGGAGGCGTTCGAACTGAGTGCGGGAAGCGGGGACTCGACTTGAGGCGCGCGCTGGAGAAGCCGGGAGGACACCATCGAGGCCGCAGACGGACGCCGGACCGGACGATGGACGCTGGGAAGACACCAAAACTGTAAGTAATAAAATCATATTTTTTTACAGGAAATTCGGGGGCAACTTAGGGGTGCGCGGTTTACGCGGGAGCGCGTTATACCGCGCTAAATACGGTAATTCACAAACCACTTACCTCCAAACTTGTCTCGCAAATCCCCCGGCGGAATTCAAATTCCGCGGCTAGGGGGAGTGTACTATTTAAATCAGGCGCGTTCCCGCGCCGATTTAAATGAGCATGCGCCGTCCGTGAAATTTCCCGGCGTGCATTGCTCCCACTGGGACGTCAGTGGTTTCGACGTGAGCGTAACTTGCGACGCGCGGGTTTCTGAATCGGCGTACGCGGGAACGACGGCTATACTTAACATTGGCTGCGCCTCATAGAAGCAGGGGTAAGTATACGCCGGGAAAACCGCTACGGAAACGTCGTAACAAACTGCGTCGGGTCCGCGTACGTTTGTGAATTCGCGTATCTCGCTGATTTACATATTATTCAGCGTAAATCAGCGGGAACGCCCCCCGCGCCATTTTCAAATTGAAAATAAGATCCGACGGTGTAACACAGTTACACGTGTCGGATCTTAGCCCTATCTATGCGTAACTGATTCTATGAATCAGGCGCATAGATACGACCAGTGTTAGTGAGAGATACGACGGCGTATCAGGAGATACACCGTCGTATCTCTCTGTGAATCTGGCCCTACAAGTGCAAAGTTCACTTGAAATTGCACTGAAGGTGCACTTGGAAGGGCAGTCGCTGTAGATCCGAGGGGTAGATCTGAAATGAGGGGAAGCTCTGCTGATTTTATCATCCAATCATGTGCAAGCTAAAATGCTGTTTTTTATTTTCCTTGCATGTCCTCCTCGGATCTACAGTGACTGCACTTCCAAGTGTACTTTCAGTGCAATTTTAAGTGAACTTTGCACCTGTAGTTTGCACTTGTAGTGCAAAATGGATTTGACTTTAGTAAATACCTCCTTTTACATCGTTTGGGTATCGCAAATTCCCTCTTCTCGCTTTTTCTCCCCTGTGGCTTTTAGCATTTAATATAGTGACTGATACCAAGGTGGAGGATTGGAATACAGGAACACAATTGTTGCACTGGTATTGCTATTGACCTGTGTGGTGTCATTATGCCAGGAGGAAGGTTTGGGATGCCAATGAGTCTGCCAAGAGATTTAGGCCCCTTTCACACCTGCGGACCGTGGCCCGGATTCAGATAGAGATACGACGGTGTATCTCCTGATACGCCGTCGTATCTCTGCGTTCCGACGGTCGGATCTATGCGACTGATTCATAGAATCAGTTCCGCATAGATCTCCCTAAGATCCGACAGGTGTAAGTGACTAACACCGTCGGATCTTAGGCTGCGATCTCCCGCTGGCCGCTAGGTGGCGTTTCGTTTTTTGTACGCGACGAATATTCAAATGAGGAGTTCCGCCGATTCAGAAACGAACGCCTGCCCGCCGCTTTTTTTTTATGTCGCTTGCGTTCGGCTTTTTCCAGCGTATAGTTACCCCTGCTATGTGAGGGGCATCCTATGTTAAGTATGGGCGTCGTTCCCGCGCCGAGTTTTGAATTTTTACGTTGTTTGCGTAAGTCGATTCAGAATACGGCCGGACGCAAGTTACGCTCACGCCAAAACCAATGACGTCCTAGCGACGCCATTTGGAGCAATGCACGCTGGGAAAAATCGCGGACGGCGCATGCGCTGTTGGATCGACGCGGGGACACGCCTGATTTAAATTGTAGACGCCCCCTAACCTCGGAATTTGAATTCCACCGGGGGATCTACGATACGCCGCCGCAAGTTTTGAGGTAAGTGCTTTCTGAATACAGCACTAGCCGGCACTTGCCGGCGGATCGTAAATCAGATAGATTACGCCAATCTAAAGATCCGCTAATCTATCTGAATATACCCCCCTATGTCCGATTTTTCATCCATCCGTTTACGGATGAAAAAGGGACATCCATTAATCCCTATGAGATCGCGGGTGTCCACAATCCTCCGATTCTGTAGACGGAGGAAAAAACTATTTTTCCTTCCGTCTGCGGATCGGATAAACGCGAACAGACGGTCCGTGTTCATCCGATCCCCCCATAGGGGAGAGCGGAGATCTGACAGGGCGGTCCCTGCACAGTGTGACGTAAAACGGGACTATAAAGGTGAAGTTCCATTCAAATGGCGCCACCCTTTGGGCTGCCTTTGCTGATCCTCGTGTTAGTAAAAGTTTGGTGAGAGACGATTCGCGCTTTTCAGTCTTCATGCTTTCAGTCTGTTACAGCGTGATGAATGTGCTATCTCCATTACACACACTACTTTTACCAGAACGAGCGCTCCCGTCTCATACTTGATTCTGAGCATGCACGTTTTTTTTTTCCCCTCGGAAAAGCATACACACACGAGTGGTTTTCGCAACGGGAAAAAGACTGCCGTAATCACAACAGGAAAAAAGAGAGCTGGTTCTTAGGCATGTGCATTTCGTTCCGAATCGAAATTCGGACAAATTTTTCATTATTCGGACATTCGGATGCATACGAATTCCCGAATTGCAATATTAATGAATTTACCGAATCCGAACGAACGTTTTCGATTCCAAATCGAAAACCCGTGGACGAAATTCGATCAGAATTCGAATTTTTTTTTTTTTTTCGAATTCCGATCGAATTTCGTCCGCGGGTTTTCGATTTGGAATTCAAAATTTTTTTTTTTTTTTTTCGAATTCCGATCGAATTTCGAAATTATATTCGAAAAGAGACTATTTGTTGTCGAATCCGGTCGAAATACTTTCGAATTCGACCGGATTTTTCGAAATTCGGTCGAAAACGAACGAATTCCGAAAACGGTCGAAATATTTTCGAATTTGACCGGATTTTTCGAAATTCGGTCGAAAACTAACGAGTTCCGAAAACAAATTTAACACATGTAACGAACCTAACTTAACGAAATTAATTAAATAACGAATTAAAACGAAACGAAACAAAATTTTCCCTTTTGCACATGCCTACTGGTTCTTATTTTTTTGCGCATGGGAGCATACACACGGCCGGTTTTCCCAACAAAAACAAACATGGCAGCTTTCCCGTCGGGTCATTAAACGAAAAAAATAAAAAGTAAAAGTTTAATATCACTTTTATGACACCCCAAATGCAGGTCGCAAATGCAGTGCGTTTGTCTGCACCGGATCGCATGGCACATAAGTACCATGCAATCTTGTATCTGTGCATTTTGCAAAGTAGTGCATGAACTACCGTATTTATCGGGGTATTACGCGTTTCGGCGTATAGCGCGCACCCCTAAAGTGGACCCGCATTCCTGTAAAAAAAAACATTTTAGTACTTACAGTTTTGGTGTCTTGCGCGGCGTCCATCGGCGGCCTCGTCGGGTCCGGCGTCCGTCTGCGGCTTCGGTGGTGTCCTCCTCGTCGGGTCCGGCGTCCTTCTGCGGTGTCCTCCCCGCTCGATCCCTGCTTCCCGCGCTGAGTTTGAACCACTGCGCCGGCATATACCGAGCGCAGTACACTCGGGTATAGTCGGGCAGGCTTGGCTCCTCTCGCGGTCACGTCTTGTGCGTTCTGTACGTCCTGGACGTGACCGCGAGAGGAGCCAAGGCTGCCTGACTATACCCGAGTGTACTGCGCTCGGTATATGGCGTTTACGTTCAGTTCTCATTTGACTATGCAAATGAGCCTGATACGCTGATTCCCAAACGATTTTGTGCCGCGTCGTCGCCGTTTACGTCGTTTCCGTAAGCGTAAGGTTACCCCTGCTATATGAGGGGTAACCTTACGCCAGTCTGCCGAATGCCATGTTAAGTATGGCGTCGGGTCAGCGTCGTCTTTTTCCGTCGGTTACGTCGTTTTACTAAGTCGTCCGCGAATACGACTTTACGTCAATGACGCTCACGTCGGCGTCATTGACGTTTTCCATCGTGAGCTGGAGCATGCGCACTGGGCAATTTTTCCACCCGGCGCATGCGCAGTTCGATCGGCGCGGGGGCGCGCTTAATTTGAATACCAGCCGCCCCCTTTGAATTACGCGGCCATACGCCAGGCCATTTACACTACGCCGCCGCAAATTATGGAGCAAGTGCTTGGAGAATACGGCACTTGCTTTAGTAAGTTGCGGTGGCGTGGTGTAAATGGCTTACACTACACCGCCGCCGATTCTATGAGAATCTGGCCCTAAAACACCAGGATAAGGATACTTATGGATTATCAAAGGAACAAACCTACGTAAATACTCGCCTACATGCTGCAGCCGCCCCACGCTGGCTTTAAGACCAAACCTCCCAACATTTTGAGATGGGAATGAGGGACACCTATCAGCAAAAGTATGCAGGCATAGGACACACCCCTTGCCACACCCCCTTAAAGGGGAATTGTACAAAAAAACAAGATTGGTTGAACCCACAAGTGCTTTTTTTTTACCACTACTATTCCTTTATATTGGCTTTTAGAGTTTACAAATGCAGTATTTTAGAAATCAGATAAAAGGTTTAGCGCTGGGAAACACTTTTTGATAGATAAAAAGTGCATTTTATATACATCTATATAGATCAGACCCACATGAGGGACAAATGAGGAGAATGAGGGACAGAGGGACATTGCTCCAAACCAGGGACAGTTGGAAGCTATGTCTAAGACTGAGAACTGAGAGATCACATGACCACTAAAATGCCGCCGATCGTTCAGCCTTCGGTCTGCTCCTGAAGCAGAAAGCTGGGGAGGGGGCGGGTGCACCGCTCGGCTCGCTCAGCCTTTCAGCTGCGTGTTTGAGGGTGGAGCCATCTGTCAATCAGGCAGCCCCGGGGACTCTGGGTCACAGGAGAACAAAAGTAAATGCATTCCTGTGAACCTCAAGAGAAGTAAAGCCAAAAAAAAAAGCTTTTACCGTACTGCTATTTAAAAAAAAAAAAAGTAACCGGTATTTTCAGCTGTGCTGTGTGAGATTTCAAAATGAAAGTCACATGGCTGCAAATAAGGCTTTGTGACTACATGACCAACTTTAGTCTTTATACACAAAAATGCCAAAAGGGGGCGTATGTGAGACCCCGCTCTCTATGATAAGCAGATGACAGTGGGGTAGATTCAGTAAGCAATTGGGTCTGCGTAACCATAGTTACGCAGCGCAATTGCTGCGTAACCATAGTTACGCAGCGCAATTGCTTAGTTGCGCCGGCGTATCGACTGCTCCTGATTCAGGAAGCTCGATACGCCGACTGCAGCCTAAGATATGACTAGCATAAGGCTCTTATGCCGTCGTATCGTAGGCTGCATTCTTACGATGGCCGCTAGGTGGCGTTCCCGTAGTGGTCAGCGTAGAGTATGCAAATTGCATACTAACGCCGATTCACAACCCTATGTGCGCCCTGCGTACGCATTTTAAGTCGTTTGCGTTCGTCGGGTTCCGCGTAAGGCTGCTCCTGCTATTAGCAGGGGCAGCCAATGCTAAGTATACCCGTCGTTCCCGCGTCGCGATTTAAAAAAATTACGTCGTTTGCGTAAGTGAATCGTGAATGGCGCCATTTACGTTCACGTCAAAGCAAATGACGTCCTTGCGATGCACGTCGGGAAAGTTTCCCGACGGAGCATGCGCACTACGTTCGGGAACGTGCCTAATTTAAATGATCCACGCCCCCTACGGGATCATTTAAATTACGCGCCGTTACGCCGGGCATTTTTAAGGAGCGCCCGCGCAAATTACGTAGCTACTGCTTCATGAATGAAGCGTAGAGCAGTTAATTTACGGAGGCGCAGTGTTAAAACGGTACGCTGCGCCTCCGTAAGAGGGCGCAATTCGTACCAGAATCTACCCCAGTGACTCCCAACAACCACTCCTAATTCTGTTTACTGGGGTCATATCGGTGAACATCGATTTGAGATCGGCTGCTGATCCTGTAGGCGTTGCTAGGAAGTAGACCACAAAAATAGTTTCTAGAGTCACCGAAAAACGTTACCATAATTTATAATTAGTATCTTTTTCACATACTGCGGCAGGCGGGATAGAGACGGGATGGGTGCTGTTGCGCCTGGTGATTAACGATACGCCATCCAGGTCACCCTCGTACAATAAGAACATTAAAAATAGTTCACCCTCGTTTCACTTTCAGCCTTTCCATCTGTTGTGCCGGCTCAGTTAACACTTCTGCTGGTGCTTTATTCCTCAAATAACAGAACGAGGAACATAAAAGGAACATCTGTTTTAGTTATAATCCCGGGAACCTGTACAGCGAGGGGCAAGGAGGTAACTTGTTCTGGATACACAATGTAAGAATGGGTGGTGTGGATGACAGCAAGCGAAGTGGGGGGCATGGGGTACGCAAGGACAACAGCCACGGAGCTTCCCTCCTTGGGTAGTGTACACCAGTCTGTGGGATCAGTAAATTCTTTGGGGCAGATCCACAAAGCGAGTACGCTGGCGTATCTACTGATACGCCGGCGTACTTTCAAATTTCCCACGTCATATCGTTGTTTTGAATCCTCAAAACAAGATACGACGGCATCTGGGTTAGATCCGACAGGCGTACGGCTTCATACGCCTTCGGATCTAAGATGCAATTTTTCGACGTCCGCTGGGTGGCGTTCAGGTTGTTTTCCGCGTCGAGTATGCAAATTAGCTATTTCCGACGATCCACGAACGTACGAGCGGCCGTCGCATTCTTTTACATTGTATCTAGTCGGCTTTTTCCGGCGTATAGTTAAAGCTGCTGTTTCGTGGCGTATAGTTAAACCTGCTATGTTAAGTATGGCCGTCGTTCCCGCGTTTAATTCGAATTTTTTTGTTCCGTTTGCGTAAGTCGTCCGTGAATCGCGGGATGGACGTAATTTACGTCCAAGTCTAAACAATGACGTCCTTGCGACGTCATTTCGCGCAATGCACGGCGGGAAATTTAGGGACGGCGCATGTGCAGTTCGGCGCGGGGACGCGCTTCATTTAAATGAAACACGCCCCCTACCCGCCCAACTTGAATTCCGCACCGTTACGCCGCTTGAGATACACTACGCCGCCGTAACTTACGGCGCAAAATCTTTATGGATTCGAACCAAAGCCAGGTAAGGTACGGCGGCGTAGCGTATCTCAGTTGCGCCGGGGCAGATCTTTGTGGATCTGCCCCTTTATATTTATTATGGCCAGGGTTAAAAGAAAGTGTTAACGCTGAAGTTTTTTTTTTTTAAGTCTGCAGTAAGGATGCGCAAGAAAAAAATACCAAACTGTACCAAAAACTGAGCATGTAAACACATAAAAGTGCACAAGGGTGTGTGAAAAGGTCCCAAAGAGGAAAAAACCCCTCCAGGGTTGCCAACTGCCAGTAAATTTGCAGATGGTTTGTAAGAATCGGCCAGTTTACAAACTGTCTGTAAATGTCCGTTAAGGGCATCTGCTGCCCATAAAAACTATGGCTGCAGGTCTGCTTCAGAATTGCGCATGTGCAGTTCTGAGGCTGGCCGGATGGTGCTCAGGCTCATGGCAGGCTTGTGCGGGCTCCGGGCGAGCACAGTGATGTCATGGCACTTGGCGCCTTTTTTCGAAACGCAAACGCAGAGCAAGTCTGAATGCAAAGAGGGCAGGGGGAGCGGGAGTAGCGCCACGGCCTGAGAGGGACTCTGAGGAGGAGAAAGAGAAGAGGATCAAAGCCTGCCCTCAGTGCCCTGCGTACGGCAACTGGCATTAACGGTTGGTCAGCTCCAGCCAGGCCACATAGTCTGTGTCTGTGGGGGGGTCACTGATGTAAGGGGGGTGAATACACTAAGGTAATGGAGGACATAAATATAAAGGTTCCCCCTTATAGCAGTAACCCCCCATACCTTAGTGTATTTACTTTACGAAAGGTGGTCTGTGGCCACCAGAGTCCCCCTCCCTCACATCAGAGTTCCTGGCATTCCCCCTTAAATCCTTCACTTTACTTTTCCCCTCTCTGCCAATCCCTTCATCGGCTTCCACTCACCCAAATTCAAAATACTAACAACAAAGCCATCCACAACTCTGCCCCCAGCTAGATCGCTAACCTAGTGTAGCACTACCCTCGAAGGAGCTGCTGGTTTGTTTTGGGTGGCATGTTACCTCCGCCGTCTAGGGTACTGGATGAGAGCTGAAACAAAGTCAATGTCCACACGTTGCGTTCCTTTTTCTCTGCTTTATTTACCAATCGTGGTAAAAGAACGAACAATAAATTGAAGAGGTGAGATAAGGTATAGGTAGTAGGTTCAGGTGAATAACTTGATCGGAAGCACTCCTGCCTCCAGACATGAACTTTCGTCGCCACTCTAGCCAGAGAGGGTAGTGTGCCCCTGGATAGACCTCTCTCACTAGTCCTAGCAGCCAGGGCGCTACACGGAACCTTGGTACAGTCTCTGCCACTGACCTTCCCAAAGGTGGAGATACGTTCGGTCCAGAATCCTCTCAATTTAGGATTAAGCACCCAGATCTCTTCTCAAAGTAGTTACTTTTGAAATCAGGAAACTGACGGGCGATCACTGCTCAGCCTTTCAGTAGTGATGTGTCCTTTAATGAAGTTCAGGCCTCCCCTGAGTGTACCAGCCTCGTGCTGGGTGCTCTCCAGACAGGTACTTCATTCGATGGCTTCCTTTGTCAAGGCAAACCCAATCTGGATACTGGGCCGGCTCAGCAAGATACGACTCCAGACCAACATGGTCCCGGAGCCAGAAACTCTGAACACGCACCCCCAGCCAGGAGGGCCACACACAGGGGTGGTGGGACGACTGCCCAGGGCGGACGACGACGACCCAGAACCTGTGACGTCTGTCCCTTAAATACTCCTCCCAGCATGCACAGCGAGGCAACCAACTCTCAATGATTGGCCGCTGGGAAAGAAAACCAAACACACCTGGATCTGACTGCTGCCACCCTTGGCCTTGGGTGGAACTGACACCCCAGACAACAATAGTGGTCACCTGCAGTACAGCCACGGCTGGAACAGAGATCCAAATTTGAAAACAAATAGGTCAGAGGTAACTAATCTTCTGACTAACCTCTAAATTTAGAGCAGGGCCAGCAGAGAAAACAGCTGGTCTCCTAATACCAACCAAATCGTTCTCTTCGCTCCTCCCGACACCTCCTGCTCTCTTGCTCCCTTGTCACCTCCTTCCATGCTCCTCTAGGACTTTTCCTGAGCCTTTTCCATCCTTTGGAACTCCCTACCATAATCTTTCCAATTGTCTCCTACTCTGTCCACTTTTAGGTGATCCCTGGAAACCCTTCTCTTCAAAGAAGCCTATCCTGCCTCCACCTAACAACTACCGTATTTTTCCCTGTATAAGACGCACTTTTTTCCCCCAGAAATATGGGGGGAAAAGTCCCTGCATCTTATAATCCGAATATACGGTATGACACTGCCCCACGCCGCCGCTGGCTCCGCCCCCTGTCACCGCTCTCCTCCCGCCAGAACCTCTGGAAGAGAGGCAGGTGAGCAGGGGACAGATTTTCCAAACCCCCCTGTTCGCCGGGCGATTTTCCGGCTGGCTGGCTCGGGCTGCTCTGTCTTCTGCTAGGTTGTATGACACTGCCCCACGCCGCCTCTGTCTACGCCCCCTGCCACCGATCGCATCTCCTCCCGCCGCAACCTCTGGAAGAGAGGCAAGAGAGCAGGGGAAAAACTTTCCAAACCCCCCTGTTCGCCGGGCGATCTTCCGGCTGGCTGGCTCGGGTTGCTCTGTCTTCTGCTAGGTGGAAGAGCAACGTAAGGTAAGGCTGCATTTGTGGCATCTCTCACTCTGCATTCACTATGGTCACTCTGCATTCACTATGGTCACTCTGCATTCACTATGGTCACTCTGCATTCACTATGGGCAATGGTCACTCTGCATTCACTATGGTCACTCTGCATTCACTATGGTCACTCTGCATTCACTATGGGCAATGGTCACTCTGCATTCACTATGGTCACTCTGCATTCACTATGGTCACTCTGCATTCACTATGGGCAATGGTCACTCTGCATTCACTATGGTCACTCTGCATTCACTATGGGCAATGGTCACTCTGCATTCACTATGGTCACTCTGCATTCACTATGGGCAATGGTCACTCTGCATGTACTATGAGCAATGGTCACTCTGCATGTACTATGGGCAATGGTCACTCTGCATGTAGTATGGGCAATGGTCACTCTGCGGCCCAGATTCAAGAAGCACTTGCGCCCGCGCAACCATAGGTTGCGCGGCGCAAGTGCTTACTTGCTCCGGTGTAACGAGTGCTCCTGATTCAGGAACCTCGTTACACCGAATGCAGCCTAGGATGTGACAAACATAAGCCTCCTTATGCCTTCACATCCCAGGCTGCATTCTTGCGTTGGCCGCTAGGGGGCGCGGCCTTTGTGATCGGCGTGTAGTATGCAAATTGCATACTACCACCGATTCACAAAAGTTGCGCGGGCCCTTCTCACGCAAGGTACGGAGTTTCCGTACGGCGCCTTTAGCATAAGGTTGCTCCTGCTATAGCAGGCGCAGCCAATGCTAAAGTATAGCTGCGCCTCCCGCTTGCGACGTTCAAATTTAACGTCGTTTACGTAAGTGAACCGTGAATGGCGCTGGACGCCATTCACGTTCACTTACAAGCAAATGACGTCCTTGCGACGTCATTTGCCGCAATGCACGTCGGGAAAGTTTCCCGACGGAGCATGCGCTGTTCGCTCGGCGCGGGAGCGCGCCTAATTTAAATGATTCCCGCCCCCGGCGGGATCATTTACATTAGGCAGCCTTGCGCCCGGCTGCTTAGCATATTGCCCGCGCAATTTACGGAGCAACTGCTCCGTGAATCGCGGGCAAAGCGCAATATTTGCGTGGGCGCAGAGAAAAAAATTTGCTCTTTGCCCACGCAAATATTGCGCGATTCTACTTGAATCTGGGCCTGCATGTACTATGGGCAATGGTCACTCTGCATTTACTATGGGCAATGGTCACTCTGCATTTACTATGGGCAATGGTCACTCTGCATGTACTATGGGCAATGGTCACTCTGCATGTACTATGGGCAATGGTCACTCTGCATTTACTATGGGCAATGGTCACTCTGCATTTACTATGGGCAATGGTCACTCTGCATGTACTATGGGCAATGGTCACTCTGCATGTACTATGGGCAATGGTCAGACTGCATTCCATGGGCACTGGAATATATTTTACTACAGTATTTGGTTCAGAATCTTTTTTTTCTAGATTTTACTCCTTTAAAATTGGGTGCGTCTTATATTCCGGAGCGTCTTATACGGCGGAAAATACGGGTATATTTCCACTATCTTCATCAACTCATTCCCCACAGTTATTACCATTTGTATCATTTAATCCTCCCTTTTAGATTGTAAGCTCTAAGGACCAGGGCCCTCTGATTACTCTTGTATTGAATTGTATTGTAACTGCACTGTCTCCCTTTATATTGTAAAGCGTTTTCCCCCATGAAAAAAAAATCTATTTACAAATACCTGGTATGAGGGCTATTAGGGCCTAGAAGTTTCAAAATTTAAAGGGTTTGTAAAGCTACAACCAGCATTGTAAGTGATTGTGCATTTTATAGAATACCACAACATACAGGGAAATACAATGTAATATAAACATAAAGCACACACATAGGTTGGACTTGATGGACTTGTGTCTTTTTTCACCTATGTAACTTGGAGGTCACTCTCGCTCTCCTAGAACCATCTGGTGTCACTTGATATGGGAGCATCAATGAGATGTTAACAATCATTCTATTGCTATAGGCTTTACACCTGGATGATCTAGTGAAACGTAGTGCTTATCGCCAAAGGAGTCTGGACGTCAGGAACCTTCCCAGCAAGCCAAACCCTCTGACACACCAAGGCGAAATAAGGAGGATTTATTTGGGAAAAGATTACACGCAAAAAAAAATTATGAAATAACAGCAATACCAGGGAATAACAACATCATTTTGTATAACACCATAAATAGTTGGAAGACCAAATGTTTTTTGCTCCTGAACCCTAAAACCAGGGAGCTCCTAACTAAGGACATAAGTGGGAACCAGTGGCGGCTGGTGCTCAAAATTTTTGGGGGGGTGAAAACAAACTGAAAAAAAAAAAAACATCAAATGCAGCCACTGTGCCCATCAAACGCAGCCACTGTGCCCATCAAACGTAGCTACTGTGCCATCAAACGCAGCTACTGTGCCATCAAATGCAGCCACTGTGCCATCAAACGCAGCTACTGTGCCATCAAACGCAGCTACTGTGCCATCAAACGCAGCTACTGTGCCATCAAACCCAGCCACTGTGCCCATCAAACGCAGCCACTGTGCCATCAATTGCCACCACTGTGCTATCAAATGCAGCCAATGTACCCATAAATTGCTGCCACTGTGCCATCAATTGCCGCCACTGTGCCATCAAATGCAGGCACTGTACCCATCAATTGCTGCCACTGTGCCCATCAATTGCTGCCGCTGTGCCCATCAATTGCTGCCACTGTGCCCATCAATTGCCGCTACTGTGCCCATAAATTGCAGCCAGTGTGCTCATCAATTGCCACTACTGTCCCCATTCATTGAAAATGACAATTGCAGTTTGGGAGTTAACCACTAGGGGGCGCTGAAGGGGTTATGTGTGACCTAATATGTTTTTCTAACTGTAGGGGGGTGTGGCTGTAGGTGTGACGTCATTGATTGTGATTCCCTATATAGGGGAACACACGATCGATGACGGCGCCACAGTGAAGAACGGGGAAGGTGTGTTTACACACAGCTCTCCCCGTTCTTCAGCTCCGGGGACTTATCACGGGACTCCAGCGGCGATCGGGTCCTCAAGTCCCGAGGTCCCGGAGCTTCAGACTGGGTCGCGGGCGCGCGCCCGCCACCCACGGCTGGGCACTAACAGAGGACGTACCTGTACGTGCATGTGCCCAGCCGTGCCATTCTGCCAACGTAAATGTGCAGGAGGCGGTCCTTAAGCGGTTAAGTGGTTAAACACTAGTAATAGTGTGAAACGCGTCAGCTGTCTGGTCTGCTGTGATTTTACAATAAAGGCAACTTTACGTTTTGAGTTGCGGCTATCCAGAAAGACATTTTCTTTGTCTGTTTGAATTATGGAGCTGTGATTTATCCTATCATGGGCTGACACTCATGTTGTACAATAAATGGTCTTTTTTAAAGGGCATATGGCTGTTGATAATGTATTTTTTATATTTTGCAGTGTTGCTGCTATACAGTACATATACCTTACTTATACAGTATAAAGCCTCGGACACATGGTCGGACATCAAACAAACTTTCCCTTGGATTTTTGTCCGAAGGGAGTTGTCCGGTCACACCCATAGCATACACACGCTCAGACTTTTTCGGCAACAAACACGAACATAGTGACCTTTCAACGTACTGACGAGAGTTTAAAAGAGGAAGTTCAATTCTCCGGCGTCACCCTTTGGGCTCCTTCTGCTAATTGAGAGTTAGTAGAGGTTTCGTCTGTGTGCATTCGCGATTTTCGTGCAATTCTGTTCGTTTCTGAACGTCCGTTCGTCAAGCAGACATGTTGCGCAATTGGGGTTGTGCTAATTTGATCTACAAAAAAATATGGAAATATGTTTGATTCATATAACCAAAATACACTAATCCAAAGTAAAGACATTTGTTTGGACTCCGTCAGTATCACCAGCAAAGCAGCGTTTAGTATTATGACATTATAAAGAAGAAGAGCATGTGCGCTGCTTTTATTGATTTCAGAACTTGCCGCGTCACGAATGTGCACTTTCAAATACGAACGCTAGTTTTACCAGAACGCTTCCGGCTGGTCTTTGCTTCTGAGCATGCGCGTTTGTACAAAAGTCCGATTGCTTGCTGTACACACTGGGGTAGATTCAGAAAGAGATACGACGGCGTATTTTTGAGATCCGATGTTCGGATCTATGCGACTGATTCATAAGAATCAGTTACGCATAGATCTCCCTTAGATCCGACAGGTGTAAGTGACTTACACCGTCGGATCTTAGGCTGCAATCTCCCGCCAGCCGCTAGGTGACGCTTCGGTTTTTTACGCAACGAATATGCAAATTCCGATTTCCGCCGATTCAGAAACTAACGCCCGCCCGTCGCTTTTTTTTTATGCCGTTTGCGTTCGGCTTTTTCCGGCGTATACTTACCCCTGCTATATGCGGCGTTTTCAATGTTAAGTATGGTCGTCGTTCCCGCACCGAGTTTAGAATGTTTACGTTGTTTGCGTAAGTCGGTCGCGAATACGGATGGACGTAATTTACTTTGACGCCGAAACCAATGACGTCCTAGCGACGTCATTTGGAGCATGCGCACTGGGAAAAATCGCGGCAGGCGCAGTACGATCGGCGCGGGGACGCACCTGATTTAAATAATACACTCCCCCTAGCCGCGGAATTTTAATTCCGCCGGGGGAGTTACGATCCGCCGGCGCAAATTTCGAGGTAAGTGCTTTCTGAATACTGCACTTGCCTCAAAGAATTGCGCTGGCGGATCGTAAATAAGATAGATTACGCGGATCTAAAGATCCGCTGATCTATCTGAATCTACCCCACGGTCGGACTAGGCACCATCGGACTTTTGTTGAAGTAAAGTTTGTCCATTTGCAGACCGAACTTTTTGTCCGATGAAACCCGAAAAAGTTTGTCCGATGGAGCGTACACACGGTCGGACAATTTTGAAAACTTGCCGATTTTGAAGTTTGTTGGCAAAAAGTCTCACTGTGTGTAGGGGCTTTACAGTATCAATGGAAAAAGCGATACTAGCAGTGGGTGAATGTGCTGCACACCCCAAATGATTATAAAAAAGGAAAGAATACCCCACGGGGCTTTGTGTTGCAGCAAAGAGTAATACAATTATTGTTATATCAAAAACATATAGCTAGATTCATAGAGAGTTACGCCAGTAGATACGCCATCGTAACTCTGAATCTACGCCGTCGTAAATTTAAGCGTATTCTGGAAACCAGATACGCTTAAATTAGGCTAAGATACGAGCGGCGTAAGTCTCCTACGCCGTCGTATCTTAGGTTGCATATTTACGCTGGCCGCTAGGTGGCGCTTCCGTTGTTTTCCGCGTCGAATATGCAAATGAGCAAGATACGCCGATTCACGAACGTACGTGCGCCCGTCGCAATTGGTTACGCCGTTTACGTAAGAGATACGCCGGCGTAAAGATAAAGCTGCTCCCTAGGTGGCGCAACCCATGCAAGGTATGGACGTCGGAACAAGCCTATCTTTTTACGTCGTCTGCGTAAGTCGTACGCGAATAGGGCTGTGCGTAAGTAACGTTCACGTCGTAGGCAGTGTTCGACGTATCTTAGCCATTCTATCCGACGCATGCGCACTGAGATACGGTTACGGACGGCGCATGCGCTGTTCGTTGATAACGTCATTTACGTGGGGTCACGCTTAATTTCCCTAAAACACGCCCACCTCTTCCTCATTTGAATTAGGCGCGCTTACGCCGGCCCATTTACGCTACGCCGCCGTAACTTAGGACGCAAGTGGTTTGTGAATACAGCACTTGCCTCCCTAACTTGCGGCGGCGTAGCGTAAATACCATACGCTACACCCGCACAAAGTTACGCTGCCCTACCTGAATCTGGCCAATAATTTTTATTTAGAAAAGATTTGCCACTGGGAGAGCATGTGTTGGATTCAAAACATGAGCTCCAAATTTGTAAAATAAAACACATACATAAAAATACAGCCGTAAGGGTACATATACAGTGTCATAGCATTAACATCCTATAATAAATTAGAAACCCCAACGCGTTTCGACCTTATCAGTGGAGGTCATCTTCAGGGGGAAAGAAAGAGATGCTCTGAAATAGAAATATTGTGTAGGTGAAATTGTTATGGAGACAAAAGCCCTATCGACAATGGAACATCTACAGTATGTGTAATCTTTATGTAGCACTACCCCCGAAGGAGCTGCTGGTTGAAATCGGGTTTTGCACGTTACCTCTAAGTTCGTTGTCCGAGGAAGAAAGTCTGTAGAAATTGCAATGTCCACACAAGATGTAAAACCTTCTACTGTTCGGCTTTATTTTTGCTGCATAAAACTTGTGAAGGAAGTAGAGAGTATAGAGAGAAAGGGAAGGTTCAGGTATGCAGGAGAGAATGCACAGAAAGTATTCAAAGTTCCAGTATTCACCACTCACGCCAGGAGGGTGCCGGGAGGGCCACGAGGCGAAGGACCCCGAAAAACGGCATCTGCCCCTTAAAGGGTTTGTAAAGGAAAACATTTTTTGTATCTTAATAGCTTCCTTTACCTTAATGCAGTGCTGTTTTCATGTCCTCATTGTTCGTTTTTGATCTCAAGTTGCTGTAATTCTTCTCTGATCTCCACACTTCCTGGTTGTCTGTTTCCTGATGACCACAGTGCTGGGAGCTTTCTCTCTGTGGTCACTAATCAAGGAGGTGTGATTACTGTGGGCCAGATTCTCGTAGATCGGCGTATCTTTGTTCCGGCGTAGCATATCCTATTTACGCTACGCCTCCGCAACTTAGACGGGCAAGTGCTGTATTCTCAAAGGACTTGCTCCGTAAGTTGCGGCGGCGTATCGTAAATAGGCCGGCGTAAGCCCGCCTAATTCAAATTTGGAACAGGGGGGCGTGTTTTATGTAAATCTTATGTGACCAGACGTGATCAACGTTTTTCACGAACGGCGCATGCGCCGTCCGTGGAATATCCCAGTGTACATTGCTCCAAAGTACGCCGCAAGGACGTATTGGTTTTGACGTGAATGTAAATGACGTTCAGCCCCATTCACGGACGACTTACGCAAACGACGTAAAATTTTCAAAATTCGATGCGGGAACGACGTCCATACTTAACATTGGTACGCCGCATCTACGCCTCATATAGCAGGGGTAACTTTACGCGGGGAAAAGCCTAACGTAAACGTTGTATCTGTACTGCGCCGGCCAGGCGTCCGTTCGTGAATTCGCGTATCTAGCTGATTTACATATTTCTAGGCGTAAATCAGCGTACACGCCCCTAGCGGCCAGCGTAAATATGCAGTTAAGATCCGACGGCGTAACAGACTTACGCCGGTCGGATCTAATAGAAATCTATGCGTAACTGATTCTAAGAATCAGGCGCATAGATACGACCGCCCAGACTCAGAGATACGACAGCGTATCTGGAGATACGCCGTCGTATCTCCTTTGAGAATCTGGCCCTCAGTGTCTAAAACCCCTCAGCACCAATCAGTTTTCCAAACCATCACTGCCCTGTATTGGCTCTGTGGCCCTGTACATCACAGAAGCAGGAAACAACATGCAAAAACGAAACTAGAAACTGCAGGTACATTATATGATTGATTTTTATCTATTTGTAATCATTTTTAAAAGGAATCAGTTAACTATTATGTCTCTATACCCTGTAAACAGTCATTTCAGCAAAAAAAATGTTTTCCTTTACAACTCCTTTAAGTACCCCTTCCCAGCATGTACAGCGGGACACCACTCCCACTGAACTGCTGCCGAAAAGGGTCACTTAACACACTATGGTTTGCCCAAGTTCCAACATGGGCCTGAAGTGGTAACGCCACCTACAGGCAACAGGGGAAAATCTCTACCGGGCACAACCACAGCCAGAACAGAGGCTAATTTACAGAATTGGTAAAGTCTGAGCCCAATTATGGGCTCAGACACCCCTAAATTTACAATAGCGCCCGACTCATTGGGAGACCAGCGCTACATTAATATTGAAGTATTATTACCATTTAACGGCTGGGGGTAGAAACCTCCCCATGTGTTGAATTTAGAACCTTTTTTATACAGTATTACAGTAGCACCCCCTAGTGTACAGTCTAGTGTGAGGAAAATGTATATTGACTCACAGTAGCTGTGTAAGTCTAGGAATTGGTCGGGCTTACTGTAGGTCAGGCTGGAGGGCTCTACAGGTCAGGCTTCTGGTACCCCCCCTGGTTCTAGAAGCTGCTGGAAGTTTCTAGAAGCTAGTGGGTGGAGGCAATGAGGCTATAATCTGTATATTTATGGGAATCTGGCCAATCCCCAAGCAGGAGGCCTGGCAGGGTGGGTGGGTCAACCCAAAAATATTGTGGAGCCTTGCCAGCAAGTAGTCTTGTAGAAGATGGAGTGTTGAAGCTGTGTTGTGGAGCATGGGAGGGTACCCTGAGGCTGTGGGGGCTCTGCCTCCAGGCTGGGAGCTGAGGAATGAAGGAACTCCACTACCCTACAGTCTCTTCTAGGGGACACTCTGGGTAGCATGGGAGGACCTGGGCAGCAGGAGGCCTGAACAGTAATCTTCTCAAAACAGTGGCGGCTGGTGCTCAAAAATTTTGAGGGGGCGCAAACGAAAAAAAAAGAAAAAAATTGCAGCCTCACTGTGCCCATCAAATGCAGCCACTGTGCCATCAATTGTCACCACTGTGCCATGCCATCAAATACAGTCACTATGCCATCAATTCGTACCACTGTGCCATGCCATCAAATGCAGTCACTGTGCCATGCCATCAAATGCAGCCACTGTGCCATCCATTATAACCACTGTGCCATGCCATCAAATGCAGTCACTATGCCATCAATTCGCACTACTGTGCCATGCCATCAAACGCAGTCACTGTGCCATGCCATCAAACGCAGCCACTGTGCCATGCCATCAAACGCAGTCACTGTGCCATGCCATCAAACACAGCCACTGTGCCATCAATTGTCACCACTGTGCCATGCCATCAAACGCAGCCACTGTGCCCCTCAATTGTCGCCACTGTGCCAATTGTCACCACTGTGCCCTTTAATTGTCGCCACTGTGCCCATTGTTGCCACTGTGCATGTCACTGTGCCCTTTAATTGTTGCCACTGTGCCCATTGTCACCACTGTGCCCATTGATGCCACTGTGCCCTTTGTCCCACTGTGCCCTTTGTCACCACTGTGCCCATTGATGCCACTGTGCCCATTGTCGCCTCTGTGCCCTTTGTCGCCGCTGTGCCCATTGATGCCACTGTGCCCTTTGTCCCACTGTGCCCTTTGTCCCACTGTGCCCTTTGTCGCCACTGTGCCCATTGATGCCACTGTGCCCTTTGTCGCCTCTGTGCCCATTGTCACCGCTGTGCCCTGTAAAATGCACTTACCTTTCTCCTTCAACGTCCCTCGATGTCTTCTCCCACCTTGGTGACGCTTCAGCCAATCAGGTTACCCATAACCAGAATTGGTGAACCTGATTGGCTGGGACGGTCTTATCCAAGGAACGCACCCCCCCCCGTATGTTCTGAGGATAAGCTTCCGGGAGACGAGGGCCGCTGGCTCTGATAGGCACTTCCGCACAGCCAACCAGCTGCCGTTATTCAGGTGGTCGGCGCTCGAGTTCCGGCCATCTGAATTAGACCAGCGGCAGCTGGCAACAATAACATACATTCATGCGGAGCCACCAGAGGGGGCGGCGCTCCAGCGCCCTCTATAGACGGACCGTCACTGTCTCAAAAGCAGCAGGATTGCAGTGACAGTGTGAATACCTCTACACCTCCAGGGAAAAAGCTGCGAGATGCAATATCCAGAAAGCTTTTCTGGGACAGTGAAAACAAACTAAACCCAATCTCTTGTTCTGGGACACTTTACCAAGAAGCCAGGTGGGCTGGTATTTTCAAAAGAAGGGAAATAGAACTCCTGCAAGTTTAGTACTTTGCTAAATTCCACTAAGGGGACACGACGCTCTCACAAGGGGAATTTCATTGCCAATTCCAGTAAGATTGTTGCTGTTCCGGAGGGAATGCAGTTGAGGATTTCACATTTTTGTGGGAAGGTAAAGAAAAAAACGTCTGCTTTTTCTGACAGCTCAAAAAAGCTTTATAAATTCTAGAATTTGAAGGGATGTGTAGAAGAGAAGACAGCAGATAAACAGGTACAACTTATGTAGGAGGATTTGTTTTAATCTCTGTGTATCACCTGAGGCCAGTCATTTCACTGAGTATACAGTATGTGAGGGTTTACAACTACAGTACTTTAACCACTTCCCGCCCGGCCTATGGCCGATTTACGTCCGGGAAGTGGTTCTGAAATCCTGACGTCCTGCAGGATTTCATGCCGCGCGTGGTGCGGGGTGTCAGTCTGACAGCCTGCATCTCCGATCTCGGTAAAGAGCCTCTGGCGGAGACTCTTTACCACGTGATCAGCCGTGTCCAATCACGGCTGATCACGATGTAAACAGGAAGAGCCGTTGATGGCTCTTCCTCACTCGCGTCTGAAAGACGCGAGTAGAGGAGAGCCGATCGGCGGCTCTCCTGACAGGGGGGGTTCGCGCTGATTGTTTATCAGCGCAGCCCCCCCTCGGATCGCCACACTGGACCACCAGGGAAGCCGCCAGAACCACCAGGGTGGGCCAAAAAAAAAAAGTCTGAAAAAAAAAGTCAAATAAAAAGAAAAAAAAGCATTAAAAAAAAAAAAGATGCCAATCAGTGCCCACAAATGGGCACTGACTGGCAACCTGGGAAAATCAGTGCTGCCCCACAGTGTCCATCAGTGCCACCCCAGTGTCCATCAGTGCCACCCCACAGTGTCTATCAGTGACACCCCACAGTGCCCATCCATGCCCAGTGCCCACCTATCAGTACCCATCTGTGCCACCCATAAGTATCCATCAGTGCCACCCATAAGTGCTGTCCATGAGTGCCCATCTGTGCCACCCATGAGTGCCCAGTGCCGCCTATGTGTGCCCATCAGTGCCGCCTATGTGTGCCCATCAGTGCCACCTATGTGTGCCCATCAGTGCCGCCTATGTGTGCCCATCAGTGCCGCCTATGAGTGCCCATCAGTGCCGCATGCCAGCGCCGCCAATCAGTGCCACCTCATCTGTGCCCGTCAGTACTACCACATCGATGTCCATCAGTGCCATCTCATCGGTGCCCATCAGTGCCCACATATCAGTGCCCGTAATTGAAAGAGAAAAACGTATTTACAAAAAAATTAACAGAAAAAAATAAAAACGTATTTTTTTTTTTAAATTTTCAGTATTTTTTTAGTTGTTGCGCAAAAAAAAAAAATTGCAGAGGTGATCAAATACCAACAAAAGAAATCTCTATTTGTGGGGAAAAAAAGGACATCAACTTTGTTTGGGTACAGTGTAGCATGACCGCGCAATTGCCATTCAAAGTGCGACAGCGCTGAAAGCTGAAAATTGGCTTGGGCGGGAAGGTGCGTAAGTGCCTGGTATGGAAGGGGTTAAATGAGGATTACTTTAGTAACCTTACAGTATTCCTCAAAACAAACTTTGCTAAATAGTGTCACAGTTTCCATATTCATTGGGGAAGTTTGTGTTGTGCTTGGAGTTCTTTCATGTGTTTTCCCCGAATGATATAAGAAGACGACCTGTGTGCGACTTTCAGAGGAGGAACGATGGCGTCGTGGTGCGGCGGAGGTACAATGAGCCGCGTCTGGGAATGACGTGTGTTTGCAGCAACTCTCCAGTGGAAACTATTTCAGCTGATACAACCAGATTTCACAGACGTGAACCAACAAATTGCATGTTACTGACTTTCCCGCTGAGTCCCGCCCAACCGCCGTGCAGAACTTCATATTTATCCTCGTGGCCTCGTGGCAGCACATTGCAGGGCAACCTATCTGGTTACATGTGTTTTCATATGACAGATAGATCTGGAGCTCTCTAGGCAATCATGAGATCATCTATCATGCCTTTATGTGTGTATAGTAAAGGAAAATGCTACGTGTATTTTTATCCTGGAAAAAGTACATCGCTGGGAACGCTCAGGAATGCGCCGTGACACCCGAGACAATTATAACCCTATTTGCAGAATGAATACTTAAAATAGAAGTAAAGGCAAACTTTATTTTCCATCTTGAATAGAGTAAGGGAGGGTTATAACCCCTGTCTGTTCTTTTTATTTTTTTTTGTGGGGAGGAGATTTCCCTTCACTTCCTGTCCCATTGTCAAAACAGGAAGTGAAAAAAAATCCTTGCAAATAAGGGAATCCCATGTTGTCGCCAAAACTAGTGACCCCATTGAAAGGTTTCCCCTCGCCCGGCGCTTCCAGTGTGAAAATAGCCTTAGACCCCCATACACACTATTAGCTAGATTCAGTAACATTGCCGCAACTTTGCGGCGGCGTAGCTTAAGGAATTTAAGCTACGCCGCCGTAAGTTAGCGAGGCAAGTACATGATTCACAATGTACTTGCCTGCTAAGTTACGGCGGCGTAGCCTAAAGCGGCGGGCGTAAGGGCGCCTAATTCAAATGTGTTTGAGGGGGGCGTGTTTTATGTTAATAGTGCTTGACCTCACGTTTTTTATGTTTTAATCAGAAATGCGCATGCGCCGGGCGCCTACATTTCGCAGTGTGCATTGCGGCTAAGTACGCCGCACGGGCCTATTGATTTTGACGTGGACGTAAACGACGTAAATCCCGATTCACGGACGACTTACGCAAACGACGTAAAAATTTCGACGCGGGAACGGCGGCCATACTTAACATTACTATTCCAACTAGTGCCTAGCTCTAACTTTAGGTGGCCTATCTCTAACGTAAACGGCGTAAAAGTACTGCGTCGGCCGGGCGTACATTCGTGAATCAGCGTATCTACTCATTTACATATTCTACGCCGACCGCAATGGAAGCGCCACCTAGCGGCCATCCGAAATATTGCAATCTAAGATAGGACGGCGCAAGCCGTCGTATCTTAGAGATGGTTAAGCGTATCTCTGTTTGAGCGTAGATACTGATAAGCCGGCCTAACTCTTACTGAATCTACCTATATTAGATTTTCTGCAGATTTTTGTCTACAGATTTAGCAAAACCATATAATATGAGGTCAAACCTTAAAGGGTTTGTAAAGGATTTTTTTTTTTATCTTAATAGCTTCCTTTACCTTAATGCAGTGCTGTTTTCATGTCCTCATTGTTCGTTTTTGCTCTCAAGTTGCTGTAATTCTTCTCTGATCTCCACACTTCCTGGTTGTCTGTTTCCTGATGACCACAGTGCTGGGAGCTTTCTCTCTGTGGTCACTAATCAAGGAGGTGTGATTACTGTTAGCCGGATTCATAGAGAGTTACGCCAGCGTATCAGTAGATACGCCGTCGTAACTCTGAATCTACGCCGGCGTTAATTTAAGCGCATTCTGGAAGTGTAATTTTTAGGCTGGCCGCTAGGTGGCGCTTCCGTTGAGTTCGGCGTAGAATATGTAAATGACTAGATACGCCGATTCACGAACGTACGTGCGCCCGTCGCAGTAAAGATACTCTCTTTCCGTAAGAGATACGCCGCGTAAAGATAAAGCTGCCCCCTAGGAGGCGTAGTCAATGTTAAGTATGGCCGTCGTTCCCGCGTCGAAATTTGAAAATTTTACGTCGTTTGCGTAAGTCGTCCGTGAATGGGGCTGGACGTAATTTACGTTCACGTCGAAACCAATACGTCCTTGCGGCGTACTTTGGAGCAATGCACACTGGGATATGTACACGGACGGCGCATGCGCCGTTCGTAAAAAACGTCAATCACGTCGGGTCACGAGTAATTTACATAAAACACGCCCCCCCATCCTCATTTGAATTAGGCGCGCTTACGCCAGCCGCATTTACGCTACACCGCCGTAAGTTAGGAGGCAAGTGCTTTGTGAATACAGTACTTGCCTCTCTGACTTAAGGCGGCGTAGCGTAAATACGATACGCTGCGCCGCCTTAAAGATACGCGCCCTACCTGAATCTGGCTATGTGTGTCTAAAACTCCTCAGCACCAATCTGTTTCGTTTTCCAAACCATCACTGCCCTGTATTGGCTCTGTACATCACAGAAGCAGGAAACAACATTCAAAAACGAAACTAGAAACTACAGGTACATTATACGATTGATTTTTATCTGTTTTTAATCGTTTTTAAAAGGAATCAGTTAACTATTATGTCTCTATACCCTGTAAACAGTCATTTCAGCAAAAAAAAAATGTTTTATTTACAACTCCTTTAACCACTTGAGGACCGCCGCATGCAGATATACGTCTGCAGAATGGCACAGCTGGGCACCAGGGCGTACATGTACGTCCCCTTTAAGAGCCCAGCCGTGGGTCGCGCAGCGCTCCGCCGCCGACGCGTTTGCGACCCGGTCCTCTCCTCCGTGACTGTCCCCGCGGGAACAGTGGACCCGATCGCCGCTGGTGTCCCGCGATCGGGTCACAGAGAGGAAGAACGGGGAGAGGTAAGTGTAAACAAACCTCTCCCCGTGCTTCCTAGTGTGGCTGTCACTGATCGTCTGTTCCCTGTCATATGGCAAAAAGGAAAAAATATTGATTTTTTTCTAAATTGTCGCTCTATTTTCGTTTATAGCGAAAAAAATAAAAACCGCAGAGGTGATCAAATACCACCAAAAGAAAGCTCTATTTGTGGGGGAAAAAAAGTCATCAATTTTGTTTGGGAGCCACGTCGCAATGACCGCGCAATTGTCAGTTAAAGCGACGCAGCGCCGAATCGCGAAAAGTGGCCAGGTCTTTAAGCTGCATAATGGTCCGGTCATTAAGTGGTTAACCACTTACGGACCGCCCGCCGCAGTTTTACGTGATGACTTTGAAGAGGAATACCGTTAGAGAACTGCCCGCAGCTCGTCGCGATCCTTTTCCCAGGATGCGGCGAGCTGCGGGCAGGATTTTTTAGGCGAGGCCGCAACTTCGGCCTAGTCCCGGGAGCGCCAGTCATATGACATTTTTTTATTTTTTAAATCGATTTGGTCAAAATCTGAATAGATTTGCCCTCGCAACTTGATTCAAATCTATTTTTTCCCCAGCCCTATAGTACCGTTGTTATGGTAGCAGCTAGCTACTATAACCCTGGTATCCTCTTCTTCAGCAGGCAGTTCTCTACAGGATAAAAGTGGTCTCTGCGGCGGATTCGCAGCAAAATCACTTTTATCGGCTGGGGGAAGGCCGCTCTCCGGTGCCCTCCGCCGCTTACCAGAGCCGTCAGTAGCAGCGGAGGTGATCTGGTCCTATCCCTTGCTGTGTGTGGAGACGAGTGAGGGGAAGACCCATCTCCATATCACTGCAGGGCGGAAGCGACGTCAAAACGTCACTTCCGCCCATACGTCTTAACCACTTGCCGCCCGCCGCATGTACATATACGTCCACAGAATGGCACGTACAGGCATATGGGCGTACATGTACGTCCCTGCCTTTCCGCGGGTCGGGGGTCCGATCGGGACCCCCCCCCCGCTACATGCGGCGGTCGGATCCCCTCGGGGAGCGATCCGGGACGACCGCGCAGCTATTCGTTTATAGCCGCCCCCTCGCGATCGCTCCCCAGAGCTGAAGAACGGGGAGAGCCGTGTATAAACATGGCTTCCCCGTGCTTCACTGTGGCGGCTGCATCGATCGAGTGATCCCTTTTATAGGGAGACTCGATCGATGACGTCAGACCTACAGCCACACCCCCCTACAGTTGTAAACACACACTAGGTGAACCCTAACTCCTACAGCGCCCCCTGTGGTTAACTCCCAAACTGCAACTGTCATTTTCACAATAAACAATACAATTTAAATGCATTTTTTGCTGTGAAAATGACAATGGTCCCAAAAATGTGTCAAAATTGTCCGAAGTGTCCGCCATAATGTCGCAGTCACGAAAAAAATCGCTGATCACCGCCATTAGTAGTAAAAAAATAAAATAAATAAAACTATCCCCTATTTTGCAAAACGCTATAAATTTTGCGCAAACCAATCGATAAACGCTTATTGCGATTTTTTTTTTACCAAAAATAGGTAGAAGAATACGTATCGGCCTAAACTGAGGAAAAAAAAATGTTATATATGTTTTTGGGGGATATTTATTATAGCAAAAAGTAAAAAATATTGCATTTTTTTTCAAAATTGTCGCTCTATTTTTGTTTATAGCACAAAAAATAAAAACCGCAGAGGTGATCAAATACCACCAAAAGAAAGCTCTATTTGTGGGAAAAAAAGGACGCCAATTTTGTTTGGGAGCCACGTCGCACGACCGCGCAATTGTCAGTTAAAGCGCCGCAGTGCCGAATTGTAAAAACGCCTTTGGGCATTTAGCAGCATATTGGTCCGGGGCTTAAGTGGTTAAAGGGACTTTTTTGTTGTCATTTTTTCAAATACATTTTTTCTTTTTTTTTTATTGCATTTTAGTCCAAATATGAGATCTGAAGTCTTTTTGACCCCAGATCTCATATTTAAGAGGACCTGTCATGTTTTTTTCTATTACAAGAGATGTTTACATTCCTTGTAATAGAAATAAAAGTGACACACTTAATAAAAAAAAAAAAAAAAAAAATAAACACTTTCAAAATCAATAAAATCAAGTAAAATAAATAAGAAAAGTGAAGTGAACGCATACATGAGCGCTGCCTGCATATGAAAACGGGGTTCAGACCACACATGTGAGATATCGCCGCGATCGTTAGAGCGAGAGCAATAATTCTAGCCCTAGACCATCTCTGTAACTCAAAACATGCAACCTGTAGAATTTTTTAAACGTCGCCTATGGAGATTTTTAAGGGTAAAAGTTTGACGCCATTCCACGAGCGGGCGCAATTTTGAAGCGTGACATGTTGGGTATCAATTTACTTGGCGTAACATTATCTTTCACAATGTAAGAAAAAATTGGGCTAACTTTACCATTGTCTTATTTTTTAATTAAAAAAAATAGATATTTTTTTCTAAAAAAGTGCGCTTGTAAGACCTCTGCGCAAATACGGTGTGACAAAAAGTATTGCAATGACCGCCATTTTATTCTCTAGGGTGTTAGAAAAAAATATATAATGTTTTGGGGTTCTAAGTAATTTTCTAGCAAAAAAAAATAGTTTTTAACTTGTAAACACACAGGGCCAGATTCACAGAGAGATACGACGGTGTATCTCCTGATACGCCGTCGTATCTCTGACTTACACTGGTCGTATCTATGCGCCTGATTCATAGAATCAGTTACGCATAGATAAGGCTAAGATCCGACAGGTGTAACTGTGTTACACCGTCGAATCTTATTTTCAATTTGAAAATGGCGCGGGGGGCGTTCCCGCTGATTTACGCTGAATAATATGTAAATCAGCGAGATACGCAAATTCACGAACATACACGGACCCGACGCAGTGTTGTTACGACGTTTCCGTAGCGGTTTTCCCGGCATATACTTACCCCTGGTTCTATGAGGCGCAGCCAATGTTAAGTATAGCCGTTGTTCCCGCGTCGATTTTGAATTTTTTTACGTCATTTGCGTACGCCGATTCAGAAACCCGCGCGTCGCAAGTTACGCTCACGATGAAACCACTGACGTCCTAGTGACGTCAGTGGGAGCAATGCACGCCGGGAAATTTCGCGGACGGCGCATGCTCATTTAAATCGGCGCGGGAACACGCCTGATTTAAATGGTACACTCCCCCTAGCCGCGGAATTTGAATTCCGCCGGAGGTTTTACGATCCGCCGCCGCAAGTTTGGAGGTAAGTGGTTTGTGAATTACCCACTTGCCTCTCAAACTTGCGTATCTTAAATCAGATAGATCACGCGGATCTAAAGATCCACTGATCTACCTGAATCTAGCCCACAATTTGAAAAACAGGCTCGGTCTTAAAGTGGTTAAAGCCTCATACACATGATCGGATTTCCATCGGACAAATCCATGGAATTTTGCGCAAAGGGCGTTGGTCGTGAACTTGTTCTGCATACAGACGGCAGAACTTTTTCAGCCAACATAAACAAAACAAGAAATCCACATCCAATTCGCATCAGTGTGAACCCAGCCTAAAGGAAAATTGTACAAGAAAATTGTATAATGTGTAGCCCCCCATTTTGTCGAAGAGCACCCGTCTAAACTGCAGGCACACTCTGTGAAATAGACGTGAAAGCTGAAGACCACTTCGGGACGCCTACGTCTCCCGTGACCCGACTCTAATCAGCGAAAGCATCAACAATATACGACGGAATATTCACTAGTAGACATGTGCGGTTTATTGGAGCCGCTGCCCATCGAGCAGAATTTGAATCTGCAAGGGTTGATTCATAAGGGGTAGGGCTGCGTGCTTTGAATGCAACCCGGCCCCATCCCCCCACGCAAGGCTGCGATTCAGATGACCAGTTTGAAAAGCTGTTTCACGCTAGTTGGGTTAAAAGCACTGACGCCAGCAGAAGAGACACATGGTGGGGGGGAGTCTGGGTCGGGGGGGGGGGGGGGGCTGTCTCCCGCCTTCGTCTGCAGGTGGAGGAAGGTTATCTAAAGTGGACTTTGCACGAAAATCCCCTTATTAGGTTATCTCCACACCCAGATTATTAATATATCATTGGATTATTATTATTATACAGGATTTATGTAGCGCCAACAGTTTGTGCGGCACTTTACACAACAAAGAGAGGCAGTGCAGTTACAAGACAAGACAAGGACCCTGCCCAAGAGCTGACAATCTAAAGGAGGAATCTCCATCTTCTATAAAAGAAGGGCAATTTTACGTCCTTTAAAGTTTGGAGGGCTGGACTTTTGGGCCCGGATTCAGATAGATTCGTCTATCTATCTGCGGGCGTAACGTATCTCAGATACGTTACGCCGCTGTGACTTTGGGCGCAAGTTCCATATGCAGAAAGAACTTGCGCCCTTAGTTACGGCGGCGTAACGTATGTGTGGCGGCGTAAGCCCGCCTAATTCAAATGGGGATGTTGTGGGTGTGTTTTATTTAAATTTAAGATGACCCTGCGTATTTTATGTTTTTTGTGAACGGCGCATGCACCGTCAGTGAAATATCTCAGTGTGCGTTGCTCCAAAGTACGCCGCAAGGACGTATTGGATTTGACGTGAACGTAAATGACTTCCAGCCCTATTCGCGAACGACTTACGCAAACGACGTAAAATTTTTAAAACTCGGCGCGGGAACAACGTCCATACTTAACATTAGCTACGCCTCATATAGCAGGGGTAACTAAATGCCGAAAAAAGCCTAACGTAAACGACGTAAAAAAATGTGCCGGCGGGACGTACGTTTCTGAATCGGCGTAAATACCTAATTAGCATACTCCTTGCGTAACTATACGGAAGCGCCACCTAGCGGCCAGCGTAAATATGCAGCCTGAGATACGACGGTGTAAGACACTTACGCCGGTCGGATCTTAGGCATATCTATGCGTAACTGATTCTATGAAACAGGCGCATAGATACGACGCCGCAACTCAGAGATACAACGGCGTATCTGGAGATACGCCGTTGTATCTTCTCTCTGAATCTACCCCTTGGTGTCAGTGGGAGATAACAATTTCCTCAGTGATAATAGTGGGAGGAATAGTGCCCCATCACTGGTGTCAACTGGAGCAATAGTGCCCCATCGTTGGTGTCAGTGGTAGGAAGGGCATCCCATCACTGGTGTAAGCAAGAGGAATAGTGCCCCATCATTGGTGTCAGTGGTAGGAAGGGCATCCCATCACTGGTGTCAGCAGGAGGAATAGTGCCCCATCATTGGTGTCAGTGGTAAGAAGGGCATCCCATCACTGGTGTCAGCAGGAGGAATAGTGCCCCATCATTGGTGTCAGTGGTAAGAAGGGCATCCCATCACTGGTGTCAGCAGGAGGAATAGTGCCCCATCACTGGTGTCAGTGGTAGGAAGGGCATCCCATCACTGGTGTCAGCAGGAGGAATAGTGCCCCATCGTTGGTGTCAGTGGTAGGAATGGCATCCATTCACTGGTGTCAGCAGGAGGAATAGTGCCCCCCTCATTGGTGTCAGTGGTAGGAAGAGTGTCCCATTACTGGTGTCAGCAGGAGGAATAGTGCCCCATCGTTGGTGTCAGTGGTAGGAAGAGTGTCCCATCACTTGTGCCAGCAGGAGGAATAGTGCCCCATCATTGGTGTCAGTGGTAGGAAGGGCATCCCATCGCTGGTGTCAGCAGGAGGAATAGTGCCCATCGTTGGTGTCAGTGGTAGGAAGAGTGTCCCATCACAGGTGTCAGCAGGAGGAATAATGTTTCATAGGGTAGATATTTGCCAGCACACCAAGGATCGGCACAAAGTGGCAACCAAACCATAATAGCATCATGGGCCCCTGGGCAAAGTAATGCTCTGGGGCCCCTACAATGATGACAGGGCAGGTAAACAGACATTATGTAGGTAGGAGGCAGACTGCCTCCCCTGTGTATCTATCACTCTCAGTGCCATCATGGGGCCCCTCAATTTTGAGGCAGCGTGGGTTCAAGGACCAGCTGCTTTGGGGAAAGTGCAGGGGGCCCCCACAGGCAGCTGGGGCCCCTGGGCGGAGCCCAGGTGTGCCCTCTCATTAAGACAGCCCTGATCCAAACGGGTAGTTTATTACATGATCACAAGAAAAGTGCAACGTTTCAGAGTCACGCAGGACCCCTTCGTCAGGCATGTGATCATTGCTGGTGTCAGCAGGAGGAATAGTATGCAACCATTGGTGTCAGTGGTAGGAAGAGTGCCCCATCTTTGGTGTCAGCAGGAGGAATAGTGCCCCAAATTGCATTGCACTGAATCGCATGTGAATTAAACAGGAACGCGGTGCGGTCCCTGTGTGATTCACGTGCAAATTATAGTGTGAACCAGGGAGCTTAAATATACTTTTTTGAACAGCAGAGTCCGGACGCTCTCTACGTTGCAGATAAAGGAGCTGTGTGTTAGTGGGCGTCCTGACTCTCCCGTAGTCCAAGGGAGGGGGCGAGCACGACACTCCACACCAGGGAGAAAGCCTCGCATTACTGTGTGGAGTTCCAGACAGAAGAACAGGAAGTGAGGATTTCTAAGAAGAAATAAGGACATTTAGAAGCAAAATGGAGGGATGAGGTAAGTGAAGGAGGACTGCACTGAGGTAAAGGAAGCCATTTAGGAAAAAATAAAATTACCTTTACAACCCCTTTAAAAATATCGAAAATTGCTTTTGAAGTGATATTAACATATTAAAGCTTCTATGAGCTTTGAGCAATTGTGTTTACTTATAATTTAATAGCGGTTCTACAGGGGAAGGGAGTAGAATAATGAAGCACTGTGTAACCTGTAAGTAATAAAAGCTATTTTTTTATGTTTCCTTTTAAATCAAGTGAAGAAAATCTCAATTAGTTATAGTTCCTTAAACAGCCCCCACCACCACCACCACAGGCCGATGATTCATCCAAGAGAGACCTTCCTTCCCAGTAATCAGCTCTATGACCTCTCTTCAGCTCAGACCTGCCATCAGCGTGATTTACAGAACATGACCCCCTCCAATGCTCCCCGGCCCAATTTAAAGGGGAAGTACATTGTCATTTCAGGATTCTTGTATTCTAAGGGCCAGATTCTCAAAAGAGATACGACGGCGTATATCCAGATACGCCGTCGTATCTCTGAGTCTGGCCGGTCGTATCTATGCGCCTGATTCTAATGCCGCGTACACACCATGACTTTATGTGATGAAAAAAACCCGACATTTTCTCTGAAGTAAAAAACAACGTTTTTGAAACTTCAATTTTCAAAAACGATGTTGCCTACACATCATCGTTTTTTTCACAATGCTCTAGCAAAGCGAGGTTACGTTCCACCACGTTTTTCCATTGAAGCTCGCTTCATAACTAGCTTCTGGGCATGCGCGGGTGTAAAAACGTTGTTTTAAACTTCGTTTTTTGCTACACACGGTCAATTTCTGTGAAGTAAAAAACAACGTTTTGAAAAACGACACATAAAATTGAAGCATGCTTAAATTTTTTTTTGTCGTTTTTCACAAGACATAAAACAACGTTTTCCCCCACACACGGTCATTTAAAGTGACTTTTTTAAAAACGTCGTTTTTTTTTCATCACATAAAGTGATGGTGTGTACGTGGCATTAGAATCAGTTACGCATAGATTTCTATTAGATCTGACCAGCGTAAGTCTCTTACGCCGTCGGATCATAACTGCATATTTACGCTGGCCGTTAGGGTCGTGTACGCTGATTTACGCGTCAAAATATGTAAATCAGCTAGATATGCGATTTCACGAACGTACGTTCGGCCGACGCAGTACAGATACGCCGTTTATGTTAGGCTTTTCCCAGCGTAAAGTTACCCCTGCTATATGATGGCGTAAGTGCGGCGTACCAATGTTAAGTATGGCCGTCGTTCCGCGTCGAAATTTGAAAAAGTTACGTCGTTTGCGTAAGTCGTCCGTGAATGGGGCTGGACGTCATTTACGTTCACGTCAAAACCAATGACGTCCTTGCGGCGTACTTTGGAGCAATGCACACTGGGAAATTCCACGGACGGCGCAATCACGTCAATCACGTCAGGTCACAGAACATTTACATAAAACACGCCCCCCCTGTTCCAAATTTGAATTAGTCGGGCTTACGCCGGCCGATTTACGCTACGCCTCCGCAACTTACGGAGCAAGTGCTTTGAGAATACAGCACTTGCCCGTCTATGTTGCGGCGGCGTAACGTAAATCGGATATGTTACGCCGCCGCAGAGATACGCCACTGGACGAGAATCTGGCCCTTTGTGCTTATCCAATCGGATTTCTTGTAATGGGCTCTCAAAAGCTCCTACACACGATCAGATTTTCCACAGACCAAGCGGTGGAATTTTGTGCGAAGGTGAAGGTGTGTGAACTTGTTCTGCATGCAATCGGAAAAACTTTGGGGGCTAACAAACAGGAACGATGTGGTTTTTCAGCTCTTTAGCGCCACCCTTTGGGCAACTTCTGCTAATGTAGTGTTATGTTTAGCATTGCTTCTGAGCATGCGTACTTTTTTTTTTCAGGACTTGTGTACACACGATCGGATAATCCGACAAGACACATTTTGTTGTCGGAAAATTTTAACCACTTAAGACCCAGACCAAAATGCAGGTAAAGGACCCGGCCAGTTTTTGCGATTCGGCACTGCATCGCTTTAACTGACAATTGCGCGGTCGTGCGACGTGGCTCCCAAACAAAATTGGGGTCCTTTTTTCCCACAAATAGAGATTTCTTTTGGTGGTATTTGATCACATCTGCGGTTTTTATTTTTTGCGCTATAAACAAAAATAGAGCGACAATTTAGAAAAAAAAACAATATTTTTTACTTTTTTGCTGTAATAAATATCCCCCAAAAATATATAAAAAAACGTTTGTTTTTTTTTCCCTCAGTTTATGCCGATACGTATTCTTCTACCTATTTTTGGTAAAAAAAATTCGCAATAAGCATTTATCGATTGGTTTGCGCAAAATTGATAGGCCTGGATTCACGTAGAAGCGCGCATCTTTGTGCGAGCGTAAGGTATCCTATTTACGTTACGCCTCCGCAACTTTGACAGGCAAGTGCCGTATTCTCAAACCAAAGTTGCGGCGGCGTAGCGTAAATAGGCCGGCGTAAGCCCGCCTAATTCAAATGTGGAAGATGTGGGCGTGTGTTATGTAAATTTAATGTGACCCCACGTTAATGACGCTTTTTACGAACAGCGTATGCGCCGTCCGTGAAAGTATCCCAGTGCGCATGCTCCAAATTAACCCGCAAGAAGCCAATGGTTTCGACGTGAACGTAAATGACGCACAGCCCTATTCGCGAACGACTTACGCAAATGACGTAAAACGTGAACAATTTGACGCTGTTCCGACGTCCATACTTAACATTGGTACGCCTCATATGGCAGGGGTAACTGTACGCCAGGAAAAGCCTAACGTAAACGGTGTATCTGTAATGCGACGGACGGGCGTACGTTCGTGAATTGGCGTATCTAGCTGATTTACATATTTCGTAAATCAGCGTACACGCCCCTAGCGGCCAGTGTAAATATGCAGTCAAGATACGACGGCGTAAGAGACTTACGCTGGTCGTATCTTAGTGAAATTTTGGCGTATCTGATTCTTTGAATCAGGCGCCAAGATACGACGGCTCAGACTCAGAGATACGACGGCGTATCTCCTACGAGAATCTGGGACATAGTGTTTACAAAATAGGGGATAGTTTTATTGCATTTTTATTAATATTTTTTTTTTTACTACTAATGGTGGCGATCAGCGATTTTTTTTCGTGACTGCGACATTATGGCGGACACATGGGACAATTTTGACACATTTTTGGGACAATTGTAATTTTCACAGCAAAAAATGCTATAAAAATGCATTGATTACTGTGAAAATGACAATTGCAGCTTGGGAGTTAACCAGTAGGGGGCGCTGAAGGGGTTAAGTGTGACCTCATATGTGTTTCTAACTGTAGGGGCGGGGCTGGACGGGTGACGTCATTGATCGTGCTTCCCTATATCAGGGAACACACGATCAATGACAGCGCCACAGTGAAGAACGGGGAAGCTGTGTTTACATGCAGCTCTCCTCGTTCTTCAGCTCCGGGGACCGATCGCGGGACTCCAGCGGCGATCGGGTCTGCGGGTCCCGCGGTCACGGAGCTTCGGACCGGGTCGCGGGCGCGCGCGACCCACGGCTGGGCACTTAAAGAGGAGAGGACGTACAGGTACGTGCTTGTGCCCAGCCGTGCCATTCTGCCAACGTATATGTGCAGGAGGCGGTCCTTAGGTGGTTAAAGCATGATATCCTACATTTGTTATCGGAAATTCCGACAATTGTCCGATGGAGCGTACAAACGGTCAGATTATCCAACAAAACCCTTCCATCACACAATTCCCATCGGAAAATCCGATCGTGTGTACAAGGCATGAGAACATTTGATTTTGCTCCATTCACTCTGATTTGACGGACGAACAGTTTTCCAGGGGTAGGCAATCTCGGCCCTCCAGCTGTTTTGAAACTACAAGTCCCATGAGACATTGCAAGTTTCACTTTTAACCCCAAAAAAGGAGGTAAAAACTCCTGTGTTGTGGCCTTTGGAATTGCTTTTCAGGCGCTTCGGAAGCGCTGCCCATTCATTGCAATGGGCAGGGGTGTTTTAGCAGTGCTGTATACAGCGCTCCCAAATCGCTCCAAAGATGCTGCTTGCAGGACTTTTTCTAAAGTCCTGCAAGCGCGCCGCCCGGGTGTGAAAGCACTCATTGCAATGAATGGGAGGCAGTTTTCAGGCACTTTACAGGCGCTATCTCTAGCGTTAAAACGCCTGAAAACTGCCTCAGTGTGAAAGGGGCGGGCTCCATAGAGGAAAGCGCGCTCCATAGAGGAAAGTGGGCTCCATAAAGGAGAGCGGGATCCATAGAGGAGAGCGGGCTCTGTAGAGGAAAGCGGAATCCATAGAGGAAAGCGGGCTCCATAGAGGAAAGCGGGATCCATAGAGGAAAGCGGGATCCATAGAGGAAAGCGGGATCCATAGAGGAAAGCGGGCTCCATAGAGGAAAGCGGGATCCATAGAGAAAAGCGGGATCCATAGAGGAAAGCAGGCTCCATAGAGGAAAGCGGGATCCATAGAGAAAAGCGGGATCCATAGAGGAAAGCGGGATCCATAGAGGAAAGCAGGCTCCATAGAGGAAAGCGGGATCCATAGAGGAAAGCGGGATCCATAGAGGAAAGCGGGCTCGATAGAGGAAAGCGGGATCCATAGAGGAAAGCGGGATCCATAAAGGAGAGCGGGATCCATAGAGGAGAGTGGGCTCCGTAGAGGAGAGCGGGCTCTGTAGAGGAAAGCGGGATCCATAGAGGAAAGCGGGCTCCATAGAGGAGAGCGGGCTCTGTAGAGGAAAGCGGGCTCCATAGAGGAAAGCGGGATCCATAGAGAAAAGCGGGATCCATAGAGGAAAGCAGGCTCCATAGAGGAAAGCGGGATCCATAGAGGAAAGCGGGATCCATAGAGAAAAGCGGGATCCATAGAGGAAAGCGGGGTCCATAGAGGAAAGCGGGATCCATAGAGGAAAGCGGGCTCCATAGAGGAAAGCAGGCTCCATAGAGGAAAGCGGGATCCATAGAGAAAAGCGGGATCCATAGAGGAAAGCAGGCTCCATAGAGGAGAGCGGGATCCATTGAGGAAAGCGGGATCCATAGAGGAAAGCGGGCTCCATAGAGGAAAGCAGGCTCCATAGAGGAGAGCGGGATCCATTGAGGAAAGCGGGATCCATAGAGGAAAGCGGGCTCGATAGAGGAAAGCGGGCTCCATAGAGGAAAGCGGGATCCATAGAGGAAAGCGGGTCTCCATAGAGGAAAGCGGGCTCGATAGAGGAAAGCGGGATCCATAGAGGAAAGCGGGCTCCATAGAGGAAAGCGGGCTCGATAGAGGAAAGCGGGCTCGATAGAGGAAAGCGGGATCCATAGAGGAAAGCGGGATCCATAGAGGAAAGTGGGGTCCATAGAGGAAAGCGGGACCCATAGAGGAAAGCGGGCTCCATAGAGGAAAGCGGGATCCATAGAGGAAAGCGGGATCCATAGAGGAAAGCGGGGTCCATAGAGGAAAGCGGGATCCATAGAGGAAAGCGGGCTCGATAGAGGAAAGCGGGCTCCATAGAGGAAAGCTGGGTCCATAGAGGAAAGCGGGATCCATAGAGGAAAGCGGGATCCATAGAGGAAGCTGGATCCATAGAGGAAAGCGGGATCCATAGAGGAAAGTGGGCTCGATAGAGGAAAGCGGGATCCATAGAGGAAAGCGGGATCCATAGAGGAAAGCGGGATCCATAGAGGAAAGTGGGATCCATAGAGGAAAGCGGGATCCATAGAGGAAAGCAGGCTCCATAGAGGAAAGCGGGATCCATAGAGGAAAGCGGGACCCATAGAGGAAAGCGGGTTCCATAGAGGAAAGCGGGCTCCATAGAGGAAAGCGGGATCCATAGAGGAAAGCGGGCTCGATAGAGGAAAGCGGGCTCCATAGAGGAAAGCTGGGTCCATAGAGGAAAGCGGGATCCATAGAGGAAAGTGGGCTCGATAGAGGAAAGCGGGATCCATAGAGGAAAGCGGGATCCATAGAGGAAAGCGGGATCCATAGAGGAAAGTGGGATCCATAGAGGAAAGCGGGATCCATAGAGGAAAGCAGGCTCCATAGAGGAAAGCGGGATCCATAGAGGAAAGCGGGACCCATAGAGGAAAGCGGGTTCCATAGAGGAAAGCGGGCTCCATAGAGGAAAGCGGGATCCATAGAGGAAAGCGGGATCCATAGAGGAAAGCGGGATCCATAGAGGAAAGCGGGGTCCATAGAGGAAAGCGGGATCCATAGAGGAAAGCGGGCTCCATAGAGGAAAGCGGGCTCCATAGAGGAAAGCGGGATCCATAGAGAAAAGCGGGATCCATAGAGGAAAGCGGGATCCATAGAGGAAAGCGGGATCCATAGAGGAAAGCGGGCTCCATAGAGGAAAGCGGGATCCATAGAGGAAAGCGGGATCCATAGAGGAAAGCGGGATCCATAGAGGAAAGCGGGATCCATAGAGGAAAGCGGGATCCATAGAGGAAAGCGGGACCCATAGAGGAAAGCGGGCTCCATAGAGGAAAGCTGGGTCCATAGAGGAAAGCGGGATCCATAGAGGAAAGCGGGATCCATAGAGGAAGGCGGGCTCAATAGAGGAAAGCGGGCTCCATAGAGGAAAGCGGGCTCCATAGAGGAAAGCGGGATCCATAGAGGAAAGCGGGATCCATAGAGGAAAGCGGGCTCGATAGAGGAAAGCGGGCTCCATAGAGGAAAGCGGGCTCGATAGAGGAAAGCGGGATCCATAGAGGAAAGCGGGATCCATAGAGGAAGGCGGGATCCATAGAGGAAAGCGGGACCCATAGAGGAAAGCGGGATCCATAGAGGAAAGCGGGCTCCATAGAGGAAAGCGGGATCCATAGAGGAAAGCGGGATCCAAAGAGGAAGGCGGGCTCAATAGAGGAAAGCGGGCTCCATAGAGGAAAGCGGGATCCATAGAGGAAAGCGGGATCCATAGAGGAGGGGGGCTCTGTAGAGGAAAGCGGGATCCATAGAGGAAAGCGGGATCCATAGAGGAAGGCGGGCTCAATAGAGGAAAGCGGGCTCCATAGAGGAAAGCGGGCTCCATAGAGGAAAGCGGGATCCATAGAGGAAAGCGGGATCCATAGAGGAAAGCGGGATCCATAGAGGAAAGCGGGATCCATAGAGGAAAGCGGGATCCATAGAGGAGGGGGGCTCTGTAGAGGAAAGCGGGATCCATAGAGGAAAGCGGGATCCATAGAGGAAGGCGGGCTCAATAGAGGAAAGCGGGCTCCATAGAGGAAAGCGGGCTCCATAGAGGAAAGCGGGATCCATAGAGGAAAGCGGGATCCATAGAGGAAAGCGGGATCCATAGAGGAAAGCGGGACCATAGAGGAAAGCGGGATCCATAGAGGAAAGCGGGATCCATAGAGGAAAGCGGGATCCATAGAGGAAAGCGGGATCCATAGAGGAAAGCGGGCTCGATAGAGGAAAGCGGGATCCATAGAGGAAAGCGGGCTCCATAGAGGAAAGCGGGATCCATAGAGGAAAGCGGGCTCCATAGAGGAAAGCGGGCTCCATAGAGGAAAGCGGGCTTCATAGAGGAAAGCGGGATCCATAGAGGAAAGCGGGATCCATAGAGGAAAGCGGGATCCATAGAGGAAAGCAGGCTCCATAGAGGAAAGCAGGCTCCATAGAGGAAAGCGGGCTCTCCTCTATGGGGCAGTCGGATGGAAACGCACCGCATGTCGGTGGAGATGAATTAGAACAGCGGTCAGGTTTTATTGCTGTCTGTCCCCCATTATGGAGATCCCCCCTGTCTATTTGTCCTGCTTACCATAAATATTAGAAGGGAAATTAAAGGAAAATCCCAAGTTTTGGATTGTCCCCAGAGAAGTAATAGAGGGGAAATCTTCCAATGTGGACACTAGTTGTGGTGACCTGGGGGTCCCCAAAAAATTCCCCTAATTTGCAGGGATTTCCTCTCACTTCCTGTGCAGGGTTTGGGAGTGTGCTATGTACAGAGTGCAGGGTTTGGGAGTGTCCTATGTACAGAGTGCAGAGTTTAGGAGTGTGCTTTGTACAGAGTGCAGAGTTTATGAGTGTGCTATGTACAGAGTGCATAGTTTAGGAGTGTGCTATGTACAGAGTGCAGAGTTTAGGAGTGTGCTATGTACATAGTGCAGGGTTTGGGAGTGTCCTATGTACAGAGTGCAGAGTTTGGGAGTGCCCTGTGTACAGAGTGCAGGGTTTAGGAGTGTCCTATGTACAGAGTGCAGGGTTTGGGAGTGTCTTATGTACAGAGTGCAGAGTTTAGGAGTGTCCTATGTACAGAGTGCAGAGTTTAGGAGTGTCCTATGTACAGAGTGCAGGGTTTGTGAGTGTCCTATGTACAGAGTGCAGAGTTTAGGAGTGTGCTATGTACAGAGTGCAGAGTTTAGGAGTGTCCTATGTACAGAGTGCAGGGTTTAGGAGTGTCCTATGTACAGAGTGCAGGGTTTGTGAGTGTCCTATGTACAGAGTGCAGAGTTTAGGAGTGTGCTATGTACAGAGTGCAGAGTTTAGGAGTATCCTATGTACAGAGTGCAGAGTTTGGGAGTGTGCTATGTACAGAGTGCAGGGTTTGGGAGTGTGCTATGTACAGGGTGCAGAGTTTAGGAGTGCCCTATGTACAGAGTGCAGTGTTTAGGAGTGCCCTATGTACAGGGTGCAGGGTTTGGGAGTGTCCTATGTACAGAGTGCAGGGTTTAGGAGTGTGCTATGTACAGAGTGCAGGGGTTGGGAGTGTCCTATGTACAGAGTGCAGGGTTTAGGAGTGTGCTATGTACAGAGTGCAGGGTTTAGGAGTGTCGTATGTACAGAGTGCAGGGTTTAGGAGTATCCTATGTACAGAGTGCAGGGTTTAGGAGTGTAATATGTACAGAGTGCAGGGTTTGGGAGTGTCCTATGTACAGAGTGCAGGGTTTAGGAGTGTGCTATGTACAGAGTGCAGGGTTTAGGAGTGTCCTATGTACAGAGTGCAGAGTTTAGGAGTGTCCTATGTACAGAGTGCAGAGTTTAGGAGTGTCCTATGTACAGAGTGCAGAGTTTAGGAGTGTCCTATGTACAGAGTGCAGAGTTTAGGAGTGTCCTATGTACAGAGTGCAGGGTTTGGGAGTGTCCTATGTACAGAGTGCAGGGTCATAGCGTGCAGGAATCAGCTCTCTTTCACAGTCTGTTTCACATCTCACGTCCACCCCTCCCCCTGTGTGCAAGGGCCACGTGAAACAGCCTGGAGGGCCGGATTCGGCCCGCGGGCCTTGTGTTGGACACACATGTTCTCCAGGGTGTCTGCCCCCAGAAAATATATAATATTTGGGGGTGTCACATAATCTTCAGGCCTAAAATTATTTTTTAAACGTGTATACAAAAAAAAAACACAAAAGGAAAAGGGTGAAAAGGGAATTATACGAGACATTTTTTTCCCCCACCATTATTCCTTTATATTGTCTTTTTGTTATTTAGAAATCAGATGAAAGGTTTGGCTCTGGAGACACTTTTTGAAAGATATAAAGTGCATTTTATATCCAACTATAGAGATCAGAGACCACAGTGAGGGGGAAGGAGGGACTTTGTTGTGAATGAAGGACGGCCCCTCGAAATCAGGGACAGTTAGGGGGCGGGGCTAACATACCATCCAATGAAATGAATATGAAGCTGGACAAGCCTAAACGTGTTTGAAGAATGCAGATAGAAGACAATCTGGGCAGACTCCCGGTATGATGGAGGTCCTAAAGCCACGTCTCTTTAGAGCAAGACTAGAACCCCTGCCAGGCATTTATTTCTGTCCCTGCTGCAGATTTTTCCCCGTACTTCCTGTCTGGCAAAACAGTTGTCACCAGGACAGGAAGTGCGGGGAAATCTCTCTAATGGGGTCCCGGATAGCAGTAAAGAGGTGGAGATTGGAGGTGTGGGCGGCTCCATCCTGACAAACGTAGATTAGAAGGTTGGAAGGTGTAGGGTGGAATGTTGTCCAATCAGATGCCAGCATTGCTCGGAGGTTCTGTGTCTGTATCAATATCCGGCAGGGGAGATCCTCCGTCTGCGCTGTGTGGGGTGGATGACCATGTATGGCTAGACTGAGGGGAGGGGCCAACCCGCTACAGACATGGGGGAGGGGCCAACCCGCTACAGACATGGGGGAGGGGCCAACCCGCTACAGACATGGGGGAGGGGTTACTATGTCACATCAGGGAGGAGCTGTGCAATGTGTGCTGCTTAGAGCCTCCACCAGGGGGAGCTAGTGACAACATGAGAGTATCACTGGGAGGGGGTTGTCACCCTACATCATCCGTAAAGCTGGAACACCTCTGCCGTGCTTTTACTGGTCCTCTCCATAATCTGCCTCTTCCCCGCAACCCCGACTCCCTCTGCATTGCCTTTACTAGTCTCCGTTATATCCCATCACTTCCCCAGCACTTTCACCCCCTCTGCCATGTTTTTGCAGATCCTGTCTGCCTCTCACCCACCACCTCTGCCATGTCCTATCACCCTCTAAATTCTGGCTCCCCCCCTACACTAATTCCCTCTGCCATGTCTTTACCAGCCCTCTCTATACTCACCCCTGTATACTTTTTCCCTCTGCCATGTCTTTACTGGCATTCTTCTTACTTTCCCCCTCCCATTAATTCCCTCTGTTGTGTCTTTACAAATTTTTTTTAATACTCTGTATCTCCCCCATACTCTAAATCCCCTCTGCCGTGTCTTTACTTCCCCTCTTTATACTTTGCTTCCCCTCTGCCATGTCTTTACTAACCTTCTCTTTACTCTTTCTCCTGCTAGTACAGTGATCACCTCTGCCGTGTCTTTATCAGCCCTCTTTATACCCCCCCCAGTATATTGTTTTCCTCTGCCATGTCTTTACTAACCACTCATATAGTCATCCTCCCCTCCGGCACTCTGACATGTCTTTACTAGTATTCTATATACTCCGCTCCCCCCCCAGCGTTTTCCTCTGCAAAGACTTAAGCAGCCCTCTCTATACTCCCCCTGCCATGTCTTTACCGGCCTCCTTTATATTCTTCCTCCCCTCCAGCACTCTGATCCCCTCTACCATGTCTTTACTGGCCTTATCTATTACCCCTGTAAGCACACTGCTTCCCCTGCCATGTCTTTACCAGCCCTCTCTATATTTTTACTCCCCTCTGCCATGTCTTTACTAGTATTCTGTATGCTCTACACCCCCAGCAAAGTGTTCCCCTCTGCCAAGACTTTACCAGCCCTCTTTATACTCCCCCTGTATACTCTCCCCTCCGCCATGTGTTTGCCCCCCTATATACTCTCCCCTCCGCCATGTGTTTGCCCCCCTGTATACTCTCCCCTCCGCCATGTGTTTGCCCCCCTATATACTCTCCCCTCCGCCATGTGTTTGCCCCCCTATATACTCTCCCCTCCGCCATGTGTTTGCCCCCCTGTATACTCTCCCCTCCGCCATGTGTTTGCCCCCCTGTATACTCTCCCCTCTGCCATGTGTTTGCCCCCCTATATACTCTCCCCTCCGCCATGTGTTTGCCCCCCTATATACTCTCTCCTCCGCCATGTGTTTGCCCCCCTATATACTCTCCCCTCTGCCATGTGTTTGCCCCCCTGTATACTCTCCCCTCTGCCATGTGTTTGCCCCCTATATACTCTCCCCTCCGCCATGTGTTTGCCCCCCTATATACTCCTCCCTCTGCCATGTGTTTGCCCCCCTATATACTCTCCCCTCCGCCATGTGTTTGCCCCCCTATATACTCTCCCCTCCGCCATGTGTTTGCCCCCCTATATACTCTTCCCTCTGCCATGTGTTTGCCCCCCTATATACTCTCCCCTCTGCCATGTGTTTGCCCCCTATATACTCTCCCCTCCGCCATGTGTTTGCCCCCCTATATACTCTTCCCTCTGCCATGTGTTTGCCCCCCTATATACTCTCCCCTCCGCCATGTGTTTGCCCCCCTATATACTCCTCCCTCCGCCATGTGTTTGCCCCCCTATATACTCTCCCCTCCGCCATGTGTTTGCCCCCCTATATACTCTTCCCTCTGCCATGTGTTTGCCCCCCTATATACTCTCCCCTCCGCCATGTGTTTTTATCCCCTCACACACGTGGTCGGGATCAACAGTTGTCTCCTCTCCCCGGTGACACCCTGAACTTTCTTCGCCCCCCCTATGTCTGTCGGTCGGTAGAACAGAAGACGGGGGGGGGGGGGGGGCAGATCATCGGGTGAAGTGCCCGGTAGGCCCCGCCCCCTGGCCCCTCCCCCCTGACAATGGGCGCTCCGGGGAGATCTCAGTGCGCAACTTTGCGGAAGATCGGAGCGGAGATCGCGCGGAGTTGCGGGAGGGATCGTATGCAAATCGGGCGGATGACGTGCAGATCATGTGGCTTTTGGCGTAGATTCCCCGCTGATGGTCGGAGGATTTGTGTCTCCCGATGGCCGGGGAGGAGAAGGGAGGATTGTGTGCCGGGTGTCCGATCTCCGTACAGCCGCAGGTGAGACAACTTCTAACCGGGGGGGACCGGAGATCACACACCCCATGCCCCCCTCTCCGGAGATCACACACCCCCCTCCCCCCCAACACAACTCGCAACATAAACTTTACCCCTGTGTTTATCGGGTCACAGTACGGGGGGAGGGGGGATTGTCACCCGGTCGGGTGTAAGTTGGGGGGCGGATGAGCCCCGGAGGGGGAGGGGCGGGGGGAGCGCATCGACGTTCCCGATGTCGACATAACAGAAAATATGGCGTCCGACACAGGGCGGTACATGTATAGGAGAGGGAGAGAGAGACGGGCCCACCGAGCGATCCCACCACCGACACCTTCCGATCCCGTCTGTCTCCGATCTACCGGGACGCTGCACGCCCCCCTTCCGATCTGCATGGAGGGTGAAAGTGCAACGCCCCCCCCCTCTTCCGATCTGCATGGAGGGTGAAAGTGCAACGCCCCCCCTTCCGATCTGCATGGAGGGTGAAAGTGCAACGCCCCCCCTCCCAGCTAGATCTGTGTGGAGGGAGCACCCCCCCAAACATAGATCTGTGTGGAGGGAGCACCCCCCCCAAACATAGATCTGTGTGGAGGGAGCACCCCCCCCAAACATAGATCTGTGTGGAGGGAGCACCCCCCCAAACTAGACCTGTGTGGAGGAAGCACCCCCCCCCAAACTAGATCTGTGTGGAGGGAGCACCCCCCCCAACTAGATCTGTGTGGAGGAAGCACCCCCCCCCAAAACTAGATCTGTGTGGAGGGAGCACCCCCCCCCCAACTATAGATCTGTGTGGAGGGAGCACCCCCCCCCCCAACTATAGATCTGTGTGGAGGGAGCACCCCCCCCAACTAGATCTGTGTGGAGGGAGCACCCCCCCAAACTAGAGATCTGTGTGGAGGAAGCACCCCCCCCCAAACTAGAGATCTGTGTGGAGGGAGCACCCCCCAAACTAGACCTGTGTGGAGGAAGCACCCCCCCCCAAACTAGATCTGTGTGGAGGGAGCACCCCCCCCCAACTAGATCTGTGTGGAGGAAGCACCCCCCCCCAAAACTAGATCTGTGTGGAGGGAGCACCCCCCCCCAACTATAGATCTGTGTGGAGGGAGCACCCCCCCCCCAACTATAGATCTGTGTGGAGGGAGCACCCCCCCCAACTAGATCTGTGTGGAGGGAGCACCCCCCCAAACTAGAGATCTGTGTGGAGGAAGCACCCCCCCCCAAACTAGAGATCTGTGTGGAGGGAGCCCCCCCCCCCCCAACTATAGATCTGTGTGGAGGGAGCACCCCCAAACTATAGATCTGTGTGGAGGGAGCACCCCCAAACTATAGATCTGTGTGGAGGGAGCACCCCCCCCCCAAAACTAGATCTGTGTGGAGGGAGCACCCCCAAACTATAGATCTGTGTGGAGGGAGCACCCCCAAACTATAGATCTGTGTGGAGGGAGCACCCCCAAACTATAGATCTGTGTGGAGGAAGCACCCCCCCCAAAGCTAGATCTGTGGAGGGAGCACCCCCAAACTATAGATCTGCGTGGAGGGAGCACCCCCCCCCCAAAACTAGATCTGCGTGGAGGGAGCACCCCCCCCCCAAACTATAGATCTGTGTGGAGGGAGCATCTCCCCCCCCCCCCCCCAAAACTAGATCTGGAGGGTGAAAGTGCAACCGAGCCCCCCCCCCAGATCTGCATTTAAATAGAGCATCCCCAAGAGCCCAGAGACCTTCCTCCTGTTGTACGGACGGATCGCTATGTGGGGGTCACACACAGAGCAATACAAGTAAACAATCAGTCACGTGAGACAGGAATGATCGGCCGGTGATGTGTGGCGGGTTCCATTGACAAAAGTCGATCAGTTGTGGCAGAAAACTACGAGGATTGTGGGTGGATCAGTGGCACCTTTACACAAATCGATGGATCTCTCTCTCTCTGGCGGCCAAACACCGCGCAATACAACTGAAGAAAACACAATCGCCCGTACATCACCCATCTATGGGGGGGGAGGGGTCTGCACATGGCGAGGGGGAAAAAATAGAATGTCCAAAACGATCAGACGTTGGTCGAGCAATGAGCAGCAACGGGGACCGCCAACAAATCGATCACATGGGCCTGACTGACGGGGGCTTTTCACACTTTTGTGCATGTCGATCAGTCTGTATATGGCGGCCATACACGTGACAACCAATCAGAGCGCAATGTGATCAGATCTACTGAGCGAGACTAAAGTGACCTGAGCCATGAGATCTTCTCTCTAGTGACAGGTGTGTGTGACCCAAGTTGATCGATTTTGTGGTGGGGGGAGGGGGGCCTGATGGCCAATCGGCTTCCAGCCCTCGCCCACATTGTTTGCGGCTCTGAAATCGTACGACTTTAATGTATCTGAAAGCCGATGTTTATGCGAGTCGCACCCGAAATCGCCAAAAGTCGCTCAGGAACGACTTTATCAAACTGATGCGGCACCGGGAAGTCGGCGTCGTTCCGGTTTGAACCGTGCGATTTCCGGCAATAGTCGTGCAATTTGACCCGGCGTAGAAATGAAATCTGCTTCAGCCGACAAGTCTTTGATAGGCCACGCCCATTGACACATTTTCCCCGCCCACAAGGGCTTAACCACTTGCCTACCGGGCACTTTTAACCCCCTTCCTGCCCAGGCCAATTTTAACTTTTCAGCGCTGTCACAGTTCGAAGGTTGCACAAATGGAGCTCTTCCTTTTTTTTTTTTTTTTTTTTTTTTTTGTGGTATTCTTTTACACTGGGCATTTGTTTTGTTTTTTGTTTGTTATTTTATGCAAAATAAATGAAAATTTACAGAATTTTTATTTTATTTTTTTAACAAATTTTTCTCATTTCATTGATGTGCACTGATAGGCGGCACTTTTGGGCACTACTGGTGGTGGGCACTGATAGGCGGGACTTGTGGGCACTGATAGGTAGCGCTTCTGGGCACTGATAGGCGGCACTAATAGGTGGCACTGATAGGTGGCACTTGTGGGCACTACTGATAGGGGGCACTACTGATAGGTGGCACTGGTGGGCACTACTGGTTGTGGGCACTGATAGGTGGCACTAATGGTGGGCACTGATAGGGGGCACTTGTGGGCACTACTGGTTGTGGGCACTGATAGGTGGCACTACTGGTGGGTACCACAGGGCAGCACTGGTACCGGGCACTGATAGCTGGCACTGGGCACTACTAGTGGTGGGCACTGACAGGTGACTCTAGTGGTGGGCACTGATAGGTGGCACTACTGGTTGGGAATCACAGGGCAGCACTAATAGGTGGCACTGGTGGTGTGCACTGATGGCACTGGTGGTGGGCACTGATAGGTGACACTGGTGGTGGGAACCACAGGGAGGTACTGGGCACTGATAGCTGGCACTGGGCACCACTGATAGGTGGCACTAATGTTGGGCACTGATGGGTGACTCTAGTGGTGGGCACTGATAGGTGGCACTACTGGTGGGAATCACAGGGCAGCACTAATAGGTGGCACTGGTGGGCACTACTGGTGGTGGGCACTGATAGATGGGCACTGGTGGTGGGCACTGATAGGTGACTCTAGTGGTGGGTACTGATAGGTGGCACTACTGGTGGGAATCACAGGGCAGCACTAATAGGTGGCACAGGTGGTTACTAGTGGTGGGCACTGATAGGTGGCACTACTGGTGGTGGGCAGCACTGATAGGCGACACTGATGGGCACTGTTGGGACTGCACTGATAATCGGTGCCCATGTCCCTTTCACACATCGGCTCTCCTCTTCTTGCACTGTCAGGGTGAGGAAAGGAGATGGCCATAACAGGCTTGTGTTTACATCTGTGATCAGTTGTGATTGGACACAGCCGATCACATGGTAGGGAGCTGCAGCTTGGCTGTTTACCCCAATCTGTAATCGGCAGTGTCCGGAGGATGGAGAGGGATTGGAACCCCTGTCAGTTTTTATTACTGTCTGTGCCCCTGTTATAGAGATTCACCCCTTTTTTTTTCCCCTGTTTACCATCATTAGTGAAAGTAAAAGAAAATCCCAAATTTTGAGTTGTCCCCCAGAAAAGGGGAAATCCTCCAATGGGGACACTAGCTCTGGTTCCCTTCATTTTCAGGGATTTCCTCACTTCCTGTTTGGCTATGGGACAGGAAGTGAAGGGAAATTTCCCCAATGGGACACAGATGGTGAAAACAAATCTGACAGGGGTTATATATATCGGGTCACCATGAGGGCGCTCGGGGAGGATTGCGCACGCTGCAGTGAGGTGTGGAAGAATGAATGCTGCTCACCTAAAGGCCCCATGTAATGTCCATTTTTATGCAGTGCTGCTGCTGAGCCACCATGCGTAGAAATTAATGACATTTTTTTAATAAAGTTGGAAGAAAAAAAAAGTCTATGGTGTGATGTTGCCTACACGCTCATTGCTCCACCCCCTGCTGCACCTCATAGTGACAGCTGGCTTCTGAGGAGAGCTCTGCTTATTCTCATGTGATGGGATCCGTGGTCACATGACCCGGGGATTCTTTATTCTCCAGTCACACCTGTGTCGTGTGTGTGTGTGTGACAATACACAACAAAAGGACTACTTGTCTTTGTGATATCAGGTCCATAGACTTTAAAGGGGAAACGCATAAAAACCACAAAAAAAAAAAAAAAACTCATGCAAATGCGCAAGGCACTTTTCAGGCATTTTTGGCGCTAAAAAAAACGCCTCACAAGCCTCCCCTGTGTGAAAGCCCGAATGCTATGGTGCACAGGACGCATGCTCTGGGCACAGCTCTTGTGGTGCACGTAAATATGTGGGCGCTTGGCGCCAAAGCCTGACCGCCGAGACTTTTAAAGTACCAATGGGCTCAAACCGTACAGGAAAGCACAGCGCGTTGTGCGATCCTTGGTGTGAACTGGCCCTGAGGCTAGGTTGACACCATACAGGTGTGGCCTAGCTCATGCGTGTTCCAGGGAGTCGCATGTAGGGCATTCGGATCATTTCAGTGAGTTACCTCATGTGCAAGAAAGGGACGGCCCTGACCCTTTTTTCCAAAAACGCACCACACCAAACTGCATGGTTCAGCAATTAATGTCACAGCCGTCGTCACGCCTTCACATCCTGTCACGTGATTCCTGAAGTGTGACAACACTCAAGATGTAGAATCCCATTCTCCTCTCTGGGACCCACTTCAGGAATCATGTGACAGGAAGTGAAGGCGTGACGACGGCTGTGACATTAATTGCTGAACCATGCAGTTTGGCACGGTGCGTTTTTGAAAAAAAGGGGTGAAGAAATTAGAAATTATAGCAGATTTTACACTTGAAGCGCTATAAAGTACATGAGCTTTTCTGGGGCAGAAATGCGCAATTCCCAAAATACGTCAAGATGGGGAATCCTATTATGTTCCAGGGGCCGGTCACCCCCGAGCGTTGTGTTATTTGTCATCTCATGAGCACATAGGTTTTATTTTTCTGTGTAGCATAGTGCGCCACAATCCATCGCAGCACGCCCCCGTTTTTTGCCGTTTGTGTCTGGTTGTGGAGATTCTTTCACTTCCTGTCCCATATCCAAAACAGGAAGTGAGAGGAAATCCTATCAGAGTACGGGAATCCCAGAACTTGTGACCCCATTGGAATATTTCCAAAGCCTTTGAGACAGTTCAATAAAGTTCTAAAAAAAAAAAAGTGCAGTCAGCACCATTGCCTTCCTGTAGTATGAAGGGGCCCAGAAACTATCAACAGGCTTGGTTCCTAACTCACTATGGGGCTGATTTACTAAAACTGGAACATGCAAAATCTGGTGCAGCTCGGCACAGAAACCAATCGGCTTCCAGCTTTTATTGTCAAAGCTCAATTGAACAAGCTGAAGTTAGAAGCTGATTGGTTACCATGCATGTAGTTGCACCAGATTCACCTGTCAAACTTGCCAATTGAGATTAATGAGGGCCCTTCCACACTGATCAATTTTTGGTGTTTAACCTCTTTAGCCCCAGGAGGTTTTACCCCCATCCCCCTCTTCATGACAAGGCCATTTGTTGCGATCTGGCACTGCATTATTTACCCAAATAAAGTATTTGATCACCTCAAAATAATCGTTGGTTGCAGCCCTATTAGCAAGCATGTAAGGTCAGCTTTTAAAATGTAACATGTAAACAGTCTGTCATATTTACTTATACTCTATTTAACCACATAAGCTCAGTTTTTGTGTTGAAAATAACTGTTGGGTGTAACAAGATGTCCGCTTGCCCCCTTCTCACTATCATTACTGTGCAGGAGTGTGGGGTGGAGCAAGATGGCGGCGCCGAAACGTCACTTCCTATGAGATGGCCGCCGCTCCGGAGCTAGGCCGAAGCCGGGCACTTTCCTATGGCCGCACCCGAAAATCGCGGGTCATCCGTCCTGGAGATCGCGGGGGGGGGGGGTGAATCGAGATCGCGATTTTCTTACCATTAATCGTGCAGCTCTAAAATATATAATGTGTGTGTGTGTGACAAGTCGCGGTCAGATATCAAAAACGCAGTGCTTGAGTTTTTGGTGTGTGTTTCTTTTTTTTTTTAGCCACATGTTCATGTTTCACAGGTGCATGCCTAGGGGGTCAGGCAACCAGAAAATGCATACAATTTGGTAAAAAGGCATATGCGTTTTTTGGGGACAGTTGGCATTACCAACTGTCTCAAGAGTCCTTAAAGCGGAGTTCCGCTGAGTGTTTTTTTTTTTTTTTTTTTTCTTCCAAGTCAGCAGCTACAAATACTGCAGCTGCTGACTTTTAAAATAAGGCACTTACCTGTCCAGGGTGCCCACGATGTCAGCACCCAAAGCCGATCTATCACTCGGCTCTCAGGTGTTGCCGCCGCCATCTTTGATAAGTGAATCAAGAAGTGAAGCCTTGCGGCTTCACTTCCTGGTTCCCTACTACGCATACGCTACTCGCGCTGCGTGATCCCACTGGTCCCAGCTGTCTTCTAGGAGACACACATGTTCCAGAAGACAGGGGGGGGGGGGGGGCGGTGAAGGCGGAGAAGGAAGTGGCATAGATACCCGCGGGTGGCTCGGGTATCTATGCTCGGAAGTGGGAGCAAAATACCAGTATTAGACAGGTATCTGCTCTCCCCTCATGAAAAGTGCCAAATGTGACACCAGAGGGGGGGAGGGTTCCGAAAAGCGCAAGTTCAATTTTTAGGTGGAACTCCACTTAAATTATTTAAAAATATCGGTCACGTGGCAAAAAAAAAAATCCTATCCTTCTGCTGTGAATTGAACCTAAAGTAGGTGATTGATCCCTAAATTGTTAGGAAGTCTCAGGTGTATCTCGCCACGTTTATGGTGGATGAGGGCTGTAGGGAGAAGTTTCAGGTGGCTTCGATCCTCGCTCCCCGTGTTTTCCCGATCCCTGCGTTGTTTCCGCTCCTCGCTCCCCGCGTTTCCCGCTCCCCGCGTCCTCCCCTCCACTAATCTCATGAATGACATTCAAACAAGCCGAGGCTTCCTGAAAACACAAGCCGACGCTCTTCTCATCCAGCCCACTTGCAGTTCTTTTGTCTCTCTCCCCCCCCCCCCCTCCTTTCTTTAACCTGTTTGATGAGCGCGGCCGGGAACGCTGGGGGTTAAACATGTTTGGAGGGTTTTCTTGGTGGAGGAATGAATGAGTTTGGAGTGTCAGATAAACTTGTTTCTAGGAAGTTCACTTGTGATTTGCTGTTCTGCTCCACCTGATTACTTGACTTCAAAGCCATATATAGGAGGGGGGGGGGGTCCTCAAGTGTTTCCTGGTGGCTTTTGTTTGCCGGAGCTGCCGGGAATCCCAGCATTCCTCTTGTTATGTGTTGTTTTTTTTTTTTTTTTTATATTTTTTTTATTTATTTTTTTACGTTCACTTGGATGGCCGCTGTGTCCTGTGTGTATGGACTCGATGCCTGCTCCCAGATCTAACATTGCACCTCTGGAGTGGAAGAAGTTTTTTTAATAAATGCTAAAGTTTTTTTTTTATATATATATATTAAAGGGGTTTTCCAGCCATTTTTTAAGTTTATTAAAAGTCAGCAGCTACAAAAAGTGTAGCTGCTGGCTTTTAATAAACAGACACTTACCTGCTCCACGGCTCCAGCGACGCGCGTCTTCATTCCTAGTGTGGGCACCCGGCAGTGACAGCTTTCGGCTTCACGGCCGGGCACCCACTGCGCATGCGCGAGCGGCGCCGTCCGATTGGACAGGCGCTCGCCTACAGGGAGGGGTTGTGAAAAGGCGATTAAGTTAATCGCCTTTCCAGCCCCTCGGCGGAAGGAGGAAGTGGGACAGGAAGTCCCCTTCTCCTGAAGCCCCCACCCCCCCCCCCCCCAAAAAAAAATTGCATGGCAAATGTGGCATGTAAGGGGGCGAGGAGTGCGTTAAGCGGAAGTTCCATTTTTAGGTGGAACTCCGCTTTAATTATATATATATATATATATTTTAAAGTTACTAATTGCTATATAAATTGTAGTTAGCCTGGAGTTCAGATCACAGCACTATTCCCCACTGGTGTGGACTTACTACAATAGAGTAGTAAGTATGTACCCCCTCCTGGTTTTCAGCGCGGTCGCTCTCTGACCGGCTATTGTAACAATCCCACGGTCTCTGCTTCCACTCTCTGGCTGTATCTATTCTATTCATTATATATTAATGTTTGTGGCCCTTTGGTGATGTCAGTGGTCACACCTGTATAAAGCAAGTTGGCCACCTCTAGTCCAAACACCTCTGGACTCCTTTGGCTGTATTCATGATCCGTAGAAGACAAGTGGTGGTGTCCCCCATAGACCAAGATACCGTCCAGGTTCTGTAGAGCAGTGGTTCTCAACCCTGTCCTCAAGTGCTCCCTACAGGCCATGTTTTGTGAATTTCTCAAAAATGTCCAAAATACCAAGCCATTGATTCTGATTTAAAGCACCCGTGCAAGATAAAGGAAAACCTGCAAACATGGCCTGTTGGGGGTACTTGTGGACAGGTTTGAGAACCAAAGTTTTAGAGAACGGATGGGGGGGGGGGGGGGTGGAATTATTTGATCCTCTGCTGATTTTGTACGTTTTCCCATTGACAAAGAAATAATCAGTCTATATTTTTAATGGCAGGTTTATTTTACCAGTGAGAGACAGAATAACAAAAATATCCAGAAAAACGCTTTTAAATTTTTTTATGAATTGATATTTGCATTTTAATGAGTGAAATAATATTTGATCCCCTATCAATCAGCAAGATTTCTGTCTTCCAGGTAACGAGCTGAGATCAGGAGCACTCTCTCTTAAAGGGAGTGCTCCTAATCTTGGCTTATGACAGGTGCCCTTTATTTGATCCTGGGAACGGTACACTGCGGAGATGTTTGCTCGGAGTGTGGCTCTTGGTTTGGCCCGTGCCCAGGGAAAGGCTCCTTCATGTTCAAATAATCAATAGAAGATTTTCTGGTGTATTCCTCTGTCATGGTTTAGCCAGATTTGCGTTGTTGCGCTGCAGTAAAACGCGTTGCCACAATAAATGCCGGCATGCTGCATTGTCATTTGTTGTAAAGGCACCCCAGTGTTACGTGCCGTCACACCAGCATGGCAGTACTGCCAGAATTGCTCGATGCGTCTTTGTGAGCTGTGGATTGGCTCATGCAGCGTAAATGCGCCCATTTATGGGCTCCTGGTTGGTACAGAGGCAGCACGTTACCCGCTGCTTGGCATTCTCTGCCGGGCAGGAATGTGCTGCAACTGGTCGCTGTTTAGGGCTGCATGCATTGAATGCGTTTTTACCTGAACATGTGCGGCCCTAAAGGGCTCATTCACTCGAGTAGTAAATGCAGGTGGTTCAGCTACAGTTTTACCACCCCGGCCCACCAAAACAAAGCATAGGCACTACCTATATCTGTACCCATGCCAGTGATGCTTTGCTTGGTGGCTGCAGCAATAGTTATATTGCATGTCGCATTTGGCACATGGTACTGCCGTTTAATGCAACCCATTCAGTAAACGTGCTGCGTTTTTAAGTGTCCTACTTGCGTGCCCTCTAAAAAGTGATCTGCCGTGGATTCGGCTCATTTACACATGCAGCTAGCAAAGCCACGCCTCTGAAAAGCAATCGGCAGAGGATCTATTTTCACAAAGCATTTGGCAGTGACTAAGGCCCTTGCAATGCTGCAACCGTGTGCACTGAATAGGTGACGTTTTGGCAGTACCACCTAAAATGCTGGTGAGGGTGTGCTGTTTCCGAGCGGTACCTGCGTTTGGGCTCATTCATGCAGCTAACAAAGGTGCTCCTCTGAAAAGCAAATGCAGGTACCTCACATAACAGTTCACAGCCCCCCCCCCACTAATTTCTGGTGGTACTGCCACCGAATGCCACCTATTCAGTGCACACAGTTGTGGTGCGGTATTTGCATAGTCCTAGCCAATGCCTTCTGAAAAGTGATCTGCCACAGATCCCCTTTCAGAGGAGCAACTGTTGCCTGCACATGTGAATGAGCCAAAAGGCAAGTGCCCCTGGGAACCAGGCACAGCCACTTCATATTTCAGGCAGCACTGCCACCGAATGGGACCTATTTGGTGCACCCAGGTGTGGCGCAGTATAGAGCTGCACGATTAATCGCAATCTTGATTCTCCCCGCCCACGATCTCCCTACGGGATGATCCGCGATTTTCAGGTGCAGCCATAAATTATTCTCACCTGTCCCATGTGTCCCGGAAGACGCTCACATTCCCCATCACCACCATCCTCCAATCCGCAGCAGGAACGTCATCATCCTCCACCCGCTGCTGCGCCGCATGGCATGCCGTGATATGTAGTCCTGCCTCTGTTGGGGGAGGTCTCCTTGTAGAACTACCAATCCCAGGATTCCTAGCGGACCTGGTTCCAGACAGGGAGCGGAGCAGAGAATGCTGACCAGAGCCGGGGAGATGAGGGCAGGTGCCGGGGGAGCCCGGCTGGAGCTTTACTGCTGGAGGAGGCAGAAGATGGGGGGGGGGCACCAAGGTTGGCGAAGGGGTTCTGTGTATCCCGGAGCCTGAGAGAGGGAACCATTGTACTACCTGGGGGCCTGAGCGAGAGTATACATACATGGGCAATGGTGACAACATGGGCAATGGTGACAAGAACGGGGTTTACTACCGCTTTAAATAAAAAAAAATTGAGAATCGTGATCTTCATTTTATGCAAAAGAATCGCGATTCTCATTTTTACCAGAATCGTGCAGCTCTAGCGCAGTGATTCTGCATTTTGAGAGTCCTATGCTGGCCATACACTATATGAAAAATCGGGCAAACCCATTTTTGAAAAACAAACATTTGGCTGATAAATCGTTCAGTGGACATAAATAGACGCATTGTTCGTGGTGTTTTTTTTTTTTTTTTTACATATACCTAATTTATCGTTCGTTCAGAAGAAAATTTCCAAACTTGTCCTTGTTTTTTCTGCTCAAAAACGTCCCAATGATTGATTTTTGTGCCCATTTAACTGGCTGAAAAACGATCGAACTGACCGAATTTCGGCCAATTTTTCGTATAGTGTATGGCCAGTACCCAAGTGTTTCAAACTCCCTCTGAAAAATAATCAACTGCAGATCGCTTTTCAGAAGCGAAACTGTGAACAAGTCCAAATGCAGGTACCACTCAGAACAACGCACAGCTGCCATGCTGCCATGTATTTCAGCCTGTCATTGACTTTGACAGGCTGCTGGGAGCAGGCAGTGCGCTGCACCTCCACCTCCCAGGCACCTGAAGATGTCAGTATTATACACTGAACGGGCTGATCTGCCGCTGTGCGTGCATGGGCGTTACACCGCTTATTGAAATGTGCGCTGTGTGGATTGACGTGTGCGGTAAACACAATGCGGAGATGTCGGTGGGCCCTAAAAACTTGCGGTATACACAATGCGGAGATGTCGGTGGGCCCTAAAAACTTGCGGTAAACACAATGCGGAGATGTCGGTGGGCACTAAAAACTTGCGGTAAACACAATGCGGAGATGTCGGTGGGCCCTAAAAACTTGCATTGCGCTGAGATCTTCTGCCACTAGATTGCATTTCGCAGCACCTGGATCCTGTGTCACTGAACTGTAAGTCAGAAAAAGAAAAGACCCGATGAGTTTGGAAAGTTGGGATAGTTTCTTGTTGCCTAGTAACAGGAATCCCAGTGCGGGGATATGGGAGCAGCCGATGCGTGCGATGCCGCCGCCTGACGCTGAGCCCATCCAACGCTCTGACTCTGCCGCTGACGTCAGCCAGAGATAATAAACAAGTTGGTTCCAGCGCTGCGCTGTGTGTTCATTGATCTGCCGCGGGTTTCACTTGGCAGTTGGAGGTTTTCTCTGATCTGGTGACTCAGCGGAGGTTAGAGATGTGTGCAGACTCTCTCATGCGACCCGTCGGGTCTGAGCCGGTTGTGGTGTGCAGGTCGTGGCATTTCCAGGAATGGATGGGAAGTTCTGCAGAAATGGTGAGGCCAGGAAGTGAACGGTCAGGTCCAGCTTTATGCAATGGGGGAGCAAGTAGTGTTGTGGTTGTGTTTTTATAGCTGAACTGAGCAAATATTGTCTAAATCCATTCATGTGTGTCCTTCCCGGAATCTTGGTGTGCTTTGTGTATTTCTTCCAGAGCTGTGCAGTAATCCAGTGTGAGACTTTTCCTTCCTGTAATAAAGACCGGTCACTGCTGCTCTCTCTCTTTGTGCAGGGTGACTGGTCTTGTCTCCGCCCCCTCCTGTATTCTGTAGGCAGCCTATAGTGGGTGGAGCCTGCTTACTCCCCTCCCACAGCTCTGCTCTCTCTCCTTGTGCAGGGTGACTGGTCTTGTCTCCACCCCCTCTGTAGTTTTCTGTAGGCAGCCTGTAGTGGGTGGAGCCGCTTTACTCCCCTCCCACAGCTCTGCTCTCTCGTCTTGTCTCCGCCCCTCCTGTATTCTGCAGGCAGCCTATAGTGGGTGGAGCCTGCTTACTCTGCTCTCTCTCCTTGTGCTGAGTGTCTGGTTTTGTCTCCACCCCTTCTGTAGTTTTCTGTAGCCAGCCTGTAGTGGGTGGAGCCTTCTTAATCCGCACCCACAGCTCTGCTCTCTCTCTCCTTGTTCGGGATGGCTGGTCTTGTCTCCGCCCCTACTGTATTCTGCAGGCAGCTTGTAGTGGGTGGAGCCCACTACTCCCCTCCCACAGTTCTGCTCTATCCTTGTGCTGGGTGACTGGTCTTGACCCCGCCCTTCCTGTATTTTTCTGCAGGCAGCCTGTAGTGGGTGGAGCCTGCTAGGCCCCTCCCACCGCTCTGCTCTCTGCATAAGCAAAGTACAGCACAGAGATGTCACTGACACTTTTACAAAGTAATAGCTGGGTTTGCAAAGGGCTTTGGTGCACACAGTGTATTTCTATCATTTGTGACTATTTGTTTTAATGTATTTTAAGTGAGAGTTTCACTGCCTGGAGTTCACTTCTAGTCCAGCTGTATCCAAAGGTTTTGTTTTCAGTTTTGCATGGATTGTAGAAGATCACATTGGGATGTCGGTGTTGGGAATTCTCAGTGCTGTGGGCTACCAATGGTGTTCAGGAGTGCTTAGGGCCCATTCACACCAGAATCTGCATTTATTATTATTATATATTTTTTTTCATGCACACTAATAACTATATATATATATAAAAAAAATTCATGCACATTTGCATTCATTGATTCGATACGCCTTTTCAAACAATTGATGTTCCATATTTGCCCAGTGAGGTCACTTCCTCCTTTTTATTCTTTGGGCTTTCATGTGCACTGCAATGGGTTGCTGTGCGTTTGCAAGCGTCTTTGTGGGGTGGGAAAATGCAGCATGTTGTGCTTTTTAAAGTTTCGCACCCTCGTGGAATTGCGACAAAGTACAGTACTTAAAAATCTCCATAGTCTCCACGATTTAAACGTCTTTACCGGTTACCTGTCTAAAGTTACAGAGGAGGTTAAGCGCTAGAATTATTGCTCTCGCTCTTGTGTTCATGGCGATACCTCACAAAACAAATACCATTAACATATACGTGCGCGACTTACTTTTGCGTTCGCTGCTGTGCATTAGCATGGAGGGATGGGTTTTTTTTTTTTTTTTTTTCCAATTTATATTTTACTTTTTATTTTTACTCTGTCCCTTAAATTTGTTTTTGATCACTTTTATTCCTATTACAAG